>NC_135232.1:362808383-363429216 GCF_051348905.1 Ranitomeya variabilis
TGCAAATTTATAATGACGTACAGCTGTCAGATAATCACAATGTGAGCATGTTTCTTACCACTAAATTCATTGTAGAGCATAATGGCTCATCAGACAATATTTCAATGAACACTCTATATGTATATTTAGAAATACATATATATTCAAGCACTTTGCTTGGCATTTTTATGCCAGCTGTTTTGCAAAATGTCTGATGCAATAACGCACACCTGCAAATCAGAAATATTTGTCTGCATGCTTATTACAGATTTCATAGATTTTTAAATTATGTTCATTCTTCCGACCGTCAGAGTAAATAGGAAATATTTGGATTTTTCGAGTGAAGTAGTTTAGAACGGTTTCCGGCATTTCCAGCTTCCCTACTATAATGCGTTTTGTTTATACAGTATATTATCATTGTTTTCTTTCTAGTGGGAAAGGGTGGGGGAGCCATGTGAATTAAAATTGACCTTTAATATAAATTGACCTTTTTTGGCCCTTAGAGAAAGCCAGTTCCCCCGGCGAAACGCACGTCAGGGACGTTATCCTGAGTTGTAATGATCTCAGAGTAATGCTGGCACACTTTATCCAATCGCAACACTCTACTCGTATTCCCGCATGGTTTCTCAATGAGACACAGGCACTGACTCTTAGGAGTTATCGTGTCAACTCAAACCCCGCATGATCCCTAATCTATGAGACATAGGGAGTCTCCCTAGGGAGTCAGCATGCTGTCTCTCCCTCAGAGTGCATGCTAATCGGGCGGCAGTGTTCATTCATTCAGCCGCTCCGGCTCCTAGCTGCATACCTGGCATAGCGGCGGAGCTTCAGTGCCGATGATCTCCACAGTAAATACCTGAGAGGTTTAGACTGGGGATCATCAGCACTATTGTCATTCAATAGAAGCTCAATATTTCAACATGCACTACCCTAACCTACATTGCCTGTCAGCTGATAACTGATATTACTAACTGAACCATCTTACTCTTATTACGGTTCTAATGGGGTCAGTAATTCATACTAATCAGGTTAAAAAATTTAATCTGCAGGTTATAATATATTACAAGAGTATAATATGCTATAAGCTTTGTTTCATCTAATACAAGCTTGTAAGAAATTTTCCGGTGATTTAGACACATGGTGTTATAGTATAGTATTGTTGTACCAATGGTGTTGTAAACACCAAAACATTTTTACAATTTAGCGTGCCTTACAGTGAACGTGGAATCCAACCCCTAATTTTAGGCTCGGTAGTTGGGAGTCCACTTCACTTTAATTTATTACAACTCTGAGTTCTAATCACTCGGGATCCAGTGGATCACAGTGGTGCGTATAACATAGCCAGTCACACACTGTGATACAATATACATCTTTTTCATGTATGGCAATTTAATTTAAAATTTGATACTAATATTTTACTGTATTTAACAATTTATAATAGAGGTCAATTTTAATTCACATCCCTCCCCCCTCTTCCTACTCTACATAAATTGGTGGTGTCCACCTTGAGAATTCTGTCCTATGAGTTCGGACTCCTTGCTGTTTTCTTTCTAGTGCTATTAAACTTGCAGATATTGCTAACCACTGAGCCACTATGCTGCCCATGCCCTATTAATGGAAGGGCCCACTACCACCTTAAAATGATATTAATATCCCTTCTTACTATTATATTGTATGTAAAGATCCCACGACCCTCATGAGAGTGACGATTGAGACACACTAAAGTTAGCACTCTGCTCTCAGACTAATATTGTACAAGACCCCTCTGCTTTTTGTGTATATCTTTCTCCATTTCAAACTATAACCATCTGCATTTACTTTTGGTAGCAATAAAACAACAAAATATTCTTCTACCTGTGGAAAAAAAACCCTACAGAAGGTTTGTGATTAGTGATGAGTACAAGTGCTCGCTACTCGAGTTTGCCTAGGTATGCACCTAGTATTGTGGGTGCTTGAGTGGTATATTCGAGTCTAGTTTTATAGTCTCCTTGTTGCGACACATGCATGTCTTTGGTTTTTGAAGGAATAGGATGCATTTTCTTAATTGTTTCCATTCTGTATAGACAGTGGAATTCTGGGTTATTTATTACGTGCATTTACTTGATGTGTCCTAAAGATTAGTGAGTAAATAATGTCGGAGTAGACTGATGCTAACAGAGCAATACCGGTCATGAGATCTATAGGAGGAAGATTTACTTTCAATACAACAAAGCAGTTTCTAGACTATTTCAGGGAAAACCTATAGACAAGCCAAACCTGAGCCCCACCATAAACCTTCCTTATTTAAGCCATGTTGCACATAAAAGACATGTCTTTTAGTCTAGTAGATTGCAGATGCGGCAGAATAAATATTGCTTGTTAGCAATTACTGCTTTGGACTCCTGGAGGGAGGTTTTCTAAATATATTTATGATGCATATTGTGCAATGTATGTTTTGTCTGTTTTACTGGATTTGACCTGTCCCATAGTTAGACATAATTAAACTTAGCATGGGAAACATTATATTACAGGAAAACTCGGAATCTGTATCGATTGTAGCAATGTTTGACTTGGTGAAATGAATTGAATCATTTCTAACAGCACCATGGACAGCACTACTAGTGAGCCATTATACTGAGTTACATCCAGCCGTTTGTAGGTTTTGTACTTTCTTTAGCTCCCATACTCAGTATATAATAAACATTCATAGTTATTCAGCGTATTATATGACAATCTATAGTGTTATTAGTAGTGCAATCTGAGAGGAAAGTAAGAACCTTTGTTGTATTGTCTTATTGTCTATTTGTGTAACAATCAATTTATTCTGCTTATTTGCTACATTCTCAATTGTAAAGTGCTCTTAGCACTATATAAATTAAGATTATTATTATTTTTATAAGGAACTCCACATCGTCCTTTAGCCCAAAGATATGTATTGCCAGGAGGTAAAACGACAGTTAGGCAATACTTAATATTATCAAATGTTACCATCAGACCGGACCTCAATATTTAAGACACAAATCAACAGATTATTGTCAAGGGCCCATTCCTGTGGCATTATTAACAAAAAGGAATTTGATTTTTTAACCCCTACATGACCCAGCCTATTTTGACCACGCGCGACAGGGCTTGGAAAGGAAGGAGCACCATTTGACTTTTTGAATAAAAAATTGGCTCCAATCTTTAGCGGACACCATGTTGCCCCTGTGTGCCTAAAAATTGGAGCTCCCCCTCAAGTGACCCCATTTTAAAAACTAAACCCCCCAAGGAACTTATCTAGATGCACAGTGAGCACTTTCAACCCCCAGGTGCTTCACAAATTGAAAAAAAATGAAAAAGTACTTTTTTTTCACAAAAAAAATATTTTAGCCTCAATTTTTTCATTTTCCCATGTGTAACAGGATAAAATGGATCATAAAATTTGTTGGGCAATTTCTCCTGAGTACACCGATACCTCACATGTGGGAGTAAACCACTGTTTGGGCACACGGCAAGACTCGGAAGGGAAGGAGCTCCATTTGACTTTTTGAAAGAAAAATTAGCTCCAATCGTTAGCGGTCACCATGTCGCGTTTGCAGAGCCCCTGATGTGCCTAAACAGTAGAAACCCCCCAAAATTGACCCCATTTTGGAAACTAGAGCCCCCAACGAACTTATCTAGATGTGAGGTGAGCACTTTGAACCCCCATGTGCTTCACAGAAGTTTATAACGCAAAGCTGTGAAAATAAAAAATAATTTTTCTTTCCTCAATAATTATTTTTAAGCCCACAATTTTTTATTTTTACAAGGGTAACAGGAGAAATTAGACCACAATAGTTGTTGTCCAGATTGTCCTGAGTACGCAGATACCCCATATGTGGGGGTAAACTACTGTTTGGGCGCATGGCAGAGCTCGGAAGGGAAGTAGTGGCGTTTTGAAATGCAGACTTTGATGGAATGGTATGCAGGTGTCATGTTACGTTTGCAGAGCCCCTGATGTGCCTAAACAGTAGAAACCCCCCAAATTTCCCCATTTTGGAAACTAGCCCCCCAAGGAACTTATCTAGATGTGTGTTGAGCACTTTGAACCCCCAAGTACTTCACAGAAGTTTATAACGCAGATCAGTGAAAATAAAAAATCATTTTGTTTCCTCAAAAATGATTTTTTAGCCCACAATTTTTTATTTTCACAAGGGTAACAGGAGAAACTGAACCTCAATAGTTGTTTTCCAGTTTGTCCTGAGTACGCTGATACACCATATGTGGGGGGAACCAGTGTTTGGGTACACGTCAGGGCTCCGAAAGGAAGTAGTGACGTTTTGAAATGCAGACTTTGATGGCATGGTCTGTGGGCGTCACGTTGCGTTTGCTGAGCCCCTAATGTACCTAAACAGTAGAAACCCACCACAAGTGACCCCATTTTGGAAACTAGACCCCCCAAGGAACTTATCTAGATGTGTGGTGAGCACTTTGAACCCCAAGTGCTTCACAGAATTTTATAACGCAGAGCCGTGAAAATAAAAAATAATTTTTTCCCACAAAAATAATTTTTTAGCCCACATTTCTTTATTTTTCCAAGGGTAACAGGAGAAATTAGACCCCCAACATTGCTGTACAATTTTTCCTGAGTACGCTTATGCCCCATACATTTGGGTAAACCACTGTTTGGGCACACGGGGCTCCGAAGGGAGGGAGCACCATTTGACTTTTTACGACGCACTAGCAGTACTGCAGAATATAAACTGTGTGAGAATTACTATCTCACTTTTGGGGGGAGACACTGAACCACAACTCTGGCCCAGTGGTATAACACAACACTATGAACGTGGCAGAAAGTGGCTGCCTGATATACGACGCACTAGCAGTACAGCAGAATATAAACTGTGTGAGAATTACCATCTCACTTTTGGGGGGAGACACTGAACCACAACTCTGGCCCAGTGGTATAACACAACACTATGAACGTGGCAGAAAGTGGCTGTAATTATTATAAAAAAAATAAAAAAAAATACTGCAATAACAAGCTTCCTACAATGATGTCAGGGCAAGTACGGCAGCAATAAAAAGGACAGCTGAACAAAAAAATTGGTAGACAAATAAACACGATAGGTAACTGTGCAGAAAGGAGCAACAGGATTTTTGCTTTGAAAAAAGCAGTTGGTTTGCACAGCACCGTGCACACAGCTATGCAGCTGCTGCATTAAAATACGACCTCCACTGTCCCTGCACAAAAAGGTGGTGTGGGACAGTGAAAATCGCTCCAGCACAAGCGGTTTGTTTTTTTTAATTTCCTCCCTAACTCTGTCTCTGCTTCTGACTAACTGCAGCAAACTCTCCCTATGCTCAGATCGGCAGAAGTAAGATGGCGGTCGGCGTGCACGCCTCTTTATAGCCCCTGTGACGCTGCAGACAGCAAGCCAATCACTGCCATGCCCTTCTCTAAGATGGTGGGGACCGAGACCTATGTCATCACACTGCCCACACTCTGCGTCCTCATTCATTGGCTGAAAAACGGCGGTAACAGCGTCATATGAAACGCGACTTTGGCGCTCTGATCGTGTACCGCATGGCTGATCCCACACTAGGATCGGTTCGGGTTTCATGAAACCCGACTTTGCCTAAAAGTCGCCGATTTCTGAAAATGACCGATCCGTTTCGCTCAACCCTAGATGTGACAAGATCTATGCGGGGCAAACGACACAAGAGCTACAACATAGGACTCAACAGCACATATCGAACATTGCTACAGCTAGATCCGACCGATCTAAAGGTAAATCAATTACCTGAGTAGCTGTTCATTTCTTAGATGTTCATGGTGGTTCTGTTGACTCCCTTAGGGTCATGGGACTGGAGGGGGTCTATGTCAATATCAGGGGTGGCAACATTTCGGACAAGCTTCTCCGATGAGAGGCCAGATGGATATATGAATTGGGCTGTCTTTCACCTGAAGGCCTGAATGAGGAGCTGTTATATACCTGCAGCGCCCCAGAGTTCTGGTCATTGCAGTAATGTAGTTCTTCCACCAGGGGGAGTGATGTTACTTCTGAGGGCAAAAAAGGAGATCTTCCTACCAGGTATCACAAACCATACACAACACTTCACACTCCAGTCCACCAGGGGGAGCTACGCTCCTATCTATTAGGTCACTCCTCACAATTAGGTAAAACTGGTGGGCTGGATAGAAAGTTAGTCAGAAGCTGACTGGGCTTCACCCAGGCAGCACCCTGTCAGGCAGCCAGAGGGGAAGGAGGAACATCTAAGCTGCAGACAGAGAGGTCCCTGACAGGGGTGGGATCCTGTCAGAGGACTAGACAGAGGGCCACGGAGCTGCGCCTGCCCCTAAGGAAGGACACGACAGAGAATTGTATTGTAGCGGGTGAGAAATGATGACCGTGACGTCACGGCAGGTCCTTGTCGTGCAGGACCTGTGATGACGTCGCGGTCACATGACCGTGACGTCATGGCAGGTCCTTCTGCCAGACCATCCTTGCCCCCGGAACGTGCCGCTTGCATCGCGAGGAGCGGGAAAGGCGGCGTAGGTGAGTATATAATCATTTTTTATTTTTTTAATTATTTTTAACATTAGATGCTTTTACTATTGATGCTGCGTCAATAGTAAAAAACTTGGTCACACAGGGTTAATAGCAGCGGTAACGGAGTGCGTTACCCGCGGCATAACGCGGTCCGTTACCGCCGGCATTAACCCTGTGTGAGCGGTGACCGGAGGGGTGTATGTGGGCGCCGGGCAGTGAGTGCGGGGAGTAAGAAGCAGCCATTTTCTTCCGGACTGTGCGCGTCGCTGATTGGTCGTGGCAATAGTCGTGGGCGTTTTGCCACGACCAATCAGCGATTTGGATTCCATGACAGACAGAGGCCGCGACTAATGAATATCCGTGACAGACAGAAGGACAGACAGACAGAAAGACGGAAGTGACCCTTAGACAATTATATAGTAGATGCTGTGCTATTTGAGGTCATTAACATTAATGCCATTTTCCTTTTGATGCATCCACAGTTGGAAACCGTCGGGCATCCTTTATCCTAATCATGTCTAATGACAAATAGTGAGCCTTTGTGCTCTTCAGCTATAGTACTCTTGAGCTTGAGTCTTTATTAATGTGTGTGCTATCATTTTCTAAGACTCTTACTTGGCATAATGGGTGCGCAAGCGCATAACCATGATTCGCTTTACAATCTCCTTAGCATGCCTTTGGGACATGCAGTAATCAGTGACAGCGCATGCACTTGAGGTGTGGGTGGGATGTTCCTATCGATCCAACAGATACGTGCTACCATCTCCAGTTGTTACAAACTGCGCATGCGATAGACTTTCGGTGACATGTTTTGATACATAGTGTGCGCAAGCGCACCAAACAACTTGACCTTTGCTCAGTTATAGTTCTGGGGTTTCCCCGACATGCCATTGAGACATGCAGTACTCATTCCAGCCGCCGTTAAACAGCTGGTAAGAATAATATTCAATTAAGATACCTGTAAATAAGCTATCCATGCCGGACCAGATACACTCACCTTGAAAAAGACACCTTGAGTGTCGGAAAGCAGGGGTCCTCTCTTCCCACCTGGCTGCACTGCTGCTTCTAGGGCTATGGGGCGACTTCAGTGGACTGGTTAGGGTGAAGTATTAACTTGCCTTGCTTTTGATATTAACCTGTTTGCCCTCATTTGGACATACGTACTTTTTTGTCTTGGGATCTTTGGTAATCCAGTGTTATTGTGAAGGGTCCTGAGACATCTAAACCCTAGTAACTAATAATGTTACTGCAGGATGTTAATGCCATTATTTAAGTCTTATTTATTTATCAACGAATTTATAGATCGCAGTACTCTAGTAACACCAGATTGGGGTATTATGCCACAAAATAACTAAAATACTTTATCTGTGTAGCCAGTGGGTATATAATAATTTTTTTGAATATTGTATCCTATATATTCTAATTATTGGATCTAAGATGTTTATTCCTTTTGGAATGTTTTAGATGTTTTTAAAAAATTGTGTGTGGCTTTCTGGTTTGGAAATAAAAAACTTTTGTATATTATTCAGACATTGTGGTAATCCTGTTTCTATGCATGTGCCTTTTTCTCTTGTCTTTATGATAAGGAACTCCACTTTAATAAACTATAAGATGGTATTTAGATATCAATTACACTATTGAATCTACCAAGTGCGTCCTTAATATAAACTGCTGACATGAAACTTTGTGCCATGAAGGCCGTATGCACCTATGATATGGAAATGTTTCTTTGCGGCTTGCCTCTTTATCAAAAAGCATATTTAATTATGCTTTTCAGTGCATAAAAATGCTAATTCGTACACCCATGAAGTATACTAAATATACCTTTTTATTGGCATACATCAAGTCAATAAGTGTCTATGGCTACACTGAACATATGTTCCAGGAGCCTTCCACAGAGAAAACAAAGAACTGAATGGAAAAGCGTAATGTAAAAAAGCCGGAGAGAACTTTTCTTCTGGGCCAACCTCTGGCTCATTAAGAAAAAGATACCTGTGAGCAAGTTGTAAGAGAGGTAATGTAGAAAAATACTTTCTGGTCCACTGGCTGGCATCTGGCAGGCAGAAATCTATATGCAACTATGTAATGCCAGCGTCGCTGTGTGTCTTCACCTCTTCCTGGTAGGGACGCTGGCGTACTCATCACTCCTGGCCTTGCTGTAAGCTCCTTGTTCTCTGCTTGCTGTGCATGTGTTCTGGCAGCATTCTTAGGGTTCACGTGCAGGAACATCCAGGTTCTCAAAGAGACAGTGCGTACATTCCTAAGATGTCCCCAGCCATTACCTCAGAGGTATCTGGTATTTAAGGCACCTTCCCCATTAGGACGTGCCTGTTCAACATCATGGACTTTAGTGTCTAGCTTGTCTGTAAGCTGCTAAGTCCATTGTTAGGCCTGTACCTGCCTGCCTGTAAATCGGCAGTGCCTGTCCGCATACCAGCCATGTCTGCCAATACCTGCCTGCCTGTGAATCGGCCATGCCAGTCAATATACCTGCTGCACCAGCTGTGCCCCTCAGTAACCCTGCCGTTCCGGCCATCATCTGTTGTTACAGCTTCCTGTCCCTTTGCTGGATGGTCCCCTGGTGTGGTACCTGGCAGTTACCTTCCCCACAAACCTGACCATATGACTAGAGGCTGCACCGAACACCAAGGTAGCTGCTTGGTTATGCCACCCCTCCAGGGGATGTCTGGTCTCTGGCACAGCGGGTTAAAAATCCACGCTCGTGCTAAACAGACCGAGAGTGAGCATAATAAACTATACTGCATCTTAAAGAAGCCCTCCAATCAAAGTTTTTATCCTCTTAAAATATTGCAATCACCTTATTATATCGCATTGTGTACAAACAATTGTTCATTTTGCCCCTCTACCCTCTAATTCTTCTCTTTTCCATTAGGTGTATTGCATCATTTGATTGAAAACAGACTAGCTGAATCCTCCTAAGCTGTTGAAGCAAGAAGTCTCTTTTCTCTGCATGAGTCACCATTAGAACTACAATTCAACATCACTGTAAAATCCGTTGCAGCCCAGCTCCACCTCCTCTTCAACTCCTGACCCAGCTGCTCATCTCATTCCCCTGCCAGGGCTTTTCAGTGAAATAGAATTGTAGTTCTTATGATGACTTATGCAGACAAAAGAGACTTTCTGTTTCTACATAGAGCTTAGACGGAATCAGCTAGCCTGTTTTTAATCACTTTATGTTATAGACCAAATGGAAAAGTGAATAGTTAACTGGGTAGAAGGGAAAAATGAGCAATTGTAAGTACACAGTGCTATATAATATGATAACTGCAATATATTGAGAGGATAAAAACTTTGATGGGAGGGCTTCTTTAAAAGTAGAATAAAAGGGAACAGGAAAAATAAAGCCAAGAATAACTATTGAATGAGTTAACTACCTAATAGTTGAGTGTAAAATTCCAAATAACACCATGAATGTGACTGGAAGCAACAGTTGATAAATGTGTAATTTACAGATTGTACCTTATATGTATAGCAATGTTTCAGTCGTATTCCAGTTTACAGGAATGTATTAGGTTCCATGTGGTAAACATTGCAAGAGTACATTTTCTTAGTAAACTGATCCCTTATATTCAACATGCATAGATATAAATAGTATGAACGGAAATGTTCTCTCTTATTTTTACTCTGCTTTATATAGCACAAATTAAGCTGGTAAATGGAAATTGTTTTAATACTGTATTATACAGAATCATCACAATAGCTGAACGCATTTCCTGCTATAACAGATATCTTACAGGGAATCATTAAAGGAGAAAGCAATAACTACACAACACTAAATAAACAGGCAGAAAAGTAAAGTTCCATGAGATTGCAGTATTATCTAAATTTATTTTGTATTGTATTCTCACCTACATGATCCCCATCATTCCTGTGCTGCAGCTCTGATGGTTTCTGCCATCTTTGATGTCTCATTCATCACATATGTGACCACAACAGTTAATCATTGGCATGTATGACTTGTGACTGCTGAGGCCAGTGATTGGCTGCAGTGGTCACATAAATGATGATTCAATGCTTTTTGGTTAATGTTGCTTAGGCTAGAGTCACCCTTGCATGGGAGGCTTCTTTGCAAGTTCTTTAATTTTACTTTGAAAAAAAGCAAAGCATGCTTCTCTATTTTTTCAATTAAAAATTACTAACATTAACACAGATACCAAATTGACCTTATTATAGAAAAGGGGGATGCAAGTTGTGACCGTCATGGAATAGATCCATTTTTTACAATAGTTCTTCTGATTCTGCAACTAGGCTACAAGTGTAGGGCGCTTGAGACACCGTTTCTGTGGCTGTCTCTATGTAGCAGTACTCATACAACGAGGTTTCATCAGATAGCTTGACTCCACTGCAGAGTACGGCAGCAGTAGCTGTAACAGCTGCTGTAGGTAGAAACAACTATTCTGAACCAAAGCTGCAAGACATGAGGTTCACAAGAAGGCTGACACAGAATGAAGAAGGGATATTAGAGCCAGGGAGGCAGACAGGGAGAGAGGGAAGACAAGCTTCTAAAAGACAAACCTTATTGCATAGTAATGCAACAACAACAATACAAAACAATACTATATAATGGGACATGACAGTAGTTCTATTCTTATTATGGACCAGTAAATTAGGATTCCAAATACTAATGTAAACCTAACCATAGTTTATATGTAGTGTTGTACTCTGTGCTCTTCACTGTTTAATCACCTTTTGGACAAAATTTGTAGTCCCATCACTCTCTCTCTGCAGAAGGACGTGCCAATATTAGTGTAGGTGGGCTGGAAACTGGAGTAAGCTAGTCAGTTGTAAGAATGTTGGTTAGCTGGAGGATGGGAAAAGAGTGACAAGGAGCCTTCTGAAAAGCTGTGTAATGGGTCACCTAGATGTGACCTTACATGTGACTTGCATTGGCTGTTGTATGGGAAATGGCTGGTAGGGGTATCTAATGTTCTGGATTAAAACATCTTTATTCAGTCATCAGATAGGCATATACTCCATGAAAACATCCATGTTCTGATGGTTGAATAAAAAACATTTTTAATCTGGAGTACTAGACATTTGGATGTCTAACAACGCATGGCTGGAACCCTTTTTCTTTGTACCATGAGAAAACAAATGCATACATGGGGAGGTAGTGTAATCCTGCTTGTATTTGAAATGTGTGGCTGGAATTGGCATCTCCTGGAAAACTCAACTTTTAGAAGACTTGTTTCCCTTTCGTGCCTGAGCCTGCTTTTGAATTTGTGACCATACCGATTTTTTCAATTCTGACCAGTGTCACTTTGTGAGGAACTCTGGAATGTTCCAACGTATCAATGTGATTTTGAGATTGTTTTTTGTGACAAATTGTATTTCATGATAGAGGTAGAATTAGTTCAATATAACTTACGTTTATTTCTGAAAATATTGGAAATTTGGTGACATTTTTTATAATTTTGCAATTTTGAAACTTTTAATTTTCATGCCTTTAAACCAGAGAGTTATGTCACACAAAATAGTTAATAAATAACATTTACCACATGTCTAGAGCACAATTTTTGAAATATATATTTTTTGTTACGAAGTTAGAAGGGTTAAAAGTTGACCAGCAGTTTCTAATTTTTCCATAAAATTAACAAAATCATTTTTTTATGGACCACATCCCATTTGAAATGACTCTGAAGTGGCTATATGATAGAAAATACCCAAAAGTGACACCATTCTAAAAACTGCACCCCTCTAGGTGCTCAAAACCACATTCAAGAAGTTTATTAACTGTTCAGGTGCTTCACATGAAATTAATAGAATGTGGAAGGAAAAAATGAACATTTAACTTTTTCCCACAAAAATTTTACTTTAGCCCAAATTTTTATTTTTCACTAGAGAAACAGGAGAAAATGCAATGTGGAGACACGGGGGTCAGCGGGTGCTATAGTCCGCTAGTCGAAACCACATGGACCAGGGTTCAACCCACCAAACGCCTGCTCTCCTTTTACCGTGGGCGTAATACTACTCAGACAACACAGGGTGAGGGTACAACAGTGTGGCAATACTTTATTGGACCACAAAGCAGGCAAATAACACATAGAACAGTCCCAGCACAATACCCAAGATGATGCAAAAATAATAGATGCTCACCCTTCCGCTGACTCACTGGGATAAGAGCAGCTGTGACTTCAGAGCTTCCTTGGCCGAATACCTCACCTGTGGCATGTACAGCGAGAAGGTAACGACAAGCTTAGGAAGCTGACAGGCCATTAAGCTACTAGTCCAAGTGACCGGAGGGTCACATCCTGGCTTCTCTGAACATCTCCATGGAGCTAGGTGACCGGTGGGTCCAAAACCTGGCTTTCCCAAACGTATCCATGGGGCTCAGGTGACCGGTGGGTCAAAATCCTGACTACTCCAAATGTATCCATGGGTCAGTGATAATAATTGGAGCAGATCTGTATTCTTTCATCCAAGGCCAAGGTCCTTTAAGCTTGCATCCTGTAGAATGTCAAATCTTTATACCTCCTTTTGGAGCCATGATCTGGCAGCTATCCTGTAGAGTGTTCCTGGCTGTGGTTTTTGTAAAGAGTCTTTGGATCTCTGGATCTCTTGGATGTCTGGATGTATCTTGTTACAGAGGTGCATATCCTCTTTTTATTGTTCACAACTGTTCTTCAAGCCCTTATTCACAGGTCAAGGAGTGATGTAATTATCTTGCATTGTTTGACTATTTAATCAATTTGCATAGTTTTTACTCTGTTTTGCAAGTTAACAAGTTAGCTGTCCTGGACAATGTGCAATCAACATATCAGCAAAAAACACTGTTCAATTATCCTGCGTCTCTGTCATCCAGGATAACAGCACAATATGTTACAACAAACATCAACTTAAAGTCAATATTACAGGCTTATACGAACAAAAATCTGTGTTTTCTTGAACAATCAAAGGACAAACACATTCCTCCTGGCTTACTGGAAATAGTCATCTAGTTAATTAAGATAAAATGTTGTGTCGTCACATGCACCACAAAATTTGTGTGATTTCTCTTGAGTATGCCAAAACCCCATATGTGGTGGAAAACTATTGTTAGGGCGCACAACAGGGCTTAGAAGGAAATGAGCACCATTTGAATTTTAGAATGTGAAATTAGCTGGAATCGATAGCGAACGCTATGTTGCGTATGGAGGGCCCCTCATGTGCCTAAACAGTGGAGAACCCCCACAAATGACCCCATTTTGAATACTAGACCTCTCAAGGAATTTATCTTGATGTGTGGTGAGCACCTTGATTTCTCAGGGGCTTCACAGAATTTTTTAATGTTGAGCTATGAAAATTTAAAAAAACGAATTTTTCCCCCAAAAATGTTATTTTAGCTCCAATTTTTTATTTTCACAAGGGTAGCAAGAAAAAATGGACCCCAAAATGTGTTGTGCAATTACTCCTGAATATGCCTATACCACATATATGGAGGAAAACCACTGTTTGGGAGCACAGCAGGGTTCAGAAGGGAAGGAGAGCCATTTGACTTTTGGAATACAAAATTGTCTGGAATTGACGCCATGTCACGTTTGGAGAGCTCCTGAGATGCCTAAACAGTAGAAATTCTCACAAGTTACCCCATTTTGGAAACTAGACTCCACAAGGAATTTATCTCCATCTGTGGTAAGCACCTTGAACCCAGCAAGTGCCAATGTTTATCTACAGGAGGCGATCGGAAAGCGGTTAAGCAATCTTATGCATGTCTTGTAACTCCGGAGGAAAAAGAGCAATCAGATCTAAAAAATATGAAAACGTTTTATTAATGAATGATAAACAGGAAAACATACAATAAAGTGCATAGAAAATAGCAGGGGAGGACCCCAAAGGGAAACCGCAGGACTCCAAAACTAAGTGCCCAGACACTGGACACACAGCACAAGTTCAGCTCTCAGCCTAGCATAAAGTGCACAGTGCATGGTGCAGTAACAGTGCCGCATCTAGGCAGCATATCCAGTTTTTACCCCATCAGTAGCCGCATAGTGCTAAGACAATATAATAGTAGATGACCCCTAGGGGTGGAATGCTTACCAGGCAATAAGTTATAGGAGTCCCGGGCCGGGTGTTCGTGTCCCGACGCGCGTTTCGCGGGTGACAAGCCCCGCTTTCTCAAGGGAGTACAACAATAGCCCAGACAGGACCTTATATTAGTCTTTGACCTAACATGTGACATTCTGCCGGCCAATCACAGATGGGGTTAGCGGCGCATGCGCACCGCGATTGCCAGACTCTCGGCCAGAGAAGCAGAGTGTCATCGTCGTCACATGAGAGAGGGGAGGAGGAGCAATCCCCCGTCTCATGGAAGAGGATAAGGACGCGCCGCTGCACAGCCGAGAGTCGGCACCGCAGCACGCACGCGCACCCCCACTGCGCCACCAATGTAGAATGTGTGTGCACAAAACGTGTCTAAAAATGCAGAGGGACAGTCCTAAGAGACAAGGTATAAATAGTATACATATAAATACAAAACAATATAGGAATAAGATATGCCGGTTCCAATATGATCTGGAGTATACGGCGTAGCATGGTGTCCCATCTTTTGTGCATATTCAGACATTCCAGAAGCAGAAGTATTTCAAACATGAGCGGGTTGATGGTAAACAGCCATATCCAATGAAGATATCATGCCTGGGGTAACAGGAATAATGAAAAATAGACAAAAACAAAAAAAGTTAAAAACAGTGAACTAAAAGCAAAAACCACACGCCCAAGCCCCAAGGAAAGGGCAAGAAGCCAGGAACAATAATTTTTCTTTTTTTTTAACCCCTTCACCCCCAAGGGTGGTTTGCACGTTAATGACCGGGCCAATTTTTACAATTCTGACCACTGTCCCTTTATGAGGCTATAACTCTGGAACGCTTTGACGGATCTTGGCGATTCTGACATTGTTTTCTCGTGACATATTGTACTTCATGTTAGTGGTAAAATTTCTTTGATATAACTTGCGTTTATTTGTGAAAAAAATGGAAATTTGGCGAAAATTTTGAAAATTTTGCAATTTTCCAACTTTGAATTTTTATGCCCTTAAATCACAGACATATGTCACGCAAAATACTTAATAAGTAACATTTCCCACATGTCTACTTTACATCAGTACAATTTTGGAACCAAAATTTTTTTTTGTGACGGAGTTATAAGGGTTAAAAGTTGACCAGCAATTTCTCATTTTTACAACACCATTTTTTTTTTAGGGACCACATCTCATTTGAAGTCATTTTGAGGGGTCTATATGATAGAAAATACTCAAGTGTGACACCATTCTAAAAACTGCACCCCTCAAGGTGCTCAAAACCACATTCAAGAAGTTTATTAACCCTTCAGGTGTTTCACAGGAATTTTTGGAATGTTTAAATAAAAATGAACATTTAACTTTTTTTCACACAAAATTTATTTCAGCTCCAATTTGTTTTATTTTACCAAGGGTAACAGGAGAAAATGGACCCCCAAAGTTGTTGTACAATTTGTCCTGAGTACGCTGATACCCCATATGTGGGGGTAAACCACTGTTTGGGCGTATGGCAGAGCTCGGAAGGAAAGGAGCGCCATTTGACTTTTCAATGCAAAATTGACTGGAATTGAGATGGGACGCCATGTTGTGTTTGGAGAGCCCCTGATGTGCCTAAACACTGAAACCCCCTACAAGTGACACCATTTTGGAAAGTAGACCCCCTAAGGAACTTATCTTGATGTGTGGTGAGCACTTTGACCCACCAAGTGCTTCACAGAAGTTTATAATGCAGAGCCGTAAAAATAAAAAATCATATTTTTTCACAAAAATGATCTTTTCGCCCCCAATTTTTTATTTTCCCAAGGGTAAGAGAAGAAATTGGACCCCAAAAAATGTTGTGCAATTTGTCCTGAGTACGCTGATACCCCATATGTGGGTGTAAACCATTGTTTGGGCGCATGGCAGAGCTTGGAAGTGAAGGAGCGCCATTTGACTTTTCAATGCAAAATTGACTGGAATTGAGATGGGACGCCATGTTGCGTTTGGAGAGCTCCTGATGTGCCTAAACATTGAAACTCCCTACAAGTGACACCATTTTGGAAAGTAGACCCCCTAAGGAACTTATCTAGATGTGTGGTGAGCACTTTGACCCACCAAGTGCTTCACAGAAGTTTATAATGCAGAGCCGTAAAAATAAAAAATCATATTTTTTCACAAAAATGATCTTTTCGCCCCCAATTTTTTATTTTCCCAAGGGTAAGAGAAGAAATTGGACCCCAAAAAATGTTGTGCAATTTGTCCTGAGTACGCTGATACCCCATATGTGGGTGTAAACCATTGTTTGGGCGCATGGCAGAGCTTGGAAGTGAAGGAGCGCCATTTGACTTTTCAATGCAAAATTGACTGGAATTGAGATGGGACGCCATGTTGCGTTTGGAGAGCTCCTGATGTGCCTAAACATTGAAACTCCCTACAAGTGACACCATTTTGGAAAGTAGACCCCCTAAGGAACTTATCTAGATGTGTGGTGAGCACTTTGACCCACCAAGTGCTTCACAGAAGTTTATAATGCAGAGCCGTAAAAATAAAAAATCATATTTTTTCACAAAAATGATCTTTTCGCCCCCAATTTTTTATTTTCCCAAGGGTAAGAGAAGAAATTGGACCCCAAAAAATGTTGTGCAATTTGTCCTGAGTACGCTGATACCCCATATGTGGGTGTAAACCATTGTTTGGGCGCATGGCAGAGCTTGGAAGTGAAGGAGCGCCATTTGACTTTTCAATGCAAAATTGACTGGAATTGAGATGGGACGCCATGTTGCGTTTGGAGAGCTCCTGATGTGCCTAAACATTGAAACTCCCTACAAGTGACACCATTTTGGAAAGTAGACCCCCTAAGGAACTTATCTAGATGTGTGGTGAGCACTTTGACCCACCAAGTGCTTCACAGAAGTTTATAATGCAGAGCCGTAAAAATAAAAAATCATATTTTTTCATAAAAATGATCTTTTTGCCCCCAATTTTTTTTTTCCCAAGGGTAAGAGAAGAAATTGGACCCCAAAAAATGTTGTGCAATTTGTCCTGAGTACGCTGATACCCCATATGTGGGTGTAAACCATTGTTTGGGCGCATGGCAGAGCTTGGAAGGGAAGGAGCGCCATTTGACTTTTCAATGCAAAATTGACTGGAATTGAGATGGGACGCCATGTTGCGTTTGGAGAGCCCCTGATGTGCCTACACATTGAAACTCCCTACAAGTGACACCATTTTGGAAAGTAGACCCCCTAAGGAACTTATCTAGATGTGTTTTGAGAGCTTTGAACCCCCAAGTGTTTCACTACAGATTATAACGCAGAGCCGTGAAAATAATTTTTTTTTTTTTTCTCAAAAATGATTTTTAGCCCCCAGCTTTGTATTTTTACAAGGGTAACAGAATAAATTGGACCCCAAAATTTGTTGTCCAATTTGTCCTGAGTACGCTGATACCCCATATGTGGGGGGGAACCACTGTTTGGGCGCATGACAGAGCTCGGAAGGGAAGGAGCGCCATTTGGAATGCAGACTTAAATGGATTGGTCAGCAGCCGTCACGTTGCATTTGCAGAGCCCCTGATGTACCCAAACAGTACAAACCCCCCACAAGTGACCCCATATTGGAAACTAGACCTCCCAAGGAACTTATCTAGATGTGTTTTGAGAACTTTGAACCCCCAAGTGTTTCACTAAAGTTTATAGCGCAAATCCGTGAAAATAAAAATTCTTTTTTTTTTTCACAAAAATGATTTTTTAGCCCCCAGTTTTGTATTTTCACAAGGGTAACAGGATAAATTGGACCCCAAAAGTTGTTGTCCAATTTGTCCTGAGTACGCTGATACCCCATATGTGGGGGGGAACCACTGTTTGGGTGCATGACAGAGCTCGGAAGGGAAGGAGCGCCATTTGGAATGCAGCCTTAAATGGATTGGTCTGCAGGCGTCACGTTGCATTTGCAGAGCCCCTGATGTACCCAAACAGTACAAACCCCCCACAAGTGACCCCATATTGGAAACTAGACCTCCCAAGGAACTTATCTAGATGTGTTTTGAGAACTTTGAACCCCCAAGTGTTTCACTACAGTTTATAACGCAGAGCCGTGAAAATAAAACATCTTTTTTTTCCCACAAAAATGATATTTAGCCCCCCAAATTTTTATTTTCCTAAGGATAACAAGAGAACTTGGACCCCAGAAGTTGTTGTTCAATTTGTCCCGAGTACGCTGATAACACATATGTTGGGGTAAACCCCTTTTTGGGCGCACGGGAGAGCTCGGAAGGGAAGGAGCACTGTTTTACTTTTTCAACGCAGAATTGGCTGGAATTGAGATTGGACGCCATGTCGCGCTTGGAGAGCCCCTGATGTGCCTGGACAGTGGAAACTCCCCAATTCTACCTGAAACCCTAACCCAAACACACCCCTAACCCTAATCCCAACGGTAACCCTAACCACACCCCTAGCCCAGACACACCCATAATTCTAATCCCAACCCTAATCCAAACGTAAATGTAATCCAAACCCTAACCCTAACTTTAGCCCCAACCCTAACTTTAGCCCCAACCCTAACTTTAGCCCCAACCCTAACTTTACCTCCAACCCTAGCCCTAACCCTAACCCTACCCCTAACCCTAACCCTAAATGTGACTGAAATACGTGGCACTGAAATACGTGGCACTGAAATACGTGGCACTGAAATACGTGGCACTGAAATACGTGGCACTTAAATACGTGGCACTTAAATATGTGATACGTGGCACTTAAATACGTGGCACTGAAACACGTGGCACTGAAATACGTGATACGTGGCACTGAAATACGTGGCACTGAAATACGTGGCACTGAAATACGTGGCACTGAAATACGTGGCACTTAAATATGTGATACGTGGCACTTAAATACGTGGCACTGAAACACGTGGCACTGAAATACGTGATACGTGGCACTGAAATACGTGGCACTGAAATACGTGGCACTGAAATACGTGGCACTTAAATACGTGGCACTTAAATACGTGGCACTGAAATATGTGATACGTGGCACTTAAATACGTGGCACTGAAACACGTGGCACTGAAATACGTGATACGTGGCACTGAAATACGTGGCACTGAAATACGTGGCACTGAAATACGTGGCACTGAAATACGTGGCACTGAAATACGTGGCACTGAAACACGTGCAACTGAAATACGTGGTACTAAAATATGTGGCACTGAAATACGTGATACGTGGCACTGAAATACGTGGCACTGAAATACGTGGCACTGAAATATGTGATACGTGGCACTTAAATACGTGGCACTGAAACACGTGGCACTGAAATACGTGATACGTGGCACTGAAATACGTGATACGTGGCACTGAAATACGTGGCACTGAAATATGTGGCACTGAAATACGTGGCACTTAAATACGTGGCACTGAAATATGTGATACGTGGCACTTAAATACGTGGCACTGAAACACGTGGCACTGAAATACGTGATACGTGGCACTGAAATACGTGGCACTGAAATACGTGGCACTGAAATACGTGGCACTGAAACACGTGGCACTGAAATACGTGGTACTAAAATATGTGGCACTGAAATACGTGATACGTGGCACTGAAATACGTGATACGTGGCACTGAAATACGTGGCACTGAAACACGTGGCACTGAAATACGTGATACGTTGCCCTGAAATACATGGCACTGAAATACGTGGCACTGAAATACGTGGCACTGAAATACGTGGCACTGAAATACGTGGCACTGAAATACGTGGCACTATGACTGTCAGAAAATGTTCATTAAACGGTTAGGGGTGAGGTTAGGGGTAGAGTTAGGGTTAGGGTTTGGATCCCTTTATCACCTTGATGGTGGTGGGTGGCTTTTCAGTGTGTTTTCTGTTTTTTTTCGATAAAAATGCATGCGTTTTTAACGCAAACAAACGCATGTGCTTAAAAACACTAAGAAAATACTGCAGGTTGTATTTCTGAAAATTAACGCATGCAGAAAAAAACCGCATGCGTTTGAAAACGCGACCAAACGTCTACAAAAAAACGCATGCGTTTTCAATGTTAAATATAGGGAAAAAACGCATGCGTTTTTTTGTGCAAAAAACGCTGCAGACAAAAACGCAAGTGTGAAACCAGCGACGCTTTTTATAGCAAAAAAGTTTTTGCGTCTCCACATTTTGAGAGCTATAATTTTTCCACATTTTGCTCCACAGAGTCATGTGAGGTCTTGTTTTTTGCGGGACGAGTTGACGTTTTTATTAGTAACATTTTCGGACACGTGACCGTTTTTGATCGCTTTTTATTCCGATTTTTGTGAGGCAGAATGACCAAAAACCAGCAATTCCTGAATTTCTTTTGGGAGAGGCGTTTATACCGTTCCGCGTTTGGTAAAATTGATAAAGCAGTTTTATTCTTCGGGTCAGTACGATTACAGCGATATCTCATTTATATCATTTTTTTATGTTTTGGCGCTTTTATACGATAAAAACTATTTTATAGAAAAAATAATTATTTTGGTATCGCTTTTTTCTCAGGACTATAACTTTTTTATTTTTTTGCTGATGATGCTGTATGGCGGCTTGTTTTTTGCGGGACAAGATGACGTTTTCAGCGGTACCATGGATATTTATATCAGTCTTTTTGATCGCGTGTTATTCCACTTTTTGTTCGGCGGTATGGTAATAAAGCGTTGTTTTTTGCCTCGTTTTTTTTTTTTTTTTCTTACGGTGTTTACTGAAGGGGTTAACTAGTGGGGCAGTTTTATAGGTGGGGTCGTTACGGACGCGGCGATACTAAATATGTGTACTTTTATTGTTTTTTTTTTTTATTTAGATAAAGAAATGTATTTATGGGAATAATATATTTTTTTTTTTTTTCATTATTTTGGAATATTTTTTTTTATTTTTTTTTACACATTTGGAAATTTTTTTTTTTACTTTTTTACTTTGCCCCAGGGGGGGACAATACAGATCGGTGATCTGCCAGTTTGCATAGCACTCTGACAGATCACTGATCTGCGAGAAGTGCAGGCTGCTTCACAGTGCCTGCTCTGAGCAGGCTTCTGTGAAGCCACCTCCCTCCCTGCAGGACCCGGATCCGCAGCCATCTTGGATCCGGGTCTGGAGCAGGCAGGGAGGGAGGTAAGACCCTCGCAGCAACGCGATCACATCGCGTTGCTGCGGGGGGCTCAGGGAAGCCCGCAGGGAGCCCCCTCCCTGCGCGATGCTTCCCTGCACCGCCGGCACATCGCGATCATGTTTGATCGCGGTGTGCCGGGGGTTAATGTGCCGGGAGCGGTCCGTGACCGCTCCTGGCACATAGTGCCGGATGTCAGCTGCGATATGCAGCCGACACCCGGCCGCGATCGGCCGCGCTCCCCCCGTGAGCGCGGCCGATCGGCTATGACGTACTATCCCGTCGGCGGTCATACGGGCCCACCCCACCTCAACGGGATAGTACGTCGGATGTCAGGAAGGGGTTAAAGGAATAAATATACATATATGTATAAACCAAAAATACTCAGAGAAAGGAGGAAAAAGAGAGTGACTCGTTTAATCCTCTTGGGGTCATGGTATCTAAAACCACAATCCATTTAGCCTCTACCTGTGCAAGTATTTTTTTATAATTCCCCCCTCGGATCCCCAGATGAATAACGTCGATACCCCGCACCATCAATGATGTGGGGTCACATCCATGAAATTGCCTGAAGTGGCGTGGGATGGTTTTAAGGAGGGATAGGTCAGTCACTGTCCTGGCCATGCCAATGTCCCGCACGTGCTCACGCACACATACTCTAAGTTCTCTTGATGTCAAACCGATGTAGATTTTTGAACAGCCACACGTGGCATAATAAATGACATTGGTGTTCCCACACGAAATACGGTGCCTAATATCAAATTCTCTTTTACCATCGGATGATTTAAATGTGGTACATCGCAGGACATTCGCGCATGCCAGGCAGTGACCACAGGGTATGGATCCAACAGTGGGCCAAACGGATTAACTCTAAATGGAACATAATGACTTTTCGCCAGAAGGTCTTTTAAATTTTTAGATCTCCTGGCAGTCATAGAAGGACCCATCCCTAGTGATGTTTGTAAAGAGGGTTCAGCCCCCAAGATGGACCAGTGTTTTTTGAGAATATTTCGCATCTCCTCCCATTCATGGTTGTAAGTCGAGATATACCTAATCGGGCCATTGTCACGGGTCCCTTTTCTCGTCCTTGAGGGCTGTAGTAGGTCATTACGAAAGGTCTCTCTAGCCCGTTGGTAACCCCGTTTGATGCATCTATTCGAGTAGCCGCGTGCGGTGAACCGTGTTTTAAGATCCGCACACTGGTTCTCGAATTTTGCATCTGACGAACAGATCCGCCTCATCCTCAGGAACTGACCAACTGGGACGGCCCTAATCGTAGATGGATTATGAGCAGAGGATGCATGGATAAGTGCATTAACCGATGTTGGTTTGCGATAAACATCCGTCTGGATGCGACCAGTGTGGTCCACCTCAAAAGTGACATCCAAAAAATTAACTTTTTTGATGTCATAGGTATAAGTTAGACGGATATTTAAAGCATTCTGGTTAAGTGTCCCCATAAATTCCCCGAGCTGCTGCACCGTCCCGTCCCACAAAAAGAAGACATCGTCTATATAACGATGCCAGCACAGCACATGGGAGGTGGCCCGTGGGCCCTCTGTTGTGAATTAGACTTTTTTGGCTCCCTCTGGTGGTTACTAGTGATATGTATCCTTTGCCTCTCTTGTCGGACTTGTTTGCCCGGATTAAGGGTGCCAAGTGGTTCACCAAGATAGATCTTCGTGGTGCATACAACCTTGTGCGCATTAAGCAAGGTGATGAATGGAAGACTGCATTTAATTTCGCCCGAAGGTCATTTTGAGTACTTGGTGATGCCTTTTGGGCTTTCTAATGCTCCCTCAGTATTTCAGTCCTTTATGCATGATATTTTCCGGAAGTATCTGGATAAATTTATGATTGTTTATCTGGACGATATTCTGGTTTTCTCTGAAGATTGGGACTCACATGTGGAGCAGGTCAGGATGGTGTTTCAGGTTTTGCGTGAGAATGCCTTGTTTGTTAAAGGCTCAAAGTGTCTCTTTGGAGTACAGAAAGTTCCCTTTTTGGGGTTTATTTTTTCCCCTTCTGCTGTGGAGATGGACCCAGTCAAGGTCCGAGCTATTCATGAGTGGACTCAACCCACGTCAGTTAAGAGTCTTCAGAAGTTCTTGGGTTTTGCTAACTTCTACCGTTGTTTTATCGCTAATTTTTCTAGCGTTTTTAAACCTTTGACGGATATGACCAAGAAAGGTTCTGATGTTGCTAACTGGGCTCCTGCAGCCGTGGAGGCGTTCCAGGAGTTTACTTCGGCGCCTGTTTTGTGCCAGCCTGATGTCTCACTTCCCTTTCAGGTCGAGGTGGATGCTTCTGAGATTGGGGCAGGGGCCGTTTTGTCACAGAGAGGCCCTGGTTGCTCTGTAATGAGACCATGTGCTTTCTTCTCTAGGAAGTTTTCGCCTGCTGAGCGGAATTATGATGTGGGCAATCGGGAATTACTGGCCATGAAGTGGGCATTTGAGGAGTGGCGTCTTTGGCTCGAGGGTGCTAAGCATCGTGTGGTGGTCTTGACTGATCACAAAAATTTGATGTATCTCGAGTCTGCTAAACGCTTGAATCCTAGACAGGCCCGCTGGTCATTGTTTTTCTCCCGTTTTGACTTTGTGGTCAAAAATGTAAAAGCTGATGCTCTTTCAAGGAGCTTTGTGCCTGACTCTCCTGGAGTCACAGAACCTGTTGGTATTCTTAAAGAAGGAGTTATTTTGTCAGCCATTTCTCCTGATTTGCGACGTGTGTTGCAGAGATTTCAAGCTGGTAGACCTGACTCTTGTCCACCTGACAGACTGTTTGTTCCTGATAAGTGGACCAGCAGAGTCATTTCCGAGGTTCATTCCTCGGTGTTGGCAGGTCATCCGGGAATTTTTGGCACCAGAGATCTGGTGGCTAGGTCATTTTGGTGGCCTTCCTTGTCACGGGATGTACGGTCATTTGTGCAGTCCTGTGGGACTTGTGCTCGAGCTAAGCCTTGCTGTTCCCGTGCCAGCGGGTTGCTCTTGCCCTTGCCTGTCCCGAAGAGGCCTTGGACACATATTTCCATGGATTTAATTTCTGATCTCCCGGTGTCTCGGGGTATGTCTGTCATCTGGGTGGTATGTGATCGCTTTTCAAAAATGGTCCATTTGGTGCCTTTGCCTAAGCTGCCTTCCTCTTCCGATCTGGTTCCTGTGTTCCTTCAGAATGTGGTTCGTTTACACGGCATTCCTGAGAATATTGTGTCTGACAGAGGATCCCAGTTTGTTTCCAGGTTCTGGCGATCCTTTTGTGCTAGGATGGGCATTGATTTATCGTTCTCGTCTGCCTTTCATCCTCAGACTAATGGACAAACTGAGCGAACTAATCAGACTCTGGAAGCTTACTTGAGGTGTTTTGTTTCGGCAGATCAGGATGATTGGGTGACCTTCTTGCCGTTGGCTGAGTTTGCCCTAAATAATCGGGCTAGTTCCGCTACTTTGGTTTCGCCATTTTTCTGCAACTCTGGTTTCCATCCTCGTTTTTCCTCGGGACATGTGGAGCCTTCTGACTGTCCTGGAGTAGATTCTGTGGTGGATAGGTTGCAGCAGATCTGGAATCATGTGGTGGACAACTTGAAGTTGTCACATGAGAAGGCTCAGCGTTTTGCCAACCGCCGCCGCGGAGTGGGTCCCCGACTTCGTGTTGGGGATTTGGTGTGGCTGTCTTCTCGATTTGTTCCTATGAAGGTCTCCTCTCCTAAATTTAAGCCTCGCTTCATCGGTCCTTACAAGATATTGGAAATCCTTAATCCTGTGTCCTTTCGCTTGGATCTTCCGGTTTCGTTTGCTATTCACAACGTGTTCCATAGGTCTTTGTTACGACGCTACGTTGTGCCTGTGGTTCCTTCTGCTGAGCCTCCTGCTCCGGTGTTGGTTGAGGGCGAGTTGGAGTACGTGGTGGAGAAGATCTTGGATTCTCATCTCTCCAGGCGGAGGCTTCAGTATTTGGTCAAGTGGAAGGGTTATGGTCAGGAGGATAATTCCTGGGTGGTTGCCTCTGATGTGCATGCGGCCGATTTGGTTCGTGCCTTTCACGCTGCTCATCCTGATCGCCCTGGTGGTCTTGGTGAGGGTTCGGTGACCCCTCCTTAAGGGGGGGGTACTGTTGTGAATTAGACTTTTTTGGCTTTCTCTGGTGTTTACTAGTGATATGACTCTGGGATTTCCTTCCCTCTGTTTGCACCCAGCTGGGTCGTTACTTCAGGGGTGTTGCTATATAAACCTCCTGGAACCTTAGTCCAGTGCCTGGCATCGGTGTTATCAGACACATTCTGTTTGCTCCTGTTTGCTGGTCCGGGTTCGTGCTTAATTAAGCTAAGTCTTGCTTCTTTGTTTTTTGGGTTATTTGTTTGCTATCATTTTTGTCCAGCTTGTACTAAATGTGATTCCTGACCTTGCTGGAAGCTCTAGGGGGCTGGTGTTCTCCCCCCGGGCTGTTAGACGGTTCGGGGGTTCTTGAATTTCCAGTGTGGATATTTTTGATAGGATTTTTTGCTGACCATATAAGTTATCTTTCTATATTCTGCTATTAGCTAGTGGGCCTCTCTTTGCTAAATTCCTAGCTCATTCTTATGTTTGTGTTTTCCTCTTACCTCACCGTTATTATTTGTGGGGGGCTTCTATCCAACTTTTTGGGGTATTTCCTCTGGAGGCAAGAAAGGTCTTTCTTTTCCCTTCTAGGGGTAGTTAGCTCTCCGGCTGGCGCGAGACGTCTAGGATCAACGTAGGAACGTTCCCCGGCTGCTGGTATTTGTGGTGCTAGGATTAGTTATATGGTCAGCCCAGTTACCACTGCCCTATGAGCTGGTTTTCTGTATTTACTGACTTAGCATTATTCCTGAGACCCTCTGCCATTGGGGTCATAACACTAAGCATCCTGTGGTGGTCTTGACTGATCACAAAAATTTGATGTATCTCGAGTCTGCTAAACGCTTGA
The DNA here is from genome assembly GCF_051348905.1 of Ranitomeya variabilis. Lineage (NCBI taxonomy): Eukaryota > Metazoa > Chordata > Amphibia > Anura > Dendrobatidae > Ranitomeya > Ranitomeya variabilis. The sequence goes on from NC_135232.1 coordinate 362,834,920, forward strand.
ATCCTAGACAGGCCCGCTGGTCATTGTTTTTCTCCCGTTTTGACTTTGTGGTCTCGTACTTACCAGGTTCAAAGAATGTGAAAGCTGATGCTCTTTCAAGGAGCTTTGTGCCTGACTCTCCTGGAGTCACAGAACCTGTTGGTATTCTTAAAGAAGGAGTTATTTTGTCAGCCATTTCTCCTGATTTGCGACGTGTGTTGCAGAGATTTCAAGCTGGTAGACCTGACTCTTGTCCACCTGACAGACTGTTTGTTCCTGATAAGTGGACCAGCAGAGTCATTTCCGAGGTTCATTCCTCGGTGTTGGCAGGTCATCCGGGAATTTTTGGCACCAGAGATCTGGTGGCTAGGTCATTTTGGTGGCCTTCCTTGTCACGGGATGTACGGTCATTTGTGCAGTCCTGTGGGACTTGTGCTCGAGCTAAGCCTTGCTGTTCCCGTGCCAGCGGGTTGCTCTTGCCCTTGCCTGTCCCGAAGAGGCCTTGGACACATATTTCCATGGATTTCATTTCTGATCTCCCGGTGTCTCGGGGTATGTCTGTCATCTGGGTGGTATGTGATCGCTTTTCTAAAATGGTCCATTTGGTGCCTTTGCCTAAGCTGCCTTCCTCTTCCGATCTGGTTCCTGTGTTCCTTCAGAATGTGGTTCGTTTACACGGCATTCCTGAGAATATTGTGTCTGACAGAGGATCCCAGTTTGTTTCCAGGTTCTGGCGATCCTTTTGTGCTAGGATGGGCATTGATTTATCGTTCTCGTCTGCCTTTCATCCTCAGACTAATGGACAAACTGAGCGAACTAATCAGACTCTGGAAGCTTACTTGAGGTGTTTTGTTTCGGCAGATCAGGATGATTGGGTGACCTTCTTGCCGTTGGCTGAGTTTGCCCTAAATAATCGGGCTAGTTCCGCTACTTTGGTTTCGCCATTTTTCTGCAACTCTGGTTTCCATCCTCGTTTTTCCTCGGGACATGTGGAGCCTTCTGACTGTCCTGGAGTAGATTCTGTGGTGGATAGGTTGCAGCAGATCTGGAATCATGTGGTGGACAACTTAAAATTGTCACAGGAGAAGGCTCAGCGTTTTGCCAACCGCCGCCGCGGTGTGGGTCCCCGACTTCGTGTTGGGGATTTGGTGTGGCTGTCTTCTCGATTTGTTCCTATGAAGGTCTCCTCTCCTAAATTTAAGCCTCGCTTCATCGGTCCTTACAAGATATTGGAAATCCTTAATCCTGTGTCCTTTCGCTTGGATCTTCCGGTTTCGTTTGCTATTCACAACGTGTTCCATAGGTCTTTGTTACGACGCTACGTTGTGCCTGTGGTTGCTTCTGCTGAGCCTCCTGCTCCGGTGTTGGTTGAGGGCGAGTTGGAGTACGTGGTGGAGAAGATCTTGGATTCTCGTCTCTCCAGGCGGAGGCTTCAGTATTTGGTCAAGTGGAAGGGTTATGGTCAGGAGGATAATTCCTGGGTGGTTGCCTCTGATGTGCATGCGGCCGATTTGGTTCGTGCCTTTCACGCTGCTCATCCTGATCGCCCTGGTGGTCTTGGTGAGGGTTCGGTGACCCCTCCTTAAGGGGGGGGTACTGTTGTGAATTAGACTTTTTTGGCTCCCTCTGGTGGTTACTAGTGATATGACTCTGGGATTTCCTTCCCTCTGTTTGCACCCAGCTGGGTCGTTACTTCAGGGGTGTTGCTATATAAACCTCCTGGAACCTTAGTCCAGTGCCTGGCATCGGTGTTATCAGACACATTCTGTTTGCTCCTGTTTGCTGGTCCGGGTTCGTGCTTAATTAAGCTAAGTCTTGCTTCTTTGTTTTTTGGGTTATTTATTTGCTATCATTTTTGTCCAGCTTGTACTAAATGTGATTCCTGACCTTGCTGGAAGCTCTAGGGGGCTGGTGTTCTCCCCCCGGGCCGTTAGACGGTTCGGGGGTTCTTGAATTTCCAGTGTGGATATTTTTGATAGGATTTTTTGCTGACCATATAAGTTATCTTTCTATATTCTGCTATTAGCTAGTGGGCCTCTCTTTGCTAAATTCCTAGCTCATTCTTATGTTTGTGTTTTTCTCTTACCTCACCGTTATTATTTGTGGGGGGCTTCTATCCAACTTTTTGGGGTATTTCCTCTGGAGGCAAGAAAGGTCTTTCTTTTCCCTTCTAGGGGTAGTTAGCTCTCCGGCTGGCGCGAGACGTCTAGGATCAACGTAGGAACGTTCCCCGGCTGCTGGTATTTGTGGTGCTAGGATTAGTTATATGGTCAGCCCAGTTACCACTGCCCTATGAGCTGGTTTTCTGTATTTACTGACTTAGCATTATTCCTGAGACCCTCTGCCATTGGGGTCATAACACTAAGCATCCTGTGGTGGTCTTGACTGATCACAAAAATTTGATGTATCTCGAGTCTGCTAAACGCTTGAATCCTAGACAGGCCCGCTGGTCATTGTTTTTCTCCCGTTTTGACTTTGTGGTCTCGTACTTACCAGGTTCAAAGAATGTGAAAGCTGATGCTCTTTCAAGGAGCTTTGTGCCTGACTCTCCTGGAGTCACAGAACCTGTTGGTATTCTTAAAGAAGGAGTTATTTTGTCAGCCATTTCTCCTGATTTGCGACGTGTGTTGCAGAGATTTCAAGCTGGTAGACCTGACTCTTGTCCACCTGACAGACTGTTTGTTCCTGATAAGTGGACCAGCAGAGTCATTTCCGAGGTTCATTCCTCGGTGTTGGCAGGTCATCCGGGAATTTTTGGCACCAGAGATCTGGTGGCTAGGTCATTTTGGTGGCCTTCCTTGTCACGGGATGTACGGTCATTTGTGCAGTCCTGTGGGACTTGTGCTCGAGCTAAGCCTTGCTGTTCCCGTGCCAGCGGGTTGCTCTTGCCCTTGCCTGTCCCGAAGAGGCCTTGGACACATATTTCCATGGATTTCATTTCTGATCTCCCGGTGTCTCGGGGTATGTCTGTCATCTGGGTGGTATGTGATCGCTTTTCTAAAATGGTCCATTTGGTGCCTTTGCCTAAGCTGCCTTCCTCTTCCGATCTGGTTCCTGTGTTCCTTCAGAATGTGGTTCGTTTACACGGCATTCCTGAGAATATTGTGTCTGACAGAGGATCCCAGTTTGTTTCCAGGTTCTGGCGATCCTTTTGTGCTAGGATGGGCATTGATTTATCGTTCTCGTCTGCCTTTCATCCTCAGACTAATGGACAAACTGAGCGAACTAATCAGACTCTGGAAGCTTACTTGAGGTGTTTTGTTTCGGCAGATCAGGATGATTGGGTGACCTTCTTGCCGTTGGCTGAGTTTGCCCTAAATAATCGGGCTAGTTCCGCTACTTTGGTTTCGCCATTTTTCTGCAACTCTGGTTTCCATCCTCGTTTTTCCTCGGGACATGTGGAGCCTTCTGACTGTCCTGGAGTAGATTCTGTGGTGGATAGGTTGCAGCAGATCTGGAAATATGTGGTGGACAACTTAAAATTGTCACAGGAGAAGGCTCAGCGTTTTGCCAACCGCCGCCGCGGTGTGGGTCCCCGACTTCGTGTTGGGGATTTGGTGTGGCTGTCTTCTCGATTTGTTCCTATGAAGGTCTCCTCTCCTAAATTTAAGCCTCGCTTCATCGGTCCTTACAAGATATTGGAAATCCTTAATCCTGTGTCCTTTCGCTTGGATCTTCCGGTTTCGTTTGCTATTCACAACGTGTTCCATAGGTCTTTGTTACGACGCTACGTTGTGCCTGTGGTTCCTTCTGCTGAGCCTCCTGCTCCGGTGTTGGTTGAGGGCGAGTTGGAGTACGTGGTGGAGAAGATCTTGGATTCTCATCTCTCCAGGCGGAGGCTTCAGTATTTGGTCAAGTGGAAGGGTTATGGTCAGGAGGATAATTCCTGGGTGGTTGCCTCTGATGTGCATGCGGCCGATTTGGTTCGTGCCTTTCACGCTGCTCATCCTGATCGCCCTGGTGGTCTTGGTGAGAGTTCGGTGACCCCTCCTTAAGGGGGGGGTACTGTTGTGAATTAGACTTTTTTGGCTCCCTCTGGTGGTTACTAGTGATATGACTCTGGGATTTCCTTCCCTCTGTTTGCACCCAGCTGGGTCGTTACTTCAGGGTTGTTGCTATATAAACCTCCTGGAACCTTAGTCCAGTGCCTGGCATCGGTGTTATCAGACACATTCTGTTTGCTCCTGTTTGCTGGTCCTGGTTCGTGCTTAATTAAGCTAAGTCTTGCTTCTTTGTTTTTTGGGTTATTTGTTTGCTATCATTTTTGTCCAGCTTGTACTAAATGTGATTCCTGACCTTGCTGGAAGCTCTAGGGGGCTGGTGTTCTCCCCCCGGGCCGTTAGACGGTTCGGGGGTTCTTGAATTTCCAGTGTGGATATTTTTGATAGGATTTTTTGCTGACCATATAAGTTATCTTTCTATATTCTGCTATTAGCTAGTGGGCCTCTCTTTGCTAAATTCCTAGCTCATTCTTATGTTTGTGTTTTCCTCTTACCTCACCGTTATTATTTGTGGGGGGCTTCTATCCAACTTTTTGGGGTATTTCCTCTGGAGGCAAGAAAGGTCTTTCTTTTCCCTTCTAGGGGTAGTTAGCTCTCCGGCTGGCGCGAGACGTCTAGGATCAACGTAGGAACGTTCCCCGGCTGCTGGTATTTGTGGTGCTAGGATTAGTTATATGGTCAGCCCAGTTACCACTGCCCTATGAGCTGGTTTTCTGTATTTACTGACTTAGCATTATTCCTGAGACCCTCTGCCATTGGGGTCATAACACTAAGCATCCTGTGGTGGTCTTGACTGATCACAAAAATTTGATGTATCTCGAGTCTGCTAAACGCTTGAATCCTAGACAGGCCCGCTGGTCATTGTTTTTCTCCCGTTTTGACTTTGTGGTCTCGTACTTACCAGGTTCAAAGAATGTGAAAGCTGATGCTCTTTCAAGGAGCTTTGTGCCTGACTCTCCTGGAGTCACAGAACCTGTTGGTATTCTTAAAGAAGGAGTTATTTTGTCAGCCATTTCTCCTGATTTGCGACGTGTGTTGCAGAGATTTCAAGCTGGTAGACCTGACTCTTGTCCACCTGACAGACTGTTTGTTCCTGATAAGTGGACCAGCAGAGTCATTTCCGAGGTTCATTCCTCGGTGTTGGCAGGTCATCCGGGAATTTTTGGCACCAGAGATCTGGTGGCTAGGTCATTTTGGTGGCCTTCCTTGTCACGGGATGTACGGTCATTTGTGCAGTCCTGTGGGACTTGTGCTCGAGCTAAGCCTTGCTGTTCCCATGCCAGCGGGTTGCTCTTGCCCTTGCCTGTCCCGAAGAGGCCTTGGACACATATTTCCATGGATTTCATTTCTGATCTCCCGGTGTCTCGGGGTATGTCTGTCATCTGGGTGGTATGTGATCGCTTTTCTAAAATGGTCCATTTGGTGCCTTTGCCTAAGCTGCCTTCCTCTTCCGATCTGGTTCCTGTGTTCCTTCAGAATGTGGTTCATTTACACGGCATTCCTGAGAATATTGTGTCTGACAGAGGATCCCAGTTTGTTTCCAGGTTCTGGCGATCCTTTTGTGCTAGGATGGGCATTGATTTATCGTTCTCGTCTGCCTTTCATCCTCAGACTAATGGACAAACTGAGCGAACTAATCAGACTCTGGAAGCTTACTTGAGGTGTTTTGTTTCGGCAGATCAGGATGATTGGGTGACCTTCTTGCCGTTGGCTGAGTTTGCCCTAAATAATCGGGCTAGTTCCGCTACTTTGGTTTCGCCATTTTTCTGCAACTCTGGTTTCCATCCTCGTTTTTCCTCGGGACATGTGGAGCCTTCTGACTGTCCTGGAGTAGATTCTGTGGTGGATAGGTTGCAGCAGATCTGGAATCATGTGGTGGACAACTTAAAATTGTCACAGGAGAAGGCTCAGCGTTTTGCCAACCGCCGCCGCGGTGTGGGTCCCCGACTTCGTGTTGGGGATTTGGTGTGGCTGTCTTCTCGATTTGTTCCTATGAAGGTCTCCTCTCCTAAATTTAAGCCTCGCTTCATCGGTCCTTACAAGATATTGGAAATCCTTAATCCTGTGTCCTTTCGCTTGGATCTTCCGGTTTCGTTTGCTATTCACAACGTGTTCCATAGGTCTTTGTTACGACGCTACGTTGTGCCTGTGGTTCCTTCTGCTGAGCCTCCTGCTCCGGTGTTGGTTGAGGGCGAGTTGGAGTACGTGGTGGAGAAGATCTTGGATTCTCGTCTCTCCAGGCGGAGGCTTCAGTATTTGGTCAAGTGGAAGGGTTATGGTCAGGAGGATAATTCCTGGGTGGTTGCCTCTGATGTGCATGCGGCCGATTTGGTTCGTGCCTTTCACGCTGCTCATCCTGATCGCCCTGGTGGTCTTGGTGAGGGTTCAGTGACCCTTCCTTAAGGGGGGGGTACTGTTGTGAATTAGACTTTTTTGGCTCCCTCTGGTGGTTACTAGTGATATGACTCTGGGATTTCCTTCCCTCTGTTTGCACCCAGCTGGGTCGTTACTTCAGGGGTGTTGCTATATAAACCTCCTGGAACCTTAGTCCAGTGCCTGGCATCGGTGTTATCAGACACATTCTGTTTGCTCCTGTTTGCTGGTCCTGGTTCGTGCTTAATTAAGCTAAGTCTTGCTTCTTTGTTTTTTGGGTTATTTGTTTGCTATCATTTTTGTCCAGCTTGTACTAAATGTGATTCCTGACCTTGCTGGAAGCTCTAGGGGGCTGGTGTTCTCCCCCCGGGCCGTTAGACGGTTCGGGGGTTCTTGAATTTCCAGTGTGGATATTTTTGATAGGATTTTTTGCTGACCATATAAGTTATCTTTCTATATTCTGCTCATTAGCTAGTGGGCCTCTCTTTGCTAAATTCCTAGCTCATTCTTATGTTTGTCTTTTCCTCTTACCTCACCGTTATTATTTGTGGGGGGCTTCTATCCAACTTTTTGGGGTATTTCCTCTGGAGGCAAGAAAGGTCTTTCTTTTCCCTTCTAGGGGTAGTTAGCTCTCCGGCTGGCGCGAGACGTCTAGGATCAACGTAGGAACGTTCCCCGGCTGCTGGTATTTGTGGTGCTAGGATTAGTTATATGGTCAGCCCAGTTACCACTGCCCTATGAGCTGGTTTTCTGTATTTACTGACTTAGCATTATTCCTGAGACCCTCTGCCATTGGGGTCATAACAGTATGCCAGGCCAATATTGAATGTTTAAAGCATTGCAGAAGTGGGATAATAAGAAAGGAAATTCTGAGTTTTTTTTTTTCCTTCCTTCTCTTCCTCCCCTTTACCTTTGAGTGTTGTGTGCTTGCTGCAGACATGAATGTGCAGACCTTGATTACAAGTGTTGACCAGCTGGCAGCTCGTGTGCAGGGTATACAAGATTTTGTTACCAGTAGTCCTATGTCTGAACCTAAAATACCTATTCCGGAATTGTTTTCTGGAGATCGATTTAGGTTTAGGAATTTCAAGAATAATTGTAAATTGTTTCTTTCTCTGAGACCCCGTTCATCTGGAGATTCTGCTCAGCAAGTTAAAATTGTTATTTCTTTTTTACGGGGCGACCCTCAGGATTGGGCTTTCTCGCTAGCGCCAGGAGATCCGGCATTGGCGAATATTGATGCGTTTTTTCTGGTGCTCGGATTGCTTTACGAGGAACCCAATCTTGAAATTCAGGCAGAAAAAGCCTTGCTGGCTATTTCTCAGGGTCAGGATGAAGCTGAAGTGTATTGCCAAAAATTTCGGAAATGGTCCGTGCTTACTCAGTGGAATGAGTGTGCTCTGGCCGCAAATTTCAGAAATGGCCTTTCTGAAGCCATTAAGAATGTGATGGTGGGTTTCCCCATTCCTACAAGTCTGAATGATTCTATGGCGCTTGCTATTCAAATTGACCGGCGTTTGCGGGAGCGCAAAACCGCTAATCCTCTGGTGGTGTTGTCTGAACAAACACCTGATTTAATGCAATGTGATAGAATTCAGACTAGAAATGAACGGAAAAATCATAGACGTCAGAATGGGTTGTGTTTTTACTGTGGTGATTCTACACATGTTATATCAGCATGCTCTAAACGCCTAACAAGGGTTGTTAGTCCTGTCGCCATTGGTAATTTGCAACCTAAATTTATTTTGTCTGTGACTTTAATTTGCTCTTTGTCTTCTTACCCTGTTATGGCGTTTGTGGATTCAGGTGCCGCCCTGAGTCTTATGGATCTGTCATTTGCCAAGCGCTGTGGTTTTGTTCTTGAACCGTTAGTAAATCCTATTCCTCTTAGAGGTATTGATGCTACGCCATTGGCGGAAAATAAACCGCAGTTTTGGACGCAGGTGACCATGTGCATGACTCCTGAACATCGGGAGGTGATTCGTTTTCTTGTTCTGCATAAAATGCATGATTTGGTCGTTTTGGGTCTGCCATGGTTACAGACCCACAATCCAGTCCTGGATTGGAAAGCAATGTCTGAGGCAAGTTGGGGCTGTCAGGGAATTCATGCTGATTCCCCGCCGGTGTCTATTGCTTCCTCTACTCCTTCGGAAGTTCCTGAGTATTTGTCTGATTATCAGGATGTATTCAGTGAGTCCAGATCCAGTGCTCTGCCTCCTCATAGGGACTGTGACTGCGCCATAGATTTGATTCCAGGTAGTAAATTTCCTAAGGGAAGATTACTTAATCTGTCAGTACCTGAGCATGCCGCAATGCGTTCATATATCAAGGAGTCTCTGGAGAAGGGGCATATCCGTCCATCCTCTTCCCCTCTTGGTGCGGGATTCTTTTTTGTGGCTAAGAAGGACGGATCTTTGAGACCTTGTATTGACTATCGGCTACTGAATAAAATCACTGTAAAATTTCAGTATCCTTTGCCTCTCTTGTCGGACTTGTTTGCCCGGATTAAGGGTGCCAAGTGGTTCACCAAGATAGATCTTCGTGGTGCATACAACCTTGTGCGCATTAAGCAAGGTGATGAATGGAAGACTGCATTTAATACGCCCGAAGGTCATTTTGAGTACTTGGTGATGCCTTTTGGGCTTTCTAATGCTCCCTCAGTATTTCAGTCCTTTATGCATGATATTTTCCGGAAGTATCTGGATAAATTTATGATTGTTTATCTGGACGATATTCTGGTTTTCTCTGAAGATTGGGACTCACATGTGGAGCAGGTCAGGATGGTGTTTCAGGTTTTGGGTGAGAATGCCTTGTTTGTTAAAGGCTCAAAGTGTCTCTTTGGAGTACAGAAAGTTCCCTTTTTGGGGTTTATTTTTTCCCCTTCTGCTGTGGAGATGGACCCAGTCAAGGTCCGAGCTATTCATGAGTGGACTCAACCCACGTCAGTTAAGAGTCTTCAGAAGTTCTTGGGTTTTGCTAACTTCTACCGTCGTTTTATCGCTAATTTTTCTAGCGTTTTTAAACCTTTGACGGATATGACCAAGAAAGGTTCTGATGTTGCTAACTGGGCTCCTGCAGCCGTGGAGGCGTTCCAGGAGTTGAAGCGCCGGTTTACTTCGGCGCCTGTTTTGTGCCAGCCTGATGTCTCACTTCCCTTTCAGGTCGAGGTGGATGCTTCTGAGATTGGGGCAGGGGCCGTTTTGTTACAGAGAGGCCCTGGTTGCTCGGTAATGAGACCATGTGCTTTCTTCTCTAGGAAGTTTTCGCCTGCTGAGCGGAATTATGATGTGGGCAATCGGGAATTACTGGCCATGAAGTGGGCATTTGAGGAGTGGCGTCATTGGCTCGAGGGTGCTAAGCTGTTGTGAATTAGACTTTTTTGGCTCCCTCTAGTGGTTACTAGTGATATGACTCTGGGATTTCCTTCCCTCTGTCTGCACCCAGCTGGGTCGTTACTTCAGGGGTGTTGCTATATAAATCTCCTGGAATCTTAGTCCAGTGCCTGGCATCGGTGTTATCAGACACATTCTGTTTGCTCCTGTTTGCTGGTCCTGGTTCGTGCTAAATTAAGCTAAGTCTTGCTTCTTTGTTTTTTGGGTTATTTGTTTGCTATCATTTTTGTCCAGCTTGTACTAAATGTGATTCCTGACCTTGCTGGAAGCTCTAGGGGGCTGGTGTTCTCCCCCCGGGCCGTTAGACGGTTTGGGGGTTCTTGAATTTCCAGTGTGGATATTTTTGATAGGATTTTTTGCTGACCATATAAGTTATCTTTCTATATTCTGCTATTAGCTAGTGGGCCTCTCTTTGCTAAATTCCTAGCTCATTCTTATGTTTGTCTTTGCCTCTTACCTCACCGTTATTATTTGTGGGGGGCTTCTATCCAACTTTTTGGGGTATTTCCTCTGGAGGCAAGAAAGGTCTTTCTTTTCCCTTCTAGGGGTAGTTAGCTCTCCGGCTGGCGTGAGACGTCTAGGATCAACGTAGGAACGTTCCCCGGCTGCTGGTATTTGTGGTGCTAGGATTAGTTATATGGTCAGCCCAGTTACCACTGCCCTATGAGCTGGTTTTCTGTATTTACTGACTTAGCATTATTCCTGAGACCCTCTGCCATTGGGGTCATAACAGCCCTCGTCCCCAAACAAAAATCTCTCCCAGGAACCCAGGAAGAGATTTGCGTACGAGGGCGCACAGGCCGCGCCCATGGCTGTGCCGCGCGTCTGAAGGTAAAAGCAATCTTTAAAGACGAAGTAATTGTGGGTAAGGATATAGTGCAGCAACTCGAGGATAAACTCACAAAAGGGGCCGTCCCAGTTGGACGCGCCGAGGAAGAGGCGGACAGCCTCAATACCATGTTGGTGATTAATGCAAGTATATAGGCTTTCTACATCTGCTGTCACCAGCAACGTGTCATGATCCACAAGAATGCCATCAACCCTCGCCAGGGCGTCCGTCGTGTCACGTACATAGGATGGAAGTGTTTCCACCAAAGGTTTTAAATAAAAATCTATAAATTGGCAAATCGGATCACATAGACTGCCAATTCCTGATACTATAGGACGCCCAGGGGGGTCGACGGCATTCTTGTAGATTTTGGGCAGTAAATAAAAGGTTGAGATTTTAGGAAACCTAACTGTCAGACCCTCAAGGACTTGTTTGGTAATTAGACCCTCATCAAGGGCCCTAATTAGGATTTTTTGGAGATCCAATGAGAACGTGGATGTGGGATTAAAGGACAGTCTGCGATAAGTATCTCGGTCCCTCAGTTGGCGAAATGCCTCGCGTTCATATTTATCTTGAGGCCAGATGACTATGTTGCCCCCCCTTGTCAGCCGCCTTAAAAACGATATTGGGTAATTTTTGGAGATCTGAGATGGCCGTCCTTTCATCTTTTTGTGAGGTTATCAAAGCGCCATCTAGTAGACAGTTCCTTGAATTCCTCTGTTACCAGTCTCGTAAAGATGTCAATAGCAGGACTAAGTGACAAGGGGGGGAACCTAGTCGATCTGGCCATAGCAGAGGATGGGAACCTACTTGTACTGGGGCCCTCCTGCTCCTCCAGGAGGTCCTCCAAGTCATGAAGGGTCTCTCTCTCGATCTCAGACATCAGTTCACATGACTCTTTCTTATGATGGAGTTTTCTGAGAAGCAATTTTCGAGAGAATAAGTTGAGGTCCTTCATGGCTGTAAAAAAGTTGAACGAATTAGTAGGGGCAAAAGAAAATCCCTTACTCAGTACCCTTATTTGGGTCTCAGTTAGTGTATATTGAGAGAGATTCACTACCTGTAATCCTCCCTGCTGGTTTTTTAATGTTGAGCTATGAAAATTTAAAAAAACCAATTTTTCCCCCAAAAATGTTATTTTAGCTCCAATTTTTTATTTTCACAAGGGTAGCAAGAAAAAATGGACCCCAAAATGTGTTGTGCAATTACTCCTGAATATGCCTATACCACATATATGGAGGAAAACCACTGTTTGGGAGCACAGCAGGGTTCAGAAGGGAAGGAGAGCCATTTGACTTTTGGAATACAAAATTGTCTGGAATCGACGCCATGTCACGTTTGGAGAGCTCCTGAGATGCCTAAACAGTAGAAATTCTCACAAGTTACCCCATTTTGGAAACTAGACTCCACAAGGAATTTATCTCCATCTGTGGTAAGCACCTTGAACCCAGCAAGTGCCAATGTTTATCTACAGGAGGCGATCGGGAAGCGGTTAAGCAATCTTATGCATGTCTGTAGGTCTGTACTGGAATACTGTACAAGAAAACTAATGTGATTCATTGTAAGCACCAGCTTCTTGAATAGAAGAATACAAAATAGTTACCTACTGCCATGGCTTTTTAATTATTTTATGTTTTTTAAAACCCCATTAAGCTAGCAATTATCTGTGCATTGTTCAGTGATATATGTGCAGTCACAGACATGTGTCCTGTGTTTGTCCCCAGCATTACTGAGTATTATGTTTTATTGTCCATTTCTGGCTGTGCAGATTGTTCTTCTGTTTCAGCTGCAGTTACTGCATTATTGATCTTATAGATATGGTTTAAAAAGCATTTAGGTATGAGCAATTAGTTTGTGCTTAATGTAAAATGTCAAAACACAGCTATCGATCTACCAATTGATCAATTTGTTCATTATTTCTTTCATATTTGTATCTGCATCTGAAAACTAGCAAAGATAAAATTATCTTTTATAAATACTTTAGAAAAGAAGATGAAGATTGTTTGGAAAATGGATAAGATTTGCTAAAGTGATGCTAATGCTAATATATACACTTCCCTTATACTCACATACAGTATGACACACATCATGAAAATGAAAAATAGTGTACACTATTAAAAGCATATACAGTATATAATATATCACATATACTATATATAGTATATAAGATATTTTTGTATGTGGAATATTACTTTAAAAACTTGCATCTATACAGCCCCTTACAATAAGCCACAATGCACCATGTTCATGACCTTGTTGTTGATTTACCAGTTGTGCTTTTTTGTCCAAGTTTTGGCACCCAATGAGGAAAAGCTCATGGATAGAATTGTTGGTACCCTGCTGTTAAAGTAAGAAAAACCTACAATGGTCACTGAAATTACTTGAAACTGACTAAAGTAATTTTTAATTTAACTCTACTGATTATCAACTAATATAAATCAGATATTGCTTGTGAATCATGGTACCGCAGAAAAAAAAAACTAATGAAAATGGCCTTGGGCAAAAATGTTGGTACCTTTATTTCTGTAACTGTCAATGAGACTTCTACACCTGTCCACAGGTCTTCTCCAGACTGCATGTTTGTAACAGGAGTGTGGTGGAACTACTGTGCCGTGGTCCGAGGAGAGCCTAAAGATGTATAACTAGATGAACACCTGACTCTTTGCTAAAGCCCCTGATGGTGGGGCTAGATTTGACTCCAAATGGACACCAGGTGCTACACCAAGACAGACCTTGGATGCATGGCAGCTAACCCCCAAGGAGCAGTAAGCTAGAATGGCCTAGAAGGGAAAGTTCAGTTGGAACAGGCAGGCATGGCAGGAAAACAGGAGATGCAGGTGCTGGCGGAGATGGCTGTAATGCAGGCAGGCTCTGGCAGGGGCAGACGGGAACAGCTGGTATACAGGTGGGCATGGCAGGTGCACGCAGGAACGGCAAGTACGCCTGGTATACAGGCGGACACGAGCAAGTGCAGGCAGATACGGCTGATATACAAGCAGGCGCTGGCAGGTGCAGGCAGGTACTGGAAGATAAATTAGAAAACAACCCTGGGAAAGTCGAGTTGTCAATGCAAAAACATTAGCAGCAATGTAAGTGGCAAAAGCAATTTATTTGAGTCATTTTAAACATTTTTTAGACCATCCCGTGCACCAGCAGAACAGAGTACAAGTCCTGACAAGTCATGAACAACTAGAGAGGATGGTGCAGGAGTATCTCAGGCTCAATATCAAAGCCATCAGGTGGGGTTTGGACCCTTTTCCACTTTGGTCTTCAAAAATGGAAGAGTGGCTGAGCTCGCCGGTCATGCCTTGGAGGTTTTGTCATGCCTGGCAGCCAAAGTTGTCTCAGAACATGTCTTCAGCACTGCTTGTGGTGTCCTGATGAATAAGTGCATCCGGCTGTCCCCTGAAAGTGCAGACTGCCTAACTTTCATCAAGATTAACAAGTTTTCTAACATTAGTGGTCAACCAAGCTGATAATTGTGTCACCTTAGTGTAGATGAGCAAAAATGCAGCTTGAGCTGTTGCATGAGGTATCAGAGCTCCCAGCACAGCAGGGTTACATCGGTCCCTAACCATCCTTATCTTAATTTAAACTTAAATTCAAAGCTCTAAATGCTGGCCCAGACCCTGATATTTTTTGCATGGCCCATGGCTGACTACTGCTGTGCCATTATCAAATTTTTACTGTGGGTCAATTCATCAGTCAACTACCTTTGTTACTATCCTTACATTTTTCTACCAATAGTAGTCTATGAAACTGATGTTTGTGGAACCTGAGTGTGGCTAAGCAGAAAAGCAGTTTGAGCTGTTGCATGAGGTATCAGGGCTCCCAATGCAGCAGGCCTACACTGGTCCCTCACCCACCTCATTTTAATTTAAACTTAAATTCAAAGCTCTAAATACTGGCCCAGACTCTGATACCTCATGGCCCATGGCTGACTGCTGCTGTGCTATTATCAAATTTCTACTGTGGGTCAATTGATGCCACTTTTCCTGGTGTCTGCCCCTAATTTTTAGAAATGTTTGGACTCCAAGTTGGGTCTCCTTCATGTGTGTTGCTTGAATTTTGTAGGGCTCTCAGAGCACCAGGACTACACCTGTCACCCATCCATGTGTTACTGATCAATGTTTAAGCTACAAATGCTGGTCCAAACAGAGATTAAACGTAACAACTAAAAATAACAGAAATCAACTTCTAAAAAAATACATTTAAAATGATGTGGGTGTCTATGTCTAAAAATTTGAATGGCAGACCATTCGGAATAAAGACAAGAGAAAGAACAATAACCCCCGGACATGTGCAGAAATAAAAAGGAGACTAAAGAAAAAATTCTATATTATAAAATGCCTATATTGAAATGAATGGCAGGTGAATATAAAATGCAAAAGTGTCCGCACAAAGATAAAAATCAATAAAAGAAACACCATGAACTGCAAATCCAAAAATTGGAACAGACACCGCCATGAAGGAAAATAATAAATGTAAATAATAAAGAAATAGAATAAATTAAATCACAACAATGGATACTATGGATCAAATAGTGCTGTGCGACAAATCAATCCCAAAACGTAAATATAATGTGATCACAATACATACACAATAAATCTGAATATAAAGATGAGAATCATACATTTAAAACAACTAAAAAAAAAAATTAAAAAAAATAAACATAATAATAAATATCCTTAATCAGGTGAGCATATCAAACAAATACTTCACATGTAAAATGCCATGGAATAAATGGCGCTATAAAAATGTACAATAATAATAATAATACTGGCCACAGCAGACAGTATTAATAAAAATACAGCTCACAGTCATTAGGGAGGTAGTGTGGGAGATAAGTGTAGGACATTAAAAAAATAGTAAAAAAAGATAATACCTGATGGCAGTGGAATGGCGGTCCCCGATGCACGGTGTAGTGTGAAGCACACCCTAATGCAGGTTTTGGAGCTGCGTCCTTCGTCAGGGGGTCCAAGTCTTGTCCTAGGCCTTGTTCCATGCATCCATGCTGCACAATTATATTATTTGTACTCTGGGTTAATCGCTGCCACTTTTCCTGGTGTCTGCCACTAATTTGAGCTGTTTTGGCAGCTTCTTGGCCCCCTGCATGTGTTGTCTATGGGTTTGGTTTTGTCTCACATTGAATTCAATGGGGTTCGGATATGTTCGACCAACTGTTTGGTGGTAATAATTGAGACATTCACGAATCTGAACCGAACCAAACCTTGAAAGGTTCGCTCATCTCTAGTTGAGACCTCTATAGTCAATACAAGGACAGAATGAGCCATCCTTATTTTTAACAAAATAAAAAAAAGGGAAAACACCGAATGTACAGTCATAAAGAGGTCAAAACAGAGGAAGGTCATGAAAATAAAAAACTTTTATTTAACAAGCAATTGATTAAATGGCGGCACTGGAGGAAACAGGTGCCCACACTACATAAAAAAGCAAATCTAATAAATATACTTGTTAGATGTACTGATAATTAAAAACACAATGAGCCACCAAAAAAACAAGCATATGGACAAAAAGGGATAAATGAAACAGAGTGCATAATAGATCATGACAAATGAATACATACAGTGTATCCAAAAAATGACAGGAGAGTGCAAGGTGAATAATAGTTGCTCAGTTAGATGTGGGACAATATTAATATACGTACTGGAAGGTATTACTAAACACAGATAACATAAGTGTAATACAAAATCTGCATAAATCCACAGAAGCAAGCCAAATGGCAAAGATATAAGCGGTTACTATTGTACTAGGACTGTATAATCCATAGGCAGTATTATAATCAGGAGTATAAATGCTAAGTATGGTCATTCACTTGTCAATAGACAAGTGTAGGTTAGACAAAGTATATAAACCCTTAGGAACTTGTGTAAAAAAGGCTGATGGTAGATAAGAGTCCTAGAAATGCCCTTCAGATGCTAGTTAAAATCGAACTATCGATATAGATCATACAGGACAAGGTAGGCACACAGATGTAAAAAGATGTTATTGAGTTATACCTAGTTGGTTCAGAGAATGCAGGGTGTGTTTTGGGTGTGTGCCACAGGAAATGTACACTGACGGAGTCAGTGGATGAGAGGAGTAATTCTCACCCAGGGTAGCCTCTCCTACTAACCCTAGCCTGTGGAGTTTATTGGATTCTCTGTACAGGCGTGAATCAGATGTTTGGGACTACCGCAGTAGAGGCACCTCTCCCTGGAACCCTGGTCCTACTGATGATCCTTTGCCAGTTTTACTCGGTCAGCTTGCATAGGTTCAGAGGAGGGTGTCGAAGCTGAGATCTGCGGCATGTTCGACCTTTGACAGATAGGAGCCCAGTGCATTGATCTTCTCTCTTGGGTCACCTCTTTGGAGTGCTCGTGAATCCTAATGTCGATCAGAATAGACAGGGACAACAGGTCATCCAACAAGGTAGGAATATCACGCCCAACTAGCTCATCCTTAATTCTCCTGGCAAGACCCTCCCAGAAGGCGGCCACCAGTGCCTCATTGTGCCAGGCGAGTTCAGGGTACGGAATCGTATTGACCCAATCTGAGGTTTCTGTGGTGCAGTCTGAGGAGGGAGGATACTGCTGAAGAAACATGGCCAGGCATATCAAAAACCTTTCGGAAGGCTTCTAAGAAAGTATAGAGGTTGGAGACAAGAGGATCCAATCTCTTTTATAGAGGATTAAGCCACACTTGAGCTTCGCTAGTGACATGGGACATGATGAATATCACTTTGGGCTGGTCTAAAGTGAACTGACATGCTAAAAGTTCAAAGTTCAGTGTACATTGATTGATGACCCATCAGCATAGAGTAGGATCACCTTTATAACGTGGTATAGCCAACAGATGGGGTCCAGAACCAGGAATATACCTGGTAGACAGGTGATTCACAGCTGAGGTCGCCGCAGCTTGAGGAGGGATGGAAGCAGCCGTAGATGTCAGGATATCCAGGCAGGTGGTCACAATCTGTACATAGGATATGATTTTCTCTTGCTGGTCTCTAGAGCAGGATACCTCATGATAAAGGTTAGAGACTGGAGAGGGTGGGGAGCCAGCGGGTTCCATGGCCTGAGCAATCTGTAATGGGAGCGGTAGTGGAACCACTGTGCCATTGTTGGAGGAGAGCATGGAGGGGCATTACTAGGTGAACACCTGACTGTTCGCTAGAGCCCATGATGGTGAGGTTAGACTTGACTCCAGATGAACACATGTGTTACACCAGGATGGCTCTCGGATGCATGGCAGCTGACCCTCCATGGGCAGTATGCTGGAATGGTCTATAAGGGAAAGTTCAGCTGGTACAGGCAGGCACTGCAGAAACACAGGAGCGGAAGGTGCTGGTGAAGATTGCTGGAATACAGACAGGTTCTGGCAGGTGCAGACAGGAACAGCTAGTATATAGGCAGGCACTGGCAAGTGCAGGCAGGAATGACTGGTATACAGGTTGGCATGGCAGGTGCAGGCACGTACGGCTGACATACAGGCAGGCACTGACAGGTGCATCCAGGTACTTCAAGTACGGCTGGTATACAGGTGGACACTGGTAGGTACATTCAGGTACGGCTGGAGTACAGGTAGGCATGGCAGGTACAGGCAGGTATGACTTCTTATATACAAGCAGGCACTGGCAGGTGCAGGTAATGGAAGATAAATTAGAACAGGGGATCCAACTAGCAAGCATGAAACTAACAAAGTGAATACATTGCTCAAGCACCTCCCATCAGGTGGGGGGGTATTAAATAACTAGATGGGTATTTCCTGAAGGAACTACAGATAGTGCTTTGGAATGGTACCCAGGCTGCCCCTGCAAGAGTTTTACACTTGCATGCCCCTCACAACCGATTTGGTGGGTGGGGCACCTCAGGTGCCGATTTGGTGGGCGGGGCCACTCTGGGGCCGATTTGGTGGGCGGGGCCACTCTGGGGCCGATTTGGTGGGCGGGGCCGCTCTGGGGCCTATTTGGTGGGCGGGGCCACTCTGGGACCGATTTGGTGGGCGGGGCCACTCAGGGTCTGATTTGGTGGGCCGGGTCACTCTGGGTCCGATTTGGTGGCCCGGGTCACTCTGGGTCCGATTTGGTGGCCCGGGTCACTCGGGTCCGATTTGGTGGGCCGGGTCACTCTGGGTCCGATTTGGTGGGCCGGGTCACTCTGACTGACAGCAGGATAAGGGAATGGCTGATAACAGAGAATAGACTGACAGCAGGACAAGGGAATGGCTGATAACAGAGAGAATAGACTGACAGCAGGACAGGGGAATTGCTGATAACAGAGAGAAATAGACTGACAGCAGGACGGGGAATGGCTGATAACAGAGAGAATAGACTGACAGCAGGACAGGGGAATGGCTGATAACAGAGAGAAATAGACTGACAGCAGTACGGGGAATGACTGATAACAGAGAGAAATAGACTGACAGCAGGACGGGGAATGGCTGATAACAGAGAGAATAGACTGACAGCAGGACAGGGGAATGGCTGATAACAGAGAGAATAGACTGACAGCAGGACGGGGAATGGCTGATAACAGAGAGAATAGACTGACAGCAGGACAGGGGAATGGCTGATAACAGAGAGAAATAGACTGACAGCAGTACGGGGAATGGCTGATAACAGAGAGAAATAGACTGACAGCAGGACGGGGAATGGCTGATAACAGAGAGAATAGACTGACAGCAGGACAGGGGAATGGCTGATAACAGAGAGAATAGACTGACAGCAGGACGGGGAATGGCTGATAACAGAGAGAATAGACTGACAGCAGGACAGGGGAATGGCTGATAACAAAGAGAAATAGACTGACAGCAGTACGGGGAATGGCTGATAACAGAGAGAAATAGATGGGTATTTCCTGAAGGAACTACAGATAGTGCTTTGGAATGGTGCCCGGGTTGCCCCAGCAAGACTTTCACACTTGGGTGCCCCTCAGGCGCTGGTTTGGTAGTTGTAGCCACTCTGGGTCCGATTTGGTGGGTGGGGCCCCTCAGGGGCCGATTTGGTGGGCGCTGTATACTGCGCGGCTCTGCGCTGTATACTGCGCGGCTCTGCGCTGTATGCTGCGCGGCTCTGCGCTGTATGCTGCGGGGCTCTGCGCTGTATGCTGCGGGGCTCTGCGCTGTATGCTGCGGGGCTCTGAGCTGTATGCTGCGGGGCTCTGCGCTGTATGCTGCGGGGCTCTGCGCTGTATGCTGCGTGGCTCTGCGCTGCATGCTGCGCGGCTCTGCGCTGCATGCTGCGCAGGCTCTGCGCTGTATGCTGCGCGGCTCCGTGCTGTATAATGCGCGGCTCCGCGCTGTATACTGCGCGGCTCTGCGCTGTATACTGCGGGGCTCTGCGCTGTATACTGCGCAGCTCTGCGCTTTATACTGCGCGGCTCTGCGCTGTATACTGCGGGGCTCTGCGCTGTATACTGCGGGGCTCTGCGCTGTATGCTGCGGGGCTCTGCGCTGTATACTGTAATAATAATAAGACTACAGATAGTGCTTTGGAATTGTGCTGTGCTGTCACTTTAAGAGCTGATATTATCTGACAAAACTGTGACCTGGTGGAGTTGGTAGGCGTTGGCATAGTAACTGTGTCTGACTGCGCATATCAATGAGCTAATCAGCCAGGTGGCATTTGGCAGTTAAGTTATTTTTAGAAATTGCCTCAGAAACCAGCCCATTTTAAACGTATAGGAAAATTTCCCTATTGAAATGCATTGAAACAATGCTTTCCAATGAGGGGGAAACAATTTTCAAATGCAAATTGCACCAAAACTAAAAATCCGATCGACATGAAAATAACTTCGCACACCTCTCGTGGACGCTGGCTTCGAAATGACACCTCACTGGAGTCTGTGCGTTCAGCGGTTCGGGCCGCATTAACTGCGAAAAAAAGCCTAATAATAATAATAATAAGAAGAAGAAGTTTACCACGATGGAATAACAGTATAGTGCTTTGTTCCAAAGCACTATAATAAGTGTCTTCCAGCTGTCCTTGGAAGGCATGAGCATGCACGCACTGTGCACAGTGCAGCAGCAGGAGAATGAGGAAGTGCGGGACAGAGGCTGCAGCGGTGAGTGAGCTGCCATCCCTGCCAGGGAGGAGAGAAGCGTGCAGGGACGCCAGTGCTAAAATGTTTCAGCTTCTTCCACAGATGTTCAATAGGATTTAGATCAGTGTTCATAGAATACTACTTCAGTTTAGCCCATGGCTTTGCGCTTAGCCATTCTTGAAGTTTTTAGCTGTGTGTTTGGAGGACTATTGAGATTTGACTTAGACCAAGCTTTCTGACACTAAGCAGCACATTTTGCTCCAGCATGCCTTGATAGTCTTTATGTGATGGCTCTGGACGGGAATTCCTTTCCCTGTCCTGGGCTGTATGGAGTTAACTTTGCTGGCCTTCTTTTGGTTTGGGGAAGGCTATATTAACCCACTCTCCTGTGGGGGGTTTGTCAGTGATAGTCCTGTCCTCGGCTGAGAAGCTGACCTTGCTATACCTGTGTATACCATTTGTTCCCGTGTGCTTGTCTATTGTATGATCCGGCTTGTCCCACATTTTTGTGTCTCTGATTCTGTACCTCTGCTATTTCTCTGGTTCTGATCTCTGGCTTGCTCTCTGACTGCTCCTTATCTGTGCCCTTGGTTACTGCATTCCTGTCTGGCTTTTCTGACTTTGCCTTGTATTTGACCATTCTTTAGTCTTTGCCCTTGGATACTGCGTTTTCCCTCTGGCTATTGTACCCGGCTTGTCTGACCACTCTCTTTCTCCCTTGCACAGAGCTTAGCTCCTTCTCCAGCCACTCCCCCTGTGATCACGTGTCTCAGGTCCTGTTAGTGTAGCTCGCTCTCTGCAGCAGCTATACACTTCTATTAGTTACTGCTGTCTCCCCATCCCCATGTCCGTCACACTTTAGATTTCATTGCACCCTGCACAGATTAAAGACACCCTGTGCCAGATATGATTAATCAAAAAGTTCCCCCAATAGAAGATAACCATTATTTATCAAAATTAAAATGAAAAATATCACAAAAAGTTCCTGGAATATCTAAATGATGTTGGCCTGAGTGGTTTTGCTATCCACTACTGTGCCAAATAAAGTAGGGAACTGAGTAGATCAGGACACAAGGCAATGAAGGGCCCCAGTGCTTTCCCTAAAGGATGCCCTACCTGACCGAAGAAGTTGGCACCCTAGATTGAAGCACACAAGATTGGCGCTCCCACTCACATTCGTCTAGTCCTAGGAAGCTCTCAGGAGTCCTGTACTAAAAAAGTTACCCTTAATCTAGATGACTAAGATAATATATAATTAATTGTAGATGAGATGCATGAATCACAAATATACTGTGAATATTTACTGCCACATCTTCATCACATAGAATTGCTATGAATATTTTTTGCCACAACAGGGTTGTATGATTAATGCTCAAACCCTAGATGGTGTATAGAATCTATAGAATGCAACCCATTAATGGCACATTCAAGATACCATGAGATAAAGTGCAGACAATAGAACATGATAATATCAAAATTAAGCAGCAAATAGTGCTTTAGGTTATGTGGCTACCCGGTTACAGTAAATGCCCCTGCTAGTTTCAATTGGCAGCATTACAGCACTGCATGTTCAAACGGAATATGTCACTCAATTAGTAAAGGACCCCACATAGCTACCATTTTACCGTGACCTCCACGCATTTACCCATCCTTGATATTGGTCCATCAGGAGATATTAGGGGGTGGTCTAAAGCAGGTTCTTCGAGTCATGATGCCTAAATTATAGACACCCAGTGCCAGATACAGCAAAGCAGTCCCAAAACATAACCAAGCCTCCTCTGTGTTTCACTATAGGTACAATGTCCTTTTCTTTGCATGCTCGTTTATGTGTCTGTGAACATAGTGTTGATGTTACTTGCCAAAAACTCCAGTTTTGTCTCATCTGTCCAAAGGAATTTCTCCCAGAAGCTTTCTGGATTGTCAATATACATTTTGACTAATTCCAGTCTTGCTTTTTTATGATTTGATTTCATCAATGGTTTCCTCCTTGGTTGTCTTCCATGAAGCCCACTTTGGCCAAGACAGTGATGGATGTTATGATCTGACGTTGATGTACCTTTACCTCAGAGTTTACTTCTTATCTCTTTGGAAATTATTCTGTGCTCTTTGATTACCATTCATATTATCTATCTCTTGAATTTGTTGTCAATTTTTCTTTGGTGGCCATGGTACAGTCCTATAGACGTTAAACTTCTGACTAATGTGTGTAACTGTATTAGTACGAACATCAAGTTGTTTGGAGATGGTCTTATAGCTTTTACCTGTTTGTCTATAATTTTCTTTCTAATCTCCTGAGACAACTTTCTACTTAGCTTTCTTTGGTCCATGTTCAATGTGCTACATACCATGATACCAAACATCACAGTCACTACTTTTAACCCTTTAAATAGGCAGACTGATATTACAAGTTTGTAGACACTTGTAATGTTAATTACTCCCTATGATTAAATTATTTTTAATCTTTACTAGGGGTACCATCATTTTTTGTCTTGGCCATTTTCATTAGTTTGTTTTTCTTTATACTTTTTTCTGTTGAGCTATAATTCAAAAACAATGTCTGATTTTCATTTGTTGATATTCAGTAAATTTAAACTGAAAATTACTTTTGTCAGTTTTAAGTAATTTCAGTGACCATTGTGGATTTTTCTTTACTAGAAGGGCACCAACAATTTTGTCAATGCGTGCATATTTATAAAAATAGCTGGGAAGGAGAAGACATATTTGAATGTAGTTTGAGACCCCACCCTTATTTTTGCATTTCCACTTTCTTTGACAGGGCTATATAAGAATGTGATTTTGTTCAGTAATGAAATATTCATTTATTTGTACCACAAAATGTTACAACTTTTCCTGATGCAAATGATCTTAGCTCTTGCAACCTAAGAAAACTCCTTAACCCCTTAACGACCGCCGATACGCCTTTTAACGGCGGCCGCTAAGGGTACTTAAACCACAGCGCCGTTAATTAACGGCGCTGTGGAAAAAGTGAATAGCGCCCCCCAGAGTCGGATTTTCTCTGGGGTCTCGGTTGCCGAGGGTAGCCGAGACCCCAGAGAACATGATTCGGGGGGTTTTTACCGACCCCCGAGTTGCGATCGCCGGTAATTAACCGTTTACCGGCGGTCGCAACAAAAAAAAAAAACGCGATTTGCCGTTTAATTTCTCTGTCCTCCGATGTGATCGCACATCAGAGGACAGAGAAATGTGGTCCCCAATGGCCCCCAATAGCCCCCCGATACTTACCTACCTCCCCCGGTGCTCCTCATGGCTCCCGATGGGCGCCGCCATCTTTTTTCCGGGGAAAAATGGCGGGCGCACGCGCAGTGCGCCCGCCACCCGGAAGATCTTTGGGGTCTCGGCTGCCGGGGGTAGCCGAGACCCCAAAGAACATGATCGGGGTCGGTTTGCACCGACCCCTGTTTTGCGATCGCCGGTAATTAACAGTTTACCGGCGACCGCAAAAAAAAAAGCGATCAATCTGTAATTCTCTGTCCTCTGATGTGATCGCACATCAGAGGACAGAGAAATAGGGGGATTCGGGGACCCTAACATACTCACCCGGTGTCCCTGGGTCCTCTTCTGTCTTCTCCTGCCAGCCGGCTTTTTCATCATGGCGGGCGCATGCGCAGTGCGCCCGCCATCTGCTGCCATCTGCCGGCCGGCAGGAGAAGACGAGTTGGGGCTAAAATTAGCGTTAGGGTTAGGGTTAGGGTTAGAGTTAGGGTTAGGGTTAGGGTTAGAGTTAGGGTTAGGGTTAGGGTTAGGGTTAGAGTTAGGGTTAGGGTTAGAGTTACGGTTAGGGTTGGGGCTAAATTTAGGGTTAGGGTTAGGGCTAGGGTTAGGGTTAGGCTACTTTCACACTAGCGTTTTTTGGCTTCCGTCGCAATGCGTCGTTGGAGAAAAAACGCATCCTGCAAAAGTGCTTGCAGGATGCGTTTTTTCTCCATTGGCTTGCATTAGCGACGCATTGCGATGGATTGCCACATGTCGCATCCGTCGTGCGACGGATGCGTCGTGCTTTGGCGGACCGTCGGCACAAAAAAAGCTACATGTAACTTTTTTGTGCGACGTGTCCGCCATTTCCGACCGCACATGCGTGGCCGGAACTCCGCCCCCGCCTCCCCGCACCTCACAATGGGGCAGCGGATGTGTTGAAAAAACAGCATCCGCTGCACCCGTTGTGCGGCGCTTACAACGCTAGCGTCGGTACGTCGGCCCAACACACTGCGATGGTCCAAGTACGACGCTAGTGTGAAAGTAGCCTTAGGCTTCTTTCACACTTGCGTCGGTACGGGGCGGTCGCAATGCGTCGGCCCGACGTACCGACGCACGTTGTGAAAATTGTGCACAACGTGGGCAGCGGATGCAGTTTTTCAACGCATCCGCTGCCCAGTCTATGTCCTGGGGAGGAGGGGGCAGAGTTACGGCCACGCATGCGCGGAAATGGCGGACGCGACGTACAAAAAAAAGGTTACATTGAACTTTTTTTGTGACGACGGGGGCTAAAGTTATGGTTAGGGTTGGGGCTAAAGTCAGGGTTAGGGTTGGGGCTAAAGTTAGGGTTAGAGTTGGGATTAGGGTTAGGGTTTGGATTAGGGTTGGGATTAGTGTTACGTTTGGGATTAGGGTTGGGATTAGGGTTAGGGTTGGGATTAGGGTTAGGGGTGTGTTGAATTTAGGGTTTTGATTAGGGTTATGGTTAGGGTTGAGATTAGGGCTGTTTTTGGTTAGGGTTGTGATTATCGTTAGGGTTGTGATTAGGATTATGGATCGGGTTGAGATTAGGGTTAGGGGTGTGTTGGAGTTAGGGTTGGAGTTATAATTTGGGGGTTTCCACTGTTTAGGTACATCAGGGGGTCTCCAAACACGACAGCCAATTTTGCGCTAAAAAAGTCAAATGGTGCTCCCTTCCTTCTGAGCTCTGCCGTGCGCCCAAACAGTGGTTTACCCGCACATATGGGGCATCAGCGTACTCGGGATAAATTGGACAACAACTTTTGTGGTCCAATTTCTCCTGTTACCCTTGTGAAAATAAAAACTTGGGGGCTAAAAATCTTTTTTGTGGAAAAAAAATATATTTTTTTATTTTCGCTACTCTGCATTATAAACTTCTGTGAAGCACTTGAGCATTCAAAGTTCTCACCACATATCTAGATAAGTTCCTTAGGGGGTCTAGTTTCCAAAATTTGGTCACTTTTGGGGGGTTTCTACTGTTTAGGTACATCAGGGGCTCTGCAAACACAACATAACACCCACAGACAATTCTATCAAAGTCTGAATTCCAAAATGGCGCTCCTTCTCTTCCGAGCTCTGCCGTGTGCCAAAACAGTGGTTTACCCCCACATATGGGGTACCAGCATACTCAGGAGAAATTGGACAACAACTTTTGGGGTCCAATTTCTCTTGTTACCCTTGTGAAAATAAAAATTTGGGGGCTAAAAAAATCTTTTTTGTGGGAAAAAAAAATATTTTTTATTTTCACTACTCTGCATTATAAACTTCTGTGAAGCACTTGGGCATTCAAAGTTCTCACCACATATCTAGATAAGTTCCTTGGGGGGTCTATTTTCCAAAATGGGGTCACTTGTTGGGGGTTTCTACTG
This sequence comes from Ranitomeya variabilis, assembly GCF_051348905.1. Taxonomy (NCBI): domain Eukaryota; kingdom Metazoa; phylum Chordata; class Amphibia; order Anura; family Dendrobatidae; genus Ranitomeya; species Ranitomeya variabilis. The sequence continues at coordinate 362,861,140 of NC_135232.1, forward strand.
TTTAGGTACATTAAGGGTCTGCAAACGCAACATAACGCCCGCAGACAATTCTATCAAAGTCTGCATTCCAAAATGGCGCTCCTTCCCTTCCGAGCTCTGCCGTGCGCCCAAACAGTGGTTTACCCCCACATATGGGGTACCAGCATACTCAGGACAAATTGGACAACAACTTTTGGGGTCCAATTTCTCTTGTTACCCTTGTGAAAATAAAAACTTGGGGGCTAAAATATCTTTATTGTTAAAAAAAATATATTTTTTATTTTCACGACTCTGTATTATAAACTTCTGTGATGCACTTGGGCATTCAAAGTTCTCACTACACATCTAGATAAATTCCATGGGGGGTCTAGTTTCCAAAATGGGGTCACTTTTGGGGGGTTTCTACTGTTTAGGCACATCAGGGGCTCTCCAAACGCGACATGGCGTCCGATCTCAATTCCAGTCAATTTTGCATTGAAAAGTCAAATGGCGCTCCTTTGCTTCCGAGCTCAGCCATGCTCCCAAGCAGTGGTTTACCCCCACATAAGGGGTGTCGGCGTACTAAAGACAAATTGTACAACAACTTCTGGGGTCCATTTTCTCTTGTTACCCTTGGTAAAATAAAAATTTGGAGGCAAAAAGATCATTTTTGTAGAAAAAATGCGATTTTTTTTATTTTCACGGCTCTACGTTATAAACTTCTGTGAAGCACCTGGGGGTTTAAAGTGCTCACCACACATCTAGATAAGTTCCTTAAGGGGTCTAGTTTCCAAAATGGTGTCATTTGTGGGGGGTCTCCACTGTTTAGGCACATCAGTGGCTCTCCAAACGTGACATGGCGTCCGATCTCAATTCCAGCCAATTCTACATTGAAAAAGTAAAACGACACTCCTTCTCTTCCAAGCTCTGCGGTGCGCCCAAACAGTGGTTTAACCCCACATATGGGGTATCGACGTACTCAGGAGAAATTACACAACAACTTTTGTGGTCTAATTTCTCCTGTTACCCTTGTGAAAATAAAAATTTGGGGGCAAAAAGATCATTTTTGTAGAAAAAATGTGATTTTTTATTTTCACGGCTCTACGTTATAAACTTCTGTGAAGCACTTGGGGGTTCAAAGTGCTCACCACACATCTAGATAAGTTCCTTAAGGGGTCTAGTTTCCAAAATTGTGTCACTTGTGGGGGGTTTCCACTGTTTAGGCACATTAGGGGCTCTCCAAACGCGACATGGCATCCGATCTCAATTCCAGCCAATTCTGCATTGAAACAGTCAAACGGTGCTCCTTCACTTCCAAGCTCTGCGGTGCGCCCAAACAGTGGTTTACCTCCACATATGGGGTATCGGCGTACTCAGGAAAAATTGCACAACAAAATTTGTGGTTAAATTTCTGTTTTTACACTTGTGAAAATTAAAAAAAATGGTTCTGAATTAAAATGTTTGCAAAAAAAAGTTAAATGTTCATTTTTTTCTTCCACATTCTTTCAGTTCCTGTGAAGAACGTAAAGGGTTAATAAACTTCTTGAATGTGGTTTTGAGCAGCTTGAGGGGTGCAGTTTTTAGAATGGTGTCACACTTGGTTATTTTCTATCATATAGACCCCTCAAAATGACTTCAAAGGTGATGTGGTCCCTAAAAAAAACATGGTGTTGTAAAAATGAGAAATTGCTGGTCAACTTTTAACCCGTATAACTCCCAAACAAAAAAAAAAATTGTTTCCAAAATTGTGCTGATGTAAAGTAGACATGTGGGAAATGTTATTTATGAACTATTTTTTGTGACATATCTCTCTGATTTAAGGGCATAAAAATACAAAGTTTGAAAATTGCAAAATTTTAAAAATTTTCGCCATATTTCCATTTTTTTCATAAATAATCGCAACATCGAAGGAATGTTACCACTAACTTGAAGTACAATATGTCACGAAAAAACAATCTCAGAATCAGCGGGATCCGATAAAGCGTTCCAGAGTTATAACCTCTTAAAGTGACACTGGTCAGAATTGTAAAAATTGGCTCGGTCATTAAGTACCAAATTGGCTGTCACTAAGGGGTTAATTATAAGGAAAAAGCTTTCTTGTCAATAACAGAGTTAGAGAATTCATTCTGATGCCATCACTGCCCAGCAAAATACACTGAATATTAACTGTCTACTAGTTAAACTCTACTAGTTTCTAATAAAATGTAAATAGTGAAAAGTTTGTAAACATAAGACAACACTATTCTTGTGAAACCATCTGATACCATGCACTTAAATTACTGTATATTTTTCTGGGATAATATGTTTTAGATATTTTTGGAAACACCTATTGAGTTACATTTATTAGTTTTTCTATTATCGTTTTATATTTCTTAGATCAATAAAGTTGCATAGAACAATTTTTAGATGGCTAATGCAGTGCTTTAATGGTAGACTTAGAGAAATAATCATAAAATATTAGGTTCTCAGATCTCAGTCCTCATGTATCTTTTAATGCTCAAGGGTAATAATCTATCTATATAATGTTCTAAAAGGGCAATCTAAACATAAATGAATGAAATTGGAGACCTGAGTGGTATTGAAAGATACCTCTATCTTGTACCTGCTTTCTTTTTTAAAGATAGAATCACTGTCAAATCAAAACTAAGAAATATGACAAAATTAATAAAATATATATATATATATATGTATATTTTTTTGATGTTACTATAATTTATTATTATAGCGCCATATATTCCATGGTTCTTTACATGTGAAGAGGGGAATACATAATAAAAAACAAGTACAATAATCTTGAACAAAATGAGTCGACGACTGATATAAGAGGAGAGTGGACCATGCCCGCGAAGGTTAAAGGTCTACGTGAGGATACAGTAGGTGAGGGTAGAGATGGTTGTGCAGCAGTATGGTGGAAGGAGGATTACTGAGGGTTGTACGCTTGTCGGAAGAGGTAGGTCTTCATATTCCTTTTGAAGGCTTCCAGAGTAGGTGAGAGTCTGATATGTTGGGGTAGAGAGTTCCTGAGTAGGGGGATGCACAGGAGAACTCTTGTATGCGATTATGGGAAGAGGAGATAAGAGGGGAGTAGAGAAGGCGATCTTATGAGGATCAGAGGTTGCTTGCAGTTAAGTACCGAAGACCAGGTCACAGATGTATGGAGGAGACAGGTTGTGGATGACTTTACATACCATGATTAACTCTTTGAACTGGAATTTCTGGGTATTGGGGAACCAGTGAAGGGATTGACAGAGAGAAGAGACCAGAGAATAGTGGGAGATAGGTGGATTAGTCGGGCAGCAGAGATAAGGATAGATTGGAGGGGTTCGAGAGTGTTAAAGGGGAGGCCACAAAGCAAGAGGTTGCAGCAGTCGAGGTGGTAGATGATAAGGGCATTCGCTAGTGTTTTTACAGATACTTGGTTAGGGAATGTGCAGATCCAAGAAATATTTTTGAGTTGGAGTTGGCAAGAAGTGAAATGGGATTGGATATGTGGTTTGAAGGAGTAATCCGAGTCAAGGGTTACCCCAAGGCATTGAGCTTGAGGTACTGGGGAGCGTGAGCAGTCACTGACTGTGATGGATAGGTCTGTTGGGGGGATTGAGTGAGATGGGGAAAGGTGATGAATTCTGTTTTATCCATGTTAATTATTAGAAATCTAGCTGAGAATAAGGAGTAGACAGACATTGTGGGATTCTGGTTAATATATACAGTATATATATATATACATATATATTACATATATACTGTATATTGTGGTATGGTGACTGGTCATGTGATTAATGGGCGGTATGTATCACAGAGGTGGGTGGCCCTGTGACGGAAGCCTAGGAGTGTTTTGGTCAGCAGATCTACTGCTGAGGGTTTTACTATACATTGGGAAGCTTCCAGCTGATTTGGATAGATGGGTGGGTCCAGTAACCTACATACCCACCCAAAGGGGTGCGTCTGAACACCTAAGATGGTTGTGTGCTTGAGGACATGCGGTGATGTTACGATCACCTGACTAGCCACGTGATATGTACCTGGGTGTGGTTACAACTATGTAATGGAGGTGTGTTTGGCACATGGGTGTGAGTGTTTGGGAGTCTGTCAGTGTGGACAGATTTCCATGTGTCCAGGCTGGACACTACAGAGTGGTCTGTGTGCAGTGAAGAAGTGTTCCTGTGTGTTTGGCTCCAGACCAAAAACCTGCTTGCTGGACATCGAACAGCCTGGGATAAGTGCTGGCTAGTCTGAGCCAGAGGAAGGAGTGAGATACCTCCGGAGTGAATGGTCTGATAACCGTGAGTGATACTGACCAGGGTCAGTGAGAGATATTTATGGGATACCTCTGAGGATAAGAGGCATCTGGGAACCTGTGTGATGGACGCCAACAGATAACAGACTGTAATCCATGTTATGTTGACTGGAGTCAGTGAGAGATGTATATGGGATTCCTCTGAGGATAAGAGGCATCCGGGAACCTGTGTGATTGACGCCAACGGACTGTAATCCGTGTTATGCTGACCGGGGTCAGTGAGAGACTGTGGTTCCACTATAGAGCCGAATGTGTAATGGACGGTGTACAGGCTGTTGCATGCTACCCAGTTCCTGAGGTGCGGTTTATGCTGATGTCGAAATAAGACTGTTTATGTGAAAAACCGTGCCTGTGTGCGTTTATCCTGTTGCCAAGCGAGTGTCCCCCAACACACGCAGTAAGCGCTATCTTACAATATATATATATAAATATATATATATATATATACATACACTATATCAGGGGTGGGCAACTATTTTCCCCAAGGGGCTACTTGAGAGACTGTGACTGTTGTGGAGGGCCGAACCAATAGGCAGAAATGAATTCTAATCAATATTAATACAGATATAATTGTTATATTATTGATAATTATATTATTATTAATTGTATCACTTAATATTGAGCAGAATTAAGTATGCTGATATCCCTCTATATATAATTTGAACCCGAGTGCAGCCCCTTCTGTATATTGTATGAACCCCCCAACAGCCCCTTATACGCGGCATGAGCCCCCCACATAGCCTCCCCATATGCGGCATGAGCCCCACACAGCCTCCCCCATATGCGGCATGAGCTCTAAACAGCCTCCCCTGTATGTGGCATGAGCCCCACACAGCCTCCTTATACACTGCATGAACCCCAAAGCCTCCGCATATACAGCATAAGCCTCAAACAGCCTCCATATACACTGCATGAGCCTCACACAGCCTCCCTATATACACTAAATGAGCCCCACACAGCCTCCCTGTATACATTGCATGAGCCCCACACAGCCTCCCTATATACACTGCATGAACCCCACACAGCCTCTCTATATACACACCATGAGCCCCACACAGCCTCCCTATATACACTGCATGATGCCCCCATAGCCTCCCCATATACTGCATGAGGCCCCCATAGCCTTTACAAGTATAGCATGATGCCCCCATAGCCTCCTCTTGTGCAGCATTATGCCCCCATAGTCTCCCCATGTGCAGTATGACGCTCCCCATAGCCTCCCCATGTGCAGCATGTTGCCCCCATAGCCTCCCCATGTACAGTGGAGCGCCCCCACACCGCCGCAGGGCCGAGGGGTACCCGGAGCCGGGCCTCTGGGATCTCAGTCCTGGGGTTGTCACGGTGGCTAGACCCGGTCCGTGGCCCTGTCTGTCAGTGGGGGACGTCCGTTGCAAATAGGTGCTGTTAACGGTGGTGTAGCGGTGCAGTTGTGGGGTGCAGGTCGCGGTAAATAACGAGGACACCAGGTTGCAGTCTCTTTACCTCTTTACTGGAGATCTCTTGGTCCTCAGTCCGGAATCCGGTCCACCAGGCTGCGCAAGTCCGGCCGGTCCAATGGCACCTCCAGAGTTCTCCTCACAGGTGGAAATCAGTGCCTTCCTTCTTAGCGCTTTGTGTTGTAGTCCTTCCCTGCTGTGCTTACGGAAAGTACCCCACAACTGTTGTGTCTGTTTCTTAAGTTCCCTCACAACTCGATTAACTGATCTTCTGCTAATCTTCCGTCCCTTCCTGATGTTACAGTAAGAACGGCACCCGTTTGTCAGGTAGGCCTGGAGTTCTTCCGGGACCCTAGAGACGCCCCTCTCCCGCAATTGCCCCCCAAGACTTCATAGGTGATATGTGGTAGACAGCCCGCCTGAGACTGACTGTCCTGCCGCTGTTTGGAGTATGGCTTAAAGCTGTATATTATTCCACTCCCTCGGCGTTCCGGCCACCGGTAATGCGCCTCAGCAAGGTGCTGCCTCTTTCAACAAAACCCCTGCTGGTATTCTCCTTCTGCTTGATTTCGTTTCTCACTCAGCACAATCTATCTCGCTTCTAATCCTTTCTTAGGGCACCGCCGCTATTCTGAGCAGGCACGGTCCCGTTACGTTCTTTCAATGCCAAGCCTCTGCCAGGATCCCACCCCTGGCAGAGACCCTACTGTCTCTTCCTCCACAACACCCTCTCTCACTAGGTGTTGCTTCGTTCGATCCAGTCAGCTTTCTCTACTAACTTCCTGCCTGACCCCCAGTTTACCCACTATGGTGGGGAGTGGCCTAATGAATAGCACCCTTAGCTCCCCCCGGAGGCCCAGCTGTGAAACATATTGGTGTCTGTGATACCTGATTGGAGGAACTCCTTCAGTGCCATCGAACGCACCATGGCTCCCCTTAGTGGCGGAGCCACAGTACTGCAACGACCAGGACTCTGGGGCGCTGCATACAGCATGTCACCCCCATAGCCAGCACCATGCACAGCATGTCACCCCCATATGCAGCACCATGTGCAGCAAGTCACCCCCATAGCCGGCACTATGTGCAGCATGTCACCCCCATATGCAGCACCATGTGCAACATGTCACCCCCATATGCAGCACCATGTGCAGCATGTCAATCCCATATGCAGCATGTCACCCCATAGCCTCCGCATGCCCACCCAAACATCGCATACACATGAAAAAAAAAGAGCTGCACATACTCACCTCATCCCGTTCCCCAGCGCTCTGCTTCTCCGGTGCGCTGACTCTCCGCAGTACACAGCTGACTTGATAAAGAGATGTCAACTTGTTAGCTGTTTCACACGCTGATTGAGGGAGGAAGTGGCCGGAGGTCGCTCCTCCACCAAAGAAGTCAACGCAGATGGAGACAGCGATCGTACGGGCAATGAGGCCCTTGGACCTCTGGTTTCCTGCCCCACGGCTGTCTTGGTTGGGCTGGACTGACACGGCCAGAGGGCCGGACGTGGCCCACGAGCCGCACTTTGCCCAGGTCTGCACTATATAAAAAGACGCATATGCATGTTTTTCTCAATATCTGACATGAAATCAGAATAATCCTTTCCTATTTTAGGTCAGTTAGGATTACCATAACTATTAAAGGGAACCTGTCACCCCCAAAATCGAAGGTGAGCTAAGCTCACCGGCATCAGGGGCTTATCTACAGCATTCTGTAATGCTGTAGATAAGCCCCTGATGTAACCTGAAAGATGAGAAAAAGAAATTAGATTATACTCACCTGGGCGGTCGGTCCGATCTGATGGGCGTCGTGGTCCGGTCCGGGGCCTCCCATCTTCTTACGATGATGTCCTCTTCTTGTCTTCACGCTGCTGCTTCAGTGCGCAGGCGCCGGGCCTCTCTGACCTTTCCCGGCGCCTGCGCACTGCAGTACTTTGCTCTGCCCTCAACAGGGCAGACAAAGTACGCCTGCACCGGAGCTGCAGAGTTAAGACAAGAAGAGGACATCATCATAAGAAGATGGGAGGAGCTGGACCAGACCGCGACACCCATCGGACCAGACCACAGCGGGACCGCCCCCAGGTGAGTATAATCTAACCTCTTTTTCTCATCTTTCAGGATACATTGGGGGCTTATCTACTGCATTACAGAATGCTGTAGATAAGCCCCTGATGCCAGTGGGCTTAGCTCACCTTCGATTTTGGGGGTGACAAGTTCCATATAACCCCTTAACCCCCGAGGGTGGTTTTCATGTTAATGACCAAGCCAATTTTTACAATTCTGATCATTGTCCCTTTATGAGATAACTCTAGAACGCTTCCATGGATCCCAGTGATTCTGAGACTGTTTTCTTGTGACATATTGTACTTCATGATAGTGGTAAAAATTTAATTGATATGACTTGCATTTATTTGTGAAAACAAATGGAAATTTGGCGAAAATTTTGAAAATTTCACAATTTTCCAACTTTGAATTTTCATGCCCTTAAACGATAGAGATATGTCACACAAAATTCTTAGTAAATAACATTTCCCACATGTCTACTTTACATCAGCACAATTTTGGAACCCACATTTTTTTGTTAGGAAGTTATAAGGGTTAAAAGTTAAACAGCCATTACTCATTTTTACAACACAATTTTTAGGGACCACCTCACATTTTAAGTCACTTTGAGGGGTCTATATAATTACAAATACCAAAAAGTGACAAAAAAAGACTAAAAACTGCACCCCACAAGGTGCTCAAAACAACATTCAAGATGTTTATTAACCCTTCAGGTGTGTGGCACCCCAGGAGTTCGGGTACCACAGTGGTGCTGCCTTCCTCTCGGGGAGGGTAGTGCTATGCTATTATATGCTATGCCTGGAGACAAGTGAGATTCCCTTTGGCAGATTATCACACACACAACACCTTCCAAATCCAGGCCAGGAGTGGGAGCTCAAAACCCTGTTTTAGGGCAGCTTCCCTGGATAAAGATCCTGGTTTGGATGAGGCGCTAGACAGTTGGCCCCAGGAGACCAGTGAGTACAGTCTGTGAGCGAGGACAGACAGGGACGGAGCACAGTGGAGATACAGGACTCCAGGAGGCTAAGACTAGGCCTCCAGGGAGTCAGTGCGCAGAATCCGGGTACCGGGAGCCTGAGGCTTTTGTGGAGTACTAAGGCACAGAGCAGAACCGGAGGGCAGAGGATTACATGGACTTTGCCCATATTCACCTGTGGTACAGCAGCACCTTGGAGCCTGGAGTCTCCATGAAAAGACCCCAGTAAGCACGGCTCAAGCTGCCTACCATACAGGTAACTGTCCTAGGACAGAGGAACGAATTAGGACTTTGCTGGGAACACTTAGTGGCAGCAGGGACCTCAGTTACAGCAAGCGCAGAGTGGAAGGCTTCTACCTGACCTGCCAAGGGGACTCTGCTTGTCTCTGGACTTATTGGAAAGAAGAGATGGCTCCAGCTCCAGGAATAAAATGTAGAAACTTTATTAGTACGTATTAAAACGCTGCTGAAACATGACCGGCATGGTCGGTAGAGGAGAGTAACCAACACCCGACTGGACGCGTTTCGAACACAGACGTGTTCTTAGTCCTCAGTGTGCTAATGGAAACACAGGTTGCAATAAAAATGTTCACAGCAGGTGAGTACAATTAAAATAAGCACGTGATGTGAATGAATCGCAAAACACAACAAAGTGAATAACTAAAAATGTGCAACAATTCAATTGACATAAGTAATCATAAGGAACATGCAAATTTAGAAGAGTTGAAAAATCTAAAAAGATCTAAGAAAAAAACGCAAGATCAATTAATAATGGAGCATAATTTCCCTTCTAAGATTTAACCCTGAAGGGGCTCTGGTATTAAGCCTGAAAATCCAGAAAGCTTCTCTATCACGTAACTTCTTTTCCCTATCACCACCTCATGTGTCTTTATGTATCTGTTCAATGGCAAATGTCCTAAGAAACGTAGCGTGCCTATTACGATTTTTTATAAAATGGTTAGATACATTGGACACATGTCGAAGTGTAGGATGTGTTCGAAACGCGTCCAGTCGAGTGTTGGTTACTCTCCTCTACCGACCATGCCGGTCATGTTTCAGCAGCGTTTTAATACGTACTAATAAAGTTTCTACATTCTATTCCTGGAGCTGGAGCCATCTCTTCTTTCCAATACGTTGTTCAGCTTTTTGGCAGCAACACTCCATCTCCGTGCTCGGACCAATACTTACCACATCTGATGGAATAGCAAGGGTGAGCTGAAACATACTTTTTTCTTTTGTGTTGTCTCTGGACTGCCTGAACTCCTACTGTACCTGTTGCCAGTGCCCTGGACTGTGGCCTACCATCTTCAGTAAACCAGGTAAAGACTTACAACTTGTCTCCTCCATTTATACACCGGCCACCGGCACATACCATCTCAGCCATACATCATAGGACCCCTGGGGACCATGCTTCACCTGTGGGAAGTGTAACATCTGAGCTGCCGCAACATCCCCCAGGGGACCCCTAAAATGCAGCGTCGGTCCAACTACTGACCGAACCCCACAGATGGCGTCACAACAAACTTTGAACATTTTCCCCTTTAACGTTGATGCCCAGGGCCACGGACCGGTTCGCAGCCACTGTGACATCCCCCTTGAAACCGGACCCGGTACCGTGCTTCACAGGAATTTTGGAATGTTTAGAAAAAATGAACATTTCACTTTTTTGCACAAAAATTTACTTCAGATCCAATTTTTTTTATTTTACCAAGGGCAACAGGAGAAATTGGACCCCAAAAGTTGTCCAATTTGTCCTGTGTGCGCTGATACCCCATATGTACAGGTAAACCCCTGTTTGGGCGCATGGCAGAGCTCGGAAGGGAAGTAACAACGTGACTTTTCATTGCAAAATTGCCTGGAATTGAGATCGGACCCCATGTCACGTTTAGAGAGCCCCTGATGTGCCTAAACAGTGGAAACACCCCACAAGTGACACCATTTTGGACACTAGACCTCACAAGGAACTTATCTAGATGTGTGGTGAGCACTTTGAACCCCCAAGTGCTTCAAAGACGTCTATAACGCAGAGCCATAAAAATAAAAAAACATATTTTTTCCACAAAAATCATCTTTTCGCCCCAAATTTTTTATTTTACCAGGGGTAACAGGAGAAATTGGACTCCAAAAGTAGTTGTTGTGCAATTTTTCTTGAGTATGCCGATACCCCTACATCTCATAGACACCTCTCCATTACTAAGCCGTGGGATTGATGTTACCTGACAATACAAAGGTGACATCAACCCCACAAATATAAACTCCACTTGCCACCACTACAGGGCAAGTGGGAAGAGCAGGGTAAAGCGTCAGAATTGGGGGATCTAACAGATGTGCCTTTTCTGGGCAGTTGTGGGCTGGTATGTTTAGGATGGGGGTCAATATGCACGGCCCCTTACCTGCCTGAGAATACCAGCCCCCAGCTGTGAGCTTTAGCAAGGCTGGTTGTCTAAAATGGGGGGAACCCTATGCCGTTTTTTAAAATCATTTATTTAAATAATTTAAAGAAAAAAAGCCTGGGGACCCCTCTTTTTTTCATACTCAACCTTGCTGAAGCTGATAGCTGAGGATTGCAGCCCCCAGCTGTGAGTTTTGCCTGGCTGGTTATAGAAAATGCAGGGGAATCCACACCATTTTTTTCATTTATTTATAGTGCAGACGGCGGCTGATAAATATCCCCCATTAGCTGCTACTGCTGTCACTGTTATTAGCAGCAGCAGGGGTAGGCTGATGGGAATAGTAGTCCCATCAGCCGCCGCTTGCTGTCTCTTTTATCACTTAAAGGGCCACTGTCACCCCCCTCCAGCCGTTATAAACTAAAAGAGCCACCTTGTGCAGCAGTAATGTTGCATTCTAACAAGGTGGCTCTTTTAGTTTTTGGTTCAAGTATTCCCAAAATAAAGCGTTTTGAAACTTAGCCAAAATACCTGTCTTTAGCCAGGGAGGTGGGTCCTCACTCCCCAGCTTGAACCGCTACTCTGCCATCACTCCAATCTTCAGGGGCTTTCGGCGCCACCCCCTCCGCGCTTTTTTCTCTTCAAAACCGGCGCCTGCGCTGTGTTTCAGCTCTGGCCGTGTGACGTCCCAGCCAGGCTTGCAGACTGCGCCTGTGCGGGGATTGCGGCCACCCACCTTGGGAATGTTGCAGAGTGCGTCTTCTAGCAGTCACCGCTGTAGTTAGGAAAGCTTCAATCAGCAAGATAGCTTGAGTAAACAGTATTTACTTCATACTGGTAAACATGAGATACAATTCAGTGTCACACAGACCGTGCACTGAACACAATACACATTCATGAAGAAGAACAGGAAGAAGAAAAACAACCAACAACTGAAAGTTTCCCTCTCCACATTACAGCAAGTATATAGCTTTACACACTATCGCCATCTGCTGTCTGGTTAGTATAAAGTCCTCCTTTCACTTATAATAAGTCCTAATCTGTTGCATATGCCAACACCCTTTCTCAACAGTAAGGATTTATTCAATCAAACCCAACTTTTTTATTAGTCTCTGATGTTTATCAGCATTCAACGCCTTTGTAAAGATGTCTGCTGTCATTTCTTCAGTAGGACAGTACTCTAACTTCAAGACTCCTTGTTCCTGATGATCTCTCAAGAAATGATATTTCACATCAATATGCTTGGTTCTTGGATTGACTCTTTCCATCTGAGCAAGAACAAGACATCCTTGATTGTCCTCTTTCAGTTTTGTTGGTGCCAACTGTGGTTGTCCTAATTCTGTCAACAATTGTCTTAACCACAGTACTTCTTGACTCGCATGTGCTGCGGCAACACATTCTGCTTCTGTTGAAGATAGTGTCACAATTGACTGTTTCTTACTTGTCCAACTTATTGGTCCACCTGAGAGGAAAAAAATATGTCCACTGGTAGATCTTCTGTCAGTTGGATCTCCAGCCCAATCTGCATCAACATATCCTGTTAAAATGCAATCATCACTTGTGGGTAATTTCAGCTTAACATTGCTAGTTCCTTTCAAATAATGCATTACTCTCTTCACGGCATTCCAATCAGCTTTATTTGGTTTTGACACCTTTCTACTCAGGATTCCTACTGCTGCTGCGATGTCTGGTCTTGTAACGGTCGCTAGATACAGTAGTTTTCCTATTGCTGTTCTGTATTCTTCATTATTTGGTAGCATATTTTTTTTCACTGTTCATCTCTTTGAGATAATTAGTTTCCATTGGAGACTTTACTGTTTTTGCATCCTTTAATCCAAATTTTTCTGTTATGTCTTGAATCATGTGATTTTGATTCAGTAGGAAACTTCCGTCTTCTTCTCTTTCTACCTGTATTCCTAGATATTGTTTTACATTTCCCAAGTCTTTGATTTCGAAATGTTGCTTCAGGATTTTTAGAATGTTTTCGTTATCCCTTTCTTGTTCAAAACAAATCAAAATGTCGTCTACATATATGAGTATATAAATCCATCTATTAATCAGCCTTTTTGTGTATAAGCATGGATCAGCTTTGCTTCTTTGAAATTTTTCATTTGTAAGTACTTCCGTGATTTTGTCATTCCATGCTTTAGCTGCTTGCTTTAAACCATATATGCTTTTCTGTAGTTTACAAACTTTGTTTGGATTTTTTTCATCTTTGAATCCTGGAGGTTGTTCCATATAAATGTCTTCTGTTAAATCTCCATTCAGAAAAGCTGTCTTTACATCCAGATGTCTCAGTTGCATCTGTTTCATTGCTGCGACTGTAAGTAAAGTTCTTATTGTAGTGTGTTTGACAACTGGAGCAAATGTCTCATCATAGTCTTCTCCATATTTTTGAGAATACCCTTTAGCTACGAGTCTTGCTCGGTATCTTTCAGCTGTGCCATCTGTTTGGTATTTAACTTTAAAAATCCATTTACATCCTATGGTTTTTCTTCCTTCTGGTAAATCTGTTAGTGTCCATGTATTTGAATCTTGCATGGATTTAATTTCTGTTTCTGTTGCTTCTATCCATTTATTAGCTTCTTCTACAGGAAGGTTAGATATGTCTTCCCAAGAGGTAGGCTCATAGATTTTTCTTGTGCTTGTCTTGTATGAGAGACGTTTTGGTGGTTTTCCTTTGTTCTCTCTCATTGAACGTCTTGGTTCTGTGTTTGTTTGTAATTGTGATTCCTCACTTTCAGTATTTTGTTCTTCATTAATTTCTGCTTCTTTCTCATCAGATATTTCTTCAGTTGTGTCACTATTGGTTTTCTCATTTTTTGTTTCAACTGAAATCATAATGTCTTCATTTAAATCTTCAATGAATGTCACACTGTTACTCACCATAACTCTGTCTGTTTTGGGATCTAGGATTCTGTATCCTTTGCAATTTTCACTATATCCAACAAATATTCCTTCCATGGATCTGTTTTGAAGTTTGTAACGTTTTTCTGTTGGAATGAATATGAAAACTTTACATCCAAAAACTTTTAAATGACTGACACTTGGTTTCATACCTTGCCACAGTTCATATGGAGTTTTCATCAGTTTTCTGGAAAAAAGTCGGTTCTGTAGATATGTAGCTGTCATTGCTGCCTCACCCCAATATTTCTCTGGTAGTTTGGAATCCGTCAGCATACATCTTATCATTTCTGTTAGAGTTCTGTTTTTCCTTTCTGCAACTCCATTTTGTTCAGGTGTGTATGGAACCGTTTTCTGGTGTTCTATTCCATTTTTTCTTAAGTAGTCTTCTATTCTGTGACCTGTAAATTCACCTCCATTATCACTTCTGATGACAATTGGCTTCCTTTGAAATTTGTTACTTGATCTTGTTACATAGTCTACAAGTTTATCAAAAACTTCACTTTTGTTTTTAATTAAATATGTGACTGTGTATCTTGAGTAATCATCTATAAAAGTCAACATGTATCTATTGCCTCCTGATGTAGTCACTTTCATGGGTCCACATACGTCAGTATGCACCAAATCAAGTGGTCTTTTGCTTTTCATCTCACTTTCTTTTGGAATAGATATCCTTGTGGCTTTGGATTTTATACAACATTCACATCTTATGGTAATTGAGCAATCTGATATCTTTAAATCTTTTGTCAATTCTTTTCTCTGTAGTTCCCTTATATTGTCAGGGTGTCTATGTCCTAGACATCTATGCCAGTCTTCCCCAACTCCAGTCCTCAAGGCCCACCAACAGATCATGTTTTCAGGATTTCCTTTGTATTGCACAGGTGATGCAATTATCACCTGGGCAAGACTAAGGAAATCCTGAAAACATGACCTGTTGGTGGGCCTTGAGGACTGGAGTTGGGGACCCCTGGTCTATGCCACATGTGAATACAGTTTTTGTGATCATGTGTACATACCTTCATCTGTTCCTTTGGTGTGTCAAAATGATATAATTGTTCATCTGCCTTGACTTTGGTTATCACCTTGTTTCCTGCAATAATTGCACACTCATTATCTTTGAATTTCACTGTCAGTCCTTTTGCTGTTAAACGTTTCACAGATAATAATCCGCCTTCCAATTTTGGAACATATAACACATCTTGTACAAGTATCTTTGGATCTTGCCTGAACTTGTTTGAACAATTTAGCATACCTTGTCCGATACCTTCTGCGGTTATTTTGCTTCCATCTGCAAGATAAATGGCTTCTTTCTTATCTAAATCAAGATCAGTAAAGAAATTCCTGTCACTTGTCATATGACTCGTTGCTCCTGAATCAATAAACCAACCAAGTGATGATTTCTTGTCTGTTACTTTAAATGTGCCATTCCAATTATTCTCACATGAATCGGAAATTGTGTTTTTTACTTTCTGTGTATGCTGTTTATGTTGTAATTTTTGTTGTTCTGCTTTCCATATGGTACAGTCTTTCTTTAAATGACCTTTTTTTTACATCTGAAACATTCTCTTGTCTCTTTATTATAGGGTTTTTTGAATTGTGTAGCTTTAAGAGCGTTTTCACTGTCCTTTTCAGTAGAAGAATCATTTCTTTGTTCTTTTCTTCTCTGATATTCATCTATTAGTCTTGTTTTCACAAAATCTAATGTAATGTCAGTTTCTGGTCTCGTCTCAAGGGCATTTATCAAGGCTGTATACGAATCTGGTAAACTGCACAACAATATAGCTGCTACATGACTTTCTTTAACATCTTCACCAATAGATCTTAGCTGTGATATCACTTCCATCATTGAGAATATGTGCTTCTGCATATCATCATTTGCACTCAATCTCATACTGTACAGCTTTCTTAATAAAAATAACTTGTGATTCAAGCTAGGTCTTTCATACAGTTTTCTTAATGCTTCCCACATTCCCTTAGCTGTTTCTTTATTTCTTATATGTATTAATTGAGCATCATCCACTAATAAGCTAATGGTGGCTTTAGCTTTTCTATTCTTATTATCCCATGTCTGATTATCTTGATCTGGTCTTGCTGTAACAATTACTTCCCATAGATCATCCTTAGATAACAACATCTCTACTTTGAATTTCCATAACTGATAATTTTCACTATTCAGTTTAGCTACTGTAAATTTCAGTTCTGTGTTACTCATCATCTTTATATAGTCTTACTTGTTTAGAGAGTTGTTCTGAAGATATTCTCCTGTATGTCCAGCTCCTGGGATGATGAATTCCTCTGTCACACTGTGTCTGGATTTCCTTTCTTCTGTTTACAGAGCTTATCTGTGTGCTCCGTTGTTATCTGGGGTTATAAACCAGGATCCTGCTCCCTGGGCTTGTAGTGCAGACCTGTAGTGTCTGGGGTGCCTGGGCCCATAACCTGTTGCAGAGGGCGTCTTCTAGCAGTCACCGCTGTAGTTAGGAGAGCTTCAATCAGCAAGATATCTTGAGTAAACAGTATTTACTTCATACTGGTAAACATGAGATACAATTCAGTGTCACACAGACCGTGCACTGACACATAACACATTCATGAAGAAGAACAGGAAGAAGAAAAACAACCAACAACTGAGAGTTTCCCTCTCCACATTACAGCAAGTATATAGCTTTACACACTATCGCCATCTGCTGTCTGGTTAGTATAAAGTCCTCCTTTCACTTATAATAAGTCCTAATCTGTTGCATATGCCAACAGGGAATCCCAGCCACGCAGTGTGTTATGCATTATGCGCAGTGCGGGGCTGGAAGGCGGGGGACCTGGGGGAGCGTCTGACACACGCAGTGCGCATGCCCAGGAATCCTAGCAACATGTAACATGACATTTTTTGATCGCTTACTATTCTGATTTTTGGGAGGCAGAATGAACAAAAACCAGCAATTCATGATTTTTTTTTTTGTGGGGGCGTTTATAGCGTTCCATGTGTGGTGAAATTGATAAAGCAGTTTTATTCTTCAGGTTAGTATGATTACAGCGATACCTCATTTATATTTTTTTATGTTTTGGCGCTTTTATACAATAAAAACTATTTTATAGAAAAAATTATTATTTTTGCATCACTTTATTCTGAGAGGTATAACTTTTATTTTTCCGCTGATGGAGCTGTATGGCAGCTTGTTTTTTGTGGGACAAGATGACGTTTTCAGTGGTACCATGTTTATTTATATCCGTCTTTTTAATCGCGTGTTATTACACTTTTTGTTCGGCAGTATGATGATAAAGCATTGTTTTTTACCTTGTTTTTTATTTTTATTTTTTATGGTGTTCACTAAAGGGGTTAACTAGTGGGACAGTTTTTTAGGATGGGTCATTGCAGACGCGGCGATACTAAATATGTGTACTTTTATTGGTTAGATTTTTTTTTTCATTCAAATATTTATTTAGTGATAGAATATATATTGATTTTTTTAATTATTTTAGATTTTTTAAAATATTTTTACAATTATTTAAAAAATTATTTTTTACCTTTTTTTTTAGATTTTTTACTTTTTTTTACATTTTTTGCAGGCTGATCGCTTCTATGGCATGCAGATGAAGCAGCATCGGCATTCCATAGAAGCTGTCAGCGCTGCACTGACAGGGAGACTTGCTTATCATGCACTGTGCATGATCAACAAGTTTCCTAGGTCTGGTGACCCGGATGTCGTCATGAAGACATCCGCTCACCATGGCAATGATCGGGACCCCGCGTCATGCCGCGGGGTCTCTATCCAAAGGCAGAGGGGCTGTCACCCCTGTGCCAGCTTCTGGAATGCTGCGATTGTGTTCGATCGCAGTATTTTGGGGGTTAAAGTGCTGGGAGTGGTCTGTAACCGCTCCTGGCACCTAGTGCTGGGTGTCAGCTGTCAGTATTAGCTGACACCCAGCAGCGATCACCTGCGCACCCCCTGTGATCGCGGCCGATTGCTCAATATATTCCGATTGCGCAGTAATATTCCATCCATGGTCAAATAGGCCCAAGGTCACATGGACGGAATATTACGTCTGATGTCAGAAAGGGGTTAATATTTGCCAAATGCCAGAATAATGAAAGAGAGAATGTTTTAAGGCATTTTTATTACTTACTGCAAAGTTAAAACTTTGCATACACTAAGTATACTATACAATTAAACAATTCTTGACTGCCCATATGATGATGTTATGTGGTTGGAAACTTCTGGGTACAGTTTCAAGATGCCTGAAGGTGCTTCGTTCATCTGTACAAACAATTATATGCAAGTAAAAACAAGATGGGAATGTCCAGCCATCATACCGCTCAGGAAGGAGCCAGGATCTGTGTACTAGAGATTAACGTGCTTTGGTCCGACATGTGCATATCAACCCAAGGACAAAAGCAAAAGACGTTGTGAAGCTGGAACTGGTAAGATTGTGTCAATATCCAAAGTGAAACCTGTACTGTATCAACATGGGCTGATAAGCCAATCTGCAAGGAAGAAGCCATTACTCCAAAAGAAACATAAAAAAGACAGATTAATGTCTGCAAATGCACACAGGAACAAAGACCTTAATATTTGGAGACATGTCCTGTGGTCTGATTAAACTAAAATTTTACTTTTTGGGCATAATGATGGTCGTTACGTTTGTAGGAAAAAGGGAGAAGCTTGGAAGCCTAAGGGTATGTGTCCACAGTCAGGATGGCCGGCGGTATCGCCGGAGCGGCGAAGCCCCGCCCCCTTTCTGGGACGCGATGATGCTGGATGTGTTAACTGTACACATCCGGGATCATCGCCCCCTCGCATAGCGCCCTGTGATATTACTTGCGGCGACGCAGCGTCGCCGCAGGTAGTACGGACATGCTGCGATCTGAAAAGACGCGCAGCATGTCCGGAGTCGCAGGGCCGACGCGTGCGTGTTTCCACGCATAGTGGACACGGGATTTCAAAAAATCCCCTCCACTATGCTGGAACATCTGGACGCTGCGTGTTTGACGCTGCAGCTCTGCGCAGCGTCAAACAAGCAGCGTTTACTGACCGTGGACACATACCCTTAGGGTATGTGTCCACGTTCAGGATTGCATCAGGATTTGGTCAGGATTTTACGTCAGTATTTGTAAGCCACAATCAGGAGTGGGTGATAAATGCAGAAGTGGTGCATATGTTTCTGTTATACTTTTCCTCTAATTGTTCCACTCCTGGTTTTGGCTTACAAATACTGATGGAAAATCCTGACCAAATCCTGATGCAATCCTGAACGTGGACACATAGCCTAAGAGCACCATCCCAACTGTGTAACACGGGGGTGTGTGGCAGAATCACTTTGTGGGGTTGTTTTGCTGCAGGAGGGACTGCTGCACTTCCCAAAGTAGATGGAATCATGAGAAAAGAAGATTATGTGGCAATGCTGAAGCAACATCTCAAGACATCAGCCAGGAAGTTAAAGCTTAGGCGGAAATCGGTCTTCCAAATGAGCAATGACCCGAAGCATACTGTCAAAATGGTAACAAAGTGGCTTAACCCCTTCAAGTCGCTGCCCTTTTTCGTTTTTGCGTTTTCGTTTTTCACTTCCCTCCTTCTCAGAGCCATAACTTTTTTATTTTTCCGTCAATATGGTCATGTGAGGGCTTATTTTTTGCCGGATGAGTTGTACTTTTGAACAACACCATTGGTTTTACCATGTCTTTTACTAGAAAACGGGAAAAAAATTCCAAGTGCGGTGAAATTGCAAAAAAAGTGCAATCCCACACTTGATTTTTGTTTGGCTTTTTTGCTAGGTTTACTAAATGCTAAAACTAACCTGCCATTGTGATTCTCTAGGTCATTACGAGTTCATAGACACCTAACATGTCTAGGTTATTTTTTATCCAAGTGGTGAAAAAAAATTCAAAACTTTGCTTAAAAAAATAAATAAATAAAAAAGTGCCATTTTCCGATACCCGAAGCGTCTCCATTTTTCGTGATCTGGGGTCGGGTGAGGGCTTATTTTTTGCGTGCCGAGCTGACGTTTTTAATAATATCACTTTTGTGCAGATACGTTCTTTTGATCGCCCGCTATTGCATTTTAATGCAATGTCGTGGCGACCAAAAAAACGTAATTCTGGCGTTTCGATTAATTTTTTCGCTACGCTGTTTAGCGATCAAGTTAATGCTTTTTTTATTGATAGATCGGGCGATTCTGAACGCGGCGATACCAAATACGTGTAGGCTTGATTTTTTTTTATTGTTTTATTTAGGATGGGGCGAAAGGGGGGTGATTTAAACTTTTATATTTTTTTCATATTTTTAAAAACATTTTTTTTGTACTTGTGCCATGCTTCAATAGCCTCCATGGGAGACTAGAAGCTGGCACCACTCGATTGGCTCAGCTACATAGCAGCGATCATGAGATCGCTGCTATGTAGCTGAATTGCAGGTGTGCTGTGAGCGCTGACCACAGGGGCGCGCTCACAGCAGGCCGGCATCAGTAACCATAGAGGTCTCAAGGACCTCTATGGTTACCATCCTGATGCATCGCCAACCCCCGATCATGTGACAGGGGTCGGCGATGACGTCAATTCCGGCCGCCCGGCCGGAAGCGCCGGTTAAATGCCGCTGTCTGCGTTTGACAGCGGCATTTAACAGGTTAATAGCGGCTGGTGAATCGCGATTTCACCCGCCGCTATTGTGCGCACATGTCAGCTGTACAAAATAGCTGACATGTCGTGACTTTGATGTGGGCTCAGCGCAGGAGCCCACATCAAAGGGGGAGACACGACATGCGCAGTACATGTACGGCGC
Organism: Ranitomeya variabilis; assembly: GCF_051348905.1. Taxonomy (NCBI): domain Eukaryota; kingdom Metazoa; phylum Chordata; class Amphibia; order Anura; family Dendrobatidae; genus Ranitomeya; species Ranitomeya variabilis. The sequence continues at coordinate 362,881,934 of NC_135232.1, forward strand.
ATGTCGTGAAAGGGTTAAGGATAACAAAGTCACTGTTTTGGAGTGGCCATCACAAAGCCCTGATATCAATGCTATTGAAAATTTATGGGCAAAGCTGAAAAGGAAGGTGCGAGCAAGGAGACCTACAAACCTGGATCAGTTAGGCCGGTGTCACACTGGCGAGTTTTACGGACGTAAGAGCGCAGAAACTACGTCCGTAAATCTCGCATAACATACGGCACAATTATTCTCAATGGGGCTGCTCCTATCAGCCGTATATTACGGATCCGTAATATACGGCTTTCTACGGCCGTACAAAATCGCAGCATGCTGCGTTTGTCAGCGTATTGCGCAAAAACAATCGCCAATGAAAGTCTATGGGGGCGAGAAAAATATGGATTCCACATGGACCAGCAGTGTGACTTGCGAGAAATACGCAGCGGTGTTAGTGAAAAGTCGGTAATTCAATTGCCGGCTTTTCATTTCTCCTGCACAAACCCGACAGGATATGAGACATGGTTTACATACAGTAAACCATCTCATATCCCCTTTTTTTTGCATATTCCACACTACTAATGTTAGTAGTGTGTATGTGCAAAATTTCAGCGCTGTAGCTGCTAAAATAAAGGGTTAAATGGCGGAAAAAATTGGCGTGGGCTCCCGCGCAATTTTCTCCGCCAGAATGGTAAAGCCAGTGACCGAGGGCAGATATTAATAGCCAGGAGAGGGTCCATGGTTATTGGCCCCCCCGTGGCTAAAAACATCTGCCCCCAGCCACCCCAGGAAAGGCACATCTGGAAGATGCGCCTATTCTGGCACTTGGCCACTCTCTTCCCACTCCCGTGTAGCGGTGGGATATGGGGTAATGATGAAGGGTTAATGTCACCTTGCTATTGTAAGGTGACATTAAGCCAGATTAATAATAAAGAGGCGTCAATTATGACACCTATCCATTATTAATCCAATTGTTTGAAAGGGTTAAAAAACACACACACACATGATTTAAAAGTATTTTAATGAAATAAACACAGCGGTTGTTTTAATAATTTATTGCTCTCTCAATCCATTTGCAGGCCCTCGCTTGGCAAAATAATAAACGCACAAGATACATACCCTCAGCTGAACCGTCACGTCCCACGAGGTAATCCATCTGAAGGGGTTAAAATAATTTACAAGCAGGAGCCCTGCTAATGCAGCGGTGTGCTCGTGCTTGTAATTCCCCGGCGAATGAATGAAATGTAGGTCATTGACCTACATTTCCTTCAGTCGCGGTGATGCGCCCCCTGGTGGATGTCCTCATATGACCTGGAGCGTGGGAAAAAGTTCCCAGGCTGCAGTTCATGAGAACATCCAGCAGGGGCGCATCACCGCGACTCAATGTAAGTACAAAAAAGGTTGCACTCTATTGTGCCAAAGCATGTCTAATATGGAATACATGAAATTTGAATAGCAAAATGGCTTTTGAACATTAGAAAAATATTTAAGAGACGCTTTGCACAGAATTTGATATAGATCAAATAGTGTGAGCCCATCAACTTCGTCAAAGTGGTCTCAGACTGATGGGTCCCTGACCTCCCTGTTATGATTTTCCCAATGGCAGGGAAATCAAAAATAACAAACGGACTAGCTCTCGGGTGATGGGAACTAAAGTGACCGTGACCTGAACCTGACACGACACTGGAAGTAGCCGGGGAGTGTTTCCTACGATGCCCTAGACACCACGCGCCAGCCGGAGATCTAACTACCCCTATCAGAGGAATATACAGGCCTGCCTTACCTCCAGAGATGAACCCCAAAAGGAGATAGGAGGCCCCCACAAATATTGACGGTGAGTCAAGAGGAAAAGACATACGTAGGATGAACAGCAGATTTAGCACAGTGAGGTCCGCTTACTAGATAGCAGAAGTACAGGAAAGAGTTACTTCACGGTCAACTTCAAAACACTACTCAAAAACACCATCCTGAAATTACTTTAAAACTCCAGTGACAACTCATGCCACTGGAGTGGCAATTCCAGTCCACGAGAGCTTCCAGCTACAGAGAGTCACATTGCAGATAGCTGGACAAAAAATAGCATTAACTAGGAACAAAATTCAACTTAGCTGAACTGGAACTTGAGGCAGGAGAATGCAACAGAATGCTACTGATACATTGTTGGCCGGCATCAGACCAGCAGCCAAGCAGGCTTAAATAGGAAACTCCCCTAATGGGTGTCAACAGGTGATCAAGGATAGAAGAAGGCAAATAAGTGGCAATACCATAAAACACCACCGGGGGAGCCCACAAACAGAATTCACAACAGTACCCCCCCCTTAAGGAGGGGGCACCGAACCCTCACCAGAACCACCAGGGCGATCTGGGTGAGCACTATGGAATGCACGAACCAAATCAGGAGCATGAACATCAGATGCTGTCACCCAAGAATTATCCTCCTGGCCATAGCCTTTCCACTTAACCAGATACTGAAGTTTCCGTCTGGAAACACGGGAGTCCAAGATCTTTTCCACCACATACTCCAACTCACCCTCAACCAGCACAGGAGCAGGAGGATCAGCAGACGGAACAACCGGCACCTCATACCTCCGCAATAATGACCGATGAAAAACATTATGAATAGTAAAAGATGCTGGGAGGTCCAAACGAAAGGACACAGGATTGAGAACCTCCAGAATCCTATAAGGGCCGATAAACCGAGGCTTAAACTTAGGAGACGAGACCTTCATAGGAACAAATCGAGAAGACAACCAAACCAGGTCCCCAACACAAAGACGAGGACCGACACGCCGATGACGATTAGTGAACTGTTGAGTCTTCTCCTGGGACAACTTCAGATTGTCCACAACCTGTCCCCAAATCTGATGCATTCTATCAACCACAGCATCTACTCCAGGACAATCCGAAGACTCCAATTGACCGGACGAAAAGCGAGGGTGAAACCCTGAATTACAAAAAAAAGGAGAAACCAAAGTGGCAGAACTGGCCCGATTGTTAAGGGCAAACTCTGCCAATGGCAAAAAATCAAGCCAATCGTCCTGATCAGCGGACACAAAACACCTCAAGTAAGTCTCCAAGGTCTGATTAGTACGCTCAGTCTGGCCATTAGTCTGAGGATGGAATGCAGACGAAAACGACAAGTCGATGCCCATCCTGGCACAGAACGCCCGCCAAAATCTAGACACAAACTGAGTACCCCTGTCAGACACTATATTCTCAGGAATACCATGCAAACGCACAACATTCTGAAAAAATAGAGGGACCAGCTCAGAGGAGGAGGGCAATTTGGGCAAAGGTACCAAGTGAACCATCTTGGAAAAACGGTCACACACCACCCAGATGACGGACATCCTACGAGAAACAGGAAGGTCAGAAATAAAGTCCATAGAGATGTGCGTCCAAGGCCTCTTAGGAATAGGCAAGGGCAACAACAACCCGCTGGCCCGGGAACAGCAGGGCTTAGCCCGAGCACAAACATCACAAGACTGCACAAAAATACGTACATCTCGAGACAAGGAAGGCCACCAGAAGGACCTAGACACCAGATCCCTGGTGCCAAAAATTCCAGGATGACCTGCCAACGCGGAAGAGTGAACCTCCGAAATAACTCTACTGGTCCAGTCATCAGGGACAAACAGTCTACCAGGCGGACAGCGATCAGGCCTATCCACCTGAAACTCCTGCAAAGAGCGCCGCAGGTCTGGGGAGACAGCTGACAATATCACCCCATCCTTCAGGATGCCAGTAGGTTCGGAATCACCAGGCGAGTCAGGCTCAAAACTCCTAGAGAGGGCATCCGCCCTCACATTCTTAGACCCAGGCAGATATGAGACCACAAAGTTAAATCGAGAGAAAAACAACGACCAGCGCGCCTGTCTAGGATTCAGACGCCTGGCTGACTCAAGATAAATTAGATTTTTGTGGTCAGTCAAGACCACCACCTGGTGTCTAGCACCCTCAAGCCAATGACGCCACTCCTCAAATGCCCACTTCATGGCCAAGAGCTCCCGATTTCCAACATCATAATTTCGCTCAGCGGGCGAAAACTTTCGAGAGAAAAACGCACATGGTCTCATCACTGAGCAGTCAGGACCTTTCTGCGACAAAACTGCACCTGCTCCGATCTCGGAAGCATCTACTTCAACCTGGAACGGGAGCGAAACATCAGGCTGGCGCAACACAGGAGCAGAAGAAAAGCGGCGCTTAAGCTCCCGAAAGGCCTCCACAGCCGCAGAGGACCAATTAGCAACATCAGCACCCTTCTTGGTCAAATCAGTCAAAGGTTTAGCAATGGCAGAAAAACCCGCTATGAATCGGCGATAGAAATTAGCAAATCCCAAGAATTTCTGAAGACTCTTTAGAGAAGTAGGTTGTATCCCATCACAAATAGCCTGAACCTTAACAGGGTCCATCTCCATAGATGAAGGGGAAAAAATATATCCCAGAAAGGAAATTCTCTGAACCCCAAAAATACACTTTGAGCCCTTCACAAATAGAGAATTAGCTCGTAAAACCTGAAAAACTCTCCTGACCTGTTGAACATGAGATTCCCAGTCCTCCGAAAAAATCAAAATATCATCCAAATACACAATCATAAATTTATCCAGATATTCACGGAAAATATCATTCATAAAGGACTGAAAAACGGAAGGGGCATTCGCGAGACCGAAAGGCATTACCAAATACTCAAAATGGCCTTCAGGCGTATTAAATGCGGTCTTCCACTCATCCCCCTGCTTAATCCGCACCAAATTATACGCACCACGTAGATCGATCTTAGTGAACCACTTCGCCCCCTTTATGCGAGCAAAAAGATCAGTCAGTAAAGGTAACGGGTACTGGTATTTAACAGTAATCTTATTCAGAAGTCGATAGTCGATACAAGGTCTCAATGAACCATCCTTTTTACCCACAAAAAAAACCCCTGCCCCCAATGGAGACAAAGAGGGGCGAATATGACCCTTTTCCAAAGATTCTCTGATATACTCCCGCATAGCAGTATGTTCAGGTACAGACAAATTAAACAAGCGACCCTTAGGAAATTTACTACCGGGAATCAACTCAATAGCGCAGTCACACTCTCTGTGAGGGGGGAGAGAATCAGTTTTAGGCTCCTGAAAGACATCATAAAAATCTGACAGAAATGCTGGGATCTCAGAGGGAGTAGATGAAGAAATGGGAACCAAAGGTGCATCCCCATGAATCCCCCGACATCCCCAACTCAGCACAGACATTGATCTCCAGTCCAAGACTGGATTATGAATTTGTAACCATGGTAATCCAAGTACTAATACGTCATGTAGATTATATAACACAAGGAAACGAATAATCTCCTGATGGTCTGGGGACAGATGCATAGTCACTTGTGTCCAATATTGTGGTTTATTGCTAGCCAAAGGTGTAGAATCAATACCCTTTAAGGGAATAGAAACCTCCAGAGGCTCTAAATCAAACCCACAACGCTTGGCAAAGGACCAATCCATGAGACTCAGAGCGGCGCCAGAATCCACATAAGCATCCACAGTAACAGATGATAAAGTACAAATCAATGTCACGGACAAAAGAAATTTAGACTGCAAGGTACCCATAGAAAAAGATTTATCAACCTTTTTATCAACCTTCTTTATGCGTTTAGAGCATGCTGATATAACATGAGCTGGATCTCCACAATAGAAGCACAACCCATTTTTGCGCCTGTAATTCTGTCGTTCGCCTCTAGACAATACACTATCGCATTGCATATGCTCTGGTGCCTCTTCAGAGGTCACCGCCAAATGATGCACAGGTCTTTGCTCAGAAGATACCGCCATATGGTGCACAGGTTTTTGCTCAGAAGATACCGCCATATGGTGCACAGGTTTTTGCTCAAAAGATACCGCCATATGGTGCACAGATCTTTGCTCAGAAGATACCGCCATATGGTGCACAGATTTGCGCTCCCGTAAACGCCGATCAATCTGGATAGCCAATTTCATGGCATCATTCAGACCTGTAGGCACAGGGAACCCCACCATGACATCCTTCACGGCATCAGAGAGACCTTCTCTGAAATTAGCTGCTAGAGCGCACTCATTCCATTTAGTAAGCACCGACCATTTACGAAATTTCTGGCAGTATATCTCAGCTTCATCTTGCCCTTGGGAAAGAGCTATCAAGGCTTTCTCAGCCAAAATCTCTAAATTAGGTTCTTCATAAAGCAACCCCAAAGCCAGAAAAAACGCATCTACATTTAATAACGCAGGATCCCCTGGCGACAATGCAAATGCCCAACTTTGTGGGTCACCCCGCAATAGAGAAATAACAATTTTAACCTGTTGCGCAGGATCACCAGCAGAGTGAGATTTCAGAGACAAAAACAATTTACAATTCTCTCTGAAATTCAAAAAACGGGATCTGTCTCCGGTAAAAAATTCAGGCATAGGGATCTTAGGTTCAGACATTGGGGCACGAATAACAAAATCTTGTAAGTTCTGGACCTTTGAAGCCAGGTTATTCAGACCTGCAACCAAACTCTGTGGATCCATGATTCAAACAGGTGTAACCAAAGCCATTCAGAGATTAAGAGGAGAGGAAAAAAAAAAAGGCTGAAGACTGCAGTTTAAGCAAGGAGTACAAATAAGCACTAAGGTGCACTTTCCAAACACAGAAGGAAAAAAAAAAACCTTTTCATATCCTTTCCTGCTTTAGTGCATAGTTTTAACACATGTGGGCCGGCCAAACTGTTATGATTTTCCCAATGGCAGGGAAATCAAAAATAACAAACGGACTAGCTCTCGGGTGATGGGAACTAAAGTGACCGTGACCTGAACCTGACACGACACTGGAAGTAGCCGGGGAGTGTTTCCTACGATGCCCTAGACACCACGCGCCAGCCGGAGATCTAACTACCCCTATCAGAGGAATATACAGGCCTGCCTTACCTCCAGAGATGAACCCCAAAAGGAGATAGCAGCCCCCCACAAATATTGACGGTGAGTCAAGAGGAAAAGACATACGTAGGATGAACAGCAGATTTAGCACAGTGAGGTCCGCTTACTAGATAGCAGAAGTACAGAAAAGAGTTACTTCACGGTCAACTTCAAAACACTACTCAAAAACACCATCCTGAAATTACTTTAAAACTCCAGTGACAACTCATGCCACTGGAGTGGCAATTCCAGTCCACGAGAGCTTCCAGCTACAGAGAGTCACATTGCAGATAGCTGGACAAAAAATAGCATTAACTAGGAACAAAATTCAACTTAGCTGAACTGGAACTTGAGGCAGGAGAATGCAACAGAATGCTACTGATACATTGTTGGCCGGCATCAGACCAGCAGCCAAGCAGGCTTAAATAGGAAACTCCCCTAATGGGTGTCAACAGGTGATCAAGGATAGAAGAAGGCAAATAAGTGGCAATACCATAAAACACCACCGGGGGAGCCCACAAACAGAATTCACAACACCTCCCTGTCCAAATGTGAACACTTACCAAAGGCCAATATCTGTATGCCTGGGTGAATGTGGACACCTCTATTCAGCAAAGCCTACATATGAGTTAGCCGGGACCAAGTGTGATTGGATGCAATTAAAAACCACATGGTGATGGGAGGAGGCTGTGGGAGGCTGTGCACTCCTCCCATCACCATGTGGTTTTTAATTGCATCCAATCACACTTGGTCCCAGCTAACTCATATGTAGGCTTTGCTGAATAGAGGTGTCCACATTCACCCAGGCATACAGATATTGGCCTTTGGTAAGTGTTCACATTTGGACAGGGAGGTCAGGGACCCATCAGTCTGAGACCACTTTGACGAAGTTGATGGGCTCACACTATTTGATCTATATCAAATTCTGTGCAAAGCGTCTCTTAAATATTTTTCTAATGTTCAAAAGCCATTTTGCTATTCAAATTTCATGTATTCCATATTAGACATGCTTTGGCACAATAGAGTGCAACCTTTTTTGTATATTTATGTATGGAGGTAGCTGCTCCTGGTATGCACCTATTCACACTGGTTAGGATGTGCGAGCCGTTTTTCTGTTAATTCCATGTTAGCTTACTGGCTGTGCACTCCTCCCATTACCATGTGGTTTTTAATTGCATCCAATCACACTTGGTCCCGGCTAACTCATATGTAGGCTTTGCTGAATAGAGGTGTCCACATTCACCCAGGCATACAGATATTGGCCTTTGGTAAGTGTTCACATTTGGACAGGGAGGTCAGGGTATCAGTCTGAGACCACTTTGACGAAGTTGATGGGCTCACACTATTTGATCTATATCAAATTCTGTGCAAAGCGTCTCTTAAATATTTTTCTAATGTTCAAAAGCCATTTTGCTATTCAAATTTCATGTATTCCATATTAGACATGCTTTGGCACAATAGAGTGCAACCTTTTTTGTATATTTATGTATGGAGGTAGCTGCTCCTGGTATGCACCTATTCACACTGGTTAGGATGTGCGAGCCGTTTTTCTGTTAATTCAATGTAAGTACAGATCACTCTGCTTTCCTTTCAGCACCCGGGGATTACAGGCACGAGCGAGTGGTTTATCGCAGCTCGTGCCTGTAATATTAGTTAACCCCTTCAGATGGATTACCTCGTTGGACGTGATAGGACATCAGAAGGTATGTATCTTGTGCGTTTATTATTTTGCCAAGCGAGGGCCTGCAAATGGATTGAGAGAGCAATAAATTATTAAAACAACCTGTGTGTTTATTTCATTAAAATACTTTTAAATCATGTGTGTGTGTGTGTTTTTTAACCCTTTCAAACAATTGGATTAATAATGGATAGGTGTCATAATTGACGCCTCTCCATTATTAATCTGGCTTAATGTCACCTTACAATAGCAAGGTGACATTAACCCTTCATTACCCCATATCCCACCGCTACACGGGAGTGGGAAGAGAGTAGCCAAGTGCCCGAATAGGCGCATCTTCCAGATGTGCCTTTTCTGGGGTGGCTGGGGGCAGATGTTTTTAGCCACGGGGGGGCCAAAAACCATGGACCCTCTCTAGGCTATTAATATCTGCCGTCAGTCACTGGCTTTACCATTCTGGCGGAGAAAATTGCGCGGGAGCCCACGCCAATTTTTTCCGCCATTTAACCCTTTATTTTAGCAGCTACAGCGCTGAAATTTTGCACATACACACAACTAACATTAGTAGTGTGGAATATGCAAAAAAAAGGGGGATATGAGATGGTTTACTATATGTAAACCATGTCTCATATCCTGTCGGGTTTGTGCAGGAGAAATGAAAAGCCGCCAATTGAATTACCGGCTTTTCACAGATATCGCGCTGAATGAAATCTAAATACAGAATATATATATATATGTGTCTCAATGACATATATATATATATATATATATATATATATATATATATATATATACTGTATATATGTTTTCCCGAACATTTGAGCACATAAATCCATTAGATGTCGGTTTTGCAAGCCTGCGCGAAAATCTCGCAGTACGGATGCCATACGGATTACATACGGAGGATGCCATGCGCAAAATACGCTGACACACCCTGACTACGGATCAATATTTTGGGAACATTTCTCCGTATTACGGCCGTAGTACGGACGTATAATACGTGGCGTATTGTCTTACGCCAAGTGTGACGCCGGCCTTACACCAGTTTTGTCTGAAGGAAAGGGCTCAAATTCCAACCAACTATTGTGAGAAGCTTGTGGAAGGATATCCCAAACATTTTAACCAAGTTATTCAGTTTAAGGGCAATGGTACCAAATACTAATGAAATGTATGTAAACTTTTGACTTTGCAGTCAGTAATAAAAATGCCTTAAAACATTATCTCTCTCATTATACTGGCATTTGGCAAATATTGATAATTATGGTAATCCTAATTGACATATAATGGGAATGGTTTATTCTGATTTCATGTCAGATATTGAGAAAAGCATGCATGTGTCTTTTTATACAGTGTATGTAAACTTCTGGTTTCAACTGTATTTAGAAAATACATATTATTTTTATTCATTTTTTATTGTCATCTTTCTCAGTTTTGATTTGACAGTGATTCTATCTTTTTACCCCTTTCTTTTTTGCATAATAACACGTCCCTGTGCCCTGGGCCTTGCGGGCACAATCGCTGCTGTGTGTCAGCTGATTCTGACAGCTGACAACCGGCACTAAATGCCAGGAGCCGTCACGCACCGCGCCCCCGGCACTTTAACCCCCCTGATCGAACGTGATTGCAGCATTCAAGGAGCTGGCAGAGGGATGACAGCCCCCCTGTCCTTGGACCGGAGACCCTGCATCGTGACGCAGGGTCCCGATCGTTGTCATATTGACCTGATGTCATCATGATAACATCCGGGTCACTGGAGCTAGAAAAGTTTCTTGATCATGCACAGTGCATGACCAGCAACTTTCTCAGTCATTGAAGAGCTGACAATTTGCATAGTATGGGGATGCTGTTACATCCCCATGCTATACAAGCGATCAGCCTGCAAAAAATTATAGTCTCATAGTGGGACAAAGTAAAAAAGTAAAACATTTTATTTCAATAATTGTAAAAGTGATTCAGGAGGAACCCCTGGAGGAATATTCTTGATAATGAGGCAGATGGAGACATTGTGGATGCTGTCTGACCTGTGACAGCTGTGTCTGTCTTATTAGGATTGCATAAAAGTGCCGTCAGCCACTGTTTTGTACACTTCAAAAAAGAAGGACACCGCTGAACAGAGGCCAGACGGAGTCCAGAGTAACTTTGCTGCCTCATTATAATGAATGTATCCCTTGGGGGTTTCACCTGAATCACGTCACTCAGAGATTTAGATGGAATCCCCAAAGTAAGTGCTCAGCGTAGAGCGCCGAATAAATGTGATCCCAAACATTATGTAAAATGTTCTCAATGAAAGCTTCAAATCAATCCACAAAAAAGCAATCCCCCACTCATGTCTGTTATCTGTTAATGGAAATATAGAGTGCTGCCACGTTACTGATAGTACAATGGCTCTAAAAATGCTAAATGACTTCTCAACCTACAAAAGAAATTCAGCTAAAATCTCCACTCTCAAATCCAAATGCCCCCTCCCTTCTGAGCCCCACAGTGTACCTAAACCACATATAACATCCACATGTTTGGCATTTCTGCAGTGATGAGAGCCCGCCTAACTTACAGGTGCATGTCTCAAGAAGCATGGGCTAGGCATAACGTACTGGTGACTGCAACGTACTGGTCACTACAGAGTACTGGTCACTACAACGGCAGTTTGCAATTTTCACTCAGCAACATCCACTGCTGCTTGTTTCTGGAAAATACCCATGGAGTCAAAATCGCCACTACACTTGTAGATAAATTCCCAAAGGAGTATCATTTCCAAAAAGGGTCACTCTTCTAGCAATTAGGGGCTCTGTAAATGGAGTCCGCAAACGGTTCTAGGAAAATCTGTGCTCAAGGGAGCAAATAGCGCTCCGTTCCTCCCAAGTCTCTCCATATGGCTAAGTAGTACTGTACAGTAAAGTTGAGCAAATTTTTTAAAATTTGGTTCCGATTACGATTGGTGGTGAATAATGTTTTTGGAATATTCGCCGAACACCGCCGAACGTCATTGGAGTCAATAGGAGTAGAAATGAACAAATATGTTCAGAACAGATCATCATACATAAATTCGGCACGAATATGGTAGCAATATGGCATGAATATGGCAAATTCATATTTGACGACCGTTTCCGAACATATTTGCTCGACTCTACTGTACAACCACATATGGGGTATTGCATCATTCAGTAGAAATTGTGGTACAAATTATGATGCCATTTTTACCCACTGCTTGTGTGAAAATGTAAAATCTGGGGCTAAAACAAAATTTTAGTGGTAAAAATGTAGTTATTTTTTTCTTCACTGCTCAATGGTATAAAATTATGTGACACACCCATGGTGTCAATATGATCACTGAACCCCTAGATGACTTTATTGAGAGGTGCAGTTTGTAAAATGGGGTCACTTATTTGGGTTTCTGCTGTTCTGGCACCTCATAGGCTCTCCCAGTGGGTCATGGCTCCGGCAAACCATAACAGTAAAATCTGTCACTCCTTCTGATCTTTGCACTGTGCCTGAAAAATATTTCCCGATTAAATGTAGGGTATTGGCGCACTCAGGAAAAAATGGACCTCAGTTTATGGTAAAAAATTTTCAAATTAGCCCTTAGGAGAATTGAAATTTTGGGGCTAAAACAGCATTTTAGTGGAAGAAATGTAATTATTTTTCCTTCACTGCTCAATGCTATAATATTCTGTGAGGCAAATGTGGTGTCAATATGATCACTGCACCCCTAGATGATTTCAATGAGGAGTGTACTTTGTAAAATGAGTTCACACATAGGGGGTTTCTGTTGTTCTGGCACCTCAGGGGCTCTGCCAATGTGACATGGCACACTCAAACCATTCCAGCAAAATCTGAACTCCAACATGGCATCTCTTCTCTTCTGAGCTTTGCACTGTGCCTCAAAAGTAGTACTCCCCCACATATGGGGTTTGGCGTACTCAGGAGAAATTGCACAACAAATTGTATGGTACAATTTCTCCTGTCATCATTAGGAAGATGCAAAATTTGGGGCTAAAATAATATTTTTGTGGGGAAAATGTGATTTTGTTATTTTCACGGCTAAACGGTATAAGCGTCTGTGAAGCACTTGGGGGTTCAGAGTGCTAACCACACATTGAAATACATTCCTTGAGTGGTCTAGTTTCCAAAATCGGGTTACTTATGGAGGGTTCTCACTGTTTAGGTACGTCAGGGGCTCTCCAAACGTGACATGATGTCCGCTAATGATTCCAGGAAATTTTACATTCAAAAAGTCAAATGGCGCTCCTTCTCTTCCGAGCTCTGCAGTGCGCCCAAACAGTATTTTTCTTCCTCATATGGGGTATCGCCATACTCAGGACAAATTGCACTATAATTTGAATGGTGCAATTTATCCTTATATCCTTATGAAAATACAAACTTTGGGGGCTAAAATAACATTTTTGTTGGGAAAGTGTGATTTTATTATTTTCACAGCTATAAAAATTCTGTGAAGCACCTGGGGGTTCAAGGTGCTCACCTCACATCTAAATACATTCCTTGAGAAGTCTAGTTTCCAAAATTGGGTCACTAGTGGGAGTTTACACTGATTAGGCACATCAAGGGGCCTCCAAGTGGGATATGACATCCGCTAATGATTCCAGGCAATTTTACATCCAAAAAGTCCAATGGCGCTTTTTCCCTTCCAAGCTCTGCCGTGTGCCCAAACAGTGGTTTTCTCCCTCATAATGGGTATCGGCATGCTCAGGAGAAATTATACAATAAATGTTAGGGTCCATTTTTTCCTGTTACCCTTATCAAAATAAAACATTTTAGATCTGAATTAAATTTCTTGTGAAAAAAAGTTAAATGTTAATTTTTTTTCCACATTTCAAAAATTCCTTTGAAGCACCTGAAGGGTTAGTAAACTTCTTGAATTAGGTTTTGAGCACCTTGAGGGGTGCAGTTTTTAGAATGGTGTCACTTTTGGGTATTTTATATTTCATATAGACCCCTCAAAGTGACTTAAAATGTGATGTGGTCCCTAAAAAATGGTTTTGTAAATTTTGTTGTAAAAATGAGAAATTGCTGGTCAAATTTTAACCCTTGTAGCTTCCTAGCAAAAAAAAAAAAATTTGGTTCCAAAATTGTGCTTATGTAAAGTAGACATGTGGGAAATGTTATTTATTAACTATTTTGTGTGACATTTTTCACAAATAAACGCTAGTCATATAGAAGAAATGTTACCACTATTATAAAATACAATATGTTGCGAAAAAAACAATCTCAGAATCACTGGGATCCGTTGAAGCGTTCCAGAGTTATAACCACATAAAGTGACAGTGGTCAGAATTGTAAAAATTGGCCTGGTCATTATTGTATATGGAGCGCCCCCACACCGCCGCAGGGCCGAGGGGTACCCGGAGCCGGGCCTCGGGGATCTCAGTCCTGGGGTTGTCACGGTGGCTAGACCCGGTCCGTGGCCCTGTCTGTCAGTGGGGGACGTCCGTTGCAAATAGGTACTGTTAACGGTGGTATAGCGGTGCAGTTGTGGGGTGCAGGTCGCGGTAAATAACGAGGACACCAGGTTGCAGTCTCTTTACCTCTTTACTGGAGATCTCTCGGTCCTCAGTCCAGAATCCGGTCCACCAGGCTGCGCAAGTCCGGCCGGTCCAATGGCACTTCCAGAGTTCTCCTCACAAGTGGAAATCAGTGCCTTCCTTCTTAGCGCTTTGTGTTGTAGTCCTTCCCTGCTGTGCTTACGGAAAGTACCCCAAAACTGTTGTGTCTGTTTCTTAAGTTCCCTCACAACTCGATTAACTGATCTTCTGCTAATCTTCCGTCCCTTCCTGATGTTACAGTAAGAACGGCACCCGTTTGTCAGGTAGGCCTGGAGTTCTTCCGGGACCCTAGAGACGCCCCTCTCCCGCAATTGCCCCCCAAGACTTCATAGGTGATATGTGGTAGACAGCCCGCCTGAGACTGACTGTCCTGCCGCTGTTTGGAGTATGGCTTAAAGCTGTATATTATTCCACTCCCTCGGCGTTCCGGCCACCGGTAATGCGCCTCAGCAAGGTGCTGCCTCTTTCAACAAAACCCCTGCTGGTATTCTCCTTCTGCTTGATTTCGTTTCTCACTCAGCACAATCTATCTCGCTTCTAATCCTTTCTTAGGGCACCGCCGCTATTCTGAGCAGGCACGGTCCCGTTACGTTCTTTCAATGCCAAGCCTCTGCCAGGATCCCACCCCTGGCAGAGACCCTACTGTCTCTTCCTCCACAACACCCTCTCTCACTAGGTGTTGCTTCGTTCGATCCAGTCAGCTTTCTCTACTAACTTCCTGCCTGACCCCCAGTTTACCCACTATGGTGGGGAGTGGCCTAATGAATAGCACCCTTAGCTCCCCCCGGAGGCCCAGCTGTGAAACATATTGGTGTCTGTGATACCTGATTGGAGGAACTCCTTCAGTGCCATCGAACGCACCATGGCTCCCCTTAGTGGCGGAGCCACAGTACTGCAACGACCAGGACTCTGGGGCGCTGCACTCCCCCCTGGTTAAACACAGTACTCCGGGACTGGGAAGAAAACAACAATACAGGTTAGCAAAAAGGCATACAAATTTGTTGAGTGCAAAACAATAAGCATACTTGAACAGGCTTCCCTTTATGGGAGGTGAGGACACTTTAACGTTACAAAACATAATCAAATATCATAGCAACAGGCTACAATTAACTCTCATTACCCAACCGGGTATTCTACTAAGTGCAAATGCTGGAACAATAAATTAACATTGCCTTTAAGAAACATACACTCTTAGTTTATCAAAGGCCTTCCTATAATCACATTACAGGGCAAGGTAACTTCACATTCTCCTACTTTGAACCTGCAGGACCGCCTGTCCCTATGGCACCAGACCTACTGCCTCTCCTTTCTTTTACAGGACCGCCCCGTTCAGCCAGGGCCTACTGCCTTTCTCTACTATACATAGTATAGACATAACATTCCTTTCAATTTGAGAGCATGGAGCACACTCTGCTTGGCTCCTATAAGGACTCACTCACTAACCCCTACGGGTCTACTTTCTGTCCTTAGTAACGAACTAACTTTCTATGGGGACGCAAGGTTTACCTTCTATCCTCACCTTCGTTATTACTTCTTTACTTTCAGTTAAACGGAACTCTACATCTACCCCTACGGGCTTTCTACATCTTTCTCTTTAAAGAACATTATCTAGGTTTCACATTTTAAACAAATTAAACACACATAACTTTTCCATGAAAAACAGTTACATTTCCTTCAAAGCATTATCTCGACATTACTGTTCTAAAACAGTATCACTTTCAAGTTCAATTCTAACCTCCCCTTTAAGAGGAGATCAAGTCTTTCTGAGGTAGCTCTTCTTCTCAGCCTACCAGTCCATGCAAAGGCTCCGGAATGGTATCTTCGCAAAATGTCTTTAAACAAAACCAGTAGGAAGCACCTTTAAGAAGGTGCAAACTATTTACAAGAAAGTTCAAATCATGCACAGTCCATGATTTCGCAGTTTGTGTAACTTTGTGCAAAACTTCAAGAAAACAACAATAGTGACCCCGGGTCAACAAAGGGGTCACCTTTTTAAAGTTTACCCTGGACGGGTTTAGCAGCAACTTAAAGAACAAACAGTAACTATTTACATTTTAGAAGCAATAAAATCTTACTGGGGTTCTGCGGAAGGCGACCTCTTATCCGGCCTCACCAGGCCAACAGATCGCACCGGTGAGCCAGGACGCCGTTCCGGTCCCAGTAACGATAAAATCCCTCGCCGGGAGGTCCTCCTTGTCGGCAGGTGCACCCGTCCCTCCGGGGCACGGCGAGGCCGAGCTTCTCGCGATTCCTCGGGGCCGGGTCCTGCTGCCTTCCCTACGGGATTATCTCCTTCCGGTGCTCCCGCCGCAGCCTGGAGGGCGACGCATCGTTGGACACCTCGGGCGAACCAGCCCGTCTCTCCAGTGCCCCTTCTCCACCTCGTGTAGGTGACGGCGTCTCCCGGCTCCAGGTCACGATCGAACCTTCCGCTGCAAGGCTCCACCTCCTCCCGGTCCACGCGGATCTGCAGCGGCTCTCCAATTTCCTGGATCACCCCTCTTCCATACCGGGGGTTAAAGGCCACCACCACACCCCAGTGTGAGGACGGAATCTCCGGAACACTAATCAAATTAACTTGCTCCGCCTGGGGCCGGCTCCGCCACTCTGCCATAAGACGCCGTAAGTGCTCAGCATCCGGCATGATTTTCAGGCCCGGTGCGGGTAGCGTACCTTCCGCCGCGGCCGGGTAAGCAGCAACAGGAGACAACTTGATCTCGGTGGGCTGGCCCACCCGGGTGAGGGCACAGGCATCAGCCTTCAGGCGGCGGGCCAGCTGTCGGGCCTCGGCTGCAGCCACACATTCTTCGGACAGTGGCACAGGGGGTCGGCCCAACAGTGGCTCGGTGAGGGTCAGACCCCGCAGCGTTGGCGTTTCGGAGCCTGTCCCAGCTTGTGCGGCCTCGGACTGGGCCGGGTCAGCTCCGCGCTGTGCTCCTGGTGCCGCCATTTCTTGTTCTTTTCCCGCGTCTTCTTCCCGCGGTCTCTTCCGTGGGCGGCCCCGTCCCCATGGTCTCCACCCTCCGGCCAGGATCAGGAGGCGGACCTCAGCTGTTGACGGGCACGTCCTCAACACACAGAAATATTTAGACTGGGCGGCCATTGCTGTTCGCGCTCTCCAACTTGTCTACGCCCACTCCACGCCCCTCTTCTCTTCCTGCGCTCTCCTCAGCGCTGCAATGGCGGCGGATTTTGGCGGCAAATGGCACAACACACAGTCTTTTCAATAAAGTACGGTTCAAGTACAGTAAATCACAGTCTCTAGGCACACATGACCTGATTCTTCAGGCTTAAGTAGATCCTGTTCGTGACGCCAAGATTTGGAGTGCCCCCACACCGCCGCAGGGCCGAGGGGTACCCGGAGCCGGGCCTCGGGGATCTCAGTCCTGGGGTTGTCACGGTGGCTAGACCCGGTCCGTGGCCCTGTCTGTCAGTGGGGGACGTCCGTTGCAAATAGGTACTGTTAACGGTGGTATAGCGGTGCAGTTGTGGGGTGCAGGTCGCGGTAAATAACGAGGACACCAGGTTGCAGTCTCTTTACCTCTTTACTGGAGATCTCTCGGTCCTCAGTCCAGAATCCGGTCCACCAGGCTGCGCAAGTCCGGCCGGTCCAATGGCACTTCCAGAGTTCTCCTCACAAGTGGAAATCAGTGCCTTCCTTCTTAGCGCTTTGTGTTGTAGTCCTTCCCTGCTGTGCTTACGGAAAGTACCCCACAACTGTTGTGTCTGTTTCTTAAGTTCCCTCACAACTCGATTAACTGATCTTCTGCTAATCTTCCGTCCCTTCCTGATGTTACAGTAAGAACGGCACCCGTTTGTCAGGTAGGCCTGGAGTTCTTCCGGGACCCTAGAGACGCCCCTCTCCCGCAATTGCCCCCCAAGACTTCATAGGTGATATGTGGTAGACAGCCCGCCTGAGACTGACTGTCCTGCCGCTGTTTGGAGTATGGCTTAAAGCTGTATATTATTCCACTCCCTCGGCGTTCCGGCCACCGGTAATGCGCCTCAGCAAGGTGCTGCCTCTTTCAACAAAACTCCTGCTGGTATTCTCCTTCTGCTTGATTTCGTTTCTCACTCAGCACAATCTATCTCGCTTCTAATCCTTTCTTAGGGCACCGCCGCTATTCTGAGCAGGCACGGTCCCGTTACGTTCTTTCAATGCCAAGCCTCTGCCAGGATCCCACCCCTGGCAGAGACCCTACTGTCTCTTCCTCCACAACACCCTCTCTCACTAGGTGTTGCTTCGTTCGATCCAGTCAGCTTTCTCTACTAACTTCCTGCCTGACCCCCAGTTTACCCACTATGGTGGGGAGTGGCCTAATGAATAGCACCCTTAGCTCCCCCCGGAGGCCCAGCTGTGAAACATATTGGTGTCTGTGATACCTGATTGGAGGAACTCCTTCAGTGCCATCGAACGCACCATGGCTCCCCTTAGTGGCGGAGCCACAGTACTGCAACGACCAGGACTCTGGGGCGCTGCATATACACCAAGAAAGAAGAAAAAAAAATCAAACAGCCCAAAAAGTGAAAAAGATATAAACACTTTATTATCATATTCATAACAAGAACAAACTGGAGAGGGAGAGAAGGAAATTGTATATGTACAGTACAAAGTACAGGATGCACTGTGCAAGCTGGTGGTCAGCCAGTAATGCTATTATATTTGGCAAATAGCCATCACATTATTATATAGATTTTATGGACCAAATGCCCAGAGTTAATACCAAGATGGTATGGTGTACAGGTAAGGTAGACATGTCATACACTTAAATAATAAAAGTATACAGTAGCACAAAGAGCATACACATTTAAAGGTAAATCATGCATCCCTTGTAAAGACACCATATAGTGGAGGGCACAGCAGCCCAAGACTGGATCCCATATTCTAGATGTGGTCGCACAAGTGATTTATAAAGGGGTAACAACACATTGGGATCGTAGGATTTTATGTCTTTTTATACTCCGTAAATTCTTTTTTGCTTCTGTGGCTGCTGCTTGACATTGAGTACTGCTGCTGAGCTTACTTGTAACCAAAGTCCTTCTCCTGTTGTGTAGTCCCTAGTACACTTCTGTTTAATGTATATGCAGCATAAGGATTACTTCCTCCTAGGTAAATTACTTTATATTTATCTACATTAAACCTCATTTGCCAAGTGTTTGCCCACTGATACATCTTATACAGATCGTTTTGCAATATTGTACTGTCAAGGTCAGATTTTAATATCCTACATAGTTTGGTGTCATTTGGTAAGCATAAAACCCAGGCCCATTTTCCTACACTAAGGATGGGCAATACTCCACTAGATATATGAACATACTGATCAAAAAATAGTTATTAAACTATATTGAATCAAGGAGTGTCTCTTCCTTTTTTGATTAAAAATTATACCTTTATTTAAACACACATACAGTAAGCACACACAATTAAAATAGTGCCTCTGAACCAAGAACCATGGTATGAAAGAGGTAAGCAAGGGCATATATAGATATCCAGAAAAAATAAAATTTACAAACTCCCTTTCATGAAATGCTGACTATGGACATTCAAAGTAACGTTCACATAATATCCTCACTCAATTCCTCAAAATGTATATGGGGATTTCCCTATCGGGTGAAGCAAATTGTGATTTTAAAGTGCAAATGCATCAATACCTCAATGTCCAAGTCTCATTAATTATAAAGGGTAATCCACAGTAACAACTAACGGAGCATGTATCAAAAGTGCAGGTCCGTGTCGTATTGGTTTAAGTAACTAACAGCTGTGCCATGTGGGAAGTGCCTGTCACGGGGGAACTAGGTGAGCGAGAGCTAATAACCCGGGCCCCTGCAATTTCCCTCAGACTAGGGAAATCCTGACTGACCCTCTACCTGGAGTTTACACTGATGGTGTGCATGTCCAGGCCTCGAACCTCACCCTGTCTCCTTTTTCAACCCTAGGCTGAAACCTTCGCCCACCACCCAGTGAAGAGGTAATACACCAATACCCACAGTTAGCACAGACAAGGATAAAGGAAAATATACACCATGCCGCAGTCACTCAGGAATACACTATAAATGTGCAGGGCAAAATAAATACAAATATAGGAAGGAGTAAATAAGACTAAGGAAAATACACCACCAGCAACGAATCTCCAACAACCAGCTCTCCACTCCAGACCGAGATAACAACGCACAAGACAGAAGCTATAATCGGCGACGCCCAATGATCAGGAGAACTATTTAAAGGCAATGGGCATGGCCCAGCTTCCAATCCGAGGATCAGGTAAATTAACCCCGGAATAGCTAGATAAAATCTAGCCGATGCCAATGAGCAAATAGTGGTCAAAAGCGGAATTACCGCTGTCTGTCAAACGACCTGGTCTGAACAGCATCTGACATGACAGTACCCACATGATCTGAGCCACTATTAGAAGGCAAATTGCCACAACAATATCCACAGTGTGTACGCCATATACTTAGCATAAATTAAAACTTACAGCCCCTATTAAACACATATTACCTGGATCTATATGCCACTTTCCAAATGTAATACCAGGTGGCACACTATACCTCCGAGAACCCCGACACGCGTTTCGCGACTGCTTCCTCCTGGGGGCACTTCCCCCATGGCTCAGCTATTAGTTACTTAAACCAATACGACAACCATCTGCACTTTTGATACATGCTCTGTTAGTTTTTACTGTGGATTATCCCTTATAATTAATGTGACTTGGACATTGAGGTATTGATGCATTTGCACTTTAAAATCACAATTTGCTTCACCCGATAGGGAAATCCCCATATAAATTTTGAGGAATTGAGTGAGGATATTATGTGAATGTTACTTTGAATGTCCATAGTCAGCATTTCATAAAAGGGAGTTTGTAAATTTTATTTTTTCTGGATATCTATACAGTATATGCCCTTGTTTACCTCTTTCATACCATTATTCTTGGTTCAGAGGCACTATTTTAATTGTGTGTGTTTACTGTATGTATGTTTAAATAAAGGTATAATTTTTAATCAGAAAAGGAAGAGACAATTCTTGATTCAATATAGTTTAATAACTATTTTTTGATCAGTATGCTCATATAGCTTGGTGTCATCAGGAAAGACTTATAATCCCATCCACAATGTCATTTACAAAGAGGTTAAAAAGAATTGGTCCTAGCACAGATCCCTGCCGTACCCCACTGCTAATTATATCCTATTGAGATAATGTACCATTTATAATGGCTCTTTGTTTCCTGTAACTTAGCCAATTCCTTACCCATCTGCGTATAGCTTTCCCCCGTCCTTGCTTCTGTAGCTTAAATATAAGGCTGTTATGTGATACAGTATCAAATGCCTTTGCAAAGTCCAGAAAAATCACATCAGCTGCATTACCAACATCCAGATTTGCAATTACCTCCTCATAGAAACCCAACATGATGGCTAGACATGACTTACTCTTCATGAGTCATTGCTGGTTGTCAGTTATTGTATTATTCTTTGCAATACATTTCTGCAGGTCATCTCTTACAATTCCCTCAAAAACGTTGCACACTACTCATGTCAGACATACCAGACAGTAGTTGCCTGGATCTGCCTTCTTACCTTTCTTATATATCGTTACCACATCAGCCATACTCCAATCCTATGGCACTATCCCTGTTACAAGAGAGTCTAAGAATATGAGATAAAGTGGTACACCTCCTTTTAACTTTGTCATTGGTACTGATGTGTACTATGACATTCCTCAGCTCTGTAAGGGGTTACAAAGACTGCTCTAAACCTCTACATGTCCCGGTTAAACGTTGGTAAATGTAAATGTACAGTACCACCCTGTATATATGGTTATACACTCACCGGCCACTTTATTAGGTACACCTGTCCAACTTCTTGTTAACACTTAATTTCTAATCAGCCAATCACATGGCGGCAACTCAGTGCATTTAGGCATGTAGACATGGTCAAGACAATCTCCTGCAGTTCAAACCGAGCATCAGTATGGGGAAGAAAGGTGATTTGAGTGCCTTTGAACGTGGCATGGTTGTTGGTGCCAGAAGGGCTGGTCTGAGTATTTCAGAAACTGCTGATCTACTGGGATTTTCACTCACAACCATCTCTAGGGTTTACAGAGAATGGTCCGAAAAAGAAAAAAAATCCAGTGAGCGGCAGTTCTGTGGGCGGAAATGCCTTGTTGATGCCAGAGGTCAGAGGAGAATGGGCAGACTGGTTCGAGCTGATAGAAAGGCAACAGTGACTCAAATCGCCACCCGTTACAACCAAGGTAGGCCTAAGAGCATCTCTGAATGCACAGTGCGTCGAACTTTGAGGCAGATGGGCTACAGCAGCAGAAGACCACACCGGGTACCACTCCTTTCAGCTAAGAACAGGAAACTGAGGCTACAATTTGTACAAGCTCATCGAAATTGGACAGTAGAAGATTGGAAAAACGTTGCTTGGTCTGATGAGTCTCGATTTCTGCTGCGACATTCGGATGGTAGGGTCAGAATTTGGCGTAAACAACATGAAAGCATGGATCCATCCTGCCTTGTATGGAGCATCTTTGGGATGTGCAGTCGACAAATCTGCGGCAACTGTGTGATGCCATCATGTCAATATGGACCAAAATCTCTGAGGAATGCTTCCAGCACCTTGTTGAATCTATGCCACGAAGAATTGAGGCAGTTCTGAAGGCAAAAGGGGGTCCAACCCGTTACTAGCATGGTGTACCTAATAAAGTGGCCGGTGAGTGTATTTATACATTAACATAAGATCACCCCTTAGCCTTCGTTTTTCCAAACTAAATAGCCCCAAGTGTAATAACCTATCTTGGTATTGCAGACCCCCCAGTCCTCTAATAACCTTGGTCACTCTTCTCTGCACCCGCTCTAGTTCAGCTGTCTTTCTTGTACACCAGAGACTAGAACTGTGCACAGTATTAGTGACGTGAGCTACAAGAGTTAAGGACCATCCTGATTGGGTACACCTTGTCGCAGTGGGATGGCTTTTATGCTTTTTTGACCAAAATATTGTCAACTAATTACCCTATGTTTTTTGCAGATACTGTACCTATTTAGGCCTCTTTCACACATCAGTTTTTTTTGCCATCAGTCACAATCCGTCTTTTTTAGAAAAAAACGGATCCAGCAAATGTTGCTGCTGGATCTGTTTTTTCTCATGGACTTGTATTAGCGACGGATTGTGATGGATGGCCTTCCGTTTCATCCGTCGTTTGATGGATCCGTCATAAAGTCTTTGTCCGTCGGCCGGAGACAACGGACAAAGTAACGTTTTTCGTGTACGTCGAAAAGTTGGACAGCAACGGATCCTGCGCCATCAGTCATTGGCTATAATGGAAGCCTATGGGCACAGGATCCATGACTGTCTGTCAAAAGACGGAATTCAGCGACGGATTCCATTTTTTGAAATGGAGCATGCCTGGAAGAATTCATATTCCTTTAATTTAACCCATTTTTCCATTCAGGGAAAATCTCTCTCTCTCTCTCTTGATGTGTGAAAGAGGCCTTACTGACAAGCAAAAGGGTAACAATTTTTTGAACTTTTGACTTTGAGGCTCCATATCTCACCATCCACTAGTGCTTTGAATGTGAGACTTCCATCTTTTTATAGACAATCATCTTGGCTATCTTATACATAAATTTGACTTGCAGCTATTTAGCATATTATTAGGTATGCAGATTATTGCCATGTCACTGCATTGTTACTGTTTTGCTCATAAAAACTTAATTTAAATTTGTATTATTTTATTAGTTGTTTGTAAATCCATCTTTGTCTTTCAACAATGCCTGAATCCTTCTGGGCATGCTCTTGATCAGATTCAAGCATATCTCAACTGAAATATGTTTCCAGTTCTCTTCTACACATTCCTAAAGTTGGTGCATACTGTCGACTCACTTGGGTATGTATGCAGCTTATTCTTCAACTTGTTAGTGTATGTTATTACTGCAAAGTATTTGTTCATTTTGTTTTTATCCAAGGTTCTGTCTTAGGCTAGGTTCACATTGTGTTTGGGCAACCCGTTTAATGGAACCGTTAAACGAATGCGCTAAAAATGAGCCCAAAATTGTCTTTTTGTGGTGTATTTTTGCTGTTGCGTAAACGCATGCGTTAACGCATGTGGCTGCGTTGGTCATTGATGGTGTCCATTCCGGAAGTATCCATTTGCATGAGTTCAGAAACTGTCAATAAAGTTAGTTCAATTTTTTTTGCTATAAAAATGTCAGCGTTGTCTGTGTGGGTGGACACATTCTCCATTTTGGAAGCATTGAGTGTACTTCAGCTGCCAGCAAGATGTTTGTGTCTCAGCTTGTGCGCTTTCGCTTGATGCAGTTGCGACATAGTTGGAGAAGATGTGTTTGCCGGAGGAAATATTGGGTTCATGAAGTCAACTTTTTTCGGCAAACATATGGTGTCTTTCACACCCTCTGTGTTCAAATTCGGGATCATCCATTTAAATTTCAGCGATAACTTCGAATGACAATTGAAAAGTTTGATATTCTGCTGTCGCATGTCAAGGATGAGATACGTCATCAACACAGCAATTTCCGTGAAAGTATTTCTGCGGAAGAAAGTTTAGTGGTGACCCTGAGGTCATTTATCTTTAATTTTTTACATTGTGCCAGCTGATTTCAAAGACAAGATGTAATGTATTTATTCCGTTGTGCATTTCACCTTCTTTCCTACACGTAGCCAAATGCCACACAGTTTAATGTCTATTTTCTGTCACCTTGCTGTTGTGAAAAAATTTAAGCTTTTGTAAACTCTGCACCCTATGTCCATTTTGCTCATGATATTGTTTTTGCTCATAGATACCTGGCTACAGGAGAAACGTTTGCCTCACTGCACTTCCAGTTTCCTGGGCAAATCGACCATTTGCAAACTGGTTCGTGAAACCTGTGAGGTCATTTGGAACATCTTACATCCAGTTGTACTACCAACACCAACACCAGCAATGTGGCTATCCATCGCCAAAAGCTTTGAGGATGTGGGTAATTTTCCCAATTGCATTGGTGCCATGGATGGGAAGTACATCAGGATTCAGAAAACCGTGCATAGTGGATCCCTGTACTACAACTATAAAACATACTTTTCAATTGTGTTAATGGCTATTGCGGCTGCTAGATAACGTTTTGTTGCAGTTGATATTGGGGCATATATTCAGACCAACGATTCCCGAGTATTCAAAGAGTCCAACATGGGGAAATGCCTGTACAGCAACCGCTTCAACATACCTTCAGCACGACCTCTACCAGGCACAGAAGGCTCAAGTTTGCCGTTTGTTTTAGTTGGGGATGAGGCATTCCAACTAGGACAAAATCTAATAAAGCCTTACTCAAGCCGCAGTCTAAACTACACCAGATGCATCTTTAATTATCGCTTGAGCTGGGTAAGATGCTATGTTGAATGCACATTTGGTATTCTGACTTCAAAATGGCAGATTTTATTATCGTGTATGCAACTTCAACCTGAAAATGTGGACCATGTAGTGAAGGCTTACATCTGCCTGCACAATTTTGTGTCATGACATGAACCCCTGGTAGTTGACCCCGATGACTGTGAATCAAACCTGATCAGCATAGAGTCGACTACAGTTCATTCACCAGTTGAAATTATTCAAATACGGGATCAATTTGCCCATTATTTTGTAAATGAAGGTTAAGTTCCATGACAAAACACCCTTGTCTGACAATGTTTAATGTTTTTTTATGTTATGTTGAAATATGTGAAATGAGTGTAGATTGTGATCTGTGTATCTTTTGGTGTTATGTTCTGTTGTCATATGTACTAAATTTTGGCTTTATGTTACAGTTATTTTTTAAAACACAAGTAAAGTTTCGAATCTTTATTAGCAAAAAACAATTTTTTATTAACATGTCCTGAATACAATAGTCTCCCACTCCACATTTTGGTAGGCATTTTAAAAATATGTGATCCCATTGGGATTTATGATATAACGTATTCAAATAGAGGTCTTGTAAAATCAAAACCTAAACTTTCAAAGGCTATATTGCCCAACTGAATAAAATCCAAAAGTGGACTATAACAAACAGCAGACTGCGTCAATTTTATCTTTTACAGATTGTGGTACAGCTCGGGTGTATAGTCTGGCCAACTGAAAGTTGGATGGCTACATTGATTGTGCATTTCCAGACCAGGTTCTCTCTGGCCTGTCAGTTGTGTTGTCGCTTGGTACGACGGTATCTCCATGGTACAATGGCTTGCACTTGCTTTTGTTTGAGAGGAAGTGAGTTGCTGAGGTCCCAAAAATTCCTCAACTAGATCATTTA
The DNA here is from genome assembly GCF_051348905.1 of Ranitomeya variabilis. Taxonomy (NCBI): domain Eukaryota; kingdom Metazoa; phylum Chordata; class Amphibia; order Anura; family Dendrobatidae; genus Ranitomeya; species Ranitomeya variabilis. The sequence continues at coordinate 362,908,326 of NC_135232.1, forward strand.
ACTTTTGTCGGAACTGTAAATTCCTGTGCGGTGGTATGTTTTGGACTAAAGGGACATAAGATTAAAAAAAATAGCTTCCAATCATTAGCAGCGTAAACAGATTCTCGAAAATTGCAAGTCCTTAATTTCCCGCCTTAGTTCTCTGTGTTCGCTGCAACACAAATCCTCCACCCGTTGGATTCCATCAACTATTATCGCATCAACTTCTTCTTTGGCAGCAGATCACTTGCGTCCACGCTGGGCTTGCAAACGGACACTGACAACAGGAGCCACAGTACTACTGTCCATTGAAAGCGGCTTGCTCAGGACAAACACATCTTCAGTGCCCGTTTGTTGGGTTGGTTCCTGGCGAGATGGCTCCATTAACGCCTCTGGCTCTTTAGGCGCAGCTGTACTGCAGACCGTTCTATAAAACAATATATATATATTAAAAAACATTGTAAATTTAACACACATTTGTAGCACAAAATATTTTCAGCCATATTTTTAACACACTTTATTAACACACAAAACACACACTATTACACACTTTTAACACACAATCTTGTCACCCAAACTTGTTTAACACACTTTTTTTCACACAATTTTTTCACACAAACACACTAAGATTATAAGATTACTGTTAACTTACAATCGCTGGGACAATGTTTTCTGAAGAAACATCAGTTGCTCGTAATGAACATAAGGGGTGGTCCGCTTACCAGAAGATCTACTTGCGGTGGAAAGGTTTTGCTGGTAGCCATGGACAAACCTGTCTCTTATTGAGCGCCAACGGGTATGGACTGCATCGGCTACAAAAAAAAGTACATTATTTCTCGCAAAAAATATTTCAAGGAACTAACATCAATTTAACTTGCCCATTAATTACCACTTTTTTTTTTGGAGAAGTCAACTTTTCCGGATAGCGAGGATCCAACTCCCACAATCTCCTGTTCTTAATATGATCACTATGCGAGCTGTCACTCTGGTCCCATATGGAAGGATTTGCATGCACCAACGCTATCAGAGTCTCCTTTTCGATGTTCAAGGGCTCTTCATCTACATCAAGTTGTCTTTTTTTATGGCAGCTTGGACTATATAAACACAATGTTTGAGAAACAAATCAGAGTGTATGTTTATATTGCGTTTATATATATGTTTCAACAATGAGAGTTCTATGCATTATTTGTTGGTTTGGTTTAATGTTATTTTGCTGGAATACTACATTGAATAAAATAATTAAAAAAATTGTACAAAAAAATAGACTTTGTGTGCTTACCTGTTATGATCCTTAGTGGCTGAGGATCACGAATAGACCAGCAAGTGAATAAACTAAGGACAAGCTCTAGGGAGATGGTAACTGGACTGATCGCAAATCTGAACCTATCCAACACAACTAGAGGTAGCCAGTGAACGTGCCTAAAAAATTCCTAGACGTCTCGAGCCAGCCTGAGGAACTAGCTACCCCTAAAGAGAAAGAAAGACCTCGCTTGCCTCCAGAGAAATAATCCCCAAAGATATAGAAGCCCCCAACAAATATTAACGGTGAAGTAAGAAGAAGGCACATACGTAGGGATGAAATCAGATTCAGCAAAAGAGGCCCACTAGTACTAGAAAGCAGAAAATAGAGCAGGGGTCTATGCGATCAATAAAAAACCCTTACAAAATATCCATCCTGAGATTTCAAGAACCCACGCACCAACTAATGGTGTGTGGGGAGAAACTCAGTCCACTAGAGCATCCAGCAAGCGAGGGAATCACATTTTAGCAAGCTGGACAAGAAAACATGATAAACACTGCTGATCAAAAAAAGAGCAAACAAAACTTAGCTTGTCCTGGATGGACTGGGAGCAAGGTAGTGAGAAGGAATCTGAGTAGCACTGATTACATCGACAGCCGGCAACAAGTGGAAGTAAAACAGAGCTATATAGGAACCTCCCAGAGGATAACGAACCAGCTGATAGCCAGAGACCAGCAGGATAACAAACAAAGCCACCAGGGGGAGCCCAAAGCAAAAGTCACACCATACCACCAGTGACCACAAGAGGGAGCCTGAAAACAGAGTTCACAACAGTACCCCCCCCTTAAGGAGGGGTCACCGAACCCTCATGAAAACCCCCAGGGTGATCAGGATGAGCCACATGGAAGGCACGAACCAAATCGGCCGCATGAACATCAGAGGCGACAACCCAAGAATTATCCTCCTGACCATAGCCCTTCCACTTGACCAAATACTGGAGCCTCTGTCTAGAAACACGAGAATCCAAGATCTTCTCCACCACGTATTCCAATTCTCCCTCAACCAGCACCGGGGCAGGAGGCTCAACCGGAGGAACCACAGGTACCACATACCTCCGCAACAACGAGCGATGGAACACATTATGAATAGCAAATGATGCCGGGAGGTCCAGACGGAATGACACAGGGCCAAGGACTTCCAGAATCTTATAAGGACCGATAAACCGAGGCTTGAACTTAGGAGAGGAGACCTTCATAGGAACGAAGCGAGAAGACAACCACACCAAGTCCCCAACGCGAAGTCGGGGACCCACACAGCGACGGCGGTTGGCAAAGAGCTGAGCCTTCTCTTGTGACAACTTCAAATTGTCCACCACATGATTCCAAATCTGATGCAACCTATCCACCACAACATCCACTCCAGGACAGTCAGAAGGCTCCACCTGACCCGAGGAAAAACGAGGATAAAACCCCGAATTACAAAAAAAAGGAGAAACCAAAGTAGCAGAACTAGCCCGATTATTAAGGGCAAACTCGGCCAACGGCAAAAAAGTAACCCAGTCGTCCTGGTCAGCAGAAACAAAACATCTTAAATAAGTCTCCAAGGTCTGATTAGTTCGCTCGGTTTGGCCATTCGTCTGAGGATGGAAGGCCGACGAAAAAGACAATTCAATGCCCAACTTAGCACAAAAGGTCCGCCAAAATCTAGACACAAACTGGGATCCTCTGTCAGAAACAATGTTCTCAGGAATCCCGTGCAAACGAACCACATTTTGAAAAAACAGTGGAACCAACTCGGAGGAGGAAGGCAACTTAGGCAAGGGCACCAAATGGAACATCTTAGAAAAACGATCACACACCACCCAGATGACAGACATTCTCTGAGAGACAGGGAGATCTGAAATAAAATCCATGGAAATGTGCGTCCAAGGCCTCTTCGTGACAGGCAAAGGTAACAGCAAACCACTGGCAAGAGAACTGCAAGGCTTCGCCCGAGCACAAATTCCACAAGACTGCACAAAGGAACGCACATCCCGCGACAAGGAAGGCCACCAAAAAGACCTGGCCACCAAGTCTCTGGTACCAAATATTCCAGGATGGCCCGCCAACACCGAAGAATGAACCTCGGAGATGACTCTGTTGGTCCATCTATCTGGGACAAACAGTCTCTCCGGTGGACAGCGGTCAGGTCTATCCGCCTGAAACTCTTGCAGCACACGTCGCAAATCTGGGGAGATGGCAGACAAAATCACCCCTTCTCTAAGGATACCAGTCGGCTCTGAATCTCCAGGAGAGTCAGGCACAAAACTCCTAGAAAGAGCATCAGCCTTCACATTCTTCGAACCCGGCAGGTACGAGACCATGAAATCAAAACGAGAGAAAAACAACGACCAACGAGCCTGTCTGGGATTCAGCTGCTTGGCCGACTCGAGATAAATCAAATTCTTGTGATCAGTCAAGACCACCACACGATGTTTAGCTCCCTCGAGCCAATGTCGCCACTCCTCAAATGCCCACTTCATAGCCAACAGCTCCCGATTACCGACATCATAATTCCGCTCGGCAGGCGAAAACTTTCTTGAAAAGAAAGCACATGGCTTCATCACAGAGCCATCGGGGCTTCTCTGCGACAAAACAGCCCCCGCTCCAATCTCGGAAGCATCAACCTCCACCTGGAAGGGAAGTGAGACATCTGGCTGACATAAGACCGGAGCCGAAGAAAACCGACGCTTCAGCTCCCGAAAGGCCTCCACAGCCGCAGAAGACCAATTAGTCACATCAGAACCCTTCTTGGTCAAATCCGTCAAAGGCTTAACAACGCCAGAAAAATTAGCTATGAAGCGACGGTAAAAATTAGCAAAACCCAAGAACTTCTGAAGACTCTTAACAGATGTAGGCTGCGTCCAGTCATGAATAGCCTGAACCTTGACTGGGTCCATCTCAATAGTAGAAGGAGAAAAAATGAAACCCAAAAAAGAAATCTTCTGGACTCCAAAAAGACATTTTGAGCCCTTCACAAATAAAGCATTGTCACACAGGACCTGAAAGACCATCCTGACCTGCTTAACATGAGACTCCCAATCATCCGAAAAAAATAGAATATCATCCAGATACACAATTATAAACTTATCCAGATATTCACGGAAGATGTCATGCATAAAGGACTGAAAGACTGAAGGAGCATTAGAAAGTCCAAAAGGCATCACCAAGTACTCAAAATGGCCTTCAGGCGTATTAAATGCAGTTTTCCATTCATCACCCTGTTTTATACGCACAAGGTTATACGCACCACGAAGATCTATCTTGGTGAACCAACTAGACCCCCTAATGCGAGCAAACAAATCAGTTAACAATGGCAAAGGATACTGAAATTTGACCGTGATTTTATTCAAAAGGCGATAATCAATACAGGGTCTCAGGGAACCATCCTTTTTAGCCACAAAAAAGAATCCTGCACCAAGAGGGGATGAGGACGGGCGAATATGTCCCTTCTCTAAAGACTCCTTTATATAACTCCGCATGGCAGCATGCTCCGGCACAGATAAATTGAAAAGTCGTCCCTTAGGAAACTTACTACCAGGAATCAAATTTATAGCACAATCACAGTCCCTATGAGGAGGTAGAGAATTGAGTTTGGGCTCCTCAAATACATCCTGGTAGTCTGACAAAAACGTAGGGACTTCAGAAGGAGTGGACGAAGCAATTGACACCACAGGAGCGTCACCATGAATTCCCTGACAACCCCAACTTGACACCGACATAGCTTTCCAATCCAGGACTGGATTATGAGTCTGCAACCATGGCAGACCCAACACGACGACATCATGCAAATTATGCAGTACAAGAAAGCGAATCACCTCCTGATGAACAGGAGTCATGCACATGGTCACTTGTGTCCAGTACTGAGGTCTATTCGTAGCCAATGGTGTAGAATCAATTCCCCTTAGTGGAATAGGGAATTTTAAAGGCTCCAAATCAAAACCACAGCGCCTGGCAAATGACCAATCCATCAGACTCAGGGCGGCACCTGAATCTACAAAAGCATTAACCGGGTAAGATGACAGGGAACAAATCAGGGTAACAGACAAAATGAACTTAGGCTGTAAAGTACCAATGGTGACAGATTTATCAACCTTTTTTTTGCGCTTAGAGCATGCTGAGATAACATGAGCTGAGTCACCACAGTAAAAGCACAACCCATTTTGCCGTCTATAATTTTGCCGTTCACTTCTGGTCAGAATTCTGTCACATTGCATAGATTCAGGTGTCTGTTCAGAAGACACCGCCAAATGGTGCACAGGTTTGCGCTCCCGCAAACGCCGATCAATCTGAATGGCCAGAGTCATTGACTCATTCAGACCTGCAGGCGTAGGGAACCCCACCATGACATTCTTAATGGCTTCAGAAAGACCTTCTCTGAACTTTGCAGCCAGGGCACACTCATTCCACTGAGTAAGCACCGACCATTTCCGAAATTTCGGGCAGTACACCTCTGCTTCATCTTGCCCCTGCGAGAGGGCCAATAACGTTTTTTCATCCTGGTTCTCAAGATTAGGTTCCTCATAGAGCAATCCAAGGGCTAGAAAAAACGCATCTACACTAAGCAATGCAGGATCCCCTGGCGCCAATGCGAAGGCCCAATCTTGAGGGTCACCACGCAAAAAGGAAATGATAATCTTAACTTGCTGAACGGCATCACCAGAGGAACGAGGTTTCAAAGAAAGAAACAACTTACAATTGTTCCTATAATTCAGGAACCTAGATCTATCTCCAGAAAACAACTCCGGAATAGGTATTCTAGGTTCTGACATAGGACTGTGAACAACAAAATCCTGAATACTTTGAACCCTAGCAGCAAGATGATCCAGACTGGAAGCCAAGCTCTGGACATCCATGTCAGCAGCTGAACTCAGAGCCACACCAAGATTAAGAGGAGGAGAGAAGCTAGCCACAGCAGCTAGACACACGGAGGTAGCCAGTGAACGTGCCTAAAAAATTCCTAGACGTCTCGAGCCAGCCTGAGGAACTAGCTACCCCTAAAGAGAAAGAAAGACCTCGCTTGCCTCCAGAGAAATAATCCCCAAAGATATAGAAGCCCCCAACAAATATTAACGGTGAAGTAAGAAGAAGGCACATACGTAGGGATGAAATCAGATTCAGCAAAAGAGGCCCACTAGTACTAGAAAGCAGAAAATAGAGCAGGGGTCTATGCGATCAATAAAAAACCCTTACAAAATATCCATCCTGAGATTTCAAGAACCCACGCACCAACTAATGGTGTGTGGGGAGAAACTCAGTCCACTAGAGCATCCAGCAAGCGAGGGAATCACATTTTAGCAAGCTGGACAAGAAAACATGATAAACACTGCTGATCAAAAAAAGAGCAAACAAAACTTAGCTTGTCCTGGATGGACTGGGAGCAAGGTAGTGAGAAGGAATCTGAGTAGCACTGATTACATCGACAGCCGGCAACAAGTGGAAGTAAAACAGAGCTATATAGGAACCTCCCAGAGGATAACGAACCAGCTGATAGCCAGAGACCAGCAGGATAACAAACAAAGCCACCAGGGGGAGCCCAAAGCAAAAGTCACACCATACCACCAGTGACCACAAGAGGGAGCCTGAAAACAGAGTTCACAACACTTACCACTGCAACAGGAGGTGAATCAACACGCCGAGACTGGGAGGTAGTTTGGCTCTTTTTTGTTGGAACCATCAATTTAAAAAAGATATACTGTATATACTCGAGTATAAGCTGAGATTTTTAGCCCATTTTTTGGGGCTGAAAGTCCCCCTCTCGGCTTATACTTGAGTCATACCCAGGGGTCAGAAGGGAGGGGAGTCTAATAATACTCACCTGCTCCCGGCGCAGTCCCTGCAGGTCCCTGGTTCTCCCGGTGCCACAGCTTCTTCCTGTATTGAGCGGTCACATGGTACCGCTCATTACAGTAATGAATATGGACCCCACTCCACTCCCATAGGAGTTGAGCCGCATATTCATTACTGTAATGAGCGGTAACGGTGACCGCTCAGTACAGGAAGAAGCTGCAGCGCCGGAGAACCAGGGACCACGTCAGGAGCAGGTGAGTATAATGGGGAGGGGGAGCGCTGCGCGATATTCACCTCTCCTCGTTCCGGGCACCGCTCCATCTTCAGCGTCTTCTGCAGTGACGCTCAGATCAGAAGGCAAGATGATGTGGTAAGTGCGCGCCCTCTGCCTGAACGTCAGTGCAGAAGATGCTGAAGACGGAGCGGCGCCCGGAATGAGGACCGGTGAATATTCAAAGTGCTGGGGGCCTGAGCGACGAGAGGTGAGTATGTGATTTTTTTTTTTATCGCAGCAACAGCATATGGGGCAAGTGTCTGTATGGAGCATCTTATGGGGCCATAATCAACGTTTATGCAGCACTGTATGGGGCAACTATCTTTATGGAGCATTTTATGGGGCCATAATTAACGTTTGTGCAGCACTGTATGGGGCAACTATCTTTATGGAGCATTTTATGGGGCCATAATTAACGTTTGTGCAGCACTGTATGGGGCAACTATCTTTATGGAGCATCTTATGGGGCCATAATTAAGGTTTGTGCAGCACTCTATGGGGCAAGTGTCTGTATGGAGCATCTTATGGGGCCATAATCAACGCTTGTGCAGCACTGTATGGGGCAACTATCTTTATGGAGCATCTTATGGGGCCATAACATTTGTGCAGCACTATATGGGGTAAATATCTCTATGGAGCATCTTATAGGGCCATAATCAACATTTGTGCAGCATTATATGGGGCAAATGTGTCTATGGAGCATCTTGTGGGGCCATTCTTAACCTTTATGCAGGATTATATGGGGCATATTTTAATATGGAGCATCTTATGGGGCCCATCATAAACTTTATGGAGCATTATATGGGGCATATTTTGTATGGAGCATCTTATGGGGCCCATCATGAACTGTATGGAGCATTATATGGGGCGTATTTTGTATGGAGCATCTTATAGGGCCCATTATGAACTGTATGGAGCATTATATGGGGCTCCTGATTCAATATGGATATTCAAAAACACTTAATCTACTGATGTCTCAATTAATTTTACTTTTATTGGTATCTATTTTTATTTTTGACATTTACCGGTAGCTGCTGCATGTCCCACCCTAGGCTTATACTCGAGTCATTAAGTTTTCCCAGTTTTTTGTGGCAAAATTAGGGGTCTCGGCTTATACTCAGGCCGGCTTATACTCGAGTATATACAGTAGTTACAATTCATATTGCTAATTATGTCAAGAAGGCATAATTTTTGCTCGGTTTATTTTTGGGGGTGATGTGGTTTTCATCTTTGGCTCTGAAAAAGAGTCAGATGAATCCTAAAATATTAAACAGACACATGATTACACTATGCAGAATACCACACTGAGTGGAACTATAATGTAAAGGATTTCACATAAAATGCATGTGAAATCCCCCAATACATTAGAGTGCCATTCAACTTTGTTTGTAAATATTTCATGACTATACCATTTCCGAGGAGGTGGTGGCAGACACGCAGCTGCGGGTAGATCCCTCAGCATCCGACATCTGTGTACGTACAAAACTATATATTTAGTCCACATAGATTGGCCACAGCACAATTCACACAAAATATGTATATACATATATAAAAATAGTACTTACATTGGCTCCAGTAGGTCACACAGTGCACGCAGTGTTTGCAGACTGTAGGCTCCAAAATTGATGAAATCACATTTCCTGTCACATGAGGTGATGATATCATGGGTACATAACCATAGCAAGCCTTCATGAACGCAATCCAATGCAGGGCTAAAAATTGTACAAATTGGTACAATTGCATCTGTCTGTGTTTGCAATAGAGTTCTATGGCAGAACGAACACTTCCATTAACTGTGCGTTCGCCATACCGGACCCGAAAGTGTGGTAGTCTGCGTTCGAAGGTGCGTCACATACTAACAGACCATTGCAAAGCATGCTGATTTTGACATGCGTTAGCATTCGTTACACTAATGGAAGTCTATGGGTGCGTTAATGTGTCCATTACATTGCGTTAGTGCTAAACTGATCGCACTAAAGCAATGTGAACCTAGCCTTAGTAAAACACAATATGCAAAAGTATCACAGCCACATTAGTCTTGCTATACCATCCCATGTCGCCCCATCTATTGTCTTGGATTTTAATACTTTTTTATTACATATACTGTACATTTCATTAACTTTTTAGTATTGGTCCAATCTGGCCCCTGCTCTATGCCCCATAATTTTTGGGAAACAAACCAGAATTTGCACCTTGTAGAGCCTAATTTGTAAATCTATATACAGCAGGTGAAGTAAATATTGAACATATTAATTTTCTAAGTAAATATATTTCTAAAGGTGCTATTGACATGAAATTGTCATCAAATGTCAATAACAACCCATCTAATCCACACAAGCTAAGAAACTAAACAACAGATTTCCATAAATTAAGTTACACTGAGCCACTTCTCATGGACAAGCTGTGAGTTGGGATAGTCGAGGAGTCCAAGATCAAAAGCCAGGAGGGTACGTTATAAACAGAGGGAAGAGACAGAAGCATATTCAGGTCACAGTCCGAGGTCAAAATACCAGGAGGATAGCAGATCAGAGCACAAGGATTAAACAGACGGATGGTCAGAACAAGGTCCTAGGTCAGGCAGCGATAGATCAATGAGCAAAAAACAAGGCACAGAGTAAAAAAAACACACATAGCCGAAGTTATGGCTGGCAGCTAATTGGGACTGCCAGTTCACTTTAAAAGCGAAGCAATTATGGGAACTCAAAGCACTTGATGAGAGCTCAACAACTACCGATCTCAGATTGGATGGCCTAGCTGTCAATCAAAGCACAGAAAGCTCATCACATTCCTGCACCAGACTGGATAACTGACCTGTCAATCACTGAACAGACAGTTCAGCTCAGCACTGAGAGATGGGATCGTTACAGTTATGTGTAATAAAATGACACAGTGAAAAAGTATTGAACACATGAAGAAAGAGATGCAAAAAGCCATGGAAAGTCATGACACCTGCTGACATCTATCAGTAATTAGAAAGCAATTAAGTTATTAATTTATGGACATCTGTGATTTTATTTCTTTGCTTGTGTGGATTGAATGGGTTGTTTCTGACTGGTCAGAATTTCATGTAAATAGCACCTTACAAATAAATACACTTACTTAGAAAATTGTTGAAGTGATCAATATTTATTTCACCTGTTGCATTTTTAATGACTACAGTCTAAAATTGCAGTTATTTTCCCAGTATAATATCTATTAAAGTTTTTTAGGAAGTGGTTGTTGATCAATATATATTTTCCCATACACAAATATTATAATAGCTCAACATTGTAAAGTTTAAAACTATTAAAATTCTAAGTCATAAAGTAACAAAACACATAAACATAAAGAGAAAATAATTCTGTGGAAGGATACTTACTTACAATTGTAAACACACAGTGGCAAAAATCTACTATATACAGTGAAGAGCAAAAGGGTAACAGTGTTTTGAACTTTTGACTTTTAGGCACCTTATCTCACCATCCACTACAGCTTTGATTGGAGACTACCATCATTTTATAGACAATCATCTTGGCTATCTTATACATAAATTGGGCTTGCAGCTATTTAGCATGTGATTAATTATGCAGATTCTTGTCATGTCACTGCATTGTTACAGTTTTGCTCCTCATGATGGAAAAATATTTTTTCCTGAATACTACAAAATACAACCTGTTCTCACATTCCCTAATAGCTCAGTGTACTATTAGGTTGATTTCCAAGTGAAAGGTCATTGGTTCGAATCGAGGAGTAGCCATGAGGATGATTTCCCAGGAAAAGACAAACAGCATCATCAAGCTCATCGATAGCGGTCTCATGGCCAAGAAAATTGCCAAACTGCATCATGCCATGACAGTTGGAAGAATATGAAATGAAGTCTGTCCATCCATTCAAAAGCCAAAAGGTGGATGTCCAGGCAAAATATCGGAGTTAACAAGTTTGCTCATCCCAAGGTCTATCAGTTCTGGCGCAACAAACACGGCAGTGAAGTGAAGGTGGCTCGCATGCTTCATAATAGTGCAATCAAAGACATCAATGCAAGTACCATATTACATAAGTTTGCAATGGCGGCCCGAAAAAAGGTGAAAAAGCCTCAACTTCAATATAGTCATAAGAAACGTTGGTTCCAGTTTGCAAACAAGTACAAGAATTGGATATTTAAATATTTGAAATGGGTCATTTGGAACGATGGCACAAAAGTCAATAGACTAGGCTCTGATAGGTGCAAATGAGTCTGAAAGAAACAAGGGGAAAAGGGGCTAACAGATTGAGAAATTGTAGGAAATGTCAAATTTGGTGGAGGAAGCCTGATGATATGGGGTTTTTTCATAGCCAAAGGCGTTGCATACTTGACCAGGATTAAGCTATATGTTGAGCTATATGTGAGTATCCTACAAGATGAGTTACTTCGTACACTCAATTACTATGGGTATGAAAAGGACGACATAGTTTTCCAACAGGACATCAACACGAAGCATACATCGAGAATGGTGAAGAAATAGTTCAATGACAATAAAGTAGAGATGCTGGAATGGCCCCCATAGTCCCCAGACCTCAACTCAATCAAACACTTTTGGGTAAAATTGAAGAAAAAACTACAGATACTCAAGTGAGACGACCAGTATTCACCAACTTTGGGAACATGTAGAATAGACCTGAATCTGATCGAGAGCATGCCCAGAAGGATTCAGGCAGTGTTGAAAGACAAAAGTGGATTTGCAAAATACTAACAAAATAATAAAAATGTAAATTTAGATCTTTACTAGCAAAACAGTGACAATGCAGTGACATGACAAGAATCTGCATAACTAATCATATGCTAAATACTTAATAAATAAATAAATGCTAATGCTTAATGCTAAATAAGTCAAATTTAAGTATGTGATAGCCAAAATGATTGTCTAAAAAATGATGGCAGTCTTAAGTTCCAAGCAGAATTGGATAATGAGATATGGAGCCTGAAAGTCAAAAGTTCAAAACATTGTTAGCCTTTTGCTCTTCACTGTTTGCTCAAACTATTTTCATAGACAAATATAGGAAAATAAATTGAAAAAGGCAATTCAACCCAAATGTAATATTTTTAACATGATATGTTATACAATTCCAATAGATACACTTTGAATCTTTTTACTGACTATTCAACTGCATTAGCTTATAGAACTAAAAGGCAGAATCCACTGGGTTGAAGGGAAAGGGTGGGAGGCGGGGGAATTTAGCAGACAGTGAGGAGAGACAGTTGTCTAGCTAAAGTTTAAGCAGAGGAGACAAACTTTGAAATTGCTTCTCTGACCAGGTTGACCTTACGTAACTTTTCAAGAGAAGTGCATTGTAAGATTTTATTAAAATGAAATAATTAGAGGTGCAAATTTATTGGAATGGAATTGAATTCTTCTCAAATTATACAAAAGTTCATATTCTCCAGAATACAGGGTTTTTTTTGCAATGTGCTTGGCTTGAATTTATCAAAATGGCAATCACTTTGTTGAAACACATAAGGTCGGCAAATAGTTAAAAAAACAAACCATTATTAGCTGTCCTCCAGTTCTCTTCTTTTCCATTTTCTTTATCAGACACATTCTCTTGAACCTCATAACTCCATGTCGGGTTTTCTGTCTTGAGCAGGTCTCTGACATCACAGTGCGTTGTGCTGGCGCAGTGCAAGTTATGACGTTACCATGTTAAGACGCACTTGCTTGAGTGAGGGCACAGCGTGCGGTAAAATCTGAGCCCTAGTCAAGCTGGTGGAGTTTGCCTACGGTCAAGAGGCTGAAGAAAATGAGTGTGATGGGGAAAGCAGAAGAGAAGACACATTAAGGTATCCCAAAAGAAAACAAAGGATTATTCAATTCACAGAGAATAACTTTGCTGTGACTCGAAATTTCCCTGTAAAAACTATGAGATTTTGGCAAATTTTTATCAGATTTGACAGATGTCAAATTTGATCATCTCTAGAAAAATTAGTATTGTTATTAAAGTGGTGGTTAAATAAAGGAAATAAATATTATTTTCTTACCATGCTGCAAAAAAAGTAGATAATTTCAAACCAGTCTATTTTATTTCATGTCTAGTATCTTCATATGGCCATGAGTTTGTCATCAACTTACTTGGTCCATTTCAGGACAGTGAGTGGACACATATTGTTACTTATGGCAGACATTGGATTGATTTACCCTTTATCCCATCATTTGCCTGTTACCATGAAATCCACAATTATTGTTACCGAGAGGCTGCTAAATAGTAAATGTTACCATACCACAATGTTACATTCAGGAGATTTAGCTATTGCTTGCAAGAAAGTCTTCTGGCACTTCTGGTCTTTCTTAATGTTCCGTGCTCCTTGGCTGAAACCAATAATTGTCAGAGTATCAGTTTCTCCCTGGGCAATTATAGAAGTACTGTACGGGAACCCGACACCTGGAGATATTGTTTTTTTTCTTGGTCTGTTTAGTTTCTCAAGATTCGTTCAAATGCTATTATAATTGCCTTGCATCCTTAATTAAGGAATAAATATTGTGACAACTAATATTTATGTATGTGGATAAATGGCAAAAATCAATAGATATTGTTAATGTTTGCTAACATTTCATGAGAGAGATAATAGATGAAATAAAGTCCATTAATGTCACTTTATACTCAAAGTTCATCTAATATTTTTATTATTAGGTTTACATCAACATACTAATATTCTTCTATTGGTCTAATGGCAATAATAATAAAATAAAAACCCACATTGCATTCTGTAAATATGCAGTTCATGTGTTCTATGCGGTTTATCTACTTGGCTCCTTGAAGTTCTTCACTGGTGCTAAAAATGAACCCTTAAAAATAAAGGGATATTCTCAAGTTTGATACGTTTCTGAGTTCTGGGTCCCCCAGAGCAGAAATCGATCATGTGCACTGGCGCTACATTGATTTTAATGGGAGTACTGAACATCAGCTGAGCGCAGCGATGGGCAAACTCTGGCGCTCCCATTAAGAGGGAAGGGGGAATCAGTTTGCATGATCAACCGCCACTCCACTCACACAGGGCTCTTCAGAGGCCCGTTTCTTGGGATCACTGGGGGTGCTAGAGGTCAGACCTCTAGAAATAAGAAAGCTATCCCTTGTCCCACAGATAATGGATAACTTTCAAACTTTATGCCATGTAACCCCTTCCCGCCTTGGCCTATTTCCATTTTTTCAATTTCATTTTTTCCTCCCATTGTTCCAAGAGCCATCTTTTTTTTGTCCACATACATAAATGAGAACTTGTTTTTTTTACAGGGTGAGTGGTACTTTTGAGTAACCCCATTCATTTATCTCATAGTGTACTGGAAAATGGGAAAATAATTCCAAGTGCGGTGAAATTGTGAAAAAAGGCAAATTATGACATTGTTTTTTAGGGTTTTGTTTTTCAGTGTTCATTGTACAGTAACAATTGACCTGGAAAAATGATTGTACAGGTCAGCCAGATTATGGTGATACCCATATTTTTTGGACTTTGTTTTTCATTGTGTGGTAAAAATGACTTGCCAATGTGATTCTTCTCATGAGCACGATTACAGCGTTTCCAAACTTGTCCATAAAAAATATAGTACAAGTCAATCAAACAGTTTTGAGCCAGAATTCTGCCCAAGTCTTTGTTGAGCTTCTCTATTGTAGGTTACATGAACATTTTTTGTGGGGCACATGGAAAGAGACCTAACTTGAATTCTCTCTTTAATATCTTTTACCACTTTATGAACTTGCAGTATCCACTCATTTGTGAATATTGATATGAATGTATTATTTTATGCAGGGGCGTAACTACCACAGTCGCAGCGGTCGCCACTGCGACCGAGCCCGGCAGATCAGGGGCCCGGTGGGTCAGATGCACTCCGACACCAGCAAAAGTTAAAATCTTTTGCTGTGCAGGAGATTTCTCGCACACGGCAACAGACAGACCTGCCCTCTAAGCAGTAGCGTAGCTACCGGAGGGGCAGAGGGGCTGGTGGCCCCGGGCCCTGTGCTCTGAGGGGGCCCACCTGGAGCTACGCTACTGTAACTGTATTGGCGTGCACAGTGCTCCGATACAGTTACATTCTGCTGCAGAGCAGGGAGACACGATGTGTGGCCCCTGAGAAGGCATTGGGGGGCTCTGTGCCAGCAGTGGGCCCCCGCCTGTTATCGCAGGGTTAGCTTGATGAGAGAGAGAGCGTTATTCTCCCATCATCTCCCTGTCAGTGTCTGATGTCACCAACGCCGACACTGACAGGGGGTAGCGATGATGTCAGTACCCAGCGCCCGCTGTCAGAAGATGAGCAGGTGCTCAGAGCACCGCTGGTACAAGGAGGAATAAAGGTGAGTATTGTTTTTTGTTTTTTTTATCGGGTGCATTATACTATATAGGCTGCCTAATGGGGGTGCATTATATTGTACTGGCTGCCTAATGGGGGTGCATTATACTGTACTGGCTACCTAATGGGGGTGCACTATACTGTACTGGCTGCCTAATGGGGGTGCATTATACTATACAGGCTGCCTAATGGAGTGCATTATACTATACAAGCTGCCTAATGGGGGTGCACTATACTGTACTGGTTGCCTAATGGGGGTGCATTGCATTATACTATACAGGCTGCCTAATGGGGGTGCATTATACTATACAGACTGCCTAATGGGGTGCATTATACTATACAGGCTGCCTAATGGGGGTGCATTATACTTTACAGGCTGCTTAATGGAGGTGCATTATACTGTTCTGGTTGCCTAATGGGGGTGCAATATACTAGACAGACTGCCTAATGGGGGTGCATTATACTATACAGGCTGCCTAATGGGGGTGCACTATACTGTACTGGCTGTCTAATGGGGTGCATTATACTATACAGATTGCCTAATGGGGGTGCATTATACTATACAGGCTGCCTAATGAGGGGTGCATTATCCCATACAGACTGCCTAATGGGGGTGCATTATACTATACAGGCTGCCTAATGGGGGTGCACTATACTGTACTGGCTGTCTAATGGGGTGCATTATACTATACAGATTGCCTAATGGGGGTGCATTATACTATACAGGCTGCCTAATGAGGGGTGCATTATCCCATACAGACTGCCTAATGGGGGTGCATTATACTATACAGGCTGCCTAATGGGGGTGCATTATACTGTACAGGCTGCCTAATGGGGGTGCATTATATTATACTGGCTGCCTAATGGGGGTGCATTATATTGTACTGGCTGCCTAACGGGGGTGTAATATACTATACAGACTGCCTAATGGGGGGGCATTATACTATACAGACTGCCTAATGGGAGTGCATTATACTATACAGGCTGCCTAATGTTAAATACATTATACTATACAGGCTGCCTAATGGGGGTGCATTATACTATACAGGCTGCCTAATGGGGGTGCCATTCTACTATACAGGCTGCCTAATGGGGGTGCATTATACTATGTAAACTACCTAATGGGGGTGCATTATACTATACAGACTGCCTAATGGGGGGTGCATTATACAGTACTGGCTGCCTAATGGGGGAGTATTATACTGTACTGGCTGCATATGGGGAGTGCATTATACTGTACAGGCCTATGGGGATGCATTACACTTCTTATATGGATCCCCATGACTTCTATGTAAGCCCCTGATGAGTATAATGGTTTATTTTATTTTATACATTGCAGAACAATGGCAGTACAGGAGACAAATATATACCAGGATGGGGCACCGGATAGTTGCTCCACTGAGGTCAGACTATACAACATTGCAACAAAGCTATAGTGTGCAAAATGAATAGGGAAAATGTGAATTTGGGTGGAAAATATTTTGGCATGGGGGCCCCATTTGAAAGGGCCCATAACGTTGTAGTTACGCCACTGATTTTAAGTCTCATAAGACTCAATTATATGATCTTCATTTGCCAATTTTTTTAGGCTCTCATCGCTTGTCAGGATCATCTCTTCCAATTTTCTACTAGATCACTGTTAGAGCAATGGGATCAACTTCTAAAGGCTACATGTTTGTAACAGAGTTGTGGCTTAGGCAAGGGCCAAACACAGAGCAGAATGCCCCCTGTACACGGACAGTATTTAAGTCGTTCGCTTTCCAACTGCTAATTTGATATTAAGGATAGGGCACCTCGTCTACATCCCTATAGTGTGTCAATCATCAATGATCTGATATTTCTTTGAGGTGGCAGGGTGTCCTTTTGCATCTGCTTCAGCTGTATGTACAGTTTGGCCACCTTGGCTCAAACATATTCACGGCATAGTAGAATAATAAAAGACTGCTCAAGTAATAATTACAATAGGAAACTAAATTTAATGCTGGATTTTATGCTCAAATTTATCTAAACATATTCTTCCCGATTCATATCCCAGACCAGTACCGCTATATTGTTTTGTGCCTGTAATGAAAAGAGCCAGGTGACTTTTCTGAATTTTTATCTACACAGTTCTATCCACTATATGTGCCAGCGAACATTTGTGTATAAAGATAAGGAGAATGCTAAAAAGCTATTAATGCTGCAGAGTAAAAGAGAGAAAGAAAAAAGTTGGAGCATGTCTCCTGCTTGGACTGGCAAGCTCAAGGATGCCGCGTCCTTGGCAGGAGCATGCAGAGATCAGATAACACTGTTCATTCAGCCTGATATCAGTTTCCTTCCTGTAGTACAGGCTCGGAAAATGTTGGCAAAATGTTGATGTCAGTGTTTCACAAAACTAGGATACTAATCTAATACCCCTTAAGCATTATCAAATAGCAATGACAATGGCAATTTTTAACAAAAGTGGCAAGTAAAAACTACGTCCCAAGGACAATGTCACAGAACAGCTTCAGGAGATGGTAAAGAGTGGAATTAATTCTCAAGATGTAATGTATGTGACTCAATGGGATTGCTACTCACATGTCTTAAAACTAGGAAACTAGGACTGGAGTATCTTGGGCCCACCAGAGAAAATCCTTCTTGGGACCCACTATGTAGGTACATAGAAATAAATAAAAGACTACCAATAGTGTGGTAAAACATGCTACGATCAGGCTAATCTTAACACTTCTTAATGATATAGAAAGAGCTGGTGCCCACATTTTGGTGCAAACTCAATGATAAAAGTCCCCTGATGTATATTAACCACTAAACCAATGTTTTGTATCACGAGCGCAGTGGGTGAGATCTTTTGGCATCTCATACACAGAGAAAATCCACAGCATAAATTAATAGACGCTGCAGATTTGACAATGTGCTAATTTATGCTGCGGATTTTCCCCACTGATTTCATCCTTTGCCATACAACGGATCAAGTCAGTGGTAAAGGTGCGCCATTGTGTAGCAGCAAACACAGCAATATCTGCACAATATCTGTGTGGATATTACTGCTGCACATATGCTGTGGGATTTCCAGTGTAAAAATTCTGCAGCAAATAATTATGTGAATGTACCCACTAATAATGGTGGGGGGGCCCTAAGTCACTTATGACATTGGAGTGGTATCGCAAGAGAGCTTTCCCTCACATCACCCAAATACACTTTTTACAGAAACTGTCTGCCATCTATAAGCCCATTACTTTTTATGAAGGGCCTCATTTTGTTTGTAGTGGGGGAAAAAAACTTTTAGTCAGAGAAGGGGGATGTAGGGGCTATTCAGGGGTGATACAAGGGGTGGAGGTGCAGTCAGTCAGGGATGATACAGGAAGAAGATGCTCAGTCAGACAAGGGTGATATGAGGATAGGGGGCTCAGTAAGTCAGGGGTGATACAGGGGGAGAAGGGTGCAGTCAGTCAGCATTGATACATGGGGAGTGGGGCAGGCAGTGGTGATACAGGGGAGGGGATGCAGTCAGTCAGGGTTGGTGCAGGGAGAGGGGGCTCAGCCAGTTGAGGGTGATACAGGGAGAGAGGAAGTTTAGTCAGAGATGGTAATAGGGAAAGGGTGCTCAATCTGTCAGGGGTGATACATGGGGAAGGAGTGCAGTCAGGGGTGATACGGGATAGGGGGGTCAGTTAAGGGTGAAACAAGGAAGGGGCTGCAGTCAGGTGTGATACAGGAGAGGGGTTATAGGGAAGAGGGGGTGCAGTCAGGGATGATATAAGGGGATGGGGCTCAGTCAGGAGTGTTACGGGTGAGGGGGTGTAGTCATGGATTATATAGGGGGAAGGGGCTCAGTCAGGGGTGATACAGCGAGAGGTGCAGTCATGGATGATATAGGGGAAAGGGCTTAGTCAGTGGTGATACTGGGAGAGGGGTGCTCAGTCAGTCAATCTGATTGCAATGATTAATGATTAAAGACCTGAGGGTCTGAAACGCATCTGCCCATCATCTCCCCAAGATGGGGATGTGATTATCATGCTGTTGTTTTATTTTTAATTTACCTAATAAATTTATTACTTTTATATACATCGGATTCCTGAAGCTGGATTTACCTTTTTCGGCTATCGATTGATCTTACTGCTGCACGACTGGATTTTCCTTGCTCCGAACTCCGCTATGGGTGGACTGACATAATCCCCTTTATTATCTTTATCACAATAGGGAAAGGGGGCACATCTCTAATAATAAAATGTAATTATAAGTAGATAATAAAGAGGATGCATGAGATCAGAAAACATTAAACTACCATGACAACCCCTTCTCACTCCGCGGTGAAGTAAAAAGCTTATACTCACTATATACTGTATATACTGTATTATGAATGTTTATTTTAGGATGCAAAACTACAATGCAAGATGAATATTCCATGCTCAAAATACAATATTTTTGCTGTTTACTGATTTTATGAGTGTAATGAAAAAAATTATATATCTAGTGGAGATGAACGGATCTGTCGAGATTCAAATTGTTCAAATCACATGGATTTTACAGGGGAATTTGATTTGCAGCGAAATTATTGTTTGTGAATTGAATGTTCATTAAACTAAGTTCACACAAGATTATAAAAACATTGCCCGATTTTCATCTTGAAAAAACAGACAAATTTTAATTTGTATTGACGGTATGCAATCTGTATAGCATCCATTTTTATACACCAATCAAACCAACACAAAGAGACCATATAACAAGGTAACAATATTGAACAATATACCCAGGGCCGGACTGGCCATTCAGCACTTCTGGCAAATGCCAGAAGGGCCGGTGCCAGTAGTGGGCCACTGCACGCCGACTCACCCCCCCACCAGCGCCGCTGCCGCATTCAACTATACCGGCGTCACGCTGGTACAGTTGAATGCAATGATGGAGGAGAGAGCGTCTCCTGACGCCCCCTCTCCCATCATCCCCCGCTCTGCCTCTGACACTGTGGGAGCAGGGAGCAACGCGGGCACGAGGAGAGGTGAGGAGTGTTTTTTTTTTAATGGACTATGGGGCTATTTTCGGGGGGGAGGAGAGATGCGGGCTGTGCTGTAAACTACTATGTGCGCTGTGCTGTATACTGCTATGTGGGCTGTGCTGTATACTGCTACATGGGCTGTGCTGTATACTGCTACATGGGCTGTGCTGTATACTGCTACGTGGGCTGTGCTGTATTCTGCTACATGGGCGTGCTGTATACTGCTACGTGGGCGTGCTGTATACTGCTATGTGGGCTGTGCTGTATACTGCTACGTGGGTTGTGCTGTATACTGCTACGTGAGCTGTGCTGTATACTACTGTGTGGGCTGTGCTGTATACTACTGTGTGGGCTGTGCTGTATACTACTGTGTGGGCTGTGCTGTACACTACTATGTGGGCTGTGTTATCTGCTATGTGGGTTGTGCTATATATTATGCGGGTTGTGCTATATACTGTGCGGGCTTTGCTATATACTATGGGAGGTATATTCTATGGGGAGGCCGTGTTATATACTATGGGGGTATATTATATTCTATGGGGGAGGCTGTGTTATATACTATGGGGGGTATATTATATTCTATGGGGGAGGCTGTGTTATATACTATGGGGGGCTGCATTATATTCTTTGGGGGCTACATTATATATTATGGGGAGGTGGGCTGTATTATATTCTATGGGGGCTGTATTAGATTTTATGAGGGATGATTGCATCATACTCTTTGATGGGGCTGCATTATATTCTGTGGGGAGGTGGGCTGTATTATATTCTATTCGGGGCTACATTATATTCTATGGGGGGCTGTAATATATTTATATTCTTTGAGGGGTGATTGCATCATACTCTATGAGGGGGCTGCATTAAACTATGAGGGGGGCTGCATTATATTCTATGGGGTGGCTGCATTATACGCTGGGGTAGCTGCATTATATTCTGTAGGGTGGTGGCTGCATTATACTATATGTGGGCTGCATTATACTGTATCGAGGACTATGGGGAATACGTTATACTATATGAAGAACTATGGGGTGCATTATACTATGGGAAGTGAATTGTACTACATGGATGACTATGGCGGTGCATTATACTATATGGAACACTATGAGGAGTGTATTATGCTATATGGAGGACTAAGCAGTGTATTTTAATATATGGAGGACTATAGCGAGTGTATTATACTAAACAAGTAAAATGCTGCATATTCAGATTGTTTTTGCTGGAATAAAAATCATTGTTCTCAGCAGCACATCGCCGGTGTAAACTGTAGATGTGCTGCTGATAACATGATACTGTATGGTGATCTGTTAGTGATCTATTAGTGATCATTCTGTCCCATCATTATTCCTCAGCTGGTGGAAAGAGGCCGGGAAACAAGCGTTGAACAACTTCAGTATTGTCGATCAAACTCATTTAGCGGCCTGAACTCAGCGCTTGTAAATACAACCGAAATGCTTTTGTGTGATGTGCAATATGTTAGCATTTGGGGTCCCATTTTAAACTTTGCCTAGGGCTCCACTTTGCCTAAAACCGGCCCTGCCTACAAGTGTACAAAAATATTATACAGTCACCATGTGACAAGTGGGCCTGTGTAACTTCAAATGCCAGGGCTGAATTTTAGTCCCAGTCCGGCCCTGAATATACCTAAAGAAGAGAAGTACACAACCCAAAAATAAAATAAATATTTTTATTATTGTAGCTCAAATAAAACTAGAAAACAAATATGCACAAATATAACAAAAAGGGGAGAGAAAACCCTGAGCAGAGTGACCTCCAAGTAGCCAATAGAATTCAAGTGAACACAGGTAACTACACAAATTATATCAGAGAAAAGCTATTTAAGCATAGCCGGATAATATAGATAAATTTGTAATATCAACCCAGTGGGAAGATTATTCTCACAACAAAAGCGGTATATACAAAAACATGTAAAACATCAACGTGTTGGCGGCACCGTTGCAAAGTCCATATGAATGTGTGTTGAGTGTAATCTCATACAAAATGCAGGTTTTCAATAATAAAATGTTATATTGCACTGAAGGAAATAAGAGCCAAATGTGCCCAGTGAAAAGAGGAATCTATTAAAGTGCCAGTGCTTAAAGGTGCATAAGGATCATTGCAAAAGCAGAGTCACAGCAAAGGAATTTGCTAAAAAAGGTGCTGCCAGTACCTGTATAAATAGAGGTGCTTTGGAAGGATAACTCCAATGAGCGTTTCGTTATCGCTTCTTCCTGGGGGGGCCTGTGCTCTTCCCTGTGCTCCCTCGCTGCAACTCGTTCCGGCTCTTCCTGCTGAGCTATCTCGTGTCCCCGCTCATTAAACTAATGAATATTCACTCCACGCCTATGGGAGTGGAGAGGGGTTAATATTCAATACCTTAGTGAGTGAGGGACTTGTGAATGCTGGCTGGAAGAGCTGCTGACTCTGGCATGAGATGCAGTGAGGGTGCGCAGGGAAGGTAAGTAGGATGTGTGCTGGAAGCTGGCAGCTACAGCTGTAACTGTGCTCGCTATAAGAGAAATGAATATTCACTACCAGAGGAGTAAATATTAATTTCTCCTTAGCAGGGGGCACAGTTACAGTCGCAGCTGCCGGCTCCTGCCTCTGTGACCCGCTGCTCCGCCGCTTCCCCTCCCCTGCTGTCTTTCTGGGACAATGACTCGTGTATAAGCCAAGGGGGGCGTTTTCATCACAAAAAATGCTGAAAAACTCAGCTTATACACGAGTATACTGTATACGGTAACTTAATTATGGTTCGGGGCCATTCTATACATTAGAGCATTATAAACATAGGATGTAAAAAGGAAAATAAAATAATACTCACGTCACCACTGACTCACTCACTAGCCATCCAGTTCTTTGTACCTTTTCTTTTCCCCTTTTCCTGTCACACAAATTCTCTTCGGTCTCTTCACTACAGGATTTCTGGCACAACATACGCTTAGCAGGGAAGCCAGAGACCTAGAAATGCCTGCAGTGAAGAAGGCCAAATCAAATCAGCTTAATGGGGAAAGGGGAAAAGTAGACGTAGCCAGGACCAGACGGTGGGTTGTCAGGGCAGATTGATAGGAGAGTGGTGTGGTGAGTATTATTATTATTTTTTAAACCATTTGACTGGCCCTCTATGGTTCAGCAAAATGGCTGCTGGCTGTCATCTTGCTGATCTTGTGCAAAGCAAATTATGAAAAATCTTCATTGTAGAGAATACAAATGTTTGCAAAATTGGAGAAGAATTGAATACCACTCAATTAAATTAGCTCATCTCTAATATCTAGTACAGTGGCGTCCAACCTGCTGCCCATGGGCCATATGAGGCCCAGGATGGCTATCAATGCAGCCCAACACAAAATTATATACTTACTTAAAATTTTATGAGATTTTTTTCTGATTATGTGTCGCAATGTCACATAAAAAAATTAAATGTACATAGGTTCTCGCTATTTGTACTAATGTGGCGGTTTGGGAATTTCAGTGTGTTATCTTCTAAGCGCAGACAGCAGAACTGACTCCTTCAGAGATTACATTTGCTCATGGTGACTTTGCCAGGTAGTGATTATCAATAATAATTTGACCTTAGGCACATAATGTTATTTAGAAGTAAATTAAGCCTGGCGACACAGCATTTTTTCTTAATTATGCCAGACGTATTTTTCAGTAGGTCAAGAGACATAAGTCATTGCTCATATGAGCATGAACGTTGTTGTAGCTTATTGTGTTGCTCTCATTGGAGGACCGGGATGCAGGGTCATTGAACAATCAATGGTTTGCTAATATGTTGATTACCCATTATATCAGTCCATGCAGTTTGTTGACCTGCAAACATTGAAGGACAATCTATTGATTGAACACTTGAGCAATGAGAGATAACCTCATCCCAACATCTCCCTGACCTATTGATGATAGCCTGAAGAACAGTTGTGAACCATAAAAGGAGGAGCTGCCTAGGAGAGACTCTACATTACAGTAGCCAATGCATGGCTCCAACCAGAGGAATAGAGGAATACAAATTTGTGAGATTCTACAGGATGCCAGCTTAATGGACCATGGCCCCAGCTGAAGGAGTACAGATCTGTTCCATTGACCATCACTGAACCCTCAAAGATGTTTGGAGAATCCAGGTTGCGACAGTCAGGTCACCTGGCCACATACCTCATTGCACTCAGTCAGCTTCCTAAGCTTGCCGCTATCTCCTCTTTGTGGATGACTGCCAAAAGCGGGGCACCGCTGGTTGGGGTAGTAAGCCCTGCATGCCCCAAAGTCGCAGCTGCTCTAATCCTGGAGAGCCAGCGGAAGAGTGAGACTGTGTTTTGCACCATCTTGTGTATGTGCTGGGACTGTTCTATATATTATTGTCTGTTGATAGTTCAATAAATTATTGCCATGCTGCTTTACCCTCACCCTGTGTTGTCTGAGTAGTATTTTGTCAATGGGAAAGGAGTGCGGGCGTTCAGTAGTATGAGCCCTGGTCCATGCAGTATTTCTAAAGACAGCTGGGCTAGCGGACGAGGGGATCCACTGACCCTCATATCTCCATGGTAACTATTCCTATTTGATTATTAAAGGTTCTTCCTTACTTTGATAGCATCTCAAAAATTGCTTTACAATTATCCCTCTGCCTTACCATGCATCAACAGTTTAGAGGGCTGTGCAGTGATGTCACAATGCACTTGGATTCAGGGCCAGGTCCCTGAATGATAAGCTCAGCACACTAATTCTTACTAATGCCACAAATTTAAGAAAAGTTTATTTTATTTAAAACTATGCCACTCAGGCATGCTACACAGGCATGTACATGCCGCTTTAAATGGGGTTGTCCACTACTAGGGCAACCTTTTCTCAATCTGAATGAATAAAAAACACTTATACCCACCACCTGTGCCAGCGTCGTTGCAGTGGAGTCGCCGCTTGTGTTCCTGGGGTGAGATAAACATGCAGTTGTTGTGACACATGAGCACCACGTCCAATCAACACTGTTGTCACTGTCCCTGCCTTCTTACATATACACGATCAAGAGGAAGTGAGCTGAGTCTGGTCCCTCAATTTCTCTTGATTACTAACCCCTGGAACAATGATGACAAGGGATGTGAGTATACGTGTTTATATATTCATGGGAATAAATGTTCAGATCGAGAAGGGTTTGTAGTAGTGGCTGAGCATGGGCTGTATAGCTCCTCTACTAGTTCTCCCCTCATTTTCAAGGCTTGAATTGAATCCTGATGGTAGGAATCAAGACAACAACCAGGAGCTCGTAGATGGGACTGAGTGGAGATATGGAACAAACAACTTATTTGTGATTTTAGTCACTGCTCATGGACAAGCAGAGGCAGAATACTCAAGAGTAGTCAAATACCAAAAGATCTCATAAACAAAGAGGTAAGGCAAAGGCGTAATCAGATCACAGTCTGAGATCAGAATTCCAGGAAGGTAGCAGTTCAAGACAAAAGTGAAAGGCAGACGGATGGTCAAATGCAATGTCCAAGGTAGGACATTAACAATCAAATACAGGAACAGAAAGAGCAGACCAAGGGCACACCATTTGAGTAAATCTACAGCTGGCACTAATTGAAGGAAGATAGCCAGCTAAATAGCCAGGTAATCACTTGAATAGAAGATATATTGAGGAAACCCCCGCATTCCCAGGCATTGATTGCACAGCTGAACTGTCACTCAACCCAATGACAGCTCAGCACACCCCAGCCTCTGGTTGTATGACTGAGCTGTCCACCACCATACTGACAGCTCAACACACCCCTGTCCTAGATCGGAGAGCTGAACTGTCACTCACTGCTTCCAGACACACCTAGAGAGGGAATCGTGACAGTATTGTTCCAGCCTGTTAGTCCATGCACAGAGATCAGTTACTAGAGGAAGAAATGATGGAAGATAAGGAGGAAGTGGAGCATGAAGCACAGAGAAGGAAGACAGACTTAAGACAATTAAAAGAAGTCAAGCAGGAGAAAACAGAGGGAAAGTAAGGTAAAAGGCATGAGTCAGAAGGGAGGCTCCAAGAGCTCTAAGCTAACTGGTGGTTGGCATTACATAAGAATGGCAAAGCCAACATTTGGGGTGAGATTACAAACAGCAAACAGGCTCCATAACCCTATTGGCAGGGACCTCACTCGTAGGCTACATGGTCACACTCCACATTCGCACTGAGGAGCATATCCTTGTGGGCCCAAACCAGGCCTGTGTTGGGAGTGAAGTGGGGTAACATATTCCGCAGCGCTTTGCACACATTATAATCGCTGTCCCCAATGGGGCTCACAATCTAAATTCCCTATCAGTATGTCTTTGGAATGTGGGAGGAAACTGGAGGAAACCCACGCAAACACGGAGAGAACATACAAACT
Source organism: Ranitomeya variabilis (assembly GCF_051348905.1). Lineage (NCBI taxonomy): Eukaryota > Metazoa > Chordata > Amphibia > Anura > Dendrobatidae > Ranitomeya > Ranitomeya variabilis. The sequence continues at coordinate 362,935,263 of NC_135232.1, forward strand.
CTTTGCAGATGTAGTTCTTGGTGGGGTTTGAACCCAGGACTCCAGCGCTGCAAGACTGCAGTGCTATCCACTGAGCCACCGTGCTGCCCGGTGGGGTAACATTGTTTAGTTGCCAAGATTCCCCATGTTCAAAAAGGCCCCTTGTGAGACCATACATAGAGTCAGGTGTGGTGAGATAGTTAGTTGCTGGACTGCCTGTTTAAAAAAACAGAAAATGTGTTGATCATGCCAGTTCTGCATAATCAGTGCAGTTTTCAAGAGAAAAAGGACTTTTAGTGACATCATGATCAAGTGACCAAAGTCCTTGTGTGGCTCAAGACAAATGTAGCTCAGAGACGCCAAAAGGTTTTACAACTTTTTCATTTTTTCATTTTTCCTTATCCTTCTTCCAAATGCCATAACTTTTTTATTTTTCTGTCAACATAGTTGTATGATGGATTGGGTTTTGTTAGATGAGTTGTAGTTTTTATTGTCACCATCCATTTTACCATACAATGTACTGAGGAATGGGAGAAAAAATCCAAGATGTAATGGTGAAAAGGATGCAATTCCACCATTATTTTAGTGGTTTTTTTTCATTTTTAATGGTATTCATTTCATGGTAAAAATTACCTAGATTTATGATTGTCCAGATTAGTACAATTAAGGAAACACCAAACTTTTATCGATTTTTGTATTTAAGTGGTTAAAAAATCCAGAAATTAAAAAAAATATATATATATATATATTGTTTTGCTTCATCTTTTTCTGAGCCCTGTAACGTTTTCAACCTATCAATGGAGCTGTTTGAGTTATCTTTTTATGTGGCAAGCTGACCGTTTTATTGATACCAATTTGAAGTACTTTAAGACATTTTTATTGCAATTGGAGAGGTGTGATGGCCCCACAATTCTGGCTTTTTGAATTTTTTTTGTCATTGCATTATTATTTGGGTTACATTTGATTGATCATACTTTTGACAGCTGGTATGCAGAAATTGACAGTGGCATCTAAATAGTTAATAACAGCAATCAGATGCTAGGTAATATAGATGGCATCTATCACATGTGGAGGAGCACAACTCTTCAACCCCTTCTGCATTTGGTGAACCCAGCACACGCATGAATGTCATTTTGCTCTAAGGGGTTAATGTTAGTACAGTACATCTGCTATCAGATTGATACCCATATGGTGCGTACAGGATCACCAGTTATATAATTGATATTGGAGCTGGCACTGTATGTAAGGCCTGATATTAAATCACCAATGGAGTGCCCTAGCTTCGAACCCTTTTCTTAATTACATCAGTTCTGAAACCACTGAAATGGAAGCTGTCACTAGAAGAGAGAGTGGGCAGAACTCTATGCAATCTCACAGGGTAACTTAGCCTCCAGAAGACCTCTAATTAGCTATTCCTGGGCTTGTGCTTACCACCTATTGATCTTCGGTGTCTTCCTGTTACGTTTAATTGTGCAGCTAAATTACCTCAGTTTAATGACTGTAAAAAGGGAATTCTCTATTTCCTTTTATTATAGTATCGCAGCTTAAATGCTGACAATGCAAGCCAAAAATCTACATTACTTTATACCCAAATTAAGTCTACTGTAATCTTTTACAATGTATATACAGTGGGGAAATAAGTATTTGATCCGTTGCTATTTTGTAAGATTGCCCACTGACAAAGACATGAACAGTCTATAATTTTAAGGGTAGGTTCATTTTAACATTGAGAGATGGAATATCAAAAATAAAATCCAGAAAATCACATTGTATAAATTATATAAATTGTTTTGCATTTTGCAGTGAGAAATAAGTATTTGATCCCTCTGGCAAACAAGACTTAATACTTGGTGGCAAAACCCTTGTTGGCCATTACAGCAGTCAGACATTTTTTGTAGTTGATGAGGTTTGCGCACGTCAGGAATTTTGGTCCACTCCTCTTTGCTGATCATCTCTCAATCATTAAGATTTTGAGGCTGTTGCTTGGCAACTCAGAGCTTCAACTCCCTCCTTAGGTTTTCTATGGGATTAAGGTCTGGAGACTGGCTAGGCCACTCCATGACCTTAATGTGCTTCTTTTTGAGCCACTTCTTTGTTGCCTTGGTTGTATGTTTTGGGTCATTGTCTTGCTGAAAGACCCAGCCACGACCCATTTTTAATGTCCTGGCGGAGGGAAAGAGGTTGTCACCCAGGATTTTATGGTACATGGCTCCATCCATTCTCCCACTGATGCAGTGAAGTAGTCCTGTGCCCTTAGCAGAGAAACACCCCCAAAACAGAATGTTTCCACCTCCATGCTTGACAGTGGGAATGGTGTTCTTTGGGTCATAGGCAGCATTTCTCTTAGGCTGGAGTCACACACAACTTATACAAATACGGTCCGTTTTTTACAGACCAAATACGCAGAAATGTTCCCTGAACAGTGATCCATATGTCATCCGTAGGCAAGGTGTGGCTGCATATTTTGCGTATGTAAACTTCCATATGGCATCCGTATGGCATCCGTATGGCGAGATTTTCTCGCCGGCTTGCAAAATGGACATAGAATGAATCCATGGGCTCAAATATTCGTGAAAACATATATACAGTCTATATATATATATATATACAGTATATATATATATATATATATATATACAGTATATATGTCAGTGAGACACATATACAGTATATATATATACATATATATATATATAGTAAGATTGCACTTACTTACGGGTTGGGGAATACTCGCTTGGCAGCAATATAACACACAGCAAGACATTTTCTTCAAAAGTTCAACTGGGTTTATTACTCCATAAACCCCAGTGGCAGAAAACAGAAAGCAACAATCTTCATAGCACGGCAAAACAAAGTAACAAAGTTCACAGCGTGACTATGTTCCATCAGGACTGCGACCGTACACTCTTGGTCGAGTCCAATATTCAGGCTCGCTCTGGAGCCAAACACACAGTCTGGTATTACCTGCTTGTCCGTGCTGCAGGCTTTCCACTGCAGTACCACACGGGGCCTGTTTCTGGGAACCAAACCGGAATATACACAGGCACATGTGACCCACACCCTGGTCACATTATGTACCTTGTCACCACACCCCATAGGTGAGGTATATCACATGGGCTGGTCACGTGATCATGACATCACTGCAGGTCCTCATACTCCTGCAGGGAAAAAGGTACATTGAGTGCCCTCACCCAGTGGTGAGGTATGTGGGTAGTCAGACCCTCCCATCTCTCATAGCTACCCGCAACCCAGACCCAGGTGCACTAAATGACATCTACAGTGCTTATGTGCTGTAATGACAAGATACACCAGGTTGCATTGCAGGGAGCATCCATCCCTGTGACACATACCTCCCATTAACCACAATGCCAGACACTGTCTCACTACCACATCCATGCATACCCATGGCCTCAATATGCCTCCGTGCGTATACTGGAGAGACCATGCAGCGCCCCCTACCTGTTACAGGGGTCACTGCTTCACATATCCCCCCTCTGTTCAAGCCTGTGGGGTTGAACATCTGTCAGACACCTGGAGACCCGAGACCGGGTACCCAAGTCACCTTGCCCTACTAGCCGAAAGGGCCCACTCAGTCGGGTTTGGGCATCATGGTCAATCTGGCGTCGCAATCCCCTTGCACCCATATGACCTGTCTGGACTGACTCTTTGTCAACACGTCCGCTACCGGGTCTCTCCCCTAAGTCACTCAGCCCTGAGCTATCTGAGGAGACACTGCCTCTAACTCTTCCTTCAGGCTGGGTACTTCCACCCCTTTGTTTATCCACATTTCGGGTTGAAAGCGGCCGCCATCTTCTTCGCCTTTCTGGCAGCTGTTTATTAACTTGCAGTCTCTCAAGTCTCAGCTGCTCTACCTCCCTTAGGTATGCCATGCGATATTCCAGGAGCATGCGGATATTCCTAAGACTCTCTCTGGATCCAACAACCAGGGACGGAACCATCCCATCTTCACCCATGACCTGGACCTCTTCATCAGCCGGTATCCTCAGTCTCTTTGGACCGGATTTATCGACCATCTCCTGCATCACTCTCCTAAGTTTCCCAATGACTTTTGCCACCAGAATTTTGGGTACTTGGACTGTGTCTTCCACTAAGCCCAGTCGACTAAGAGCTTTCCTTTCACGCTCCAAACGTCGAACGGCTTCAGCATTCTTCAAAATGATCCTCTGTTTGGTACGGAGACAGTGTAGGTGCATATCCCTCAGGACAGCCACCCACTTCACTGTGACTTCCCTAGTCGACAATATGACCAATTGCTGAGTCTCAGGCGCCCAGTGCACACTACACGCCTCTACTGCCTTTCTAAAGGCCTCATGCACACCCTTCCTGGCGCATGCTTCTTGCATGTCTTCGGGTATCTCCACCACACACTTGAAGAATGAGGTCTCATTTTCTTCACGAACAGATGGCTCCTGGTTTTCCTCCGAAACTTCCATCAAGACATCTGTCACGACCGGGCGACTGTCTTGTTCTGCCTTTAGCGCGAGCTCTTCCTCAGTTTTACACTTCTCAACATCCTTTGCCAAGATGGGCATCGGCAGCTCCGCCTTGTTATCACTCGGGGTTGACAGCTGTACGTCTCGGACTCGTAACTTCTCCTCTGGCAGAAGATCTCTTACTGTTTCGCGTAGCACTACCACATTTTTGCCTAAGGCCTTATTCTCACTGTGCCACGCTGTCAGGTGACTTCTGAACTCAGAGACGTCCTTCTCCAGCTCACCCAACCTGTGCTCCACCATTTGTCTCAGGGCCTTTTCTCATTCAACATGCCCTTTTAGCGTTTTTATTTCAGCCTGTAGATCTGCCACCTTTTCCTTCTCACAAGATAATCCTTTAGCGAGTTCCTGGAACCCCTGTGCTTCCTTCGCTACAAGCCAGGCCTTGACTGCTGAGAGCTCGGACTCCAGGTAACGCACCTGATCCAGCTGCGTGGAGTTGGCGACTTCTATCTCAGGGACATTATCTTTGTTGTCACCTGTCCCTGTCTCCTCTTTAACACTCTTCTCCGAGGGTGCAATTTGTTCAGCCCCTTTTCCTCTTTTACGTCTCCGGCGACGGGAGGAAGTTTTGTTATTTATACCAGAGTCAGTCTTACTGCCCTCTTTTCCGCTTTCGTCACCGTCTGAATGGGAGTCACCACCACCCGATCGGTCATCCGGGAACCAGCCGTCCCCATCTAAACAGGTCACATTTTCTGGAATGGCTGCCACCGCTATCATGACTTCAGCCTGTGGAGCCCTATCGTTTCTCTGTGTCAGTACCTCTGATAGCACAGTGTCACACTCTGCTCTAGCGCTTGTTACTGGCCAAGACATGTCACAGTCACCCTCAGAGCCAGTCTCACACCCCACAACATGGTGAACCTTCCCGCTGCTCCCTAACCGGGTGTCAGCTTCAGGGGCTTTATTAACCACGTCACTTACAGTCTTCTTGGGTTACACATCAGGTGACATGTCCGTAAGTTGGGCAGACGCTCCCTCCCCACTGGTCAACCCGACATTTGACCCTTCAATTTTGGGAGGAACACCTGTTTTAAGGTACGCAACCCCACCAGCTGAGAGCCCTCCATTCACCTGTTGTAAAGAAGCTCCCTTCTCCCACAAGTCTGTGAAGAACTTAGAGTCCCGGCCAATTATCACTGGGCAGGGTAAGGTTGAGACTACGGCCACATCATGGATTGCACGATCCTTGGCCATTTCTAGGACCACCCTGACTACTGGATAACCCTTAGTGTTCCCAGGGATGCAGGTGACCTTTATTTTCCTACCGGGTATTTCGAGTCCCTCAGGTGCAACCCTCAGTAGAGTCACCGGGCCCCCAGAATCGACCAGTCCATACATTTCCATCTCATGCACCCGCAGGGCACACCCCCGTAAACTTTCACCAGGTGGATAGTTCACACAACATTCCGGACACACATAACTCAGAGGCCCCGGGCACCAATTTGTCTGCGGTAGCTCTTTGGGATGCTCCTGCCCCTTTTGGGAAACCACCATTTCCCGAGATTCCACCTCTTTTTTGGCGACTACCCTTTTTCGGGTTACCACCCCTATTTGGGACTCCACCCCCTTTTGGGCAATCATCCCCATTTGGGTCACTGCCCACTTTTATGGACACTATCCCTTTTAGGGACACCACCCCTTCCCTGGGGTACACCCCGTGGACTTCCCCACAGCACTCAGTACACCCCTATGTCTCTGGGATTGTACTGGCCCTTTAAGAGTCTGCACGACTTGAGAAAAAAAATAATATATATATATTTTTTCCTTTATATGTCCCTTCACCAGCTCCTGCTGGTACTGCCGCAGCTCCCAGTGCAGTCACATACAACCGGCACCTCCGGGTGCTGCCCACAAGCCGCTGCTGCTGCCACTGCAGCTCCGGCTGCTGCGGAACCTCTTGCTGCAACCGCGGCTACACTCCACAAGGCTCTACCGCAGACTTTGTGGACCCACCGATCCACAGCAAGCCGCTTGTCCCCTTCGTGGACCCGCCGATCCACAGCAAGCCGCTTGTCAGCTTCGTAACCCCGCTGAGTTACAGTCAGACACAATCTTCGTGGCCCCGCCGAGCCACAGCAATTAACTCCACGTGTGCGTGCTGGACCGTTGCCCGCATTCTCCACCATATGTAAGATTGCACTTACTTACGGGTTGGGGAATACTCGCTTGGCAGCGGTATAACACACAGCAAGACATTTTCTTCAAAAGTTCAACTGGGTTTATTACTCCATAAACCCCAGTGGCAGAAAACACAAAGCAACAATCTTCATAGCACGGCAAAACAAAATAACAAAGTTCACAGCGTGACTATGTTCCATCAGGACTGCGACCGTACACTCTTGGTCGAGTCCAATATTCAGGCTCACTCTGGAGCCAAACACAGTCTGGTATTACCTGCTTGTCCGTGCTGCAGGCTTTCCACTGCAGTACCACACGGGGCCTGTTTCTGGGAACCAAACCAGAATATACACAGGCACATGTGACCCACACCCTGGTCACATTATGTACCTTGTCACCACACCCCATAGGTGAGGTATATCACATGGGCTGGTCACGTGATCATAACATCACTGCAGGTCCTCATACTCCTGCAGGGAAAAAGGTACAGTGAGTGCCCTCACCCAGTGGAGAGGTATGTGGGTAGCCAGACCCTCCCATCTCTCATAGCTACCCGCAATACGGACCCAGGTGCACTAAATGACATCTACAGTGCTTATGTGCTCTAATGACAAGATACACCGGGTTGCATTGCAGGGAGCATCCATCCCTGTGACACATACCTCCCATTAACCACAATGCCAGACACTGTCTCACTACTACATTCATGCATACCCATGGCCTCAATATGCCTCCGTGCGTATACTGGAGAGACCATGCAGCGCCCCCTACCTATTACAGGGGTCACTGCATCACAATATATTTATATTTAATACAGAGCTAGATAGCAAAAAAGCCGATAATTCAATTGCCGGCTTTTGCTATCTCCTTATCAAACCCGACAGGATATGAGACATGGTTTACATACAGTAAACCATTTCATATCCCTTATTGTTTTACATATTCCTCACTACTAATGTTAGAAGTGTCTGTGTGCAAAATTTGGGAGCTCTAGGTGTTAACATAAACGGTTAAATCATGGAAAAAACAGGCTTGGGCTCCCGCGCAATTTTCTCTGCCAGAGTGGGAAAGCCAGTCACTGAGGGCAGATATTAATAGTCTAGAGAGGGACCGTGGTTATTGGCCCCCCTGGCTAAAAACATCTGCCCCCAGCCCCCCGAAAAGGCACATCTGTAAGATGTGCCTATTCTGGCACTTAGCCACTCTCTTCCCACTCCCGTGTAGTGGTGGGATATGGGGTAATAAGGGGTTAATGTCACCTTGCTAATGTAAGGTGACATTAAGCCTGGTTAATAATGGAGAGATGTCAATAAGACACCTATCCATTATTAATCCAATAGTAATACAGGGTTAAATAAATACACACACATTATGAATAAAGTATTTTAATGAAATAAATACACATGGGGTTTTAACATCTTTATTGTACTCTCAATTCAACTGATGACCCTTGTCATCTGAAAAAAAAGAAAATAAAAAAGCAACAATATCCCAATACCTGTCCGCCGTACAGTCATGTCCCACGATGTAAATCCATCTTAAGGGGTTAAATAATTTTACAACCAGGAGTCTGCTAATGCAGCTTCCCCTGGCTGTAAAAACTGGGGAATGAATGGAATGCATGGGAACGTAGCTTCGTTGACTTGCGGTGCTGCGCCCCCTGGTGGCATAACCTCATATGAACTCTAGCGTGAGAAAATATTCAGAAAAATTCCCACGCTAGAGTTCATATGAGGTTATGCCAGCAGGGGGCGCATCACCGCAAGTCTACGAAGCTACGTTCCCCTGCATTCCATTCATTCTCCACATTACTGCTTAACACTTCTATCTTTTAAAGTATGCTTACTTTACAGCATTTTTTTATATACTGTGGTATGTCGGCTTACTCAGCCGTACACGAAGGTGGACACAGGAACACTGCCTCTTTAAAGGGAAACTGTCACCTGAATTTGGCGGGACCGGTTTTGGGTCATATGGGCGGGGTTTTCGGGTGTTTGATTCACCCTTTCCTTACCCGCTGGCTGCATGCTGGCCGCAATATTGGATTGAAGTTCATTCTCTGTCCTCCGGAGTACACGCCAGCGCAAGGCAATATTGCCTTACACAGGCGTGTATTATGGAGGACAGAGAATGAACTTCAATCCATTATTGCGGCCAGCATGCAGCCAGCGGGTAAGGAAAGGGTGAATCAAACACCCGAAAACCCCGCCCATATGACCCAAAACCGGTCCCGCCAAATTCAGGTGACAGGTTCCCTTTACGTCCTTTATTGGTTTATTGTACATGTGGTATAAACCATGGTGAAGTAAAATAAACACAGCCTTTGGGCAAAACAGGAAAACAAAACAATCTGGTATATCACAGTCCATAAATCTTTAGTGATCTGGCCGCTCAGGGTTAGTAAAAACACATGGTTCAGTTTTGCACCAAAATGAGCACCTCTCTAGAGTAAGCCTCTCCAGAAACATTGTGTTCTGAATGCCTCAGAAGGCCGACTATTTAAACCCCAGACCACACCCTGGGGTGGAGATACGATGGATAACCTTCCACCCCACCTATATGGTTATGCACAAAAATTCAGCCCTTAAAATGGCTGATTAACCCCTCTCAACACATAATGTGATGGAGCAAATTTCTGGGTTTCAAATCACTGAAGCTAATAGCCTCAGTGAAATGAATCTCCCCTCCAGCACTTTGCTAGTGACTTTGTCACCATACATATGGAGCGCCCCGACAGTCGCAGGGCCGAGGGGTACCCGGTACCGGGCCTCTCTGTCTCAGTTCTGGGATTGTCACGGTGGCTAGACCTGGTCCGTGACCCTGCTAAGGGGCGTCCAATGAAAGTTGAGAGTGATGATGTGTAGTGTAGAGAACGATGAATAACGAGAACACAGGGTTGCAGTCTCTTTACCTCTTTACTGAAGGCTTCAGGATCCTCAATCCAGAGTATGGTTAACAGGGCTGTCTGAGACCAGCCGGTCCGATGGCACCTCCAGAGCTCCCTTTGCAGGTGGAAATCTGTGCCTTCCTTCTAGCGCTTGTGTGTTGTAGTCCTTCCCTGCTGAGCACCACGGGATAGTCCTCACAACTGTTGTGTCTGTTTCTGATGTTCCCTCACAACTGATTCTGATGTTCTTCTCCGTCCCCCAGATGATATGGCTAGGACGCACCCGTATGACGGGTAGGCCTGGAGTTCTTCCGGGACCCTAGAGTCGCCCCTCTCCCACTGTTGCCCCCTATGTCTGCTTAGGTGATTTAGATGAGACAGCCCACCTATAACTGACTGTCCTGCCATTGGTTTGAAGTAAAGCTTGGAGCCAGTACTTCCTCGGCGTTTCTGGCCACCGGCTACATGCCTCAGTAGGATGTTGCCTCGATCTTACAGCACGACTCCTACTGGTGTTTTCTCCTTGTTGCTTTGATCTCGTTTCTCACTCTTCACAATAAACCTCGCTTCTTGTCCTCTCTTGGGGTACCGCTGCAATGAAGTGCAGGCGCGGTCCCGTAACGTTCTTTCTGTTCGCTAGGCCTCTGTCAGGATCCCACCCCTGACAGGGACCCCCCTGAATCTTCCCCTGCAACACCCTCTGCCACAGGATGTTACCTGGTTCCAACCCAGTCAGCTTTCTGACTCACTCTCTATCTAACCCCCAGTTTTACCAGACTGTGAGGAGTGGCCTAATACATAGTGCCCTTTGCTCCCCCTGGAGGCCAGACTATGAAGTGTATTGGTGTCTGTGATACCTGGTCAGGTGAACTCCTTCAGTGTCATCAGACGTACCATCACTCCCCTTAGCGGCGGAGCGATGTTACTGCAACGACCAGGTCTCTGGGGCGCTGCACATACATGTAAATATCTTCACAGTATATATGCAATATATTTATAGTGCAATGCAGTACATGCCTACTTGTAGATTTAATATCAATAGCCCTAAATTGCTAAATGGGCATATGAAATGGTTCAAAAAGGAGTCTGCCATCATTTTACAAAATAAATACTTAAAGTGAACCTGTCAGCAGGATTGTACTCAGTAAACTACAGACAATGTCAGGTTGGCTCCGTTATACTGATTAAAATGATACCTTGGTTGATAAAATCTGTCTTGTGGTTGTTGTTTAACCCTAGAATGCATAACACGGGCCTTTTAGGCTTGGTAGCCTCACTTTTTTGCTATTTTCTGCAAAATTACTTTAGTGCATTTTTCATATCTTACTTTTGCAATTTTGAAATAAGTCTCCTCACCTCGACATGCTTATCATGTCACTCTCTGCAAGGAGAAACGATACTTCTTGGATACCGGTCAGACACCTCTCAATCAGCCAAACCAGATCTCCACTTTGCACTGACGAGGGGCAGTACCCCGAAACACAGTGTCTGCAAATTGAGATTCTGGTTTGGCTATTATCCTAAGTCATGTGACAAGGCTCGTTAAAGGTCGACATTGACTGTTAGGATTGCTACTTCCAATAGGTGGCACTAGAGTTCTAGTCCTCTTCCTCTCTGAAGAGACAATTTGGAAATAAACTTGTAATAGTTATGTATTTGAGTTCCTCCATATTATTTGCACAAGGGCCTAAAAGGCCGGTGTTATGTGAAAGTGTATATTTCAGACATCACGCATTCTATTTGCAGTTTTCAGTTAATGAGATTCTCCTGATTCGGGGCGGGCCTGTGGGCAGGGCTTTATGTGGTGCTCTGCTTAGATATTCATCCTTATTGCTTATGATAGGTCACTGATCCCTCAGTTCTCTGCCCTCTATTTTACATACTGAATATAATGTGATTTGAAAATATAAAAAAAAAAAAAATCACATTTATCAGGCAGGCGCCGACGGTGGCGCCTGCGCTGTAGCATGATATGGTGGATAATATGCATATTTTCGTTTTATTTAGACATGTAGTTTTGTTGGGAAAAAAATTAAAAATGATCTTAATTAAAATGGCGCCGGCAACCGTGCCTGAGCGCTAGCATCTATTGTGTTCTGAAAGATGCTACTGTGCAAGTGCTGCCAATGGCGCCATTTTGCTATAGAAAAAAACAAAACAGTATGTCTAAATAAAACGAAAATATGCATATTGCCCACCATATCATGCAACAGCGCAGGTGCCGGCGCTTTCTTGATTAATGTGTTTTTTTTCCTCAAACCATATTATATTCAATATGAAAAATAGGTGGCAGGTCACGGAGGGATCAGTGACCTGTCATTAACAATAAGGATGAATATCTAAGCAGAGTACCACATAACACCCCGCCCACATGCCTGCTCCGAAGCATGAGAATCTCATTAACTGAAAACTGGAAATAAAGATTAAACAACAACCACGAGATGGATTTCATCAACCAAGGTATCATTTTAATCAGTATAACAGTGAAGACCTGACACTGTCTGTAGTTTACTGAGCACAATCCTGCTGACTGGTTCCCTTTAAGAACCGCATGTATTCCACTAAGTTACATTATTAAATGTACTTGTATTGCTATGCTATTGTGATCTGCCATATATGTGTTTTGTTGTTGCTGTTCGGTACCCCCAGAAATGTACAATGTCTAGATAGATTACACCGTAGGGGTATCAGCTCTCTAGAAGCCGCTAGGATACTCACAGGTGCAAAGTTTTTAAATCAAAGCAGAATAAAGTTTATTGTTCTTCATAAACCTTATAATATCAAAGTGAAAACAGTCTTAAGCCCAAATGAGTAATATAATTATTCCTTTCTTCAGCAAAAAATCCATAACATACAGTTTTGTGAAAAAGTTTTTGCCCCCTTCCTGATTTCCTATTCTTTTGCATGTTTGTGACATAACAAAATGTTTTAGAACACCAAACACACTTAAATATTAGACAAAAATAACACAAATAAACATAAAACGCAGTTTTTAAGTGAAGGTCTTTATTATTAACCCCTTCACCTCGAAGCCTGTTTTCACCTTCCTGACCAGGGTTTTTTCAATTTTGACCACTGTCACTTTATGAGCTCATAACTCTGGAAAGCTTCAATACAGCCGACTGATTTTTCATGACATATTGTACTTTATGATAGTGGTAACATTTATTTGATATGGCTTATCGTTATTTGTGAAAAAATCCGAAATTTGGCAAAAATGTTGAAAATGTTGCCATTTTCAAAATTTACTTTTTATGCTCTTAAAGTCATATCACACAAAATATAGTAGTGGTATATTCTATCATTTCTTCGATATGACTTGCGTTTATTTGTGGAAAATGTAACACAAAAGATGTAACATTGCCCAAATGTCTACTTTATATCAGCAATTTCTAAAACATAATTTTTTTTCTTAGGAAGTTATAACAAAATGTACAAAACCGTTTTTTTAGGGACCACATCACATTTGAAGTGACTTTGAGGCGCCTAGGAGCCTATATGACGGAAAATACCCCAAAATGACACTATTCTAAAAACTACACCGCTCAAGGTGATCAAAACTACATTCAAGAAGTTTATTAAACCTTCAGGTGCTTCACAGTAATTAATGGAATGTGGAAGGAAAATATTAACATTTAACATTTTTTCACAAAAATGTTCCTTTAGACCCTATTTCTTTACTTTAACAAGTATAACAGGAGAAAATAAATGATGCAATTAGTTGTACAATTTCTCCTGAGCATGCCAATACCTCATATATAGGGGAAAGCCACTGTTTTGGTGCATGGACAGAAAGGAGTGCCAATTGACTTTTTTAAATATAAAATTTGCTGACATTTTTAGCAGGCACTATGTCATGTTTGGAGAGCCCCTGATGTGCCTAAACAGTGGAAACCCCCACAAGTGACACCATTTTGGAAGCTAGACCCCTCAGGGAACTTATCTAGATATGTGGTGAGCACCTGTATTCCCCAGATGGTCCACAGAAGTTTATAACATTGAGATGTAAAAATAAAACAATCACATTTTTCCAACAAAAATGGTTTTTTTTTAGCTCCAAATTTTGCATTTCTATAAGGGTAAGAGGAAAAATTGCACCATTCAACTTGTTGTGAAATTTCTCCTGTGTATGCCGATAACAAATATGAGAAGGAAAACTACTGTTTGGGCGCACAACAGGCCTTGGAAGGGAAGGAGCGCCATTTGACTTTTTGAATGCAAAATTTGCTGGAATAATTAGTGGATGCCATGTTACGTTTGGAGAGCCCCTGATGTGCCTAAACAGTTGAACCCCCCACAAGTGACACGATTTTGGGAACTAGACCCCTCATGGAACTCATCTAGATGTGTGGTGAGCACCTTGAACCCCCACGTGCTTCACAGAAGTTTATAACATTGAGCCGTGAAAATAAAAAAAATCTAATTTTTCCCACAAAAAGTATTTTAGCCCCAAAGTTTGCATTTTTACAAGGGTATCAGGAGAAAATGGACCCCAAAATTTGTTGCACAATTTCTTCTGAGTGCAGAAAAAAAAAAAACTACAGTGAATTACATTGTGTCTACTTCAACATGAAAAGCTTGGTGAAAGGCCCTTTTTAATATTGGTACTATGTCAGCCATCCTTCAAATCTATGGCATTGACCGTGTTAAATCTAAGAAAACGAAAAACAATGGTCTATCAATATCTGGGCTGAGTTCCCTCAATACCCATAGATGAATACCATTTGGCCCAAAGATTTTAACAAAATTTAAGCTGCTTGTTCTTGTTCTTGCATTGTAGTGCTTGCTTAAAATTTGAATTCACTGGCTTCGCTGAATTTTTCTCAGAAATTATATTTATCGTGAACAAATTCACTGCAAATAGCATTATTGAAAAGCCTCTAATTGCGCAGAAAATATATGTATAACATTCTGAGGTCTCCAACATACATATTGAACCTGTTTTGAGCTTTCTAATGCAAACATACGCTTATTAATGTCTGAGGGACATCAGCTTATCTTGCTAAGGGAAAACGCATGGTAACCATTGGTAAATAAGATGCTAGAGTTGAAACTATGTGCGTGTTTTTCTCAATATCTGACATGAAATCAGAATAAACTTTTCCCATTTTGAATGAGAGAGAAAATGTTTTAAGGCATTTTTATTACTTATTGCAAAGTCAAATGCAGGGGCATAACTATCGAGGTCACAGGGGTCTCAGCTGCGATGGGGCCCGGAGTGCTTAGGGGCCCGCCCAGTCCAGCAAAGAAGCAGCCGGCGTCCGTCTCATTTCCAGTCCTGTGCATAGTGGGAGAGCTCTAGAGCCCACCAGTACATCCAATCATGGGCTGACATACCGCCGATGCAGTGGGTCCCCGAGCAGGAGGGGGCCCAGGAAAAACTCATGGCGACGATGCATAATCGATCACAGAGCCGGCGGCAGCATCATCGCTAAAAGGAGAGGCTGGCCTGCTCTGCTGCACATTACACACGGTTATGCTGAGGGGCCCTGTCCTCACCTGTTAGTGCTGATGCTGCTGTCCGGTCTCATCTATGCGGAGACGCTGCTGGGAGGAGGGAGCGTCACACTGAGCCTCACAGCCCGTGATTCCCTCAGCTGCTGATACCTGCCTGTGCCGTGCCACTGATCTGATGGTATGAGAAAAGGGGGGAGGTGCTGGGAGGGAGGTCGCTGAAGCAGGATATTAACCATGTCATGATCACTATAAGGGGGGTCTCCTGAGTGCCCCCTCGTACAGTTTTAGTAAGTTATAGGTACTGCACAGAATATTTGTGCCTCATTGCCTGTCAGCCAATCACAGACTATTCTTTATAAGCACATCTGTGATTGGCTGACAGGGCGATGATATTCAAGTGTCTTCTGTGTCCTGGAGACACAGTTTGGAGTGGGAAGCTTCAGCAGAAGAGACTGTGGACCAGACTGACAGGATGGTAAGACACAGGGGCAGGCATACTGTTGGTGCAGCTCATGCAGCTGCATCAGGGCCCAAAGGTGGAGGGGGGCCCATGCAGGCCCCGGGACCGTTGGGGACACTGGCACGCTATGGGGCCCATGAGTCTGGATGGCCCGGTGCCAGTGTGGGCTCTGACACCACCCCCCATGCTGTAAACTGAAATACTCACCTCTCCCTGTTCCTCCGCAGCTCCAGTGTCCATGACTCTCTGGCGTCTCAGGGCAGAACACGCAATGACTTCACTACAGTGCGCCCTCTGCACTGTGCAATGCAGAGAGTCATAAGACACTGCGGAGCCCGGAGCAACAGAGCCTTGGACAGCTGGGGAAGAGAGGTAAGTATTCCATTATTTTTATTTTTTCTTATGTATGGAGCTTTATATCGGATACATTATTCTGTAGGGAACTTATATCGGATACATTATTCTGTATGGAACTTATATGGGATCCATTATTCTTTATGGAGCATTATATGAGGTCCATTATTCTGTATGGAGCAATATATGGGGCTCATTATACTGTATGGAGCAATATATGGGGCCCATTATACTACATGGAGCATTATATGGGGTCCATTATTCTGTATGGAGCAATATTTGGGGCCCAAAATACTGTATGGAGCAATATATGGGGCCCATAATACAGTATGGAGCAATATATGGGGCCCATTATTCTGTATGGAGCAATATATGTGGCCCATAATACCATATGGAGCATTATATGGGGTCCATTATTCTGTATGGAGTAATATATGTGGCCCATAATACTGTATGGATCATTATATGGGGTCTATTATTCTGTATGGAGCAATGTATGGGGCCCAATATACTGTATGGACGAATATATGGGGCCCATTAATCTGTATGGCGCATTATATGGGGTCCATTATTCTGTATGGAGCAATGTATGGGGCCTATTATACTGTATGGAGCAATATATGGGGCCCATTATTCTGTATGGAGCAATATATGGGGTCCATTATTCTGTCTGGAGCAACATATGGGGTCCATTATTCTGTATGGAGCAATATATGGGGCCCATTATACTGTATGGAGCAATATATGGGGTCCATTATTTCCCATGCAATATTATATGGGGTCCATTATTCTGTATGGAGCAATATATGGGGCCCACTATACTGTATGGAGCAATATATGAGGCCCATTATACTGTATTGAGCATGATATGGGGTCTATTATTCTGTATTGAGCAATATATGGGGTCCATTATTCTGTATGGAACATTACATGGGGTCCATTATTCTCTATGGAGCAATATATGGGGCCCATAATACTTTATGGATCAATTTATGGGGCTCATTATTCTGTATGGAGCAATATATGCGGACCATAATACTGTATTTAACAATATATGGGGCCTATTATTCTGTATGGTGAATTATATGGGGGTCTATTATTCTGTATGGTGTAATATAAGGGGTCCATTATTCTGTATGCCATAGTACATGGAGCTCATTATGTATGGAGCACTATGTGGTGCCCATAATACTATGTGGAGGACTATGTGGTGCCCATAATACTGTGTGGAGGACTATGTGGTGCCCAAAATACTGTATGGAGGACCATACTAATCGGTTTCTGAGCTATTGTAGAACTTACAATAGATGTTACTAATGTAATGTAAGAAGTAAGTGAAATTTTTGGCATTGTACTATACCTATATTTCTCTGCTGTATCTGTGCACCATGAATCGTTGTATGTGCTAAAGGGGCCCACTGAGACTCTTTCGTCCGCAGCCCACGAAAACCGGGAATCGGCCCTGTGTGAGTATATATACATGTGTATATACAGTATGTTTATACATGTGTGTGCATGTGTTTATGCATCTGTGTGTGCGTCTGTATTTATGAATGTATGTGTATGCATATGTGTATGTATGTGTGTATATATGTATATGTGTATATGAGTGTATGTACCTGTATGTATGTGTATGTATATATACACGTGTGTGTGTGTTTGTGTATATGTGGACATATTTGTTTTGGGCTCTTGTATGATACTGTAATTGTAAAGATTCTCTGATCCATAGGATCCAACCACTGCCCCCCCCTCCGAGATTCGGAGAACAGAGTTGTGCATGCTCGGCCTCTGCTCTCTTCATTATCTATAGAGCTGCTGAGCACTGCTCTCGGCTGTTTTCAACAGTTCCATAGACAATGAATAGAGCAGAAGTGTAGCATGCGCCCCTCCAATCTATTCATGGCTGAACTGTAGTCCTGTTCTCAGGATGCTGGGGGTTCCAGTGGTCAGTCACCCAAAAGTCAGTAAGTTATCCCTTATCATCAGGATTATCATCTTTATCAGACACCAGATGGTATACATAGCAGACATCGGGGGCATAACTACCGTGGTCGCCACTGCGATCAGGCCCGGTGGGTCAGGGGCCCGGCAGGTCAGAGGCATGCCGACACCAGCAAAAGCCTCCTGACGAAGCCAAGGCGGTGAAACGCACGTCGAGGCTCCTCTGTATCCTGATAGCATGCCTGCACTCTCCTGCCACGATGTCTCAAGGTATTAGTACTTAGTAAAGCTTGGTAGAATTTGAATCTTTCAATACCTTGCATTATATTTTATGCTTTAGTAGACTATTATTTCAGGTGTCCAATAGGATCAGTCAGTCTATTTCAGCCTTGCATTTATTTTTCCTCAGTAAGGTCTTACTGGCACCCTGTCTGTTATATCTATGACTTTGTTGCATTATGTATTGCAGGCACTGCAGCAGTGATACTTGTGCTGTCTATCAGCGTATTTCATACCATCTGATACACTGATTATTTTAGCTGTGATTGCTCACCTACTCCTCTATTTTTTGTCTGTGTGATTTATTAATATAATTTTTCTAATAAATTTTGTATTGAATATTTACCCCTATTTTGGTATGGATTTTGAGCATTACTACACTGCAAACGAATTGGAATTTATGGTTATACCATTATATTGATCCATTACCGTGTTTTTTCGGTTTATATGTGTTGGCTGGGGGTGTGTCCTCTGTTAGCCTTGAGGACTCTTTTGTAGGTTTTACCAGATGGTATACATACCAGACATCGGGGGCATAACTACCGTGGTAGCCACAGTGACCAGGCCAGAGGTACGCCGACACCAGCAAAAGCTTCAACCCACAATACATGCTGCCGGGCCAGGCTGCCATGAGGGAATTACTGCCCTTACTGGCGTACGGGGCCCGATCAGCAGAGGGGGCCTGCTGCAAGCCCCCTCTGTTCTGCTCACCAGGCCTGCAGCGGCAGGATTCTGTCGCTTCAGTAACTGATCGCGTTTCCTCCGACACACGATCAGTTAAAATCTGTTGCCATGCAGGAGATTCCTCCCGTACGGCAACAGTTAACAGCCCCCGGCCAATCACAGACCGGCAGCTGACATCAGCGCGCACGTCTCCGACATATGACATCACTGTCATATGTCAGAACGACGCTGCATACCTCAGCCGAATCGTGGGTGAGGACATTGCTGGAGCTCGGCCAGGTAAGGAAAAACTTTTTTTTTTTGTGAAGCCGCGGTATGGGGCTGCTGCATTTTATACTGCTATTGGGCTGCTGCATTTTATACTCCTATGGGGCTGCTGCATTTTATACTCCTATGGGGCTGCTGCATTATACTGCTATGGGGCTGCTGCATTTTATACTCCTATGGGGCTGCTGCATTTTATACTGCTATTGGGCTGCTGCATTTTATACTCCTATGGGGCTGCTGCCTTTTATTCTCCTATGGAGCTGCGGCATTTTATAGTCCTATGGGGCTGCTGCATTTTATACTGCTATTGGGCTGCTGCATTATACTGCTATGGGGCTGTTGCATTTTATTCTCCTATGGGGCTGCTGCATTTTATACTCCTATGGGGCTGCTGCATTTTATACTGCTATTGGGCTGCTGCATTATACTGTTATGGGGCTGTTGCATTTTACTTTTCAAGATGGGTGTGACCATGGCGGCCATTGTGAAGTTAGCCATTTTGGATCCAACTTTTTTTTTCAATAGGAAGAGAGTCATGTGACACATCAACCTTATTGAGAATTTCACAAGAAAAACAATGGTGTGCTTGGTTTAACGTAACTTTATTCTTTCATGAGTTGATATCACCAACCATTCCCATTTTATCTAGGTGTATCCATATAAATGGCCAACCCTGTACGTTAACCCCTTACTGACATATGGCGTACCGATACGTCATATGTCCGCTCCCTGACTTTAATGCAGGCTTACACGCCGAGCCCGCATCTTTCCCAGATTTCATCAGCCATCATATGCCTCTTAGAGTTGAGGGTGAAATGGAGCTGTTAACTTTAATGTTAATACCATTGTCAATCTCTAAAAGTGGCATTTAACACTCGCCGGTAGGGGGGCGCGTCGTTCCAACTGCTCTTCAGCACACTTGTGATGTGATCTCGGGGTGCCTATAGGTTGTCATGACAGCCAGCGGGTCAGCTGAAGACTCCCATGCTTATCATTACAATCCTCTAGTGAACGCAAATGGTTAGCTTGTGTTCATAGGAGATCGTGATTTTTACTATAAATAGCAGTGCTGATGTTCTGCTATGTATAGTACAAGTCAGGGCCGGCGTCAGCACAAATGCCGGGGCCCTGGCGAGACAGGGGGGCCCATTCAATGCTGGCTCCCCCAGGGGCCCTCAGCTAGCGGCACATCACGCAGCCGCTATGGGGCTCTGTGAGGCAGGGGGCTCACCTGTCGCCAGCGCCAACTCCCCCGGCGCCGCATTGAACATTGAAAGTTCAAAGCAAATGATGGAGGAGAGAGCGCCACCTGATGCTCCCTTTCTCATCATTCTCCACTCTGCCTCTGACACTGCCGCTGTGGGTGCGCGATGACATCATCGCACACTCGCTGTGTGTCAGGCAGTGCAGCAGCAGCCGCCGAGACCGAAGCAGGGAGCAGTGCGGGCACGTTGAGAGGTGAGGAGCGTTTTTTTTTGTAACTATAACAGTGAGTACTGGACTATGGGGCCATTCTTGGGGGGAGGGGAGCTGTGCTGTATACTACATGTCTGTGCTATATACTACATGGCTGTGCTATATACTATGTGGTTGTGTTATATACTATGTGGGCTGTGCTATATACTAAATGGGCTGTTATATGCTACGTGGTACCGCTGAAAACATCATCTTGTCCCGCAAGAAAAAAGCTGCCATACAGCATAATCAGCAGAAAAATAAAAAAGTTTTAGCTCTCAGAATAAAGCAATTCAAAAACAATTATTTTTTATATAAAATAGTTTTTATTGTGTAAAAGCGCCAAAACATAAAAAAAGATATAAATGAGGTATCTCTGTAATCATACTGACCTGAAGAATAAAGCTGCTTTATCAATTTTACCACACGTGGAACGGTATAAATGCCCCACCCCCAAAAGAAATTCAGGAATTGCTGGTTTTTGTTCATTCTGCCTCCCAAAAATCAGAGTAAAAAGCGATCAAAAAATGTCATGTGCCCGAAAATGGTACCAATAAAAATGTCAACTCGTCCCGCAAAAAACAAGACCTCACATGACTCTGTGGGCCAAAATATGGATAAATTATAGCTCTCAAAATGTGGTGATGCAAAAACTATTTTTTGCAAAAAAAAGCGTCTTTTAGTGTGTGACGGCTGCCAATCATAAAAATCTGCCAAAAAAACGCTATAAAAGTAAATCAAACCCCCTTCATCACCCACTTAGTTAGGGAAAAATAATAACATTTTTAAAAATGTATTTATTTCCATTTTCCCATTAGGGTTAGAGTTAGGATTGGGGCTAAAGTTAGGGTTAGGGTTGGGGTTAGGGTTGGGGCTAAAGTTAGGGTTAGGGCTAAAGTTAGGGTTAGGGTTGGGGTTAGGGGTGGGGCTAAAGCTAGGGTTAGGGCTAAAGTTAGGGTTAGGGTTGGGGCTAAAGTTAGGGTTAGGGTTGGGGCTAAAGTTAGGGTTAGGGTTGGAGTTAGGGTTGGGGCTAAAGTTAGGGTTTGGATTACATTTACGTTTGGGATTAGGGTTGGGATTAGGGTTAGGGGTGTGGTTAGGGTTATGGTTGGGATTAGGGTTAGGGCTGTGTTTGGGTTAGGGTTTCAGTTAGAATTGGGGGTTTCCACTGTTTAGGCACATCAGGGGCTCTCCAAACGCGGCATGGCGTCCGATCTCAATTCCAGCCAATTCTGCGTTGAAAAACTAAAACAGGGCTCCTTCCCTTCCGAGCTCTCCCGTGCACCCAAACAGGGGTTTACCCCAAACATATGGGGTATCAGCGTACTTAGGACAAATTGGACAACAAATTTTGGGGTCCAATTTCTACTGTTACCCTTGGGAAAATACAAAACCGGGGGCTAAAAAATAATTTTTGTGGAAAAAAAAAGGATTTTTTGTTTTCACGGCTCTGCGTTATAAACTGTAGTGAAACACTTGGGCTTTGAAAGTTCTCACAACACATCTAGATAAGTTCCTTGGGGGGGTCTAGTTTCCAATATGGGGTCACTTGTGGGGGTTTCTACTGTTTAGGTACATCAGGGGCTCTGCAAATGCAGCGTGACGCCTGCAGACCAATCCATCTAAGTCTGCATTCCAAACAGGGCTCCTTCCCTTCCGAGCTCTGCCGTGCACCCAAACGGTGGTTCCCCCCACATATTGGGTATCAGCGTACCCAGGACAAATTGGACAACAGCTTTTGGGGTCCAACCTCTCCTGTTACCCTTGGGAAAAAAAATTGCGTGCACAAAGATCATTTTGTGGAAAGAAAAAATGATTTTTTAATTTTCACGGCTCTACATTCTAAACTTTAATGAAACAATTGTCAGTTAAAAGTGCTCACCAAACATCTAGATAAGTTCCTTAGGGTGTATTCTTTCCAAAATGTGGTCACTTGTGGGGGGTTTCCACTGTTTAGGCACATCAGGGGCTCTCCAAAAGCGACATGGGTTCCAATCTCAATTCCAGCCAATTTTGCATTGAAAAGTCAAACGGCGCCCCTTCCCTTCTGAGCTCTGCCATGCGCCCGAACAGTGGTTTACCCCCACATATGGGGTATCGGCGTACTCAGGACAAATTGTACAATGACTTTTGTGGTCAAATTTCTCCTGTTACCCTTGGTAAAATAAAACAAATTGGATCTGAAGTAAAAATTTTGTGAAAAAAAGATAAATGTTCAATTTTTTTTAAACATTCCAAAAATTCCTGTGAAGCACCTGAAGGGTTAATAAACTTTTTGAATGTGGTTTTGAGTACCTTGAGGGGTGCAGTTTTTAGAATGGTGTCACTTTTGGGCATTTTCTGTCATATAGACCCCTCAAAGTCACTTCAAGTGTGAGGTGGTCCCTAAAAAAAATGGTTTTGCAAATTTTGTTGTAAAAATGAGAAATCGCTGGTCAATTTTTAACCCTTATAACTTCCTAACAAAAAAATTATGTTTCCAAAATTGTGCTAATGTAAAGCAGACATATGGGTAATGTTATTTATTAATTATTTTGTATGATATGACTCTCTAACTTAAGGGCATAAAAACAAAAAGTTTGCAAAATTTTCAAAATTTTCGCCAAATTTCCATTTTTTCACAAATAAACACAAGTCAAATCGAAGAAATTTTACCACTATCATAAAGTACAATATGTCACGAGAAAACAGTCTCAGAATAACCAGGATCCGTTGAAGCGTTTCAGAGATATGACCTCATAAAATGACAGTGGTCAGAATTGAAAAAAATGGCCTGGTCAGGAAGTTGAAAACAGGCTTCGGGGTGAAGGGGTTAAAGAACTGGTGCAATTTTAAATTCACTGAGCTGGGACCCCATCCCATCAGGTTTGAGATAAGTATCCCAATATGTTTATAACCCAGAGGGGTACTTCTCTGTATATCAAATGTTCAAGCCTGTTCATTTGATTTCAAGCTGTTATGTGATGGAGGGAGATGATCCTCTGTTGTCTTGTTCTTGCTAGGGCTGACTTACACTGTTCCCTGATAGGTAGGGGGCTGATGGATCTTGGTGTTAGCCATTCTGGGAGTCCCACCATAGGAAGATCAAATGTTCCCAAGAATTTTGGAAGGTCCTCTAAGGTGCGGGTGCGAACGGTAGCTGATTTTCCATCTTTTTTGGCAATGAGTTGGAAGGGGTATCCCCATCGGTATGAAATGTCTTTTTCCTTGAGTAGTCCCAATAACGGCCCTTGAGCCTTGCAAAATTGAAGAGCTCTGCAGGCCACATTAGATAGGATAATATATGGAGAGCCATGGAAGGAGAGAGGAATTTTCTCTACATATTTTTTCAGGATCGCCTCCTTTTCTTTATAGAAATGGATTCTACAAATAATGTCTCTAGGACGAGTAGAGTCTGCAGTTTTGGGACCCAATGCTCTATGTATCCAGTCAATCTTGATGGGGTCCTGTAGGTTACGTTGTAATGGATCACCAAATAATTTCTGGGCCCAGGTTTCAAATTGTGAAGATTCTATTGTTCCACGTAAACCATGAATACAAAGATTGTTGCGTCGGTGTCTATTTTCAGTATCATCTATATGGGTAAAAATGTCAATTATATGCATTGTGTGCTCCTGCAGGACAGGCTGCTGTCACTCCCTTGAGGATGTACTTTAGCGACTCACCTAACCTGGCCTACCGTGTTATTTCCTTTGATACCTCCAATATATAATGTGTACTACATATATATTCATTATTACTATGGATTTGTTTGTTATTTAAGTTTGTGTAATAAAAGTTATCATTGTTTTAATTATGGTTTTGTGGACATTTATACTCCTTTCTTGTTTGGTTCTACATTGCTGGAGTTGTTCATCTGATTGGACACCCTTGGGGTGTTTAGGGAGGGAATTTTACCCTCAGCTACATGATATTGTGGGGCTTACTGATTACGCTTGTATATGTGATTCCATATTAGTGAAAAACTGCTCCTGTGTGTTTTCACAGTATGCCATGTGCTGGCAGACATTTAGTTATTCTGCCTTAAGTGCTGACATGTCCTGTTTATGAGAAGTCTCTGGTCTGCCCAGCAGAGAATCCACCTCCCATTTTGTAGGGATTGCTCTTATATGGGCTTTCCAGTCCCAATCTTCCTCACCCACCGATGCAGGGGAAGCGTTCCTGGCTCTGCGGCCTGACCGAAGTCGTGGTGATCGCATTAAAATTCCAATGCCATCTTACCTCTGGGTAAATGGTGTCGTCATCCTGGGGGTGTCGCCGCCCCCCCGCAACTACAATCGCTGTGATTAGCTGTTCAATTCTGAACAGCCAATTGCAGCATTTCTCAGTGTTTCTGGCAATCAGATGGCCTGAAACACTGATGTCCCAGCCTATGCTCTAAGAGCACCGATCATAGGCTGGTGTATGGCAACGTCAGGCATTGCCTGGACCCATTCTGATTGGTGCGACTTATGATTACAGCGATCTCACAAATCACAGGGTACTGATGAGGTGTGACCGCGCAGTGACCTGGCTGTGTCCTGGCTGTGACTTGCCTAGGATTGGAGCTGTAAGAGCATTGATCCTAGGCTGGTGCCTGGCAACGCCAGTGGCACCTCAGCCAGCTCTGATTGGTGTGATTGACGATGATGCTGATCGCACCAATCACAGGGCACAGACACGGTGGGACCACTCACTGCTGCTAAAGAAGAAAGAAGACAGAACAGAGAAGAAAGCCTGATGTCTCCTCCACCCCAATTCCCCTCTCCTCCCTCCTTCCTATCCCCTCACAGAAGAAAGAAGAGAGAAGGAAGAAAGAACAGAGAAGACAACTGTAAGTTTTTTGATCCCTGATCCCTGCCTGATCTCTCCTCATCCAACCCAATCACCCTCTCCTCCCTCACCCCCTTTTTTACATCCTACACACCCCCTTTGTACCACCTCAGTGCGAACATCCAGCAGCCACTGAACACTGATTAGTGATGCAGTTCACTGATCAACACTCGTGCTGACTGTTTTCCACTTTTTTCACTCTCCTTTGCACCATCCCAGTGCACACATTCAGCAGCCACCGAGCTTTAATTAGTGACACAGTTCACTGATCAGCACTCGTGCTCGCTGTTTTACTTTTTTTTTCCACTGACTTTCTTTCTCCCCAGTTACTGCTTTTATCTTTTTTTTTTTTTTTTAAAAGTTTGCACCAAGCACTCTCTCACCCACACAACAGAATAAAGTACTGACACAAGCACCACATACATAAAAAAAAAAAAAAAAAAATGCCCTGCTCGTCCCAAAAACACTATTCAATGGAGGAGGCATACACTTTCCTTGCCTCTGACACTGACAGTAAGGGAGAGGAAATATAACTTCGGAAATATTTGAGTGTTGACAGGGCCGTATTTAGAGTTTCTGCTGCCCTAGGCACTTTTAGCGCTGCCCCCCCATTGGTGAGTATGACACTATCGGCAGTGACTTTGGCAAGAATTGCTGTTGTGAAAATAGCCTTTTGCAGCAGATCGGGCAGTTTTTTTGCATCTGCCACGTAACGGATCACTTACAACGGATCACTTACGGCAACACTGCGCTTGGCTTCATTCATTCCCTATGGGATTTGTGGCACTTGCTGTGATCTGGCAAATGCGGTACCATACCTCCCAACTCTTGAAGGGAAAGAGGTATAAAGGTTGCGGCGCACGTAGTGCGCTGCGGCAAATTTTAGGCCACGCCTCTGACCACACCCATTTCACAACTAGTCACACCCATATCCAAGTCCCAACCACACCCATTTAGCACTGCTGATCACAACTGTTTCATATACACATGATGCTCCATACTGTATAATGACCGCACATGATGCTCCATACACTGTATAATGACCGCACATGATGCTCCATACACTGTATAATGACCGCACATGATGCTCCATACACTGTATAATGACCGCACATGATGCTCCATACACTGTATAATGACCGCACATGATGCTCCATACTGTATAATGGCCACACATGATGCTCCATACTGTATAATGACTGCACATGATGCTCCATACTGTATAATGACCCCACATGATGCTCCATACACTGTATAATGACCGCACATGATGCTCCATACACTGTATAATGACTGCACATGATGCTCCATACACTGTATAATGACCGCACATGATGCTCCATACTGTATAATGGCCACACATGATGCTCCATACACTGTATAATGACCGCACATGATGCTCCATACACTGTATAATGACCGCACATGATGCTCCATACACTGTATAATGACCCCACATGATGCTCCATACACTGTATAATGACCGCACATGATGCTCCATACACTGTATAATGACCGCACATGATGCTCCATACTGTATAATGACGGCACATGATGCTCCATACTGTATAATGACCGCACATGATGCTCCATACTGTATATTGGCCGCACATGATGCTCCATGCTGTATATTGGCCACACATGATGCTCCATACTGTATATTGGCCACAAATGATGCTCCACACTGTATAATTACCCCACATGATGCTCCATACTGTATAATGACCGCACATGATGCTCCATACTGTATAATGGCCACAAATGATGTTTAATACTGTATAATGACTGCACATGATGCTCCATACTGTATAATGACCGCACATGATGCTCCATACTGTATATTGGCCACACATGATGCTCCATACTGTATAATGACCGCACATGATGCTCCATACTGTATAATGGCCACAAATGATGTTTAATACTGTATAATGACCGCACATGATGCTCCATACACTGTATAATGACCGCACATGATGCTCCATACTGTATAATGACCGCACATGATGCTCCATACTGTATAATGACCGCACATGATGCTCCATACTGTATAATGACCGCACATGATGCTCCATACTGTATAATGACCGCACATGATGCTCCATACTGTATAATGACCGCACATGACGCTCCATACTGTATAATGAGCGCACATGATGCTCCATACTGTATAATGACCGCACATGATGCTCCATACTGTATATTGGCCACACATGATGCTCCATACTGTATAATGACCACACATGATGCTCCATACTGTATAATGGCCGCACATGATGCTCCATACTGTATAATGGTCGCACATGATGCTCCATACTGCATAATGACCGCACATGACGCTCCATACTGTATAATGGCCACACATGATGCTCCATACTGTATAAT
Source organism: Ranitomeya variabilis (assembly GCF_051348905.1). Taxonomy (NCBI): domain Eukaryota; kingdom Metazoa; phylum Chordata; class Amphibia; order Anura; family Dendrobatidae; genus Ranitomeya; species Ranitomeya variabilis. Next base: position 362,962,864 of record NC_135232.1, read on the forward strand.
GACTGCACATGATGCTCCATACTGTATAATGACTGCACATGATGCTCCATACTGTATAATGACCCCATATGATGCTCAATAGTGTATAATGCCGCCCTCCCATCTTGTATGCATGGCTCACCTTCCTCCCATCCCATATGCATGGCTCATATCCCCCCGCGTATGCATGGCTCATAATTCCCCCCCCCGTATGCATGGCTCATATCCCCATATGCATGGCTCATAATTCCCCCCCACCTCCTGTATGCATGGCTCATAATTCCCCCCTGTATGCATGGCTGATATCCACCCCCCGTATGCATGCCTCATATCCCCCTATGCATGGCTCATAATTCCCCCCCCTGTATGCATGGCTCATATCCGCCCCCCTGTATGCATGGCTCATATCCCCCTATGCATGGCTCATAATTCCCCCCCACCTCCTGTATGCATGGCTCATAATTCCCCCCCCCCCTGTATGCATGGCTCATATCCGCCCCCCCCGCCCCCCTGGCTGTATGCATGGCTCATAACCCCCCCACCTCTTGTATGCACGACTCATATTCCCCCTATGCATGGCGCATCACTCCCCCCTCCCCCCCCATGCATGGCTCATGACTCCCCCCTCCCCCCCATGCATGGCTCATCACTCCCCCCCCATGCATGGCTCATCACTCCCCCTCCTCCCCCCCATGCATGGCTCATCACTCCCCCTCCTCCCCCCCCATGCATGGCTCATCACTCCCCCTCCTCCGCCCCGCATGCATGGCTCATCACTCCCCCTCCTCCCCCCCATGCATGGCTCATCACGCCCCCTCCTCCCCCCCCCATGCATGGCTCATCACTCCCCCTCCTCCCATGCATGGCTCATCACTCCCCCTCCTCCCCCCCCATGCATGGCTCATCACTCCCCCTCCCCCCTCCTCCCCCCCATGCATGGCTCATCACTCCCCCCTCCGCTCCCCGCTCCTTCTCCCATGGCACGGGCGGCTTACCGTCCTCCTTCAATCCCCCCTGTCCTCTGTCCCTCATACTCACCTGTCAGCTGTCTCACACCAAGCGGGCGCGCCGACAGCGACATCCCTCCGGCTCTCTGTCCCGACTCCCGACTCCCGGCGCACAGGCGCAGGCTCGCAGCTCCTTCTTCCTGCGTGAGCGGTCACGTGATACCGCTTCATTAAGGCTCATGAATATGCGCATATTCATGAGCCTTAATGAGCGGTACCACATGACCGCTCACTCAGGACGCGCTACAGAAGCTGAGACCAGGCATCGCTGGAGCAAGGTGAGTATCGTCTTCAAGGAGGGCGGGGGGGCGGCGGTCGGAGGGTGGGTGGGAGGCTGGTCCCGGGGGGGGGGGGCTGGGGGGGCTGGGGTTGGGGCGGTCGGGAGGTGGGAAAAAAAAAAAAAACCTTGCTCACTTGCTCTGGTGCCGCCCCCCGCATCGTCCCCGCCCTAGGCACTTGCCCTCGGGTGCCTAGTGGCAAATACGGCCCTGAGTGTTGATGTTTTATACAGCACTCCAGTGTTCCAAATGGTCATGGCCCAGTTACGTTTTGAGGCCATCCACAAATTCATGCATTATAATGATAATGCATCGTGTCCTCCCCAAGATGACCCCAACTTTGACCGTCTGCTCACAGTTCAGCCGGTCATCGAACACTTCAATAAAAAGTTTGCTGAAGTGCATGTGCCTCAAAGGGACATCTGCTTGGATGAGTCCCTAATTCATGTCAAGGGGAAGTTCATATTCCATCAATACTTGTCCAGTAAGAGGGTCAGGTACCTAATTAAACTCTAAGCTGTGTGATAGTACCTCAGGGTACATGCACAGGTTTAGCGTTTATGAAGGGAAGGACAGCTACATTGAACCCCATGAATGCTCCCCTCTCCTGGGTGTGAGTAAAAAAATTGTATGGGATTTGGTGCACCAACTGCTGGATCAAGGTTATCACCTCTACATGGATAACTTTTATACCAGCATCCTACTCTTCAAGTCCCTCTCTGCATGAGGTACTGCCGCCTGCGGTGCTGTCCACAAAAATCTGAGAGGCCCCCCGAAAACGCTAATAGGGCAGATGCTCAGAAGGGGTAACAGCAGAGCCCAATGTAGCGACCAATTGCTGGTGGTCAAGTACAAGAGGGATGTCTTTTTCTTGACCCCCGTACATGGTGATGGCAGCACTCTAAGCACTGTCTGAGATACCTCTACACAGGTCTGAAAGCCAGATTGTGTACTGGGGTAAAGCAAAAACATGAGGGGCGTTGATCTCTCTGATCAAGTCCTCCAGCCGAACAGTGCTTTGAGCAAGGCCAAGGTGCGGTACAAGAAGCTGGACATGCAAATTGTACAGGTGGCATTGCACAACGCTTTCCTGCTGTCACGATGTGCTGGCCAGACTGCTACTTTGTACCTTCAGTTCCAGAAGGTAGTGATTAAGGCCCTGATATTTGGCAGTCAGGGCCCCAGTACTTCCGGAACTGAAGGTGCTCTTATCTTACAAGAACAACATTACCCGGGGGAGGTCCTTTAAGTGTGTTACAGAAAGGGAATACGCAAGGACACCATGTAAGGGTAGGCGGATTGCACTAAATAAAAAATAATAAAGTGCATTTGCAACCCAGGGTCCACTGGACAGAGATGATAAACTGCTGGTAGTGAGCAATGACGGAACAGACTGCAAGCGATTTCCTGGACACGCTGTGTTAGCGCCACACAGTGTTACCGGAACACTAAGCACCAAACTCCATGACTCCACAGAGAGGTACTGAACCAATGAATAAAGAGTGCTATGCCCTGTTAATCGTCACAGGGAAAACACGAGGAAAAAGCTTGCTCTGCAACAGAGCTGTGTAAATTGCACAGAGAAACAAAACAGATGCTGAGCATAATACCCTGACTAGGGTTGAGCTTGCTCTGAAACTCTGCTGTGCTAACTGCATACATGTAGGTAACAGATGCTAAGCTAAGTGTCTAATTGCTCCCACTGATGCTAGCTACCAGCCTACGGGTACAGTCCCATAGCTAGACAGACACAAAACACATGCAGACAGAGTGGTAGAGTCTCTACTCGCATAGCCACACATGAATGATACTAGCACACCCACAGGAGCCATTGGAAGTCTTTTATACAAAAGACTCTATCCCAAACACTCACGCCCAGTCAGCTGAGACATCGTCTAAGGGCCAATCTGGAGCTGCCACATTACCAGAGCTGGAGATGTCCGACCACCAATAGGAAGATGCCACATCACGGACATGCTCAGTAAGGTGATTTCTGGACTTAGACTCCTGAGTGACCAGTTGCCGCTGCCTATTGCTGGTTACCATAGACATGGCTGAAGAGCCAGCAGTAACCAGACGAACAGCCAGAGCAAGAGCAAGAGGATGGGACCGATGTCTATGCTCAGCAGCACCTGCAGCTGCGGAAGCTGAATGGGAGACCGCAAAGGCAGATAAGGCTTGGGATCTATCAGCTGGCAGGGGGGCGCAGTCAGGCTGCCTAATGTGGCGGTCCGCAGTGTTTCCCCCGGCGGCTTCATTCTGCCACCCCCGGTCTGGGAGTCAGCTGTTCTCTATGCCGACTGTCAAGCTGACAGCCGGCACAGAGAAGCTGCAGAGCGCCAGCTCCCATCATGTTCGGAGATGGAGGGGGGCCCCTGCAGGGTGGCTGCGGTGAGCAGGGAGAAATCCCTGCAGCTCCGCTGCCTACAAGATGAAATAGCAGCGGAGCTGCAGCGATCTGTCTTCCTGCCCGCACTTCCTCTCACACAGACGCGCCACTGGATGACGTCATCATTCAGCGGCCGGCTCTGTCAGAGGAAGGCGATGGAGATGCTGCAGCAGAGCACAAGGAGAGGTGAGTGGGGTGTGTGTGTGTGTGTGTGTGTGTGTGTGTGTGTGGTGCGCTGCAGGGGAATGTGCAGAAAAGTAAATGGTGTGTGTGTGTAGGGGGAGGAGAGGGCAATGATGGGGATGTGGGGGAGGAGAGGACAATGATAGGGCTGATGGGGAGAGAGCAATGGTGGGGGAGGAGAGGGCAATGATGGGGCTGACGGGAGAGAGCAATGATGGGGATGGTGGAGGAGGAGAGGGCAATGATGAGGCTGACGGGGAGAGAGGAATGGTGGGGGAGGAGAGAGCAATGATGGGGCTAACGGGGAGAGAGCAATGATGGGGAAGGTGGGGAGGAGAGGGCAATGATGGGGCTGACGGGGAGAGAGCAATGATGGGGATGGTGGAGGAGGAGAGGGCAATGATGGGGCTGACGGGGAGAGAGCAATGATGGGGATGGTGGAGGAGGAGAGGGCAATGATGGGGCTGACGGGGAGAGAGCAATGATGGGGATGGTGGAGGAGGAGAGGGTAATGATGGGGCTGACGGGGAGAGAGCAATGATGGGGATGGTGGGGGAGGAGGAAATGATGGAAGTGGTGGAATGGACAATGATGGGGATGGTGGTAGAGGAGGAAATAATGGAAGTGGTGGAATGGGCAAAGATGGGATTGGGGGGGAGGAAATGCTGGAGGTGGTGAAATGGGCAATGATGGGCGTGACGGAGAAGGCAATGATGGAGGTGAAGAGGTGAAGAGAGCAATGATGGGGTGGGGTAGAGGACAATAATATGTGTGTGGACAATTTGAGTGGGGATAGGGGGATTTATTATGTGTGGGGAGAATTTGGGGATGGGGCAATTTTTTATTCAGGAGCACTTTAATGACACTTGTATCTTTAAGGGCATCATGTGGAGATTTTCTGCAAAAGAGCGGAGAAGATGGAAGTCTGCAGCGACGAGCTGTGGATGAGAAAACACATCATGGGATCTGGACAAGATGTAGAAAATAAGGAGAACGACTCCAGAGACGACGTCATCTATTAGGTACCTGGATGTAAATGTTGTTTGTGATACTGACTAACTCTCATGTTTTTATTTATGTTAGGAGCATTAAAGGGGATGTCCAGGTTTGTATTGAGTCTGCAGTCATTCTTTGTGACTGCAGACTTCTGAGTTCTCACAGTGCGCCCTGCACGCTGTCAGGATTTTCTCGTGCTGGCGATTTACATACATGCGGTCACATGCTGACTAGACACATTCAATAATAATGAACTGAGCGAGGCCGGGCATGTCTAGTCGGAATGTGGTCAGAAGTATACAAATCACATGCTTGTGCTGACATGACTGTCCACCGGCAAGGGAGAATCCTAAAAGTGCAGTGCATTCGTTGTGAGAATTCAGAAGTTTGCGATGTCAGGATTCAGCTCTGCAGGTTCCAGTAGTCGTCACATGGACACTTCACTCATATGCGATTTTCATACTTATGGTCCTGTGACAACGAGCTTCTCTTCCTGCTTCTCTGTTCTTCACTGATCACTGAGAGCATTAGGGAGAGGAGCTCGTCGGTACATGACTAAGTGTGAAAATCGCATGTTCTTGGTTCGGGGGGGGGGGGGGGGGGGCGCCAAAATAAATTCTTGCCCCGGGTGCCAGAAACCCTAGATACACCTCTGGATCTATCCCCTGCAGCGGGAGAATCATGATGCCTAACACATCATTTATTAATGTGACACGTGCCCAAATAAACCTGGCCTGTGTATGAAAGAATTCTTCAGACTGTGCTAGACATCCATGGACCAATAATTTAATTTCTGATTTACACAACTGAAATATGACAACCTGATGAACACTACACAACTGACGTATGACAACATGACGAACACTATACAACTCACGAATTCCACTACATTATAAAATTCACAAACCAGGAAACAGTAGATCAGTTCCAAAAAGGGGGCACTTGTGCATTTCCACTGTTGAGGCACATCAGGGGCTCTGTAAACGAGACATGACACCCAGAGACCATTCCATCAAAGTCTGCATTCCAAAACGTCACTCTTTCCCTTCCGAGCCCCAATGTTTACTTCCACATATGGGGTATCAGCGTACTCAGGAGAAATTTCACAACAACTTTTGTGGTCCAATTTCTCCTGTTACGCTTGGGAAAATACAAAATTAGGGGATAAAAGATAATTTTTGTGAAAAAAATATGATTTTTTTATTTTCACGACTCTACGTTATAAACTTTTGTGAAGCACTTGGTAGTTCAAAGTGCTCACCACACATCTAGATAAGTTCCCTGGGGGATCTTGTTTCCAAAATGGGTCACTTGTGGGGGGTTTCTACTGTTTATGTATATCAGGAAGTCTCCAAAAACGTCCAATCTCAATTCCAGCCAATTTTGCATTGAAAAAGTCAAACGGCACACTTTTTCTTTCAAGCTCTGCTGTGTGCCCAAACAGCGGTTTTCCCCCAAATTTGGGGTATCAGCATACTCAGGATAAATTGCACTATAACTTTTGGGGTCCAAATTCCCCAGTGACCCTTGGAAAAATAAAAAATTGGGGGCTAAAAAATAATTTTTATTGAAAAAATACGATTATTTTCACGGCTCTACGTTATAAACTTCTGTGAAGCACTTGGGGGTTCAAAGTGCTCACCACACATCTAGATAAGTTCCTTAAGGGATCTAGTTTCCAAAATGAGGTCACTTGTGTGGGTTTCCACTGTTTAGGCACATCAGGGGCTCTCCAAACGCGACATTGCATCCAATCTCAGTTCCAGCTAATTTTGCGTTGAGCAAGTCAAAAGCGGAACGTCTTCCGAGCTCTGCCGTGCACCTAAACAGTGTTTTTTCGCCATATATGGGGTATCAACATGTTCAGGAGAAACACATTTGAGGGGTGCAGTTTTTGAATTGTGTCACTTTTGGGTATTTTCTATCATATTGGCCTCTCAATGTGACTTCGAATGTGAGGTGGTCCATAAAAAAATGGGTTTGTAAATTTTGGTGTAAAAATGAGAAATTGCTGGTCAACTTTTAACCCTTATAACTTCCTAACAGAAAAATATTTTGTTTCAAAGATTGGTAAAGTATACATGTGGGAAATGTTATTTATTAACTATTTTGTGTTATTTATCTCTCTGACTTAAGGGCATAAAAATTCAAAGTATTAAAATTGCTAAATTTAAAAAAATTTCACCAAATTTCCATTTTTTACACAAATAAACGCAGGTCATATTGAAGACTTTTTTACACTATCATGAAGTGCAATATGTCACAAAAAAAATATCAGAATCAACGGGATCTGTTGAAGTGTTCCAGAGTTATTACCTCATAAAGTGATAGTGGTCAGAATTGTAAAGATTGGCCTGGTCGATACCATGCAAACCACCGTCGGGAGTAAAGGGGTTAAAGTAACCTAAGAGAGCCATAAAGAGTCAACGGGATCCGTGACACATTAACTATATTATTTCTACTATGGATCCTTTAACAAGGGATGCCATGACACCAGTATGAACAGGCCCCACGTTTTGCAGTATGATGAACCTGAAAAATGTGTGAAATAAAAAAAGAAAAAAAAAAGAAAAAGAAGGTTGACTTGATATTTCATTTGCATCATACAGCTAATTATGACACTCCTGTTATTGAGTGCAATATCTGTCTAAATTATATAACATTCATTTTAACTTAAGCATTATTGATCATTCACAAAACTCTTTCTTTTGCTACAGAGTTTACAATAAATTTGATGGCATCTGGTCAGACATTTACAATTAATGAAGCAGTGTGTATTACAAGACCCTGAGTAAATCCCTCTGGTCCAGAAGAGACCATGGCAATCAATTACAGGAATCAGCTTCACATAACCAAAACCCAGGAGAAAGGAAATGATTGATTCATTGACCAGCAAGTCAACCTTGCTCCTAAGTAAAGATGTCCCATAGAAAAAGCCTCAGGTCGAAGGGCCACCCAAGATAATAATAAATGTATTTTCATGTATGTTCTGTTACTCTTTAAGAAAGAATTACAGATGCAACAGAGCTGAGTTAGCTGAGTTCTCAGCACAAAATTATTACTTCATTAGTTTTCTTATGAAACTTAATAATAATTTTATTTCTATAATTGCAACATACTGTTGTGCTCAAAAGTTTACATACCTCGGCAGAATTTTTGCTTTCTTGGCCTTTTTTCAGAGAATATGAATGATAACACCAAAACATTTTCTCCACTCATGGTTAGAGGTTGGGTGAATTCTTTGATTGTCAAACTACTGTGTTTTCTCTTCTTAAATCATAATGACAACCCAAAACATCCAAATGACAATGATCAAAAGTTCACATACCCTGGTGATTTTGGCCTGATAACATGCACAGAAGTTGACACAAATGGGTGTGAATGGCTACTAAAGGTAACATCCTCACCTGTGACCTGTTTGCTTGTAATCAGTGTGTGTGCATAAAAGCTGAGTGAGTTACTGGGATCCAGACGGACTCTTGCATCTTGCATCCAGCCACTGAGGTTTTTGGATTGGGAGTCATGGGGAAAGCAAAAGAATTTTCAACGGATCTATGGGAAAAGGTAGTTGAACTATATAAAACAGGAAAGGGATACAAAATGATATCCAAGGAATTGATAATGCCAGTCTGCATTATTCGAACTGTGATTAACAAATGGAAAATCAGGGGCTCTGTAAAATCAAAACCATGGTCAGGTAGAGCAACAAAAATGTTGTTCACAACTGCCAGGAAAATTGTTTGGGATGCAAAGAAAAACCCACAAATAACATTAGCTGAAATACTGGACCCTATGAAAGCTAGCGGTGTGGCTGTGTCAAGATGCACAATAAGGAGGCACGTGAAGAAAAATGGGCTGCATGGTCGAGTCGCCAGAAGAAAGCCATTACTGCTCAAATGCCACAAAGTATCTCACCTACAATACGCAAAACAGCATAGAGACAAGCCTCAAAACTTCTGGAACAAGGTAATTTGGAGTGATGAGACCAAAATCGAACTTTTTGGCCACAACCATAAACTTTACATTTGGAGAGAGGTCAACAAGTCTTAGGATGAAAGGAACACCATTTTTACTGTAAAGCACGGAGGTGGATCGCTGATGTTTTGGGAATGTGTGAGCTACAAAGGCACAGGAAATTTGGTCAAAGTTGAAGGAAAGGTGAATGCAGCACGTTATCAGCAAATACTGGAGGCAAATTTGCACTAATCCGTCCGGAAGCTGCGCATGGGACGAACTTGGACGTTCCAATATGTCAACGATCCAAAACACAAGGCCAAGTCGATCTGTCATTGGCTACAGCAGAACAAAGTGAAGGTTCTGGAGTGGTTCTCAGTTTCCTGACCTCAATATCATTGAGCCACTCTGGGGAGATCTCAAGCACGCAGTTCATGCTAAACAGCCCATGAATTTACAGGAACTGGAGGCTTTTTTGCCAAGAAGAGTAGGCAGCTTTACAATCTGAGAAAATGAAGAACCTCATCCACAACTACCACAGAAGACTTCAAGCTGTCATTGATGTTAGAGGGGCAATACACAGTATTAAGAAGTGGGTTATGTAAATGTTTGATCAGAGTCATTTGGATGTTTTGGGTTGTCATTATGATTTAAACAATAAATGGCTTTACCCAACCACTAACCATGAGTGGAGGAAAAGTTTTGGTGTTATTATTGATATTCTCTGAAAAAAAGGTCAAGAAAGCAAAAATTCGGCCGGGGTATGTAAACTTTTGAGCACAACTGTATTCCGCAGCACTTTACATTTTGGAAGGGACTTGTACAGACAATAAAAGACATTACAGAATAACAATAATCACATAAATTAACAGATTCCAAGAGGAATGAGAGCCCTGCTCACAAGCTTACAATCTATGAAGAAATAGGAGAGACATGAAAGGTGGATGGTAACAATTGCTTGCATTGCACTATTAATGTAATAAATAGGGTGTTGAAGTAATTTTGCATGAACCAGTAACCAACAATATGTGTTAAATTACAGACACAGAGGGCATAAATGCATAAAGGGTGTGAGAACAGATAATACGAGGGTCCAGGTTTTGAAGAAAATTTTATATGGGTGAAATAGGGATAGTTAGATAAATATGTTGATGCAGTAGGCTAGTCTGAAGAAATGTGTTTTTAGGACACACTTAAAACTGTGGGTATTAGGGATTAATCGAATAGTCCTGGGTAGTGCATTCTAAAGAATTGGCGCAGCATGCAGGAAGTCTTGGTGATGGGAGTGAGAGGTTCTGATTATTGAGGATGTTAATCTTAGGTTATTAGCAGAACAGATGGCACGGGAATGGTGGTAGTCTGAGATGAAGGAGGAGATGTAGGGTGGTGCTAAACCATGAAGCGCTTTGTGGTTGAGAGTGATAAGTTTACATTGAACTCTGGAGTGGATGGGTAACCAGTGTTACGATTGGCACAGGGTAAAGGCATTGGTGTAACAGTTGGTGAGGAATATAATCCTGGCTGCTGCATTCAGGACAGATTGTTTTGATGTGAGAGTTTAGTAAGGCCCCTTTCACATCTCAGTTTTTTTGCCATCAGTCGCAATCTGTCGAATTGTGAAAAAAACGGATCTGGCGACTGATGCTGCCGGATCTGTTTTTTTCTCATAGACTTGTAATAGCGACGGATTGCGACGGATGGTCTCACGTTTCATCTGTCATTCACCGGATCCGTCGAAAATTGTTTGTCCGGGGCCGGAGACAACGGACAAAGTAACGTTTTTTTGTACATCGAAAAATCGGACAGCGACAGATCCGTTGCCGTCCGTTGCCTGCTAGAATGGAAGCCTATGGGCGCCGGATCCGTCAAATGATGGAATCTGGCGACGGATTCAGTTTTTTTTAACTGAGCATGCTCCGATTCAATTAGCCAGATCCGCTAGTCGGATCCGTCCAAAAACCAGATCCGTCGCATCAGTTTTTCACAATCTGCAACGGACCGTCGATCAGTCGAGCCAATGAATTGTGACTGATGGCAAAAAACTGATGTGTGAAAGGGGCCTAAGAGTGAGACCGATTAGTAAAGAGTTACAATAGTCCAGACAAGAATGAATAAGAGCTATAGTAAGAGTTTTTGAAGAGTCGAAAGAAAATGTTGAATTCTAGAAATTGTTTTGAGGTGCAGACGACAAGAGCAAGCGATTGGATGTAGAGCATGAATGAAAAATCTGAATCAAGTATGACACCAAGACAGCGGGCATGTTACTGGGGAGAATTGGTAGAACTGTAAGGGTGGCCCAGGGCGGTAGTTATGGCTCAGGACTTCTACTCCATCACACCCAGGCATTCCCTCACATACACTCCAAGACTCCCAGTCAGCATACCTGCTGCTCCTTTACTAAGTGTACCTGTGTCTCCAGGTCCAATTCCTTCAGAGTCTCCTCTCTTCTGCAGGGGACTCTCTTCAGTCGATTTCACACAAACAGAGACACAGTCCCATTGAACGCTTGAACAATGAACTTTACTTGAAACAGTCACATAACGGTTCTTTTCAGCACTTACAGCAGGCTTTACAATACACAGTTTCTTCTCTGTCCCTGTCTCATCTCTTTCCTTGTCAGCATTTATATCAGGCTCTGCACTACAAAGCTGCTCCTCTTTCTCTGTCTTTCCTTCAACTTTACTAAACCAGCTTCCAGAATGGACCATGCTTAGTGGTCCTCCAGCATCCTCTGTGCCCAATCTTACTTTAGTGGGAGTCCCCTTCAACCGTTTTGTCTCGGTCTCTGGAATGACCATCCACGCAATAAGCCGCCACATTGCAAGTGACCTGTCCGTACTGCTAAGGCTGGTTTCACATTTGCGTTTGTGTCCGCAGAGTTTCAGCCGCATACGTCCGCATGCGTTGTGTTTTCCTATCTTTAATGAAGTGGACGCAGGTACATGCATTTGTATTCTTTTGGCCACGTTTGACTACGCATGTGCAACTTTGGCTTATGCGAGTATAATAGCGAATGTCTGTCTGTCCTTTTTCTATCTTTAGTATGTACTAATTTCTGTCTCTTTTTTCCTGCAGCATTCATAATGTCTTCTTCGTCTTCTGAGGATCACCCTAGCCCTGAATGTGCTGGACGGGAAAGTGAAGTGAGTACATTCCCTACTGATTGGTAAATATTCTCTGTCCCATGTACACGTGGTTATTCTTTTTTTTCTTATCATCTTATCATACCAGTTCTTCCACTGCAGCGGAGGCAGACCAGGAGCAGCCAGCACAAGTTCAGGTGGCAAGACGGCATGTAAGTATACATTTTGTTGACTATACCATTCTTGCATGTTTTTTATTGCTTCACTTTGCTTCTATCTTCCATTTCTGTCTTGACTACTATTTTTTTCTTGACTTTAACTTATTCTTTCCTGTTTTCTGTATCTCTTGTTTTCTTTCTTTTTCTTATCTTTACAACATTAATGTCTTTCTTTCTTTTCTTGGTTCCAGAACGGGATGAAGACTTCATCGACAATGACCTCCTAATTTCTCGGCAGCACTCGGACAATGTGATGATCCGGCGGCTGTGGAATGAGGAGGCCCGAGCGATGATGGATGGCTGGGACAAGCCACACCACGGGTTCACAAGGAATTTTGTAAGTATTTAAATGTTGTGTGATGCGCCATTCACCTTGGCCGGGATCACACAACTGTGTGTGATGCGATAAACTCCTCCGAGTTTCTCACATTACACACAGTGTGTGTGATCCCGACCGAAAGTGCATTGACTAAATTTTTTTTCTTTTTTTCACAGTGAACAAAGTCAGAACCCGTTGGCGTTCGATGAGGGATCGCTTCAGCAAGGACCTTCGTCAGGAGAGCCAGGTTCGCAGTGGTGCTGCAGCAAGGATCAGAAAGTATAATTATCATCGCATGCTGATGTTTTTGAGACCGGTCCTTGCCCAGAGAACGTAAGTATTTTTGTGGTGTATTGTATTGTGTTGTATTCCCTAATCCGTTTTTTTCTAGTCCACAGGAGTTGGTGCTTTTACTATTGTACATTTTTGGTACTAATGTTTTTCTTTTTTTTTCACAGAACCTGGAGCAGCACCCTTGAACCTGGATCTGGAGCGGTCCATCCTCGAACAGCCACGGACCCGTCCCAGCCATCCACCAATAAGCAGCAAGTGGGCCTGCAGCACAGACTGGAGACCAGGAAGCTGGTCCATCAGGTGTTCCCCTGTCCCAGTTCTCTGCCTCTTTTTTGGGGGGCTCTTCCCGCCAGCGGCAGAAGGCCTCGGACAGGTCCCTCATGCCCGAGTTTCTTCACTTGAGCTCGGTCTTCCAGAATGGTTTAAAGGCGCTGGGAGATAGACTGGAAAGTGGTCTGACTCATATTAACACACTTTTCCAGGATGTCAACCAGCGCCTTAACCATCTGGAAGCCGACCTCCAAAGACCAGCACATCATTTCTTTAATCAAATTGAACAGGGCATGTCAGAACACCTTACTCCTGAGCTCCAGCTCAATGTCATGCAGGCCTGCAATGCTGCTTACATGCAGGCTATGCAGCAGACTCGGTACTTGCAGCAGTCAGTGGGGGTATTTCCACCTCTGCCAACACTGACACGCTTGACCTCAATACCGAGTTCTGCTGCATACAACTGCATGGCCACCACCATTCCAAGCCCAGCTGGACACCACTACAGCGCCCCCACTATGCTGAGTGCTGCTGCACAGTCCACTGCAACCACCATGCCGAGTGCTGCTCCTGCTTGGACCTCCTCCACCACCACCACCACCGCATGCCGCATCAACTGGACCCTGGCAGGCCATCCACCAGCACCATGCCACAGCAGCAGCAGCAGCACCCGTATCCTACCTGGCTGTCCACCCACACCATGCCACAGTAGCAGCAGCAACCGGATTCTGCCAGGCCGTCCACCTGCACAATCCTGCCTGAAGACAACATGCCAACACTCCCCAGAAGACAGCAGCGCAAAACACTGGGGAGGAAGAAAATAAACAGCGGACTCTAGCACTCCCTCACCTGAAAATGTGTCTGTGATGTCCAGTTTGTCTCTCCCTTCCAATGTGTCTGTCCCGTCCCATGCCTCCACTACCATCCCTGACATCCCTGACCCCACTACTTTTGTCGCCCCTTCCCCTGCAACCCCTTCATAGTCTTTACCCAGTCAAACGTCTCAGCTCAACGCACCCCGATTCCGTCACGCTTCCCCAAGTCGCCATAGTTAATGTACTTTTTTTTTTTTAATAAATGTGTATTTTTTTCCCCTACTACTGTTTGATTCGGCAACACACACCGTGGGCTGACTAAACACACTGTGCCGTACACTTTTTTTTGCCGCCTCATATCTCCAGGACTGACACAACTTGAACACTGCACTGCAGCCTTGCTTCTTGTGTCTGTCATGGAGCTATGAATTATCAAAAACAAATATGACTTTCATTTTCTCCAGCATCTCTTCAGTCTGCGTAATCTATTAGACGCAGAATGAAGAGACGATGGAGGTAATACAAGGCATATCTATACTCACCTGGCCAGGTGTCAGAAATAGTGAATTCAGGATGCACAAAACCCAGCATCCTGAATTAAGTATTTCTGACACCTGGCCTGGTGAGTATAGATATGCCTTGTATTACCTCCATTGTCTCTTCATTCTGCGTCCAATAGATACTGCAGACTTAAGAGACGCTGGAGCGAATCAGAAGTCGCCTACCATAGCACTGACATCATAAGTCGATTTGAGTTGATTAAAGACAGAGGGCACTCGGTACAGGTTTCAAAACAGTTTTTTAGTTACATAAAACATTACAGGAACATTTTAACATTACAGGTACATACACAAACACAACAGAACATTTTATTAAACCATTCCATCTTGCCATGCCACACGTCCGATATCAGAAACCAAGTAGGCAGCAAATTGGTCACTCATTTGGGCAACTTCTACTGTTGACCACAAAGGGTGAATATGGTAATCTGGTAAGGGGTTTGAAACTGGTTCATCAAGTTCAATGTTGGGTCGCTCTTTAGCCATTATGTAGTTATGCAGAACCACACAGGCTTTGAAACCTCATCGACTGTCTCCATTATTAGATTAATGGCTGTTCCAAGAATGCGCCATTTTGAGACAAGAATCCCAAAGGTACACTCAACAGTTCTTCATGCCCTGCTCAGTCTGTAGTTAACATTTTTTTTGGTGTGGTTCAAGTCCCAACTGGATTATGGTTTCAGTAGGTTTTCACACATCTGAAAGGCCTCATCCCCAACCATAACAAATGGCATTGGCGGGCCTTCAGTGTTGGGAAGAGGTCGTGGCAGGGGAAAATTAAAAATGTTTTGCATACAAGCGTTGGCCCATGTCCAAGTTTTTAAAAGTCTGGGAGTCATTGCCACTGCCAAAAGCTTCAATGTCCACTTCGACAAAGCGACAGTCAGCATCTGCAATCGCCATGAGCACTACAGAAAAATATTTTTTGTAGTTGAAGTACTCAGATCCAGTTCTGGCGGGTTTGGTAATCTGAATGTGTTTTCCATCCACTGCTCCCAAACAGTTGGGGAAATTACAGACTAACCAGAATTTTTCAGAAATATCCTGCCACATTTCCGCGCTGGGTAGGGGGAAAAATTCTTCACGGAGAATGTTCCACAAAGCACGGCAGGTGTCCGCAACTATCCCAGACAAGGTGGAAATTCCTAGCCGGTACTGAAAATGGAGCGATGATAAGCTCTCTCCAGTAGCCAGGAATCTGCCAAAAAAAGAAATGAAAAAATTACGAACAATAATATTTATGATGGGGTTTTGCAAAACACATAAAGGAAAAAACAAATAATACATGGCAGACCAATAATAATTATCACAGGTGTTTCTTTTGAAATATTATGTACCTTAATGTGACCAGGAGACATTCCTCAGCAGGAATCGCTCTACGGAGCTGGGTGTCCTGTCTCCTGATGGCTCCTTGGACACGACCAAGCAAATCCCGGAAGGTCTCTTGAGACATCCTGGAATAGTCCACAAATTTCTCCGGGTTGGCATGGAGCTCGATGTATAGGGTGTGGTAGGCTCCACGGCTCTCCTGGACTTCGATAATGGGGTGTCTCCAAAAACGCCAACACCGTGTTCTTCTCTGTCTTTCTCTGTTTCCTTGTTGCTTACAAGCAAACGCAAAGGCAAGAAACAGCTTGAGATCCAAATCCAGGTTGAAATAAAAGCTCTCCATGCGAAGATACATCGTGAAGCAGGATACAGGAGCAAAATCTGAATATTTCAGCTGTACAACGGGTCTATATAAAGAAATCCCATGAGACACGCCCATTGGTGTCCCATTGGTGGTGTCTGTTTATCTAGATTTTTCTCCTGGTACATTTTTCACCTTTACAACTCATGTGCATAAAAAACGCAAACGCATGCAAAACGCATGCAAACGCTGAGTTTTTTTGACCGCATGCATAAGCTGATGCGGATAAAAAATGCTGCGCTTGCCTACGTTTGCATGCTTTTTTTGTGCGTTTGTGGTTGCGAATGATACACTGCGGACACAACCGCAAATGTGAAACCAGCCTTGGTACTTTTCTTTTCAGCACCTACAGCTGCAGTCCCACTCATACTGCACTGTCAGTGACTCTTTCAATGCCTTCCTTCTCTCTCTCGTAGCCTTCCTGGCCCTGATGCTGCCTGACTGGACCTTAGACTTTGGCAGAGCTGACTGCCTTGACAGGGCGCTCCCGCCCAACTGATTCAAATTCTCAGCTGTTCTGACCCTGTCACTAGCTCCTCCCACATTAACCATCTACAAGCTAAGTCTCTCTATCTCCATCTAGTGGGCAAACTAGGGAACTACCCTCTCCCTAATATTTGGAAACAATACAATCTTTAAGATCATAAATAAACATTATACATAACATGTTCATAGCAACCCCTTTACAGAACCACACATGGAAAAGTCAGGCATAGGTAGGTTAGTAGAGGGAGGAAATATAAGGAGTTCAGTTTTTGACAGGTTCAGTTTCAGATAGAGGGAGGACATGGTGTTAGAGACAGCGGTAAGACAATCACTGGTGTTTTGTAATAATTCAGGTGTGATGTCAGGCCTCAGAGTAGAGGTGCATAATTGTCAGAAATACTTAACAAATAGCTTTTTGTTACACCTGTATGATATGATTTTTAAAATAAGCTGTAGTTCAATAATTGCAAAATTTTACAACCCTCATTACCTGCTAATTAAAAGTAAATAATAAGAACATTTTGTATATGTTCTATCAACTGAAATTTACATGACTGATAATATAGTTACTTATATCACAATGTGTACCACAGTAGATTTTCTCACTACCAAAATTGCCAGAACTTTGAAGCTTGTTTTATATCTAACCTTAACAAGGAAAAAATATTTTTTAAAAGCAAATATTAGGCATATTAGTAAATACAGAATGTGACTGCTGTTGACCTGTGTTTGCAGTCATTATGGGAACTCAGTAACAACTTCAAGGGATATATGACAACTCTGAATGACCAGTGAAGAAACTGAATAAACAATTAAAATGTTTGTCTCAAGTTCTTAAATAATTATAATGGCAAAGTGCTTGTAAAAAAAGCAATTTACTACTTAAAAGTCCTCTCTGTTCTCATAAACAGAGGGATTTTTATTCAATAGTATACCGCTCACTGGCTAGGTTATCAGCCACCCTGCAGTCTCAGCCAGTTACCTAGGTAAAAAAAGAGCATAATCTGCTTGCAAGGTCTGTGTCTAAAGGTACCGTTACACTAAACGACTTACCAACGATCACGACCAGCGATACGACCTGGCCGTGATCGTTGGTAAGTCGTTGTGTGGTCGCTGGGGAGCTGTCACACAGACAGCTCTCTCCAGCGACCAACGATCAGGGGAACGACTTAGGCATCGTTGAAACTGTCTTCAATGATGCCGAAGTCCCCCTGCAGCACCCGGATAACCAGGGTAAACATCGGGTTACTAAGTGCAGGGCCGCGCTTAGTAACCCGATATTTACCCTGGTTACCATTGTAAAAGTAAAAAAAAAAAAAAAACACTACATACTCACATTCTGATGTTTGTCACGTCCCCCGGCGTCCACAGGGTTACGTGCTGCTGCTCAGAGCTTCCTGCACTGAATGTGTCAGCGCCAGCAGTAAAGCAGAGCACAGCGGTGACGTCACCGCTGTGCTCTGCTTTACGGCCGGCGCTGACACCTTCAGTGCAGGAAGTTCTCGGCAGCAACGCGTAACCCTGTGGACGCCGGGGGATGTGACAGACATCAGAATGTGAGTATGTACTGTTTTTTTTAACTTTTACAATGGTAACCAGGGTAAATATCGGGTTACTAAGTGCGGCCCTGCGCTTAGTAACCCGATATTTACCCTGGTTACAAGTGAACACATCGCTGGATCGGCGTCACACATGCCGATCCAGCGATGACAGCGGGTGATCAGCGACGAAATAAAGTTCTGGACTTCTAGCTCCTACCAGCGATATCACAGCGGGATCCAGATCGCTGCTGTGTGTCAAACACAACGAGATCGCTATCCAGGACACTGCAACGTCACGGATCGTCGTCGTTCTCGCTGCAAAGTCGCTTAGTGTGAAGGTACCTTTAGAGGTTGCTTTCTCCTCTTTATAGCTGTTTGGATCACTAGATTTAGTCAGCTTCAGTGTTTATGCGTACTTCCAATGCTGCAGAAGCAAACCTACTGCATCTCTGCTAGTGTAAGGTGGTGGCGGGGACCCTCGACTGCCCCCTCTCTCCCATGTGCTGGGGCCCGTGCACTTTATGCGGTACCCAGATGGTGTACCTGTTTATTAATGTCTTGTTGTGTTCATGTACTGTGCTTATAATGTCTTTATGCTGCATCATTGTAATGTATGTGCTGTGTTTGCCTTGTTCAAATGTTCTACCATGGTACTGTATGATGTCTGTAGTGTAGGGTTAGTCTAGGGTTAATTTAGGGGGCTAAGAAGAAGACAGGAAGTCCCTGTCTGCAAGTTAGAGCCCAGGCAGCATGACCTTAGGCAAGATGCCTGTCCCTGTCTGGGACAGCAAGGACCATCGGCTGGGGGAAATCAAGCTGGCCAGACCCTTGGAAGAGAGAGTGCTGCCCCGGACCCACGGGCAATGAAGCAGGCACTGGCACTGTGTGGTGCTTCACTAACGGGACTTTAAGTGTCCAGATTCCGGCATATGGACTACCTCCTCTTTCAGCCACCGTGGCTGCTGTGGGTATGGAGGTGTGGGTCATTAGAGTGAGAGCAGGAAGGTTGATTCATTTGCTGCAATTACATTGTTCTTCCATCTTCTACTTATTACTACCTCCTCTACGCATTCAATAAAAAGTTATCCCTGCTGGATTTTAACTGAGTCCCTAGATCCAGCTTGCCTGTGCTGTAACGACAGCGGAGAAGAGGTAATTCATCTGGGTTATATCTGTCCTGTCCATTTCATGTGCAAGGGGCCGGGGTGCTTGCTGACTGTATTCTCAGTGGACTCTGTTCGTGGACTGTAGCTTTAAGTGACTTGGCTGTGACTACCACCCCTGTTGTGAACTCTGTTTTCAGGCTCCCTCTTGTGGTCACAGGTGGTGTTGTGTGACTTTTGTTTTGGGCTCCCCCTGGTGGCTTTGTTTGTTATCCTGCGGGTCTGTGGCTGATCAGCTGCCTCGTTATTCACTTGGGAGTTTCCTATTTAGCTCTGTTCCACTTCCACTTGTTGCCGGCTGTCAATGTACTCAGTGCTATTCTGATTACTCCTGATTATCTTCGGTTTCAGTCTCCTCAGGAGAAGCTAAGTTCTGTTTAATTATTTTTTGCTCATCAGTCTGCAATATGATTTCTGTGTATGATGAGTTTAGTCCAGCTTGCTAATATGTGATTTCTTCTGCTGGTTTGCTCTGGGGTACAGAGTTGCTTCCCCCGCACCGTTAGTTGGTGCGGGGGCTCGAGCGATCTCTGCGTGGATATTTTGAATAGGGTTTTTAATTGACCGCACAGTTCCCTTTCTATTTTCTGCTTTCTAGTGTTAGCGGGCCTCATTTGCTAAATCTAATTTCATCTCTGCGTTTGTGCTTTCCCCTTAACTCACCGTTAATATTTGTGGGGGGCTATTCTAAATCTTTGGGGTCATTTCACTGAGGCAAGTGAGGACTTTCGTTCCCTCTAGGAATAGTCAGTTTCTCAGGCCGTGAAGAGACGTCTAGGATTTTCAGGTAACGTTCCACGGCTGCCTATAGTTGTTTGCGGATAGGATCAGGTTGCGGTCAATTCAGTTACCACTTCCCCAGAGTTTGTAGTCGGTTTAGTTACTTAGCTAGTCCTACTTGTGATCCTTGCCACTAGGATCATAACACACCCCGTGCCACCTTGTTACACTAGCAGCACAGAATTGCACTCAATTCAGACCATGCGCCCAGTTCAAACTATCAATCTTAAAAAGTGCGCCGCCTCTTGCAAAGAAGAAAGATGGGGAAGACAGCAGTTCACTTCTGAAGAAAAGAAGTACCCCTTAAGGTTAACCTGACATCTGATACATACTGTTTAATCCATAGCTAAGATCCTCTAGGTCTCAGAATGACAAAAATGGCACTCCAATATACAATATGCAACTCAATTGGGGCAGTGTATTTACTCCCACCTATAAGAAGCGAACCATAGGTCAATTAAAAAATTTATATTTAATAGAAAATTAAAACAAATGTATAAAGGCTACTTGTCCATAATTAATATAAACACACCCCATAGGGAGCAACAGCAAACCACAATGAGTCAATTAATATTGGAGAAAATTCAAACAGCACCTATATAATCTACCCTGTAGGAATTCACATATATAGTATTATACAATATGATTCAAAAAAAAGTACAGATGAACACAAAGTGCCATATGTGCTCAAAGCATCAATAATAATCCAACTAGTACCCCTTAAGTATGTCTATGCGTCAATTAACATGTGACATCTCATTGCTAATATATGTCAGATTATACAGGCGGCATGCATCAGGTACTGACTGTGCAATCTCAGGTATGTTTCACTCAGAAATGCTATGTCTGAGTATGCATTTGCTTTCTTTGCTTTACTGCTTTGTTTATGACAAGCCCTCTTGATATTTGACCCCGAACCTCTTGACCTCTTGAGTACACTGGCTAACATCTTTTCCATGAGTATTGTCTATAGTCACCCCTAGCTTCATTCTACTACTACACATTATCAGTATGCCAGTGCAAATTCTACACTGTTATCAGTATATTTACATAAAGAGATAACAGAGACCTTAAACAAGTTCAGGAAAGTGAGAGCATTTCAGTATAAAAAGTTATAAGAAAAGCCACTGCCTAGAAGCAGCTAAGATGACTAGTCCAAGAGCCAGGCCCCTGTGGCTTCTACATGCCCCACTCCCTTAGACAGACAGTTCTTTGACAGGTCGTCCTTTATGTGTTTGTAATGTCGCAAGTTAAAAATGACATGCTGAATCCTAAATCCGCATAACATACACAATGTTAGGATTCGGCTCCGTTTGCTAACTTGTCTTTTTGCTTCCTATTGTTCTATGTCCTATTGAGAGAAAAGGATGAGAAACTAGTTGACACATTAAAAAAGTATGTAAAGACATGTCACATGTGCTTCTCGCAAAATTAGAATATGATCAAAAAGCTAATTTATTTCAGTTCTTAATATAAAAAGTGAAACTGATATATTATATAGAGTCATTGCAAACAGAGTGATCTATTTCAAGTGTTTATTTCTGTTAATGTTGATGATTATGGCTTACAGCCATTGAAAACCCAAAAGTCATTATCTCAGTAAGTTAGAATAATTAATAAAAAAACACCTGCAAAGGCTTCCTAAGTGTTTAAAAAGGTTCCTTAGTCTGTCTCAGTGGGCTCCACAATCATGGGGAAGACTGCTGACTTGACAGATGTCCAGAAGGCAGTCACTTACACACTCCAGAAGGAGGGTAAGCCACAAAAGGTCATTGCTAAAGAAGCTGGCTGTTCACAGAGTGTTGTATCCAAGCATATTAATGGAAAGTTGAGTGGAAGGAAAAAGTGTGGTAGAAAAAGGTGCACAAGCAACCGGGATAACCACAGCCTTGACATGATTGTTAAGAAAAGGCCATTCAGAAATATGGGGGAGATTCACAATGAGTGGACTGCTGCTGGACTCATTGTTTCAAGAGCCACCACACACAGATGCATCCAGGACATGGGCTAAAAGTGTTGCATTCCTTGTGTCAAGCCACTCATAACCAATAAACAATGCTGGAAGCATCTTACCTGGGCCAAGGAGAAATAGAACTGGACTGTTGCTCAGTGGTCCAAGGTGTTGTTTTCAGATTAAAGTAAATTTAGCACTTCATTTGGAAATTAATGTCCCAGAGCATGGAGGAAGAGTGGAGAGGCAAACAATCCAAGCTGCTTGAGGTCTAGTGTGAATCAGTGATGATTTGGGGAGCCATGTCATCTGCTGGTGTAGGTCCACTGTGTTTTATCAAGACCAAAGTCAGCGCAGCCGACTACCAGGAAAATTTAGATCACTTCATGCTTCCCTCTGCCGACAAGCTTTTTAGAGATGGAAATTTCATTCTCCAGCAGAACTTGGCACCTGTCCACACTGCCAAACGTACCAATGCCTGGTTTAAAAGCAACAATATCACTGTGCTTGATTGGCCAGCAAACTCGCCTGACCAGAGAATCTATGGGGTATTGTCAAGAGAAAGATGAGTGACACCAGACCCAACAATGCAGATGAGCTGAAGGCTGCTATCAAAGCAACCTAGACTTCCATAACACCTCTGAAGTTCCACAGGCTTATCGCCTCCATGCCATGCCACATTGATGCAGTAATTGATGCAAAAGGAGCCCCAACCAAGTATTGAGTGCATTTACTGAACATACATTTCAGTAGGCCAACATTTCGGATTTTAAAATAATTTTTCAAGCTGGTGTTATAAAGTATTCTAATTTACTGAGATAATTAACAGAAATAATCACTTGAAATAGATCACTCTGTTTGCAATGACTCAATATAATATATGAGTTTCACTTTTCGTATTGAAGAACTGAAATAAATTTACTTTTTGATGATATTCTAATTTTGTGAGAAGCACCTGTAAATATGATACATATATTACACATATCACCTATACATATTACGCATTATACATGACACATACAGTTTGGAAAATAAGTATTTCATACACTGACAATTTTGCAAGTTTTCCCACCTGCAAAGAATGGAGAGGTCTAATTCTTATCATAGGAACATTTCAACTGTGAGAGACAGAATCTAAAAATAAAAAACAGAAAATGACATGGTAGGATTTTTACATGCGTAATTTGCTTTATTTTTGCATGAAGTAAGTATTTAATACAATAGAAAACTTAATAATTGGTACAAAAATATTTTCCTGATCTTTGAGTTTCAGCTCTCTCCAAACATTTTCTATTGGGTTCAGGTCTGCAGATTGGCTAGGCCACTCCAGAACCTTGAAATGCTTTTTACAGAGCCACTCCTTAGTTGCCCTAGCTGTGTGTTTGGGTCATTGGTATGCTGGAAGACTCAGCCTCAACCCATCTTCAATGCTCTTACTGAGGGAAGGAGGTTGTTCGCCAAAATCTAGTGATACGTAACCCCATATATCCTCCCTTCAATACGGTGCAGTCATCATGTCCCCTTTGCAGAAAAGCACCTCCAAAGTATGATGTTTCCCCCACCATGCTTCACAGGTGAGATGGTGTTCTTGGGGTGGTACTCATCCTTCTTCTTCCTCCAAACACAGCGAGTGGAGTTGATACCAAAAAGTTCTATTTTGGTCTCATCTGACCACATCACCTTCTGCCATGCCTCCTCTGGATCAGCTAGGGACCTTGCGTGCCCTGCAGGATTTTAATCCATGATATTGTAGTGTGTTACTAATGGTAATTGAGATTGTGGTCCCAGCTCACTTCAGGTCACTGACCAGGTTCTCCTCTGCAGTTCAGCACTGATTCTTGACCTTTCTCAGAATCATCCTTACATAACGAGGCGAGATCATGCATGCATCCCCAGACCGAGGATGATTGACAGTCATCTTGTATTTCTTCTGTTTGCTAAAAAAAGTGTCAACAGTTATTGCCCTCCTTTTCTGTGTCCTTAGACAGCTCTTTGGTCTTGGCCATGGTGGAGAGGTTGTAGTGTGATTGATTGCGTACGTGAGCAGGGGTCTTTTATATAGGTAAGAAATTCACACAGGTGCAATTAATAGAGGTAATGAGGGCAGAGTAGGCGGCCTTGTTAAAGAAAAACTAACATGTCTGTGAGAGGCAGAATTCTTGCTGGTTGGTAGGTGATCAAATACTTATTTCATGCAATAAAATGCAATTTAATTATTTAAAAATCATACAACATGATTTTCTGTGTTTTTTTTTTAGATTATGTCTCTCACAGTTGAAATGTACCTTCGATAAAAATTACAGACCCCTCCATTCTTTTAGGTGGGAAAACTTGCAAAATCGACAGTGTTATCAAATACTTATTTTTCCCACTGTATATACAGTATATTGCACACTTCACAATACATGACACCTATACATTATATACACTGCTCAAAAAAATAAAGGGAACACTTAAAAAAACAGAATATAACTCCAAGTAAATCAAACTTCTGTGAAATCAAACTGTCCACTTAGGAAGCAACACTGTTTGACAATCAATTTCACATGCTGTTGTGCAAATGGAATAGACAACAGATGGAAATAATTGGCAATTATGAAGACATACTCAACAAAGCAGTGGTTCTGCAGGTGGGGACCACAGACCACATCTCAGTACCAATGCTGTCTGGCTGATGTTTTGGTCACTTTTGAATGTTGGTTGTGCTTACACACTTGTGGTAGCATGAGACAGACTCTACAACCCACACAAGTGGTTCAGGTAGTTCAGCTCATCCAGGATGGCACATCAATGCGAGCTGTGACCAGAAGGTTTGATGTGTCTGTCAGCGTAGTGTCCAGAGGCTGGAGACGCTACCAGGAGACAGCCAAGTACACCAGGAGATGTGGAGGGGGCTGTAGGATGGCATCAACCCAGCAGCAGGACCATTACCTCAGCCTTTGTGCAAGGAGGAACAGGACGAGCACTGCCAGAGCCCTGCAAAATGACCTTCAGCAGCCACAAATGTGCATGGGTCTGCACAAACGGTTAGAAACTGACTCCATGAGGATTGCCTGAGTGCCCGACGTCCACAGATGGGGTTGTGCTCACAGCCCAACACCGTGCAGGACTATTGGCATTTGCCACAAAACACCAGGATTGGAAAATTTGCCACTGGCGCCCTGTGCTCTTCACAGATGAAAGCAGGTTCACACTGAGCACATGTGACAGATGTGACAAAGTTTGGAGATGCCGTGGAGAGTGACCTGCTGCCTGCAACATCCTTCAGCATGACCAGTTTGGCAGTGGGTCAGTAATGGTGTGTGGTTGCCTTTCTTTGGAGGGCCGCAAAGCCCTGCATGTGCTCGCCAGAGGTAGCCTGACTGACATTAGGTACCGAGATGAGATCTTCAGACGCCTTGTGAGACCATATGCTAGTGCGGTTGGCCCTGGGTTCCTTCTAATGCAGGACTATGCCAGACCTCATCTGGCTGGAGTGTGTCAACAGTTCCTGCAAGATGAAGGCATTGAGGCTTTGGACTGGCCCACCCGTTTTCCAGACCTAAATCCGATTGAACACATCTGGGACCTCATGCCTTGCACCATCCACCAATGTCACGTTGCACCACAGACTGTCCAGGAGGTGGCAGATGCTTTATTCCAGGTCTGGGAGGAGACCATCCGCCGCCTTATCAGGAGCATGCCCAAGTGTTGTAGGGAGGTCATATAGGCACGTGGAGGCCACACACACTACTGAGCATCATTTCCTTGTCTTGAGGCATTTCCACTGAAGTTGGATCAGCCTGTAACTTCATTTTCCACTTTGATTTTGAGCATTATTCCAACTTCAGACTTCCGTGGGATATTAGTTGTGATTTACGTTGATCATTTTTAGGTTTTATTGTTCTCAACACATTCCACTATATAATGAATAAAGATTTACAGCTGGAATATTTCATTCAGTGATATCTAGGATGCGGGATTTTAGTGTTCCCTTTATTTTTTTGAGCAGTGTATATATATTCGATATAACAAATTACATATATAAAATATATTTCACACACATAATACATGACAGCTACTGTTTATATTTTACGCATAATGCATGACACATATATTACATACATACATAAAAAATGATGAAAAGACATTGGTTCGGAAGGCTGCCATGCAGCCTACAGCAATATTAACCCCTTAACGACCAGATGTGTTTTTGGCTTTGCATTTTCATTTTTTGCTACCCTTCTTCCCAGAGCCATAACCTTTTTATTTTTTGGTCAAAATGGCCATGTGAGGGCTTGTTTTTTGTGGGACGCATTGTACCATGTCATGTACTCGAAAAAGGGAAAAAAATTCCAAGTGTGGTGAAATTGCAAAAAAAGTGCAATCCCACATTTGTTTTTTGTTTTGCTTTTTTACTATGTTCACTAAATGATAAAATTGACCAGCCATTATGATTCTCCAGGTTATTACGAGTTCATAGATGCCAAACATGTCTAAGTTCATTTTTATATAAGTGATGAAAAAATATCCAATTTGTTAAAAAAGAAAAAAAATTGCGCCATTTTCCAATACTCGTAGCGTGTCCATTTTTCGTGATCTCAGGTTCGGTGAGGGCTTATGTTTTGCACATCATTTTTAATGATACCATTTTGGTAGAGATAAGATCGCCCTTTATGGCATTTTAAAAAAGTAATGTTGACTTTTTTTATCGCTACGCTGTTTAGTGATCAGGTTAATCCTTTCTTTTTATTGATAGATTGGGCGATTCTGAAAGTGTCGATACCAAATATGTATTTTTTTTATTGTTTTATTTTAAATTGGGTGAAAGGGGGGTGATTTGAACTTTTAAAAAATATTTTTAAAAATATATTTTTTTTACTTTTTGCGTCCTTCAATAGTCTCCATGGGAGACTAGAAGCTGCCATAATACGATCTCCTCTGCTACATACAGGCGATGATCAGATCGCTGTATGCAGCAGAATTACTCACTTGCTACGTCCACCGGGCGACGCTCATAGCAATCTGGTAGTGACAACCATAGAGGTCTGCATGAGACCTCTGGTTGTCATGCCAACCCATCGGTGACCCGCTCTCACCAATGGGCAGATTTCCGGTGTCCTTGCCAGAAGTACGTGTTAAATGCCGCTGTCAGAGTTTGACAGCAGCATGTAATGGGTTAACAGCTACGGGAGGTTTGATATTCCTCCGGCTGTTAGCAGCACATGTCAGCTGTTCAAAACAGCTGACATGTGCCAGAAAGATGCACATCAAACGGAGAGTGTCCAATTGGTGTACTTTTACGCCCGATGTCAGAAATGGGTTAAAAGAACTACTATCTCATAGCACTTTACAAATATTGTCATTGCTGTTCCATGGTAACATAGTAACATAGTTTGCAAGGCCGAAAAAATACATTTGTCCATCCAGTTCAGCCTATATTCCGTCAGAATAAATCCCCAGATCTATGTCCTTCTAAAAAACCTAATAACTGTAAAACACAATATTGTTACGCTCCAGGAAGACATCCAGGCCTCTCTTGAACCCCTCGACTGAGTTTGCCATCACCACCTCCTCAAGCAAGGAATTCCATATTCTCACTGCCCTAACAGTAAAGTGTCCTCTTATATGTTGGTGGAAAAACTTTCTCTTCTCCAGACGCAGAGAATGCCCCCTTGTGACGGTCACATTCCTTGGTATAAACAGATTTCAGAGGGATATTTGTGTTGTCCCCTTATATACTTATACATGATTATTAGATCGTCCCTCAGTCGTCTTTTTTCTAGACTAAATAATGCTAATTTTGCTAATCTCTCTGAGTATTATAGTTCCCCCATCGCTGTTATTAATTTTGTTGCCCTCCTTTGTACTCGCTTTAGTTCCATTATATCCTTCCTGAGCACCGGTGCCCAAAACTGTACACAGTACTCCATGTGCGGTCTAACGAGGGATTTGTACAGAGGCAGTATAATGCTCTCATCATGTGTATCCAGACCTCTCTTAATGCACCCCATGATCCTGTTTGCCTTGGCAGCTGTTGCCTGGCACTGGCTGCTCCAGGTAAGTTTATAATTAACTAGGATCCCCAAATCTTTCTCCATGTCAGATTTACCCAGTGGTTTTCCATCCGTTCAGTGTGTAATACCAAAGGAAACCAATGCAGACATGGGGAGAATATGCAAACTCCTTGCATATGTTGTCCTTGGTGGACTTTGAACCCAGGACCCCAGCGCTTCAAAGCAACAGTGATAACCAGTGAGTCAACGTGCTGTGCTGGCATGTTGCTACTGAAATTATTGGTGTACGGTTCTAGCAGGTAAGCGGGATGCAGTTACAAGCAGGAGGCAGAGCAAGAGTTAACGGGTTTTTTATATAAAGTTATCACAGCAGTAAATACTCCACACAGGGAGTATGGTGGTGCAAGTATGTAAAAACTCAAAGGGTTAATGCTAACAGAGAAATAACAGAGGGTCAAATAACGAGTTAACTTATCAATCTCTTTTTCCTGGATGGTGGAGGCTGTAAAATCCCATGATGGCGCCGTAGGTGGCACGAGAAGACTCTGAGCCGGTCCTGGAGGAAAGTGAAGCACTGTCTCTGCATGGCGGCGAAGTATCCTGGCCTTCCTACAGGTGGTCTCTTGGTCCTGGAACGAAGTGCTGCCCGAAGGAAAGTCTGAAGAACCACAAGTGGTGTACAAAGTCCCGGAGTGGAGGCCGCAGTCTCACTAACACAATCAGCGTGCACCATAGAATCGGTACATTGCGTGTCTGAAGTTGTCAGCGGTACAGACCGGTTAGTACTGTTGGAGTCAGAGGGTAGAGGGGGGGAAGTCCTCTTGAAGTACACAGTCTGAATGCGTGGGGACTGGAATGGAATCACATGGCCCTGCAGGGTGGCGTCGGTCAGCAGAGAGGGAATCAACTTTCTCCTGTCACACATGCTGGGTACCCGCCAAAAGCCCCATTCTCATGCACTCAGTCCCTTTTATATCAGACCTGCCCCCAACAGTCAGGTTCATAGGTCTGCTCTGGTCAGAAAGTCTTTCCCCTGGCAACAATGGTGACAGCCCCGACAGTTCCGGCCCGGACACGCAAGAGAGACCACTAGCCCAATCCATCTTCCTACATTGGCAAATGAAGATTGTGCGCTGCATTTGACAATAATCTCTGTATTCTTCATATGTCTGGCCTGTGTAGTAGGGTGGCAAGACGGAAGCTTTTACTATAAAGAAAAATATCCAAGCTTGACCATGTTTTGCTAAAACCTACATCAACTCTGCCAAAAGCATGTGGAATAATGTTTTATGGTCTGATGAGACCAAGGTCACAACTGAAGAGGGCTGTACACAGGTGATGACCTGTGACAGTTTGAGTGGGTAAAGATTGCCAATTGTAGATGCTCCATGCTGAGAGACTCTTCTCTAAAAAGCCTTAATGCTATCAAAAATTCATAGGGAACTTCAACAGTATTAAATTAAGAGTGTGCGTATTTATGCAACCACATTATTTTAGTTCATTATTTTTCTTTTTCCACCAAAAAACATTTCAATTTGTTTTTCAATTGAATTGTACAGATAAGTGGCTTTAAAGGTGGAAAAAGATGTAAAATGATGACTTGGCTGTATATTATACTACATGGATGGCTATGGGCAGTGCATTAAAATACATGGATGACTATGGGCTGTGAATTTTACTACATGTATGACAATGGGCTGTGCATTATATTACATGAATGACTATAGGCTGTCCATTATACCACATGCATGGGTAAGGGCTGTGCATAATACTAAATGGATGGCTTTCGGCTGTGCATTATACTACATGGATGTCTATTGGCCGTGCATTATGTTACATAGATGACAATTGGCTGTCCATTATACTACATGCAAGACTATGTGCTGTGCATTATACTACATGGATGACTATGGGCTGTGCATTATACTACATGGATGACTATGGGCTGTGCATTATACTACATGGATGACTTTGAGCTGTGCATTATACGACATGGATAACTAGGGACTGTGCATTATACTACGTAGATGACTGGGCTGTGCATTTTTCTACATGTATGACAATGGGCTGTGAATTATATTATATGAATGACTATGGGCTGTGAATTACAGTATATATGGAGGTGCATTGTACTATATGGAGGAATATGAGCTATGCATTATGCTATATGAATGATTATGAGCTGTGCATTATACAATATGGGTTGTGCATTACATATGTAGGTGCATTATATTATATGAAGGACTATGGGATGTGCATTAAATTATATGATGGGCATTATATATGTAGGTACATTATCTTATATGGAGGACTATGGGATTTGCACTATACATTAAGGACTATGGACTGTGCATTATACTATATGGATGACTATGGGCTGTGCATTATACTATATGGAGGACTATGGGCTACACATTAAACTACAGTCGCATGAAAAAGTTTGGGCACCCCTGGGCAAAATTACTGTTATTGTGAGCAGTAAAGTAAATTGAAGATGAAATGATCTCTAAAAGGCCTAAAGTTAAAGATTACACATTCCCTTTGTATTTTGGGAAAAAATGCATATATTTTCATCTTTTACATTTTAAAAACTGAAAAAAGGAAAACTGGTTGGTGCAAAAGTTTGGGCACCCAGCATGGTTAGTACCTAGTAGCACCCTCATTTGAAAGTATCAAAGCTTGTAAATGCTTTTTGCAGCCAGTAAAGAGTCTTTCAAATCTTGTTTGAAGGATTTTTATTAGTGATGAGTGAATATACTCGCTACTCGAGATTTCCCGAGCACACTCGGGTGTCCTCCGAGTATTTTTTAGTGCTCGGAGATTTAGTTTTCATTGCCTCAGCTGAATGATTTACAGCTACTAGCTAGGCTGAGTACATGTGGGGGTTGCCTGGTTGCTAGGGAATCCCACATGTAATCAAGGAGGCTAGTAGCTGTAAATCATCCAGCTGCGGCAAAGAAAACGAAATCTCCAAGCACTAAAAAATACTCAGAGGACACCCGAGCATGCTCGGCAAATCTCGAGTAACGAGTATATTTGCTCATCACTAATTTTTATCCATTCTTCATTGGAAAATTCTTCCAGTTCTGTGAGATTCCTGGGTCGTCTTGAATGCACTGCTATTTTGAGGTCTAGTCGCAGATGATGTTCAGATCAAAGGACTGTGAGGGCCATTGTAAAACTTTCAGCTTGCACCTTTTGAGGTAGTCTATTGTGGATTTTGATGTGCATTTAGGCTTATTATCCATTTGTAGAAGCCATTCTCTTTTCACTACAGCTTTTTTATAGATGGTGTTATGTTTGCACCAAGAATTTGTTGAAATTTCATTGAATCCATTCTTCCCTGTACCCCTTTAATGTTCCCCAAGCCATTGGCTAAACATAACTCCAATGCATAAAACATAAAAAAACTAAGGGCACCACTAATATAATAGGATCAGCGACTATACACCTTTATAAAAGGACATGTAAGAAAGAAGAAGTGTGTAAAGTAGACAGGATGACAAAATATACTACATGAGCAAAATCATTTTTATTCAACAATGACAGACATATTCAAAACATTTAAAAGACCAAAAATGGCTTGCAGACAACACTGGGTGTGTCCAGGTAGGGATGGACACTCCTCCTCCAATGTACACGCTGAGGTAACACAAAAAAATACACAGAACAATGTATGTATAAAGAGCATGGAAAAGGATTACAATAGTTTAATCAGTCCAAGACTTATATGCTCACACGATAGTCAGAGAGAGCCCAATGAGGCAACTAATGTATGTATATAGTAGGTACCAAATATAGTAATATGACAAACAATAAAACAATAATAAACCCATAAATGATGAGTTATTAATTACATACAGTGGGTAAAGAAAGTTTTCAGACCCCTTTAAATTTATCCCTCTTTGTTTCATTGCAGCCATTTGGTAAATTCAAAAAAGTTCATTTTTTTTCATTAACCCCTTCACCCCGAAGCCTGTTTTCACCTAAGTGACACTGCCAATTTTTACAATTCTGACCACTGTCACTTTATGAGGTAATAACTCTGAAACGCTTCAACGGATCCTGGTGATTCTGACATTGTTTTCTCGTGACATGTTGTACTTCATGATAGTGGCAAAATTTCTTTGATATTACTTGCGTTTATTTGTGAAAAAAACAGAAATTTGGTGAAAATTTTGAAAATTTTGCAATTTTCAAACTTTGAATTTTTATACCCTTGCATTAGAGACTCATATCACACAAATTAGGTAATAAATAACATTTCCCACATGTCTACTTTACATCAGCAAAATTTTGGAACCAAATTTTTTTTTGTTAGGGAGTTATAAGGGTTAAAAGCAATTTCTCATTTTTTCAACAACCTTTACAAAACCATTTTTTTTAGGGAGCACATCACATTTGAAGTCACTTTGAGGGGCTTATAAGATTTAAAATACCCAAAAGTGACACCATTCTAAAAACTACACCCCTCGAGGTACTCAAAACCACATTCAAGAAGTTTATTAACCCTTCAGGTGCTTCACAGGAATTAACGGAATGTGGAAGGAAAAAATTAACAGTTAACTTTTTTTTCCACATAATGATCTTTTAGCAACAATTTTTTCATCTTCACAAGTATAAAAGGAGAAAATGGACCACTAAAGTTGTTGGGAAATTTCTCCTGAATACACCGATACCCCATATGTGGGGGAACACCACTGTTTGGGCGCATGGCAGGGCTCGGAAGGAAAGGAGCGCCATTTGACTTTTTGAAACCAAAATTGGCTGGAATTGAGATCGGACACCATGTTGCGTTTGGAGAGCCCCTGATGTACCTAAACAGTGGAAAACCGCCACAAGTGACCCCATTTTGGAAACTAGACCCTTCAAGGAACTTATCTAGCTATGTTGTGAGCACTTTGAATCCCCAGGTGCTTCCCAGAAGTTTAGAACATAGAGGCATGAAAATAAAAAAATCCAATTTTTTCCCCCAAAACGATCTTTTAGCAACAATTTTTTCATCTTCACATGTATAAAAGGAGAAATTGGACCACTCCTGTTGTTGTGCAATTTATCCTGAATACACTGATACCCCATATGTGGGGGAAAACCACTGTTTGGGTGCATGGCAGGGCTCGGAAGGAAAGGAGCGCCATTTGACTTTTTGAAACCAAAATTGGCTGAAATTGAGATCGGACACCATGTTGCGTTTGGAGAGCCCCTGATGTACCTAAACAGTGGAAAACCACCACAAGTGACCCCATTTTGGAAACTAGACCCTTCAAGGAACTTATCTAGCTATGTTGTGAGCACTTTGAACCCCCAGGTGCTTCACAGAAGTTTCGAACATAGAGGCGTGAAAATAAAAAATCACATTTTTTCCCCAAAAATGATCTTTTAGCAACAATTTTTTTATCTTCACAAGTGTAAAAGGAGAAAGTGGACCACTAAAGTTGTTGTGCAATTTATCCTGAATACACTGATACCCCATATGTGGGGGAAAACCACTGTTTGGGCGCATGGCAGGGCTCGGAAGGAAAGGAGCGCCATTTGACTTTTTGAAACCAAAATTGGCTGAAATTGAGATCGGACACCATGTTGCGTTTGGAGAGCCCCTGATGTACCTAAACAGTGGAAAACCGCCACAAGTGACCCCATTTTGGAAACTAGACCCTTCAAGGAACTTATCTAGCTATGTTGTGAGCACTTTGAACCCCCAGGTGCTTCACAGAAGTTTCGAACATAGAGGCGTGAAAATAAAAAATCACATTTTTTCCCCAAAAATGATCTTTAGCAACAATTTTTTTATCTTCACAAGTGTAAAAGGAGAAAATGGACCACTATAGTTGTTGTGCAATTTATCCTGAATACACTGATACCCCATATGTGGGGGAAAACCACTGTTTGGGCGCATGGCAGGGCTCGGAAGGAAAGGAGCGCCATTTGACTTTTTGAAATCAAAATTGGCTGAAATTGAGATCGGACACCATGTTGCGTTTGGAGAGCCCCTGATGTACCTAAACAGTGGAAAACCGCCACAAGTGACCCCATTTTGGAAACTAGACCCTTCAAGGAACTTATCTAGCTATGTTGTGAGCACTTTGAACCCCAAGGTGCTTCACAGAAGTTTCGAACATAGAGGCATGAAAATAAAAAATCACATTTTTTCCCCCAAAATGATCTTTTAGCAACAATTTTTTTATCTTCACAAGTGTAAAAGGAGAAAGTGGACCACTAAAGTTGTTGTGCAATTTATCCTGAATACACTGATACCCCATATGTGGGGGAAAACCACTGTTTGGGCGCATGGCAGGGCTCGGAAGGAAAGGAGCGCCATTTGACTTTTTGAAACCAAAATTGGCTGAAATTGAGATCGGACACCATGTTGCATTTGGAGAGCCCCTGATGTACCTAAACAGTGGAAAACCGCCACAAGTGACCCCATTTTGGAAACTAGACCCTTCAAGGAACTTATCTAGCTATGTTGTGAGCACTTTGAACCCCAAGGTGCTTCACAGAAGTTTCGAACATAGAGGCGTGAAAATAAAAAATCACATTTTTTCCCCAAAAATGATCTTTTAGCAACAATGTTTTTATCTTCACAAGTGTAAAAGGAGAAAGTGGACCACTAAAGTTGTTGTGCAATTTATCCTGAATACACTGATACCCCATATGTGGGGGAAAACCACTGTTTGGGCGCATGGCAGGGCTCGGAAGGAAAGGAGCGCCATTTGACTTTTTGAAACCAAAATTGGCTGAAATTGAGATCGGACACCATGTTGCATTTGGAGAGCCCCTGATGTACCTAAACAGTGGAAAACCGCCACAAGTGACCCCATTTTGGAAACTAGACCCTTCAAGGAACTTATCTAGCTATGTTGTGAGCACTTTGAACCCCAAGGTGCTTCACAGAAGTTTCGAACATAGAGGCGTGAAAATAAAAAATCACATTTTTTCCCCCAAAATGATCTTTTAGCAACAATTTTTTTATCTTCACAAGTGTAAAAGGAGAAAGTGGACCACTAAAGTTGTTGTGCAATTTATCCTGAATACACTGATACCCCATATGTGGGGGAAAACCACTGTTTGGGCGCATGGCAGGGCTCGGAAGGAAAGGAGCGCCATTTGACTTTTTGAAACCAAAATTGGCTGAAATTGAGATCGGACACCATGTTGCGTTTGGAGAACCCCTGATGTACCTAAACAGTGGAAAACCACCACAAGTGACCCCATTTTGGAAACTAGACCCTTCAAGGAACTTATCTAGCTATGTTGTGAGCACTTTGAACCCCCAGGTGCTTCACAAAAGTTTCGAACATAGAGGCGTGAAAATAAAAAATAACATTTTTTTCCCAAAAATGATCTTTTAGCAACAATTTTTTTATCTTCACAAGTGTAAAAGGAGAAAATGGACCACTAAAGTTGTTGTGCAATTTATCCTGAATACAATGATACCCTATATGTGGGGGAAAACCACTGTTTGGGCACACGGCAGGGCTCGGAAGGGAAGGAGCGCCATTTGACTTTTTCAAACCAAAATTGGCTGGAATTGAGATCGGACACCATGTCGCGTTTGGAGAGCCCCTGATGTACCTAAACAGTGGAAAACCGCCACATGTGACCCCATTTTGGAAACTAGACTCTTCAAGGAACTTATCTAGCTATGTGATGAGCACCGTGAACCTCCAAGTGCCTCACGAAAAATTATAACGATGAGTCGTAAAAAAAAATTAAACACATTTTTTCCACAAAAATGATCTTTTAGCTACGATTTTTTTATTTTCCCAAAGGTTATAGGACAAAATAGACAGAAAAAGATGTTGTGCAATTTTTCATGAGTACGCCGATACCCCATATGTGGGGAAAAACCACTGTTTGGGCACACGTCGGGGCTCGGAATGGAATAAGTGACGTTTTGGATTGCAGACTTTGATGGAATGGTCTGCGGGCGTCATGTTGTGTTTGCAGAGCCCCTAATGTGCCTCAACAGTGGAAATCTCCCACAAGTGACCCCATTTTGGAAACTGGACCTCCCAAGGAATTTATTTAGCTATGTGATGAACACTGTAAACCTCCAAGTGCCTCACCAAAAATTATAACAATGAGTTGTGAAAAAAAACCAAAACACAATTTTTCCACAAAAATGATCTTTTAGCTACGATTTTTTTATTTTCCCAAAGGTTATAGGACAAAATAGACAGAAAAAGATGTTGTGCAATTTTTCATGAGTACGCCGATACCCCATATGTGGGGAAAAACCACTGTTTGGGCACACGTCGGGGCTCGAAATGGAATAAGTGACGTTTTGGATTGCAGACTTTGATGGAATGGTCTGCGGGCGTCATGTTGTGTTTGCAGAGCCCCTAATGTGCCTCAACAGTGGAAATCTCCCACAAGTGACCCCATTTTGGAAACTGGACCTCCCAAGGAATTTATTTAGCTATGTGGTGAGCACCGTAAACCTCCAAGTGCCTCACCAAAAATTATAACAATGAGTCGTGAAAAAAAAACAAAACACAATTTTTCCACAAAAATGATCTTTTAGCTACGATTTTTTAATTTTCCCAAAGGTTATTGGACAAAATAGACAGAAAAAGATGTTGTGCAATTTTTCATGAGTACGCCGATACCCCATATGTGGGGAAAAACCACTGTTTGGGCACACGTCGGGGCTCGGAATGGAATAAGTGACGTTTTGGATTGCAGACTTTGATGGAATGGTCTGCGGGCGTCATGTGTTTGCAGAGCCCCTAATGTGACTCAACAGTGGAAATCTCCCACAAGTGACCCCATTTTGGAAACTGGACCTCCCAAGGAATTTATTTAGATATGTGGTGAGCACCGTAAACCTCCAAGTGCCTCACCAGTGACCCCATTTTGGAAACTGGACCTCCCAAGGAATTTATTTAGATATGTGGTGAGCACCGTAAACCTCCAAGTGCCTCACCAGTGACCCCATTTTGGAAACTGGACCTCCCAAGGAATTTATTTAGATATGTGGTGAGCACCGTAAACCTCCAAGTGCCTCACCAGTGACCCCATTTTGGAAACTGGACCTCCCAAGGAATTTATTTAGATATGTGGTGAGCACCGTAAACCTCCAAATGCCTCACCAGTGACCCCATTTTGGAAACTGGACCTCCCAAGGAATTTATTTAGATATGTGGTGAGCACCGTAAACCTCCAAGTGCCTCA
Source organism: Ranitomeya variabilis (assembly GCF_051348905.1). Classification (NCBI taxonomy): domain Eukaryota; kingdom Metazoa; phylum Chordata; class Amphibia; order Anura; family Dendrobatidae; genus Ranitomeya; species Ranitomeya variabilis. The sequence continues at coordinate 362,999,993 of NC_135232.1, forward strand.
CCAGTGACCCCATTTTGGAAACTACACCCCTGTGTTGTGTCAACAGGGTATAAACTAATTTTATTAATTTGTGGACGTGTGGTATGCTTTGAAGCAATCCTTAATGCAAAGGCCAGGTTTCTCAGGGCAGGTTTCACAATGGTAAATTGTATCCTTTCGGATTCCCCTCTTGGAACATACTCTGCACCGTTTTTGTGATCGTCCTGTCCTCGCTGTTTGGGGAACCTCTCCTGGGAAATGTTGACCTGGGACAATACGGGCACTATCAGATTCAGAAGTACTGGGACCCTCACCTCCCTGTGTGCCAAACATTAGGGCCTTGATGACTACCTCCTGAAACTGAAGGAAGGTCCCCCCCGTATTGCTTGTAGATCGGAACAGCACAAAAGCATTGTACAGTGCCATCTGTACAATGTGCACGGTCAATTTTTTGTACCATACGTAAGCTTTTCGCATGGCATTGTATGGTTGGAGGACCTGATCTGAGAGATCCACACCCCCCATGAACCGATTGTAATCCAGGATACAATCTGGCTTTAGGACTTGTGTTGTGGTCCCACGAACAGTGACAAGGGTGCTGTTGTCACGGTGTATGGTGGTCAGGATAAGGACATCCCTTTTGTCCTTATACTTGACCACCAGCATGTTGTCACTGCATTTGGCTCTGCTTTCCCCTTTTCTCAGCATTTGTCCAATTAGCGGCTTAGGGAGGCCTCGCTGATTTTTTCGCACGGTGCCACATGCAGCTGTACCTCTGGCAGAGAGGGCCTTGAAGAGTGGGACGCTGGTGTAAAAGTTATCAATGTAGAGGTGATAACCCTTATCCAGCAGTGGGTGCAGCAATTCCCACACAATTTTCCCACTCACCCCCAGGATGGGGGGGCATTCAGGAGGGTTAATCTGGGTGTCCTTACCCTCGTAGACCCTAAATCTGTGGGTGTACCCTGAGGTACTCTCGCACAGTTTGTACAGCTTTATTCCATACCTGGACCTCTTACTGGGCAGGTACTGTCGGAATTTTAGCCTCCCTTTGAAATGAACCAGAGATTCATCAATAGCGATGTCCCTCTGGGGTGTGTACGCCTCAGCAAATTTTCTGCTGAAGTGTTCAATCACTGGCCGAATTTTATATAGACGATCAAAGTTTGGATCGTCTCGGGGAGGACACTGCGCATTATCACTGAAATGCTAAAATTTTTGGATCCCTTCAAATCTTGTCCTTTTCATGGCCATGCGGAATACCGGTGTACTGTAGAGAATTTCAGTACTCCAGTATTGCCGAAGCTTTGGCTTTTTGATTATGCCCATATGCAGCACAATTCCCCAAAATGTCATCATCTCTGCTGCATTTACAGGGGTCCATCTGGCGTAAGATGACGTAGGATTTTGGGTGAAAAATTGCTGGGCATAAAGGTTCGTCTGGGCCACCATAAGATTTATTATTTCATCACTGAACAAGAATTTGAAGAAGTCAATTTCAGTGAGGCCAGTCGTGTCAAACTGGATTCCTGAGCTGCTGCTGAAATCCGGAATGATGGGCTGAAAATTTTCAGGGGGTGCAATCCATACGGGATCGATTGCTGCAGGAGTTGCCTGGGTCCTTCGGCGCCTTGTTGGGGGTCCTTCCTCACCAGATGAGGATGATGATGATGATGATGATGAGGAGGAGGAATAGAGGAATGTGGGATCTTCCTCACTGGCTGTATCCGTGTCGGACGCAAGGATGGCGTAAGCCTCCTCTGGTGAATAGCGCCTTGTTGACGAACGGGCCATTTTTTTTCCCCAAACCCTGGGGATGTGTGTGTAAGTGGTGCTTTTACACGTGTAATGTGTGGGGCTTTTGTATAGGGTACTCTTTATTATAACCAATCAGAGAGAAAAGTAGTGGGAAAAAATGTAGAAGAAACAAGAAAAAAAAGATGAAAAGAAAAATCAGATGTAAAAAAATAAGTTTGTATAAAAAAAGTATAAATTTACCATACGCAACTAAATCTTTTTTTTGCAAAAGAAAAAACGAACGCCACTAATAGTGTGACGTACGCTCCCCTAATGAACGCGCTAAAAATTAGACGACGCAAATAATTATTCTTTTTACAAAAGAAGAGCGAACGCCACTAACAGTGTGACGTACGCTCCCCTATTGAACGCGCTAAAAATTAGACGACTAAACTAATTATTCTTTTTACAAAAGAAAAGCGAATGCCACTAACAGTGTGACACACGCTCCCCTAATGAACGCGCTAAAAATTAGACGACGCAAATAATTATTCTTTTTACAAAAGAAGAGCGAACGCCACTAACAGTGTGACGTACGCTCCCCTATTGAACGCGCTAAAAATTAGACAACGAAACTAATTATTCTTTTTACAAAAGAAAAGCGAATGCCACTAACAGTGTGACGTACGCTCCCCTAATGAACGCGCTAAAAATTAGACGACGCAACTAGTTATTCTTTTTACAAAAGAAGAGCGAACGCCACTAACAGTGTGACGTACGCTCCCCTAATGAACGCGCTAAAAATTAGACGACGCAAATAATTATTCTTTTTACAAAAGAAGAGCTAACGCCACTAACAGTGTGACGTACGCTCCCCTATTGAACGCGCTAAAAATTAGACGACGCAACTAATTATTCTTTTTACAAAAGAAGAGCGAACGCCACTAACAGTGTGACGTATGCTCCCCTAATGCACTAGAGATTATCCGGCGATAGCTGACTTTTTTTATGCAAAAAAGACGCTACCTCCCTACCTATAAAACTACTCTGTACGATTTTTTTTTCTAAAAGATGATCGGTCGTCACTAACGCTGTGACGCCGGCTACACTAACACGCTACCACTAAACTACTCTGTACAATTTTTTTTTTCTCTAAAAAAAAAGACCGGTCGTCACTAACTCTGTGACACCAGCTAATCTACGTCTAAAACTATACTGTACTAACTACTATTATTATATTTTTGTAAAAAAAAAATCGGACGTCGCTTAGACTGCAACGTCCGCTGCACTAACTAGCTAAAAAAAAAAAAGTCCTGTGGCACAGTCTCTGATCAGCAGCGATACTGATCAAAGAGCTGCGGACACAGGAAGAGCACAAAATGCTCTGCGCGGGACGCCGCGCACAGGAAAAAAAAGCACAAAAAAGTGCGCTAAAAATTGAATTGGAGGGGGGTACTGGAACAGGGATGGAGGGACGTCACCAAACAGTGACGCCGGCTACGCTACCTTGTCACGTCTAAAACTACACTGTACTAACTACTATTTTTTTCTAAAAAAAAAAAACGGACGTCGCTTAGACTGCAACGTCCGCTACGCTAACTAGCTAAAAAAGAAAAAAGTCCTGTGGCGCAGTCTCTGATCAGCAGCGATACTGATCAGAGCGCTGCGGACACAGGAAGAGCACGAATGCTCTGCGCGGGACGCCGCGCACAGGAAAAAAAGCGCAAAAAAGTGCGCAAAAAAATTCAATTGGAGGGTGGGGGAGGGAGGGGGTACTGGAACAGGGATGGGGGGATGGGAAAGGGGTGGGGGAGGTGCTGCTGCTGCTGCTGTGATCACAGGCTTCACACAGCAGCAGGTGGCAGCAGAGAGCACACAGCAGAAGCACGGAGCTGGAGCAGCACACAGCACAGGAGGCAGGAGATCGCCGGGACGATCGCACTGGCCACCAATGGAATCTTTGACTCAGGTATCACAGAGGGGCTTAGACCACCGCTCTGCACGCCAAATCTGAGAGAAAGATGGCGTGCAGGGCGGTGATCGGTATTTTAAATTAACCCCTTTGGCGCTGATTGGCTAGAAGCTATTGTTCAGCCAATCAGCGCCATAGGGGTTAATCAGGTGAGGTGACGTGGCGATCACCCCACCTACTGTGACGGCTGTGATTGGTGCGACGTCACACAGCATCAATCACAGCCGGTCACATGTTTTTTTTTGTTTTTTTTAAACTTTATTGTCATTTTGCTGTGATTGGCTGGTCAGAATTGACCAGCCAATCACAGCGATCGCTGATGCGGGGGGGGCGGTGCAACCCCCCGGAGCTACGTGCAGGGATGGCTGCTGTCCCGGGACAGCAGCCATCGGGTCCCGATCACCGCGCGATGCGACTCGGTGACCGGAAAATGGCGGCGCCGTACTAGTACTGCGGCTGGCACTAATGCAGTGCCGGCAGCGCCGTACTAGTACGGCGCATGGCACGAAGGGGTTAATGTACATTCTGCACCACATCTTGACTGAAACCCCCCCTGAAATATAGATTTTTTTTGCATATTTATAAAAAAACAAACTGAAATATCACATGGTCATAAGTATTCAGACCCTTTGCTCAGACACTCATATTTACGTTACATGCTGTCCATTTCCTTGTAATCCTCCTTGGGATTGTTCTACTTCTTCATTGGAGTCCAGCTGTGTTTAATTAAAATGATAGGACTTGATTTGGAAAGGCACACACCTGTTTATATAAGACCTCACAGCTCACGGTGCGATGATTTAGTGAATCCTGCTTTGAGCAGGGGGTTGGACCAGATGACCCAGGAGGTCCCTTCCAACTCTATCATTCTAAGATTCTATGATTCTTTGATTCTATTTCAGACCAAAGGAAAATCATGAGGTCAAAGGAACTGGCCAAGGAGCTGAGAGATAGAATTGTGGCAAGGCACAGATCTGGCCAAGGTTACAAAAGAATTTCTGCAGTACTCAAGGTTCCTAAGAGCACAGTGGCCTCCATAATCCTTAAATGGAAGACGTTTGGGACCACCAGAAGTCTTCCTAGATCTGGCTGTCCAGCCAAACTGAGCAATCATGGGAGAAGAGCCTTGGTGAGAGAGCTAAAGAAGAACCCAAGATGCAGTAGGGAGATGGAAGAAAGTTTCACAAAGTCAACTATCACTGCAGCCCTCCACCAGTCAGGCCTTTATGGCAGAGTGGCCCAACGAAAGCCTCTCCTTAGTGCAAGACATATGAAAGCCCGCATAGAGTTTGCTAAAAAACATAAAGGACTCCCAGACTATGAGAAATAAGATTCTCTTGTCTGATGAGACGAAGATAGACCTTTTTGGTGGTGATTCTAAGCGGTATGTGTGGAGAAAACCAGGCACTGCTCATCACTTGCCCAATACAATCCAAACAGTGAAACATGGTGGTGGCAGCATCATGCTATGGGGAAGTTTTTCAACTGCAGGGACAGGATGACTGGTTGCATTGAAGTAAGCATGAATGCTGCCAAGTACAGAGATATCCTGGATGAAAACCTCTTCCAGAGTGATCTGGACCTCAGACTTGGCCGAAGGTTTACCTTCAAACAAGATAATGACCCTAAGCACACAGCTCAAATTACAAAGGAGTGGTGTCAGAACAATTCTGTGACCATTCTTGACTGGCCCAGCTAAAGCCCTGACCTAAACTTAATTGAGCACCTCTGGAGAGACCTGAAAATGGCTGTCCTTGTTCACCATCCAACCTGACAGAACTGAAGAGGATCTCCAAGGAAGAATGACAGAGGATTCCCAAATCCAGGTGTCAAAAACTTGTTGCATCATTCCCAAGAAGACTCATGGCATTACTAGCTGAAAAGGGTGCTTCTACTCAATACTGAGCAAAGGGTTTGAATACTTATGACTAGGGTTGAGCGAAACAGATCGGCCAATTTCAAAAGTCGCCGTCGGGTCGGCCGTCGACGATCTTCGCTCCAAAGTCGGGTTTCGTTTTTTATATATATATATATATATATATGTCATTGAGACACATATATATAAATATATATTTATATTTACTTCAGCGCGATATATGTGAAAAGCCGGTAATTCAATTGCCGGCTTTTCATTTCTCCTGCCTAAACCCGACATGATATGAGACATGGTTTACATACAGTAAACCATCTCATATCCCCCTTTTTTTTTGCATATTCCACACTACAGGTGGATTACCAGTATAATAAAATATTACAACAACCTGTGTCTTTATTTCATTAAAATACTTTGCAATATTGTGTGTGTGTTTTTTTAACCCTTTCATACAATTGGATTAATAATGGATAGGTGTCATAATTGACACCTCTCCATTATTAATCTGGCTTAATGTCACCTTACAATAGCAAGGTGGCATTAACCCTTCATTACCCCATATCCCACCGCTACACGGGAGTGGGAAGAGAGTGGCCAAGTGCCAAAATAGGCGCATCTTCCAGATGTGCCTTTTCTGGGGTGGCTGGGGGCAGATGTTTGTAGCCGGGGGGGGGCAATAACCATGGACCCTCTCTAGGCTATTAATATCTGCCCTCAGTCACTCGCTTTACCACTCTGGCGTAGAAAATTGCGCGGGAGCCCACGCCAATTTTTTCCGCGATTTAACCCTTAAATTTAATAGCTACAGCGCCGAAATTTTGCACATACACACTACTAACATTAGTAGTGTGGAATATGCAAAAAAAAGGGGGATATGACATGGTTTACTGTATGTAAACCATGTCTCATATCATGTCGGGTTTAGGCAGGAGAAATGAAAAGCCGGCAATTGAATTACCGGCTTTTCACATATATCGCGCTGAAGTAAATATAAAAATATATAGATTTTCCATTAACTTGCATTGGGTTTCGTGTTTCGGCCGATCCCCGACCCCGACTTTTCAAGAAGATCGGCCGATTTCACTCGACTCGACTTTTGAGAAAGTCGGGTTTCATGAAACCCGACTCGACCTCAAAAAAGGAAAAGTCGCTCAACCCTACTTATGACCAAGTGATATTTCAGTTTTTCTTTTATAATAAATGTGAAAAAAATTCTACATTTCTGTTTTTTTCAGTCAATATGGGGTGCAGAGTGTACATTAATGAGAAAATAAATGAACTTTTTTGAATTTACCAAATGGCTGCAATGAAACAAAGAGTAAAAAATGTAAAGGGGTCTAAATACTTTCCATACCCACTGTATATGTTCAATATACCAAAATGGAATTAGCTAGAAAAAATCCAGGGTAAAGAGTTAAAAATGGCTATTAGCTAAATGGATAAAATCATGTAATGATGGTACCTGTGAGTGGCAACTGTGACATGAGGAGCAGGTACCCCATGCGTATCACCACGAAATGTGGTTTTCTCAGGGGTAATAGTGGGAGTATGGTGGGAGTATGTCACGAGTCTGTTCTATATAAATGGCAAGTTAATGAGGTTAATTAATCAGATAATAATTACCATATGGCTAAGAGGATGAGCAATCCACATTTCAAAGTGGCGTCCAGAAGTGTCAAGTGTGCAAGTGAACAGTATGCAAACAAAAGAAAAGACATCTCAATGAGTTTAGTGGTGCATGCGCATAACCAAATAAAGTACCATAAGGAGCAAGTGCACAAGCACACTGCAGCAGGCAGAGAAGCTACAAAATGTGCTTGTGCATGTACAAGCGCTTCTCACAAAATTAAAACATCAGCAAAAAGTTAATTTATTTCAGTTCTTAATATAAAAAGTGAAATTCACATATTATATAGATACAGGAAAGATATATTTCTTGGTACCGTGTTAGCCAGTAGATAGAAAGATATTTATTTATGCTGTGCATAAATATGTGATTTCCTTTTTTTTTCTTTTTCTGTGCTATGTTGTGCATAAATATGTGATTCTTCAGAATTTCTTTTAGTCTTTGCCTGATGAAGAGACCTGTGTAGTCTCGAAAGCTTGCAATTTGTTACCATCTTTTCAGTTAGCCATTAAAAGGTATCAACCACTGAGGACTCTCAATTCTAAATATTTTTCATATTATATAGAGTCATTACAAACAGAGTGATCTATTTGAAGTGTTTATGTGTTTATTTCTGTTAATGTTGATGATTATGGCTAATATTTTTAGTAAAAGCCAGTAAAAATAATTGCTCATTGAGGCCTCTGGGTGACAGACTATTACGATTATACAGTATATCCATCTGGCCTCACATCTCAATAACTTTTCCACGATGTTTCCACCTCTGATAGTTGCATCCAGCTTATCTACTATCATAACTCAAAGCAGTCTTGGAGAACCATTATTAACTTGGGGATAGGCTTACTTTGCAACTTGTCTTTGCAGGCACGTGTGATGATTGATATACGCTGTTGAGTTATACACTGGAGCTCTTGGGTGGTCTGGCCTACATAAAGTTACATGTTATAATTCATGATGTACAGATTTGGCTGGCAAATATAGGTATAGTACAATGCCAAAGATTTCCCTTACTTTTTACATTACATGAGTGATAGCTATTATAAATTCTACAACCATACATATAGTATAATGGATCTCGTAGTCCTCCATAGATTATAATGCACAGCCCATAGTCCTTTATATAATATAATGCACAGACCACAGTCCCCAATATACAATGCACATCCCATAGTCCTCCATATAAGATAATGCACCCCGAGAGTACTCCATATTCCTCCATATAGTATAATGCACCTCCATATATATTGCACAGTCCGTATTCCTCCATATTAGTATAATACACAGCCCTTATCTTCAATATAGTATAATGTACAGCCCATATTCCTCCATATAGTATAATGCACCTGCATATATAATGCACAGCCCATATTCATCCATGTAGTATAAAGTACAGTCCATCGTCATCAATGTAGCATAATGTACAGGCTATAGTCATACATGTAGTATAATGCACAGCCATAGTCATCAATACAGTATAATGCACAGCCCATAGTTATCCATGATGTAGTATCATATAGTTACATAGTTACACATTTTGAAAAAAATACCTAGGCTCATCAAGGTCAACATTTCTCCACCAGTTGTTTTTTGTCACTAAATTAACTATATCCCGCAATGTCATGTGTATTGAGGAAATCATCCATCCTTTTTTAAAAAGCGGTTTTATTGTCTGCCATTACTACCTCTTGTGGTAGGGCATTCCACATTCTGACTGCTCTAACGGTAAAGAACCCTTTCCTTTTTAGCTGCCGGAATTGCCTTTCTTCCACCTGTAATGAGTGTCTCCTAGTCCTTAGCATGGTCTTTAAAAGGAATAAGTAAAGCGCTAGTCCTTTGTACTGACCACACATATATTTATACATGTAAATGAGATCTCCTCTAAGGCATCTTTTTTCTAAGCTAAACAAGCCGAACTTTTCCAACCTCTCATCATATGAGAGGCCTTTAATCCTGTGTATTATAGGAGAGGCCTCCATCCTGTGTAATATAGGAGAGGCGTCCATACCCTGTAATAATCTAATTTTCCACCTTTGAACTGACTCTAACTTCTGAATATCCTTTTTAAAATGTGGAGCCTGAAACTGGATCCCATATTCTAGATGTGGCCCCACCAGTAATTTATAAAGGGTACATTGAGTACTGCTGCTCATCTTACTTGTAACCAGAATACCCAAGTCCTTCTCCTGTTCTGTAGTCCCGAGTACACTCCCATTTAATGTATTTGCAGCAATAAGATTACTCCGTCCTAGGTGCATTACTATACATTTATCTACATGAAATCACATTTGCCAAGTGTTTGCCCATTCAGTTATCTTATTCATTTTGTTTTGCAATATTATAATGTCAAGGTCAAATTTTAATATCCTACATACTTTCTGGCGTATAAGATGACTTTTTAACCCCTGAAAATCATTTCAAAAGTTGGGCGTCGTCTTATACGCCGGGTACGGCGTGTGCAGGGAGCGACCAGTCACATGACTGCGACGTCATCGAAGGTCCTTCACTCACTGCATCCTTAGGAACGGAGGCCGCCGCTTGCACCGCTAAGAGCCGGGGGCCATCGGAGGGTGAGTATATCCCATATTTTTTATTTTTATTCTTTTTTGAATATGGATCCCAGGGCCTGAAGGAGAGTCTCCTCTCCTCCAGACCCTGGGAACCATCCGCACCGCACACGCCATATAAGATGACTGGGCGTATAAGATGACCCCCGTCTTATACGGCGGGTATATCCCAAACTCCATATTTTATATGGAAAAGTTGGGGGTCATCTTATACACCAGAAAATACGGTAGTTTTATCAGAAAAGACTGACACTTTATTCTCAATCCCATCCATTAATAAAGCGGTTAAAAAGAATTGGTCCTAGCACAGATCCCTGCTGTCCCCACTGCTGACTATATCCCATTAAAGGAACGTACCATTTATGACAACTCTTTGTTTCCTGTCATTTAACCAATTCCTTACCCATCTGCAAATAGCTTTCCCCAACCCTTGCCTCTGTAACTTCAGTATAAGACTGTATGTGGAACAATATCAAATTCCTTTGTAAAGTCCAGATCAATCACATCAGCTGCATTACCAACATCCAGATTTACACTTACAGTACCTCCTCAAAGAAACCCAACATATTAGATAGATTTTAATTATTTTTCAGCATTGAAAGACCTTCACCTGTTTTCACGTAAATTAATTCTCCAAAAACTGCATTCTAAGGGTACTGTCACACTCTGCAACTTTCCAACGATCACGACCAGCGATACGACCTGGCCGTGATCGTTGGAAAGTCGTTGTGTGGTCGCTGGGGAGCTGTCACACAGACCGCTCTCCAGCGACCAACGATGCCGAAGGCCCCGGGTAACCAGGGTAAACATCGGGTTACTAAGCGCAGGGCCGCGCTTAGTAACCCGATGTTTACCCTGGTTACCATCGTAAAAGTAAAAAAACCCAAACAGTACATACTCACATTCCGGTGTCCGTCAGGTCCCTTGCAGTCTGCTCCCCGCTCTGACTGAGTGCCGCCGTAAAGTGAAAGCAGAGCACAGCGGTGACGTCACACACACCGATCCAACGATGACAGCGGGAGATCCAGCGACGAAAGAAAGTTCCAAACGATCTGCTACGACGTACGATTCTCAGCAGGGTCCCTGATCGCTGCTGCGTGTCAGACACAGCGATATCGTATGGATATCGCTGGAACATCACGGATCGTACCGTCGTAGCGACAAAAGTGCCACTGTGTGACAGTACCCTAAGGGTGAATATGGACAAGAAAACTGGAGTCCTGCTGAGAGAGATGCCATTCAGGTGTTACTGGAGGAACAACTTCCAGCAAGAGAGGGTGGGTTCCCAGAGTCAATTCTTCCCAGATCTTCAAGGTTCCCCCCTTTGTCACTCTGCCCAGCGGTAGAGATTTTGACTAAACTGGTGTCAGAGGATTTGAAAAAACTACCTACATACCGTCAGTTTGACAATCTGACGCAAAAAAAAAGCAAAGCAATCCGTCAGCTACAATCATTAAAGGATGTGGTTTTCAAGGCGGCTGACAAAGGCGGGAACATCGTGATCTGGCCAATAGCTAAATATGAACGGGAGGCATTTCGCCAGTTACGTGATGATTCAGTGTATAGCAAATTAAGCCATAAGCCGATGACCTCCTTCTCAGCACAACTCCAATTGATCCTCCAGAAAGTGTTTGATCTGGGGATAATTAATAAAAAGGTGCTGGAAGGTCTAACAGTACAATTTCCCAAGGTCCCAACTTTTTATCTACTCCCGAAAGTGCACAAGGACACCGTCAATCCACCAGGACGTCCGATCGTGTCTGGAATGGGAGGAATTTCTTACCCAATATGCAAGTTTATTGACCACTATTTAAAAACATTAGTAGAAACTTTACCTTCTTATGTGAAAGACACGACGGACATCCTAACTAGGATTGACGGCACCTTTGTTGAGACAGGGACACTGTTGGTTACAGCCGATGTAGAGACGCTGTATACTTGCATTAACCATGATGATGGGCTGCGGGTGGTCCGCTTCTTCCTCGAGACCTCCGATCTGGACAGCCATTTGTGTGAGCTTATCCTCGAGCTGCTGCACTTTGTCATGAACCATAATTTTTTTACATTTAAAGATAATTTTTATCATCAAAAGCGAGGCGCGGCCATGGGTGCAGCCTGTGCGCCCGCGTACGTCAACCTCTTTCTAGGATACTGGGAGAGGTTCGTTTTTGGTGACGCGGGGCGGAGGCTGCTGACCATGTGCTTTGCTGGCTGCACTACATAGATGACGTTTTTTTCCTTTGGCACGGGACAGTGCGGCAGCTCGAGGATTTTATGGCTGTGTTGAATTCTAACTGTTATAACATCAAACTAACTTACAGATATGACCCAGTTAAAATTGATTTCTTGGACATCAGTCTGGAGGTCGACTCTTCGTCGACCATCCAGACAGATTTTTTTTTCGTAAAACAACGGCAGATAATGCCTTGATTCATGCAAAATCTGCACACAGCCAAGCCACCATAAGGGCCGTCCCGGTCGGACAGTTCTTCAGGATGAGGCGGATCTGTTCTACAGAGGAAAGATTTGAAATGCAAGCGGCAGACCTACGGACACATTTTGGTCAGAGAGGTTATAGTAAAAGGAGTATCAAACAAGGCTATCATAGAGTCAAGTCCACCCCCCATGATCTGCTGTTATATCAAAAGAAAAAGAAAAAGAAGGGAGATTAAACCATTCGATTCATCTCAGTATTTAACCACAAATGGAATAATATGAGGGCCATTTTGACTAAGCATTGGCCGATTTTAAGCACAGAACCCTCCCTGGGACGGTATCTCAGTGACCGCCCGCTTATGACCTCACGTAGGGCGAAAAATCTGAAGGACATGTTAATTAAGAGCCATTATGTGGCACCAACCAAAAGTTTATTTGGGTCGACTAAACCAGCAAAGGGATGCCATACCTGTGGCCACTGTGTGGCTTGCGCCAATGTCCTCCGCAGCTCCTCATTCTGCTCTGCAGATGGCAAAAAGCAATTTCAGATTGAAGAATTAATTAACTGTGGTAGTGTTAACGTAATATATTATGCCACATGCAGCTCTTCGTTAATCTACATAGGGTTGACATCGAGAGAGCTTAGAATAAGAGTGAGGGAGCATGTGCGGGACATTGGCGCAGCCCGGTCGTTGGAAGATCCTGCAGAATTAAAAACAATTCCGCAGCATTTTAGATCCTTTCACAATTGTGATCCAAGAAGACTCATGATAAGGGGAATTTATGTAGTTCATACAGATATAAGGGGGGGAATGTCAAAAAATTATTGGCGCAGCGGGAATTAAAATGGATTGTTACACTGGGGACAATGAAACCATTCGGGCTTAATGAGTCCCTCAATTTTGCACCCTTTCTGTAAAGATATGAAAATAGAGGAGGTATAAATTTCTTGTCCGTATTCCTTCGTGTTGCATGTTTTTAACTGGTGTTAGTGTGTGTCTCTATTTTTTATTTTAATTATTGTCTTTTTCTCTTTTGCATAGTTTTTAATTTTAATTTATCTCCTGCGGTGTGATGAATTACATCTGACTTACATATCCCAGACCAGCCGGCCAGAAAGTAAGAGCAGATCACAGCGGTGACGTCACCGCTGTGATCTGCTTTCACTTTACGGCGGGACTCAGTCAGAGCGGGAAGCAGACGGCAAGGGACCTGAAGGACACCGGAATGTGAGTATGTACGGTTTGTTTGTTTTTACTTTTACGCTGGTAACCAGGGTAAACATCGGGTTACTAAGCGCGGCCCTGCACTTAGTAACCCGATGTTTACCCTGGTTACCCGGGACCTCGGCATCGTTGGTCGCTGGAGAGCGGTCTGTGTGACAGCTCTCCAGCGACCACACAACGACTTTCCAACGATCACGGCCAGGTCGTATCGCTGGTCGTGATCGTTGGAAAGTTGCAGAGTGTGACAGTACCCTAAAGTTCCAGGTTTTTGCACTTCCCTTTTGAATGTTTGATTGAAATATACATTAAAATGTATCATATTATGGTCACTGCATCTTAAATGTTCCTGACCTGAAGATCTGAAATTGTATCTGGTCCATTTGACAGGACCAGGTGCAGCAGATTATCTTCCCTGGATGGTTCATCTACCAGCTGAGAGGTAATTGTCTTGAATTGCGGATAAGAACTTGCAGCTGCAAGCACAACCAGAAGATTCTACGTCCCATTAAATGTATGGATAGTTAAAATCCCCCATAATAAGTACTCTATTATTGTTTGCTGTCTTTTTAACTTATTGCAGAATTTCACCTTTACTTGTTCTGCTGAACTAGGAAGCTTGCAGCAAACTCCATTTAGCAGTTTTCCATTATTGCCATCCCCATGTACATTTACCCACCCTGAATGTCGTCAATGAGAACATATCTTAAGTCTTATTTAATGAAAATACACACCCTTCCACCTTTTCTGCCTTTCCTGTCCTTTCTAAATGTAGTGTTTCCCTCTATGTTTGTCATCCAGTCATTGCTTTTGTCCAGCCAGGTTTCCGTAATGCCCACCACATCGTATTCTGTGGCCGACATAAGAGTCTCCAAATCGAATTTTGTTTGCAAGACTTCTTGCATTTACAAGCAGACATTTAATACTATCAGAACATTTATTACTCCTTCTCACCTTCCTATGTTCCTTGCATGTCCCAGCCCCCCAAATCCTCATTGTTACCTATTGTCTCACTCTCTATGTCTATTTAAGCTATCTCCTTTTCAGCAAACCCCTTAATGACCGCGGATACGTCATTTAACTGACCTGAGATATAAGAGAATAGCCTCCCCATACAGGTGACAATCCTGCAGCTGTCGGCTGTACACTATAGCTGACAACTTTTTCATTCCTATCATGCCACTTTATATTAATTCCTGAAAAGCACCTGAAGGGTTAATAAACTACCTGACAGCAGTTATCAGTATGTCAAGGGGTGCTGTTTTTAAAATGCTATCAGTTTTGGGGGTTTTCTAATATATAGGACCCCTAAAGTCACTTCAAACCTGGGTAGGTACCTAAAAAAATAATTTTGTAAATTTCCTTGAAAAAATGAAAAATTGCTGCCACATTTGTAAACCTCCTAAAATGATAACAAAATAAAATAACATTTTACAAATTGTGCTGATGTAAAGCAGACATGTTGGAAATGTTATTTATTAATGTTTTGCTATGGTATGACTATCTGAATTAAAGGTATAATCATTCAAAGTTTGAAAATTGATAATTTTTTAAATTTTGTCAAATTTCTATTTTTTATAAATAAACACAAAACATATCAACCTAAATTTACCATTATCATAAAGTACAATGTGTCATGAAAAAACAATCTCAAAATCACTGGATTTTGCAGTTCCAGAGTTATTACCACATAAAATGACACTGGTCAGATTTTTAAAATTTGGCTCTGTCACTAAGGTGTTAAATCCTAATTAAAAAACTCCTCCTTCCATCTGACCATTTTTACTCCCAAACAAAACTGCACCTTCCCCATTGAGGAGCAACCCATCTCTACCGCAGAGCCTGTATCTGACAGTCAAGTTGGCCCAGTTCTCCAAGAACTTAAATCCTTCCTTCCTGCACCAGTTTCTAAGCCACTTACTTATCTCCCTAAGGCTAGTTTCACATTTGCGTTAGAATCCGCAGCGTTTAATCCGCATCCGCAAGTGCAGGAAAAAACGCATAGAAACACGTACAAACGTGGAAAGCATGCGGTTAAAAAACGCCGCGTTTGCACGCTTTTCCATGCGTTTTGTCATGCGTTTGCGTTTTTGGTGCGCATGGTGAAAAATTTTACAGGAGAAAAATCTAGATAACCAGACACCGCCAATGTGACTACAGAGGGTGTGTACTATGGGATCTCTATATATAGACCATAGGACTGCTGAAATAATGTGATAAAGTGTGCTACTGTATCCTGTGTCATGATGGATCTTCGCATAGAGAGCTTATATTTCAACCTGGATTTAAGCATCAAGCTGTTTCTTGCCTGTGCGTTTGCTTGGGAGCAAGACAGAAATCGCAAAAGATGGAGAAGGATACGGCGTAGGCATTTTTGGAGACACCCCATTATCGAACTACGTGAGAGCTGTGGAGCCTATCACATGCTGTATGGCGAGCTTAATGCCAACCCGGACAAATTCCCGGAATATATAAGGATGTCGCAAGACTCTTTCCGCGATTTGCTTGCTCGTGTCCAAGGAGCCATACACAGACAGGACACCCAGCTCCGTAGAGCGATTCCACCAGAGGAACGTCTGCTGGTTACACTAAGGTACGTAACAAATCTAAACAAATGCCAGTGCTAATTTTGGGTGTTCTGACATGTATTTTTTTTGTATTTTCCTTTATGTCTTTAGCATAACAACACCATAAATAGAATTGATTGTAATTTATTTTTTTTATTATTTTCTTCCAGATTTCTGGCAATCGGAGAGAGTTTTTCATCCCTCCACTTCCAATACCGGCTTGTAATTTCCACCCTGTCTGGAATAGTTGTGGACACCTGCCGGGCTTTGTGAAATGTTCTCCGGGATGAGTTTATACCCCTACCCACCGTGGACATGTGGATGGCAATTGCTGAAAAATTCTGGAGTGTGTGTGACTTCCCCAACTGTTTGGGAGCAGTGGATGGAAAGCACATCCACATTATCAAACCAGCCAGAATAGGATCGGAGTACTTCAATTATAAAAAATATTTTTCTGTTGTGCTCATGGCAATAGCTGATGCGGACTGTCGCTTCATCGTCGTGGACATTGGAGCTTTTGGCTGTGGCAACGATTCCCAGACTTTTAAGAACTCGGATATGGGCGGCCGTGTGTATGGCAAAAATTTTAATTTTCCATGGCCACGACCTCTTCCCAACACTCAAGGTCCACCGTTGCCATTTGTTATGGTTGGGGATGAGGCCTTTTAGATGTGTGAAAACCTACTGAAGCCATATTCCAGTCGGGACTTGAACCACACTAAAAGGATCTTTAACTACAGACTGACCAGGGCTCGAAGAACAGTAGAGTGTACCTTTGGGATTCTAGTCTCAAAATGGCGCATTCTTGCAACAGCCATTAATCTACAAATGGCGACAGTCGACGAGGTGGTCAAAGTCTGTGTGGTTCTGCATAATTACATAATGGCTAAGGAGCGACCCAACATTGAACTGGATGAACCAGTTGCACACCCATTGCCTGATTACCAGCATCACCCGCTGCGGTCAACTGCTGAAGTTGGCCACATGCGGGACCAATTTGCTGCCTTTTTTGAATCAGATATTGGACGTGTGTTATGGCAAGACAATGTTGTGTAAATGTCCTGTTGGGATTTTGTCTGTACCAGTTCATTTCTTAAATGTTACAAATATTGGTTGTTAATAAACTTTATTTTTTGGTATCTTGACCGTGTCTCCTATGTATTTCCTCTACAAACCAAGGCTGCCCTCACACTAGCAGTATTTGGTCAGTATTTTATATCAGTATTTGTAAGCCAAAACCAGGAGTGGGTGATAAATGCTGAAGTGCTAAATATGTTAATATTATACTTTTCCTCTAATTGTTCCACTCCTGGTTTTGGCTTACAAATACTGATGTAAAATACTGACCACATACTGCTAGTGTGACGGCAGCCAGGTTGTTTTAGTGGTAAGGTTGTTGACGTCATTGCATCCTGATTCTGTTCTGCAGTATCCATTGGATGCAGACTGAAGAGACAATGACTGTTTAATACAAAACAGATCTATACTCATCAAGTCAGGTGTCAGAAATAATGAATTCATGATGCACATATAACAGCCTCATGAATTCATTATTTCTGACACATGTCCAGGTGAGCATAGATATGCCTTGTATGACCGCCATTGTCCCTTTACTTTGTGTGAAATAGATTACGTACACAGAAGAGAAAAAGGAGGTTATACAATGCACTTCTCTACTCACCAGGTCAGGTGTCCTAACTAATGAGTTTTTGGACACCTGACCTGTTGAGCAGAGGTGTCAAACTGCATTCCTCGAGGGCCGCCAACAGGTCATGTTTTCAGGATTTCTGTTATGATCTGGTGGCCTAAGAGCAGCATGAGACGTACTCTGGAGAAGGTGGTACCTGTACTGACCGCAGACCCTGAACTTAACACCGCAACTAGAAATAGCCGTGGAATGTACCTTTCACTCCCTAGACATCTCGACACAGCCGGAGGACTAATTACCCCTAGAGATAGAAGAGGGAAAACTATCTTGCCTCAGAGAAAATCCCCAAAGGATAGACAGCCCCCCACAAATATTGACTGTGAGAGGAGAGGGAAAAAACATACACAGACTGAAATCAGAATTTAGCAAAGGAGGCCACTTCTAGCTAAATAGAAAGGATAGGACAGAGTACTATGCGGTCAGTATTAAAACACTAGAAAATATCCACCACAGAAAATACAAAATCTCCACATCTAACTAAAGATATGGAGGGTATATCTGCATCTCCAGAGATACCAGCTTGGCTAAACAAATCCTTATACAGACCAAGCTGGACAAGACAAAAACATGGAAAAGAACTGAACAATAAGGCCCGCTGCATGTGGACAGCAAAAATCAAGGCCAGAACTTATCTTTGTTGAAATGAACAGCAAAGCAGGAGAGATCAGGCAGGGATGTGAATCCTCCAGGAACAATGGACAACTGGCACTGACTAAAGGGTCAAGCAAGACTAAATAGCCCAGTCAGAATTGCAAAAAATGGACACACCTGATGAATGCTGCGATCCAGAGACAGCAGCGCTACCACTTATAACCACCGGAGGGAGCCCAAGAGCAGAATTCACAACAGATTTCCTTAGCATTCCACAAGGTGCTGGAATCATTCTGTGCAGGTGATTAAATTATTACCTGTGCAATACAAGGAAATCCTGAAAACATGACCTGTTGGCGGCCCTCGAGGAATGCAGTTTGACACCTCTGCTGTTGAGTATAGTTCTGCATTGTATTGCCACCATTTTCTCTTCAGTCTGCAACACTAGTCACAGACTAAGCAGAATGAAGAGATTATGGAGAAAATACAAGTATAAATTTTTTGGTCCACCTCATATCTCTATACTAAAGACACAAAAAGTGTTGTACTTGATAAGTACTGGAGCTATGATGTGGACAAAAAATAAAGTGTGCGGCGCAGTGTTTTATTTGGCGCACGGTGTGTGTTGCCGACGGCGAAATACACAATTAACCACACATAATTGGGGGCAAAAAACAATAGTATTTATTTTCTTACAAACAAAATTTTTATTTAACTGCGCCTGCTTGGGGTAGAGTAATGGAAATAGGGTGTGTGATACTGTGAGGTCTGGCTAAGTGTGGACGACGCAGGGGTGGCAGGAGAAGGGGCAATTAAACTAGTGGGGTCTGGTAGTTCGGGGATGGGGCTTGACACATGAGAGGCCTGAGACGCACTTGAAGGGTGAGACAAACCTGACATTACAGACACACTGGGAGGTGAGGGGGGAGGAATACTGATAGTACGCATTTTTTAATTTTTTTTCCCTTTCTGGGATCGACATGTTCTGGGAAGCCTTGGTGGGCTCATTTGTCGTGGCATGGTCATGGTGGGTGACCTGTCAGGGTCCGGCTGCACTGTGCTCGTAGAGCGTGCAGCCATGCCAGAGTCCATAGTGCTCATAGAGCATGCAGCCATGCCAGAGTCCATAGTGCCCGTAGAGTGGAAGGGCATGCCAGGGTCCATAGTGCTCGTAGAGTGGAAGGCCATGCCAGGGTCCATAGTGCTCATAGAGCGGAAGGCCATGCCAGGGTCCATAGTGCTCGTAGAGCGGAAGGCCATGCCAGGGTCCATTGTGCTCATAGAGCGGAATGCCAAGCCTGGATCCTGCTGCCTCATGGTGGTGGTAGAGCAGAAGGCCATGCCTGGGTCCTGCTGCATTGTGGTGGTGGTGGAGCGGAAGGCCATGCCAGGGTCCCACTGCTGCATCGTGGTGTCAGTGGAGGAGGTCTAAGCAGGAGCAGCGGTTGTCATGGTGGTGGTGGTGGGCTGTCCTACAGCACTCGGCATGGTGGTGGTGCTGTAGTGGTGTCCGGCTAGGAATGGAGGTGGCACTGCAGTGGTATGCAGCAGAGGTTGGCATTGAGGTCAATCGTGACAGTGTTGGCACAGGTAGATATGCCGCCACTGTCTGCTGAAAATACCGACTCTGCTGCATAGCCTGCACGTAAGCCGCATTGCAGGCCTGCATGACACTAAGCTGGAGATCAGGAGTAAGGTGTTCCAACATGCCCTGTTCAATTTGATTAAAAAAATGATGTGCTGGCCTCTGGAGGTCGGCTTTTACTTGGTCAAGGCTTTTGGTGACCTCCTGGATACGTGTATTCATATGGCTAATGGCAGTATCCAGTCGGTCACCCAAAGCCTTGAGTCCATCGTGAAAAACCAAGCTCAAGTGCAAAAATAGGGGCATGAGTGACCTGTCCGATGCCCTCTGCCGCTGCCGAGAGGGGACCCAGAAAAAAGGGGAAGAGGCAGAGGACTGGGAAAGGGGAACACCTGATGGACCAGCTTCCTGGTCTCCAGTTAGTGTGGCAGGCCCACTTGCTGCAGCGCTGCTGGATGGCTGGGACGGGTCTGTGGCTGTCTGATGAAGGACCGCTCCAGAACCTGGGTCAACAGTGCTGCTCCATGTGCTGTGAACAAAGGAAAAAAAAACAAACCAAAAACTGAATAAGCGCCAACTCCTGTTCACTAGAAACATACAGATTATGACAATACAACACAACCTAATGCACAGGAGAAATACTTACGTTCTCTGGGCAAGGACTGGTCCTAAAAATGCCAGAATGTGATGGTATTTATACTTACGGATCCTTGCTCCAGAACCACTGGGAACACGGCTCTCTTGACGCAGGTCCTTGTTGAAGCGGTCCTTCATCGAACGCCAACGTGTTTTGACTTTGAGCACTGTTGAAAAAACAAAACATAATGGTTAGACAATGTACTTTTGGCCGTGCTCACACAACTGTGTTTGATGAGAGAAACTCCTGAGAGTTTGTGTAATCACACACAATTGTGTGAGCACGGCCAAGGTCTCTGCTGCTTCACACTGCATTGCAATACTTACAAAATGCAGTTCGGACTCGAGTCGGGGCGTTGTCCCAGCCATCCCACATCGCTTTGGCCACCTCATTCCATAGGCGCCGGATCGTCACGTTGTCCGAGTGCTGTGGAACCCGGGTGTCCCACAACGGGACTCGCTCACGGACCAGGGAGATGAGGGTATCGTTGTTAATGAGGTCCTCATCCTGTTTGGGAACCTAAAACATAAATGAAGACATTAAATGTTGTATACATTAACACAGTGATGGGCAACCTTTTGAGCTCGGTGTGTCAAAATTCGCCAAAAAACCGAGCATAACTTGGGTGGTGTGTCACCTTGATAAAAAAACATAATTTTGCGACATGTATAGTTTAAATAACAAATATGTATAATTAGAATTAACTTACCTGCTTAGTGACTTCTTTGTTCATCTGTCAGTTGGTTTCTTTTGTTGGTCTTGCTATTATTTAACTTGTGTGGGATGCCGTGAACTAAGATAAGTGAGGGGGATGGGGAATTCTTCCAGTGATGGCGAACCTGTGGCACTCCAGCTGTTGCAAAACTACAATTCCCATCATGTCTTTACAGCCAAAGCCTTTGCTTTGAATGGCCAGCCATGATGGGAATTGTAGTTTTGCAACAGCTGGACTGCCACAGGTTCGCCATCACTGATGCCTCCCTCTCACTTATCTCAGTAATGGCCAATGACACCCCACAGTTCACTGGATGATGGTTGCTGTAGTAGTCACAGGGCCTCCAGACAGCAATCACAGGGCCTGAGTCCAGACAGCAATCACAGGGCCTGAGTCCAGACAGCAATCACAGGGCCTGAGTCCAGACAGCTATCACAGGGCCTGAGTCCAGACAGCAATCACAGGGCCTGAGTCCAGACAGCAATCACAGGGCCTGAGTCCAGACAGCAATCACAGGGCCTGAGTCCAGACAGCTATCACAGGGCCTCAGTCCAGACAGCTATCACAGGGCCTCAGTCCAGACAGCTATCACAGGGCCTCAGTCCAGACAGCTATCACAGGGCCTGAGTCCAGACAGCAATCACAGGGCCTGAGTCCAGACAGCTATCACAGGGCCTGAGTCCAGACAGCTATCACAGGGCCTGAGTCCAGACAGCTATCACAGGGCCTGAGTCCAGACAGCTATCACAGGGCCTGAGTCCAGACAGCTATCACAGGGCCTGAGTCCAGACAGCTATCACAGGGCCTGAGTCCAGACAGCTATCACAGGGCCTCCAGACAGCTATCACAGGGCCTGAGTCCAGACAGCTATCACAGGGCCTGAGTCCAGACAGCTATCACAGGGCCTCCAGACAGCTATCACAGGGCCTGAGTCCAGACAGCTATCACAGGGCCTCCAGACAGCTATCACAGGGCCTGAGTCCAGACAGCTATCACAGGGCCTCCAGACAGCTATCACAGGGCCTGAGTCCAGACAGCAATCACAGGGCCTGAGTCCAGACAGCTATCACAGGGCCTGAGTCCAGACAGCTATCACAGGGCCTGAGTCCAGACAGCAATCACAGGGCCTGAGTCCAGACAGCAATCACAGGGCCTGAGTCCAGACAGCTATCACAGGGCCTCCAGACAGCTATCACAGGGCCTGAGTCCAGACAGCTATCACAGGGCCTCCAGACAGCTATCACAGGGCCTGAGTCCAGACAGCTATCACAGGGCCTCCAGACAGCTATCACAGGGCCTGAGTCCAGACAGCAATCACAGGGCCTGAGTCCAGACAGCTATCACAGGGCCTGAGTCCAGACAGCAATCACAGGGCCTGAGTCCAGACAGCAATCACAGGGCCTGAGTCCAGACAGCAATCACAGGGCCTGAGTCCAGACAGCTATCACAGGGCCTCAGTCCAGACAGCTATCACAGGGCCTCAGTCCAGACAGCTATCACAGGGCCTGAGTCCAGACAGCTATCACAGGGCCTGAGTCCAGACAGCTATCACAGGGCCTGAGTCCAGACAGCTATCACAGGGCCTGAGTCCAGACAGCTATCACAGGGCCTGAGTCCAGACAGCTATCTCCTCAGGCCTCAGAAGTGCAGCCTGGGACTTCTGGTCGGTGCAGCCTGGGACTTCTGGTCGGCGCAGCAGGGAGCAGCGCAATGTCGCCCAAACAACACAGATCCGACGCAGAGGCCTGGGACTTCCGGGAGCTGCGCCTGGCCTACCGGAAGTCCCAGGCCTAGACGCTCTGCACCGGAGCTCTGTTGTTTGGACCCACAGACCTCCTGCATGGCATCCGATCCGATAAAAAATCGGATCGGATGCCATTGTTTAGCATTCCGATACCGCAAGTATCGGGTATCGGCCGATATTTGCTGTATCGGAATTCCGATACCGAGATCCGATACTTTTGTGGTATCGGGTATCGGTATCGAAACAACATTAATGTGTGTAAAATAAAGAATTAAAATAAAAAATATTGCTATACTCACCTCTCCGACGCAGCCTGGACGTCCGCGAGGGAACCGGCAGCGTTGTTTGCTTAAAAATCGCGGTTTTCCTTCCTTCCTTGAAGTCCCGGCTTGTGATTGGTTGCGTGCCGCCCATGTGACCGAGACGCGACCAATCACAGCAAGCCGTGACGTAATTTTAGGTCCTTCAGGATTTTAAAATTACGTTCCGGCGTTGTGATTGGTTGCGTGCGGTCACATGGGCGACGCAACCAATCACAACGCCGGAACGTAATTTTAAAATCCTGAAGGACCTAAAATTACGTCACGGCTTGCTGTGATTGGTTGCGTCTCGGTCACATGGGCGGCACGCAACCAATCACAAGCCGGGACTTCAAGGAAGGAAGGAAAACCGCGATTTTTAAGCAAACAACGCTGCCGGTTCCCTCGCGGACGTCCAGGCTGCGTCAGACAGGTGAGTATAGCAATATTTTTTATTTTAATTCTTTATTTTACATATTAATATGGTTCCCAGGGCCTGAAGGAGAGTTTCCTCTCCTTCAGACCCTGGGAAAGAAGCAATTTCTATGGGGCCGCGGCCGGCGGCCGGCGTGTCACTGAAAATGACTACGCGTGTCAGCACTGACACGCGTGTCATAGGTTCGCCATCACTGCATTAACATAAGGAAAAGAAAGAAAACAGAGGCTGAGAAATGGCATGAATAAGGAAAGTCAAGATAAAAAAGGAGTCCAGAAGAAAAATGTAAAGAAAGAGGAAAGTAAAGAAAGGAAGATTCAAGAATACTAAAGTGAGGATACAGTAAACAGTCAGCCAGGTATACTTACACGCTGCCGCCTTGACACTCGACTGTGACCCCACTGCTCCTGCTCACCCTCTGCCGCAGTGGAAGAAGTGCTCTAAAAAAAGGAAAAAAAAATTGTTATATGTGTAGATGTGACAGTGAATTCGTACCAATCTGAGGAGGTGAGTACTCACTTCTCTGACATGTTCGCCTTGAGAAGGCCCACAACGTTGCTCCTCATCAGAAGAAGAAGACATTCTGATGCATGCAGAAAGAAAGAAATGGCAGAAATTAGGACATGTATAGACAGAAAATAGAAAATAAAGGCATTGGCTAGGATATACTCACATTGTTCAGAGGCTTGTTTCCTCCAAGGTGCTTTTGTCTGTCTCCTCTGCTTCTCTGTCTGCTGAGTAGTGACCTGCAACTGTTCACTCCCTCCTTTTATCACCTTGTATGTGGGGAGTGGCTAATCAGTGTCTAGACATGTTTTTCTCTGGTGCAACGCATGCATTCATGAACGAAAGCAAACGCATGTGCTTGCGGCCGCATGCGTTCATATAGACAGCAATGCGTTTTTTTGCCGCATTTCTTCCGCTAACAACCGCATACGTTTCGAGGTGGCAAATTGACGCTTCTAAAATTACTACATGTAGCGTTAACCGCGCCAAAATGCAGACGACAAAACGACGCATGCGTCGTCAAACGCGGCAAAACGCAATCAAACGCAGACACATGCGTCCCTAATGTTAAATATAGGAATACACAACGCATGCGGATTATTGCGGAATAAATGCTGCGGACTCAACCGCAAATGTGAAACCGGCTTGAGCTTTAGCTGTCTTTCTAGTGATGCTTGTGGCACTGGCATTATTTCTGAAAACCTTGGAAGTTCTGGCCTAAGCTCCTCTCCTAGCTTCCTGTAATCATTTTTAAGGGCCACCGCTTACTCACTGATTTAAGATAAAAGCAAAAAACCTTACTTCCCATCTGCTCCCCTGCTGTGCAGCATCCTCTTCTTAGGTCAGCAGCTGATGTCAGCGTGCAAGCGACTGAAGCGCATGACATCACTGCCATGCGCCCCGAGTAACGTGCATGCTGACATCAGCTGCTGACCTCTGATTGGCCAGCAGCACGTATTGGTGCACACGGACCCAATGGGTCTATGATCTGCTAAACACTTCAGATGAATGTGCATCCTTGGATGCATATCCAGTTGAAGTGTGTGCTGGTATTGGTTGCCACTTATCCTCTGTGACCAGGTGGTTGCAGCGGCGACCTCTGCGACTGAGATAGTTATGCCCCGGGCGGCGGGCCCCTCTGTTTGTTCAGGGTCCTGGCACTTGCCCGGGTGCGCTGGGTGGTGACGCCAGCACTGGGTAGGGACCATCCTGATTATGTACACCTTGTTGCAGTGGGATGGCTTTTATGCTGTTTTGATCAAATAAATGTCAACTAAGTACCTTATGATTTTTTTACATTTGTTGCTATTAATTTATCTTCTGCAATGTTTCTGAACATTGCTTTTATTCTAGGTCATATTAGTATGGCCACAATGTATATATGTATCTACATATTACAGTTACACTAACAGGTGTGCTGGCCCTAGTTTTTGTACATGTTTTTTCAGGAAATTTGCAGTATTGTGATTTGGGGCAAATTGTCTAACTGTAAATCAAATTTTTGTAAAAATTTGACAAACCAGACAAATTCACTATTCAGAAAGATTTTATTTTCTTTGTAAAGGACATATTCTATACCACAGCGGGTACTATCGCCATTTATTATTAGAAACCTCAAAATGATGAAATGCATTAAAAGTGGACCTTGCAATGTTTTAAGGTTCAAGATTTCTCATTCTAATTAATAGTGTAGGTTCTACAGCTCTAGACACTGAATGAAAGAGTTTTTCAACTTCTAAGTTTGGTTATATCCTTTGCAGGCCTTATCACTTTGTGCCATATGCAGATTAACATTCCTCACCATGCAAGACAAATCTATCATCTCAATAGACCCCATTATTCCGTGGACCTGAAACACGATGTAGTTAACGGTTCGTCTGTCATCAGAATGGATTTTTCACTGCTCAATTATCATCAAGGGAACAATTTGCTGACCTTTTTTTAATCGAAATGAAAATGTGGAACTGTCAAAATATAATGGCTTGTTAAAAAGCATTGAGGATATCAGATTTGGTAATCATCCTTATATCTTAAATAATGTAGTTTTGATTAATAAAAGAAATGCCAAAAAAGTATAATAAAACATTTTGTTCTGCTAATTTCCTGCATAACACTTGAAATAGTAAATTACTGAGTTACACTACTAGATCTAATCAGCAGTGTAAGAGAAAAATCTCTTTGGATTTATACATATGCACTTGATGCTGGATGTTTCACTTACTAAATATTAAACAGAAAATACTATATTATTGTTAACAATGAGTAATAGTGATGAGCGAGTGTACTCCTGGCTTGGGTTTTCCCGAGCACGCTCGGGTGACCTCCGAGTATTTATGACTGCTCGGAGATTTAGTTTTCATCACAGCAGCTGAATGATTTACAGCTACTAGCCAGGCTGAATACATGTGGGGGTTGCTTGGTTGCTAGGGAATCCCCACATGTAATCAAGCAGGCTAGTATCTGTAAATCATTCAGATGCCGTGATGAAAACTAAATCTCCGAGCAGTCATAAATACTCGGAGGTCACCCGAGCGTGCTCAGGAAAACCCGAGCAACGAGTACACTCGCTCATCACTAATGAGTAATAATTAGTGATGAGCGAATATACTCGTTACTTGAGATTTCCCGAGCATGCTCGGGTGTCCGCCAAGTATTTTTTAGTGCTCGGAGATTTAGTTTTCATCTCCGCAGCTGAATGATTTACATCTGTTAGCCAGCTTCATTACATGTGGGGATTTCCTAGCAACCAGGCAACCACCACATGTACTCAGCCTGGCTAGTAGCTGTAAATCATGCAGCTGTGTCAACAAAAACTAAATCTCCGAGCACTTACAAATAATCAGAGACCCCCCAAGCATGCTCGGGAAATCTCGAGCAACGAGTACACGCGCTCATCACTAGTAATAATATCTTAAGGGAAATAGAAGATTTTTATGCAATATTAGCACGTAAGGACCAATATCCATTGGCCTGTTCCCCCACCTGAGGGGACAACTTTCTTTTCTTTTTTTTTTAACTATATGCATGTATTTGGGACTAAAAATAATTTTGGCAATAGGGTAGTGCAGCGCCCCAGAGTCCTGGTCGTTGCAGTACTGTGGATCCGCCACTATGGGGAGCCATGGTGCGTTCGATGGCACTGAAGGAGTTCATCTGACCAGGTATCACAGACACCAATATGTTTCACAGCAGGGCCTCCGGGGGGAGCTAAGGGTTCTATTCATTAGGCCACTCCCCACCATAGTGGGTAAACTGGGGGTCAGGCAGGAAGTTAGAAGAGAAAGCTGACTGGATTGAACGAAGCAACACCTTGTGGCAGAGGGTGTTGTGGAGGAAGAGACAGTAGGGTCTCTGTCAGGGGTGGGATCCTGACAGAGGCTTGGCATTAGAAAGAACGTAACGGGACCGTGCCTGCTCAGCATAGCGGCGGTGCCCAAGAAAGGACTAGAAGCGAGATAGATTGTGCTGAGTGAGAAACGAGATCAAGCAAAAAGGAGAGTACCAGTAGGGGTCAAGCTGTAGGACCGGAGCAACATCCTACTGAGGCGCATTACCGGTGGCCGGAACGCCGAGGGAGTGGAATAGCATACAGCTTCAAGCCATACTCCAAACAGCGGCAGGGCAGTCAGTTTAAGGCGGGCTGTCTACCACATATCACCTATGAAGTCTTGGGGGGCAATTGCGGGAGAGGGGCGTCTCTAGGGTCCCGGAAGAACTCCAGGCCTACCTGACAAACGGGTGCCGTTCCAACCTGAATAACAGGGAGGGATGGAATACGAGAAGAACATCAGTGAATCGAGTTGTGAGGGAACTTAAGAAACAGACACAACAGTTGTGGGGTACTTTCCGTGAGCACAGCAGGGAAGGACTACAACACATAGCGCTAAGAAGGAGGGCACTGATTTCCACCTGTGAGGAGAACTCTGGAAGTGCCATCGGACCGACCGGACTTGCGCAGCCTGGTGAACCGTATTCTGGACTGAGGACTCAGAGATCTCCAGTAAAGAGGTAAAGAGACTGCAACCTGGTGTCCTCGTTATTCGCCGCAACCTGCACCGCTACACCACCATTAACCCCACTTATTGCATCGGACGTCCCCCACTGACAGACAGGGCCACGGACCGGGCCTAGCCACCGTGACAACCCCAGGACTGAGACTCAGAGGCCCGGCTCCAGGTACCCCTCGGCCCTGCGGCGGTGTGGGGGCGCTCCAGAACTTGGCGTCACGAACAGGATCTACTTAAGCCTGAAGAATCAGGTCATGTGTGCCTTGGAACTGTGATTTATCGTGCTTGGACTGTGCTTTATTACATGGACTGTGTGTTGCCACTTGCCGCCAGAAGTTCCCGCCAAAACCGCCGCCATTACAGCGCTAAGGAGAGCGCAGGAGAAGAAGAAGAGCGTGGAAGTGGGCGTGAACAAGCTGAAGAGCGCGAAAGACAATGGCCACCCAGTCTAAATATCTCGGCCCCTTGAGGACGTGTCCGTCAGCAGCCGAGATCCGCCTCCTGATCCTTAATGGTGGGCAGAGACAACGAAAACGAAACCGCCCACGAAGAAGAGAGCGGGAAAAGGACCAGGAAGAAGGAGCGAGCGACATGGAGGACGCCATGGCGAGCCGCCCGGAGCCGGAGCGTGGGGTCGGAGCAGAGGACTCCCCCAGACACCCGGAGGGGCACCGCAACCAGGCCTCCACCGCTGATGCTGAATTCCTGCAGGCCGGAGTGGACGAGCTCAGCGACCGATCTTGGCGGACGCAGCTGAGCACTGAGGCCGGGTGGAAGAAGACCATCATCAGGAGCCTCACCGGACATCTGTCGGCAGCCTCATCTGGTCCGGAGCAGGAAAGAAGTCCCAGCGCTCCGAAGCTGGAAAGCAAGGCGCTGCCGGGAAGGGGTATGCTGCGAGCAGAGATGACAACGCCGCAGCACAAGGTCCCGCAACCAGCGTTCCAGACCCCAGCGGAGACGGAGCAGACCGGCACCGGAGGGACCGCATCTGAAGCAAGTATGAAGGACGACCCTGCCCTGACAACTGACACCACTCCCGTGACTGCTGGTGCCACAGCTGCTGACCCCGTTCCAGTGACTGATCTTGCAGCAGCCTCTACCTCTGCTGCAACAAATGCCCCTACTCAAGCTGCGCAGATCTCCATCGCTGCGCATGATTTAACCATACATGAAAGACGGATTAACGGCGTTTGTCCAGCACTGGGTGTAACCCTGGACCTCACTTTTCCCAGGCCGAGAAGGGTTAAGTGCCAGGTGCAGCCCTGGAAGCCGTCCAACTAAGCCTCGGAAACCTGAAACTGTAAATAGTTAACTGTTTATTTCCTTGCTGTTTTGCTGCTAAAACCCGTCCTGGGTTAACTCTTAAAGGGATCCCTTTGTTTACCCGGGATCCCTATTGCTTTTTATTTTTGCTTTCACTTTCATTTTTGCTTTTTGTTCCACAATGTTATAAAAACTGCTGAATCATGAACAGTGCATGAGCCAAACTTTCGTGTAAATAGTTTGCACCTTCTTAAAGGCGCGTTCTACTGGTAATACTTAAAGAAGGACTCTTTGCGAAGATACCGCACTGGAACCTTTGCTGAGCATGGACTGGTAGTCTAAAAAGACGAACTACCTCAGAAAGACTTGATCCCCTCTTAAAGGGGATGTTTGACCTGAACTTGAAAAGTGATACTGTTTTAGAACAGTAATATGATGATGCTCTGGAAGAAATGTAACTGTTTTTGCATAAAGAAAAGTTATGTGTGTTTAATCTGTTTGAAATGTGAAACCTAGATAATGTTCTTTAAAAAGAAAGATGCAGAGAGCCCGTAGAGGAGGAATTAGAGTCCTGCATAGTTGAAAGAAAGGAAGTAATAACGAAGGTGAGGATAGAAGGTAAACCCTGAGTCCCCATAGAAAGTTAATAATGTGTTACTAAGGACAGAAAGTGAACCCGTAGGGGTTAGTGAGTGAGTCCTTATAGGAGCCAAGTAGAGCCGGCTCAGTGTTCTCAAACTGAAAGAAAAGTTATGTTCTATACTGTGTATAGTAGTTGAAAAGGCAGTAGGCCCTGGCTGAACGGGGCGGTCCTGTAATAGAAAGGAGAGGCAGTAGGTCTGGTGCCGTTAGGACAGGCGGTCCTGCAGATTCCAAAGAAGGCGAATGCAAAGTTAAAATACCTTATAATGTGATTATAGGAAGGTCTTTAGCGGATTAAGAGTGTATATCCTTAAAGGCAAAGTTAAATTATTGGTCAATAATGTTTGTACCTAGTAGAATACCCGGTTGGGTAATGAGAGCTAATTGTAGCCTGTTGCTATGATATTTAATTATGTTTGCAACGTTAAAGTGTCCTCACCTCCCATAAAGGGAAGCCTGTTCAAGTATACTTATTGTTTTGCACTCAACGAAAATTGTATGTCTTTTTGCTAACCTGTATTGTTGTTTTCTTCCCAGTCCCGGAGTACTGTGTTTAACCAGGGGGGAGTGCAGCGCCCCAGAGTCCTGGTCGTTGCAGTACTGTGGATCCGCCACTATGGGGAGCCATGGTGCGTTCGATGGCACTGAAGGAGTTCATCTGACCAGGTATCACAGACACCAATATGTTTCACAGCAGGGCCTCCGGGGGGAGCTAAGGGTTCTATTCATTAGGCCACTCCCCACCATAGTGGGTAAACTGGGGGTCAGGCAGGAAGTTAGAAGAGAAAGCTGACTGGATTGAACGAAGCAACACCTTGTGGCAGAGGGTGTTGTGGAGGAAGAGACAGTAGGGTCTCTGTCAGGGGTGGGATCCTGACAGAGGCTTGGCATTAGAAAGAACGTAACGGGACCGTGCCTGCTCAGCATAGCGGCGGTGCCCAAGAAAGGACTAGAAGCGAGATAGATTGTGCTGAGTGAGAAACGAGATCAAGCAAAAAGGAGAATACCAGTAGGGGTCATGCTGTAGGACCGGAGCAACATCCTACTGAGGCGCATTACCGGTGGCCGGAACGCCGAGGGAGTGGAATAGCATACAGCTTCAAGCCATACTCCAAACAGCGGCAGGGCAGTCAGTTTAAGGCGGGCTGTCTACCACATATCACCTATGAAGTCTTGGGGGGCAATTGCGGGAGAGGGGCGTCTCTAGGGTCCCGGAAGAACTCCAGGCCTACCTGACAAACGGGTGCCGTTCCAACCTGAATAACAGGGAGGGATGGAATACGAGAAGAACATCAGTGAATCGAGTTGTGAGGGAACTTAAGAAACAGACACAACAGTTGTGGGGTACTTTCCGTGAGCACAGCAGGGAAGGACTACAACACATAGCGCTAAGAAGGAGGGCACTGATTTCCACCTGTGAGGAGAACTCTGGAAGTGCCATCGGACCGACCGGACTTGCGCAGCCTGGTGAACCGTATTCTGGACTGAGGACTCAGAGATCTCCAGTAAAGAGGTAAAGAGACTGCAACCTGGTGTCCTCGTTATTCGCCGCGACCTGCACCGCTACACCACCATTAACCCCACTTATTGCATCGGACGTCCCCCACTGACAGACAGGGCCACGGACCGGGCCTAGCCACCGTGACAACCCCAGGACTGAGACTCAGAGGCCCGGCTCCGGGTACCCCTTGGCCCTGCGGCGGTGTGGGGGCGCTCCAGAACCTTTATAAATGTTACGTTATTAGCCTTCTATAGTGACTGTTGCACAGTCTATTCCTGGTTGTTGGATCAGTTAGCTGAAAATCCATTAGTA
Source organism: Ranitomeya variabilis (assembly GCF_051348905.1). Taxonomy (NCBI): domain Eukaryota; kingdom Metazoa; phylum Chordata; class Amphibia; order Anura; family Dendrobatidae; genus Ranitomeya; species Ranitomeya variabilis. The sequence continues at coordinate 363,031,921 of NC_135232.1, forward strand.
AGCTTGTTATTATAGTCTACAACACTTTTGTCTGTCTTATTCTTAGCTCCTCACAGTTCATTTATGATCACAGACCACTTCAAAGTTGAATCTGCACTTGAGAAAAGATCTTGTAGAAGGCAAACAATTCAACATTTGAAGGAATCCCAATTGCAAAAATGATTTTTAGTCCCAAATAAATGCACTTAGGTATGAAAAAATTATCCACAAACGTACAAAACATCTCATTATAAGTAGAGATGAGTGAATTGGTTTGGAAAATGATCACCAAACATAAATTCGGCACAAATATGGCACATTCGGACTTGTGATTGTAAATCCGGGCAAAATTTATAAAATTGGTAAAAAAATCGGTAACATTCGGTAAAAGTGCGGAAAAATATTTGCCTTGCCACCAAAATATTTCCCGCACTTTAGCAATGATAATGGTGGTGTTTTCTGAGCATTTGGCACGTGTTTGATGAGGGGAGGGGGTTTTCAGAGCTCAGAGGCGCGGCGTTCTTGGAAGCACAGCACAGCAGTCATTATTTTTCACCTAACTTTATGTGTGGACATTGCGGCTAGCCAAACAGGGTGCAGGAAACACCCACAATGTCCTGACACCACGGCTTGTGTCATTCGCTGCTGAAATCACATGTCCCTCTCCATATAAATAGCGGACATGTTGTTTTAGCCCTAGTTGAACACTGATACAGTACAGAGAGGCTGCTCCTGACGCTGCCACTGTTAGTAGCAAGATTTCAGCTATTTAGTTAGGTGGTTGTTTATCAGTCAGATACTGTAGCTAGATAGTGTCCAGTGTGGCTGTAAAATTTACCTTCCAGAATTTTTTTTTTGTGGCATTACTGAGGTTCTTAGATAAAGCTGGCAAATCACATGTCCTAAAATTGTGTTGTGCACAGCTTCTATAGTGCTGCATGCACGAGTATAGCATTCTACATGATATTATTTCAGTTAGTCCATGAGCCGGGCCAGATATCGGTACCACCCGGAGTGACTAATTTTCTTTGGTATTTTTAGGTAGATGCATGTCTGTAGTTTATTTTTTGATATGATAGCCCTTACATATACGTAGCTTATTAACCCCTTCAGCCCTAGGCCTATTTGTACCCAAGTGCCTAAGCCAATCTGACCTGTGCCACTTCATGGGCTAATAACTTTGGAACGCTTTCACCTATCCAAGCCATTCTGAGATTGTTTTCTCGTGACATATTGTACTTCACGTCAGTGCTAAATGGGAGTCAATATATTTTACCTTTCTATATAAAAAAATGCTAAATATTCGGAAATTTTGGAAAAATCGGCAATTTTTTAACTTTGAAATTCTCTGCTTTTTACAAAAATACTGATACCCCCCATAATAGTTATTAATTTACACTCCCCACATGTTTACTTCATATTGGCATCATTTTGAAAATGAAACCTTATTGTTTTACGACGTAATAGGGCTTATAGTTTTATGCGCAATTTTTCACATTTACAGCAAAACCCACTTTTCAAAGGACCAAGTCACTTCTGAAGTCACTTTAAGGGGCTTACATAACAGAAACCACCCATAAATTACCCCATTTTGCAAACTACACCCCTCAAGCTGTTCAAAACTCATTTTTAAAAACTGTTAACCCTTTAGGTGTTCCACAGGAATTTTAGCATGAGCCAAGAACCAAATATGACGATATCGGTACCACCCGGAGTGACTAGATGTAGTATTTGTAACAAAATTTAATCCAAGTTATGTAAATACACACTGAACATGTCATGTGCATATATATATATATATATATATATATATATATATATATATATATATATATGTTACTCCATAATATCTTCAACATCGGACTCTGAATCTGACTGTTGTTCTACTGGCTCGTCTTCAGTACCCTTGTTCTGGCATGTCTGTAATCTGCACATGTCTGTGCACTTCAGGCCATTGCTGAGGCAAGTACACTGAGGAAGTTCACATGACCGCACACACTTGCAGGACAGTAGCTGTATAATAGCTTCTGGTGCTGGTGCCCCTTGCATCCACTTGACAACAAGCTTTCCGTCGTTATCTATCATCCAACCGCAGTCTGTTGGGTTTGCAACCCATGGCTGGCTCTGCAGACTTCTCCTCCAGATCGCAGCCTGGTAGTTTGCACGCAGTGCATGCATGAAAAGGCAGTCCTGGCAAGGAGGGAGTTGACTTGACTCTACCACTCCACGTCTGGCACAGAACAGCTGATAACGGAGCCTGTTTACCTCAGTTGTTTGGGTAGTTGGCAGGTACATGTGGCAGGTGATTTCCTGTAACTTCTCAAAAAGTTCGGTAGACACTTCCCATGAACGACCAACTTCCTGAAAGGCATCCTGGTATGTCTTGTTCATCTTCAACTGCTTGAGTGTCGTCATCTTCCCACGGCCAGCGAATGCACTGACGGTGTCACAGCCTGTAAATGCATGCATACCAATCAATGAATCACATACGCTGCCTCCCAATGTTCGGCTCAGAGTGGTGATATCCAGGAATCTTGTCCGGTTCTGTGTACCGCATTTCTGGAACAGGTGGGATGGGATTTTGTGGCACATGCCCAGACACAGGACCATGACATCAGTATCCTCCGAAGTGATGATGACCGACTTGTAACCAGATTCTGCTGCATGAAGAGCATGGAGAAGGAGGCGTGTGTCTGCTTCTTCTTGATTTGACTTAAGGTCAGCAGCCTCTTCCCACTGTTCTTTGGTGATCTTAAAGCAGAGCTGCTCACATGTGACATACAGCTCCTTCTCCTCAAGCTTCTCCCTGTGGTGTTTCGCCTTCCATTCTTCTACCAGAAACTTTATGAGACTTGCCTTGTTGGAGGAACTACTTAGAAGCTTTTTCCACTGCTGGATGTTGTGCCCATGTTGAATGTTCTTGAAATGGATCCCTGTGCCTTCATATCTGTTGACTCTTTCTGTATCTTTGATGGATGTCTCCTTGTAGACGTCAAAGACAATATCAATGCGCTTGCTCTTAGCACCCTCATGGATAGCGCGACTCATTGCTGTGCCTGCTAGCTGGCCAAATGTTGCATTGTTTCCCTTCAGTTTCTGAACCAGGCTCATCCCATCAATGATGGTTGCAGAGGGCTCGGGGATCACTTCTGCAGGACGAGCATTCCTCTCCAACTCCCTTGCGAGGGCAGCCTTGTTGGTCTTGCGGATAGACCCATCACCATTGGCAAGTGCCCATGGCAATGGACCCAGGGGATGAGTCAAGACATCACTCATTTGTAGCTTTCTGTTCTCAGCTACAAGTATCATCTGGCCAAATAGGTTTCTGTCAGCCTTCAAAATTACCTCCTTGCCAAGACCTTGTCTGCGTGTCTTCATTTGGATGTTAGAGAACGTTTTAAGTTTGTTCTTCGTCATCTTGTCATGAAACAATGTAGTTGGCTTATCGGTACCCAAACGCTCATCCTTGAATGTTTGATATGCATCCTCTCCTATACTGTATGCCCCTTGAAGGTCTTTGGCTACATCTGGTGGTGCTACAGTCGCTGTTGACAAACTGATAAGTTCACCATTATGCTCTTTGTTGAAGGGGTTCACCCAACCTGTCTCCAGCAGTTGAACGAAAGATTGGACATCGGCTTCATCTCTTCTAATCCTAGACACCTGTAGGTCTGAATGGCTGAAGTCAGTATATTGTTGGCCTACCAGGGCCCTCAGCTGCCTCAAGTACATACTGCGGTACTCTGATGTCAGGTAGAACCTGGAAACAGCTCCAACTTTGAGGCTGAAGCCTTTTGTGCCCCCTGGTGTCTGGGTGTCTTTGTTGATTGTCTCTTCAATGGTCTGGTCCACAGGAATTCGTCCAAAAGGATTCTTGCTACCGATCTGGACCGAAAAGCCACCTTGCATGAAGTATTCATGGACCTCTGGGTGTTCTATGGGCAGCCGAGACATTGTGGCATAGTAATAGGTTAGGTATCGGGCATAGTTGACCTTGTCATAGGCAAAACACCATGGTATCATCTGTCGGATTGCTCCTAGGTGAAGCATCCAGTTGCCTTCTCTTGAAGCTCGAACCAGGGCCAGCATGGTCTCGACCATGTCCAAGTATGACATCCAGAATGCTGAGAGTTGTTCATTTCTGAGGGTCTCAAGATAAACTTGAAAGAGCTTCAGGGTAAGTGTGCAAGATTCATTATCCAAGAGCTTTTCGAAGGATCCCTGCGACACACTGATGCGAAAGTTTGTGATGTTCTTCAGTGTTTCATCCAGATGGTGAAGGTCCCTTGCATGGTTTTCTTCTAGCCATGGAAGGAAGTTTTTCCATGCAAGCCTCATAAGTGCTTCATAGACCAGCTTGTGTAGTCTCACTGCTCTGTTGTACCTCCGGCCGTCCATCACTCCAGACACTGATCTGATGTCACGGCCATGTGATCAGTCACAAGCCTGGGAGGTGTCAGCCTCTACAGAGGGAGATAGGAGCTCTGCAGAGAAGACCGGAGAGTCCTGTTCAGCACAGAACGTGTATGTGTCAGTGTGTGTGCGTGTGTTGGGGCACCTCAGGGTGTCTTCAAATGTGACATAGCCCCCTAGATTTCTTCCAGTAAAATTTGCACTCCAAAAGTCATTTGGCGCTCCTTCCCTTCCGAGGCCTGCCGTTCCCCAATACTGCAGTGTACGACAACATATCGGGTGTTGTTGTGTTCGGGAGAGATTGGTGAACAAATAGTGGGGTGCATTTTTTGCTGGTACACCTCTTAAAAATAAAAAAATGAGCCTAAAATGACACCTTCATGTAAAAAATGCACTTTTTCCATTTTCTCAACCAAGTGTTTCCAACTACTGTGAAACACTGGTTGGGTCAAAGTGGTCACTATACCCCCTAAAAGATTCCTTGGGGGTGTAGTTTCCAAAATAGGGTCACTTTTTGGGGTTTCCACTGTGGGGGTACCTCAGGCAGCCTTCAAATGTGACATGGCCCCCTAGATTTCTTCCAGTGAATCCGCCACCCAAAAACCACATAGCGCTCCTTCCGTGTTGAGCTGTGCTGTGTGCCCATACTTTAGTTTACGAGTACATGTGGGGTGTTTCTATAAACTGCAGAATTAGGGTAACCAAGTTTGGGTTTGCCGTTAACCCTTGCTAGGTTGCAGGTAAAATTGGATTACAATGTAATATCTGGAAAAAAAATGAAATTTTGAAATTTCGCCTTCATTCTGCTAAAATTCCTGTGGAACACCTAAAGGGTTAACAGTTTTTAAAAATGAGTTTTGAACAGCTTGAGGGGTGTAGTTTGCAAAATGGGGTAATTTATGGGTGGTTTCTGTTATGTAAGCCCCTTAAAGTGACTTCAGAAGTGACTTGGTCCTTTGAAAAGTGGGTTTTGCTGTAAATGTGAAAAATTGCGCATAAAACTATAAGCCCTATTACGTCGTAAAACACTAAGGTTTCATTTTCAAAATGATGCCAATATGAAGTAAACATGTGGGGAGTGTAAATTAATAACTATTATGGGGGGTATCAGTATTTTTGTAAAAAGCAGAGAATTTCAAAGTTAAAAAATTGCCGATTTTTCCAAAATTTCCGAATATTTAGCATTTTTTTATATAGAAAGGTAAAATATATTGACTCCCATTTAGCACTGACGTGAAGTACAATATGTCACGAGAAAACAATCTCAGAATGGCTTGGATAGGTGAAAGCGTTCCAAAGTTATTAGCCCATGAAGTGGCACAGGTCAGATTGGCTTAGGCACTTGGGTACAAATAGGCCTAGGGCTGAAGGGGTTAATAAGCTACGTATATGTAAGGGCTATCATATCAAAAAATAAACTACAGACATGCATCTACCTAAAAATACCAAAGAGAATTAGTCACTCCGCTTGGTACCGATATCGTCAAATTTGGTTCTTGGCTCATGGACTAAGTAGCTAACTGTGGAAAAGCCTGCTGTATCCCGCATTTTAGCTAGTAAGATAGGTGGTTGTATATCAGTCAGATACTGTAGGTAGCTAGTGTCCAGTGTGGCTGTTAAATTTACGTTCCAGCACTTTTTTCTTTTTTGGCCATACTGAGGTGCACAAACTAATCCAGCAGGGCTTACAACCTCACCTGGAAAGGGGGATCCATAATTGCTTCCAGGCCGACCGGACCTCATTAAAACCTGTTACCAGTACTCTGGACTGTGGCCATGAATCACCAGTAAACAGGTAAAGAGACTGCAACCTTGTGTACTGAATATTTCTGGCAACACACTATCCCTGCCAAATACACCAGGAGCCCTGGGGACCCAGCTTTACCTGTGGGAAGCCATACCATCCTTGCTGCAGTGCCATCACTCCCCAGAGGACTCCTTTAAGCAGCGTCGGTCACCTCTGACCGAATACCACAGCTGGCATCACGAACATTCTTATTTCTAACAACCCCTTTAAAGTCCTTCCCTTTAATTTGGATGCCCAGGGCCACAGACCGAGTTGCTGCCACCGTGACCACCCCTTTAATGATGAACGGACCCGGTACCGAGTACACCTAGGCCCTAGTGGCACTCCGCTACACCACTACCTTTCTTTGGCAGCCTTGTCGATGATGCTCAGAAAGAGCATGTACTCAAATGAATGGCAAGTGCAGCTTTAAGTGGCGTCTCCTCCTCTTCCTCCACCTCAACATCACACTGCTTCCCCATGTGTCCCAACTATCCAATCGTTCAACTGACTGCACGGAACCACAGATGGGTGATTCTGAAGAGCTATCCACACATTCAATGCCATGTTCATCAGAAGTGTACTCAAAAGCTTTGCATTGTGAAAATGAGGAAATCTGCACTGATGCCCAAAATTTGTTTAGCTTGTATCCGGGGCAGGAAGAAGTATGGTCCCAACAGCATCCTGACCCTCGTCATCAGACGTTAACCCCTGGGGGGAGGTGATCCTGATGAGACTCAGATATCTGAGGCTCACGTGCACTGAACTGTGCTGTCAGGAGAGTGACTCCAATGGCCAGGAAAGTGATAACATTGAGGATGATGATGAGGTGTTAGATCCCGGTTAGCGTGAACATAGAGGCACACAGCTAAGTAGGTCATCTGAGGAGGAAGAAGAGGTTACATTGCGCCGTCCGTCACAGACACATAGTGATACAGCCATGAAGAGTGATGCATCCGAAGCCACAACTGTGCCTCTGACCAGCAGTGTCTGCAGGTTTGCAGCTCGCAGTGGTGGCAAGGGTTGCCTAGCCAGGGCCTTTTTTGACACTGCAAAGGATGAGCCAACCTTACGTAATCTGCCAGCTTTGCAAAAAAAAAAGAGTCGAGGTGAAAACTGCAATAATTTGACTACTACATGTACGAACCTGCACATGCGCAATCAACATGCTTTAGTGTGGGAATCCCACTGCGTAAAAATGTGGACCAGCGGATAACAACCACCATCAGCCGCCCCATCAATCGCATCTGCTGCTTCTTCCTCTTCCTCTGTTACCATGCCAACTATTGAGATGCAGGTCTTTAACTATAGAACCTTGGGTTCTTTACTCGATCGAGTCATGCTGACTGAAAGGCCACGTTCAGCTGTAACAGACATGCCTACTGTTTTTGACCGATCTCACCACAAGTTTCGCAATTCACAGTAACATCTCCGCCTGCACCTCTCTCACGGTCCAGCAGATTTTCCAGTTCACCGTACTCTGCCCTCTCACAGCACTGCAGCCAGCCCATGGTTCCGCAGTTGTGGTCATGGAAAAGATTGTTTCCTCCTATGCATGACAAAGCTAAGAGGTTGAACTCCACCATCTCCAATTTGTTGGCCATGGAAATGCCTTTCTGCCTGGTGGACACCGACGGTTTCCAAAAGCTGATGGCCGTTGCAGTCCCCTAATACCAATTACCCAGTCACCATTAATTTTCTAAGAAGGCTGTGCCTGCGCTACACCAGCATGTAGCAGACAACATCACGCGTTCCTTGACTTAATCTCTGTCTGCCAGGGTGCATTTCACCACAGACACGTGGACGAGTAAGCATGGCCAAGGGTGTTACATCTCGCTGACTGGGCACTAGGTGACTATGGTGGCTGTGGGGACAGGTGCTGCTCCACAAGTCTTGGAATCGCCAAGGCTTGCAGGTCAAACCTCTACATTTAACACTTCCTCCACTGCTTCTGCCTCCTCTTTCTCCTTTAGGGCCTCCACCTGCGCCCTCAATCTTTGCCTTCGCGTTCTAACAGTACATAGCGAATCTTTACCATCTCTGTACTGCGCAGCCAGGGCTCACCGCAATCAGGCAGTCTTAAAATTGATATGCCTTGGAGATCACAGTCATACAGCTGAAGAGTTGTGCACAGCTCTCCAGACTGAATTTATTCAATGGCTGTCTCCGCTGAACCTGCATCTAAGGAAGGCCGTGTCCGATAACAGTGTAAACCTGGTGGCGGCCCTATGGAGAGGCAAGCTCACACATGTGCCTTGCATGTCTCACGTCCTCAAACTGGTGGTGCAGCGTTTTCTCAGCCACTATCCTGGCCTGGATGACCTGCTCCAGAAAGCAAGTAAGCTGTGTGCTCATTTGCGCTGTTCGCACCCCTCTGCTCATCGACTTGCATCGATAGAGAGGCCTTTGTCCATGCCAGTTACACTCCATGCCACATGTTTAAATGACTGTGGCAGCAGCAACAAGCCCTGACATAGTATGTCATGTTGTATAGCCTGAGCCAACGCAGTACAGAGGTGACGTTTACAGAGTGGGCACAGATTCAGGACCTCTGCACCCTTCTGCACAGTTTTGAAATGGCTACTAGGATAGTTAGCACTGACGATGCCATAATCAGCATCACTATTCCAGTCATTTATATGCTGGAGCAGACTTTGAATAGCCTGCGGGAGGAGATGTGGTCCCAGAAGAAGAGGAGGAAGAAGGGGAGGCTGTGGAAGGGATAACATTGTCTCGAAGTTCAAGACTACCATCACACAGGCGGGTGGCAAGGGAGGGTGGAGTACTGTGATCAAGGGGGGTTGGTGATGATAACAGACAAACTGTTATTGAAAGTGCATGATCCGAGGAACAAATGGAGGAGGAAGAGGTGATGGGTGAGCAACTGTCGGATGAAGAGGATAATCCTCCCATCTCTGTTGTTTGGGGTTGGTGGGAGGGGATGGAAGAAATGAGCCTCATTGTTACCCAGCCACCAACACAGCATGGGCTCAGACCTCATGGTAGAGCCTGACATATGAGTGCCTTCTTGGTGCACTATCTGCAACTTGATACCCGTATAGTTATGATTACGAATAATGCTGACTACTGGGTTGCCACTTTATTAGATCCATGTTATAAAACCAAAGTTTGCCAGACGATTCCTGCCCTAGAAAGGGACCCGCGAATGCTGGAGTATCAAAACAAGCTTTTATACAACCTTAAGAGAGCTTATACTCAAGAGAGCAGTGAAGCACATGGTTTTCATCGCAGCTGTAGACTTCCAACCTCTGGCCCAACAATCCGTCAAAGCTAAAATATTAGCAGCAGCAGCAGCAGTGGTTGAAGTGGAAGAAGCAGTTTCTGTGAGGCCTTTGACAATTTTCTTAGACCAACTGGTCATCAGTATAACAGAGCCCAAGTCTTACGGTGAACGAAAGGAGAGGATGGTGCAGGATTATCTAGAACTAAATATCAAAACAATCAGGGAGGGTTTGGACCCTTTCACATTTTGGTCTTCCAAAATGGAGGAGTGGCCTGAGCTTGCCTCACATGCCTTGGGGGCTTTAATGTGCCTGGCAGTCAGCGTTCTCTCAGAACATGTCTTCAGAGCTCTCGCCAGGGTGCACAACCAAACATTACACGAGAAGTGGCACCAACTGATCGAGTGATTTTTTTTGTCCTCAGGAGGCAGCGATCTAGATAGAGGACCAGATGTGGGCGTAAACGTCAGGAGCCTAAGAAAGCGACAAGTCAGATACAGGGGCCCCACCTCCCCCTTCCGGTACAACTACTAAACCAAGTGTTACTAATTCCCCTGGATAATAACTCCCCTGGCAGCCACCCTGGTGACACCACCACACAGGTACAATCTTCTGTTCTACAGATAATTAATCTTTCTTATCATGTACTTTCATCTACTGAAATTTCCGTTTTACAGAGGGGCCTCACATTCTCCCCCACTCAAGCCATTGATAAATTTGATATTGTGAAGGATTTATTTTTATTTTGCAGAAAGTTGGTTTTGCAGGTGATTCGCAAATGTCCGGATATTATACAGGCCACCTCTGCTGAGGAAAGACAAGCATTTCAGGACCTCCTTGACTTGCTAGAGGAAAATACTGCTCAACCAGGTAGGAGGACATTCCTTGTAAATCCTTGTCCTCTCCATCTTTCTGCTTGGTGCCTGCTGTTAAAATCTTTTTTGAGTTGGTCAAAAGGGATATTGTTCGTATGCCTACTGCTATTGGGGCTCAAAATAATCTCACTATTAGTGAAAGGAAAGCCCTTACATCCCTTATAAATAACAACACGTTCCTCATAAAGGAGGCAGATAAAGGTGGCAATGTGGTGCTCTGGTCCACTCATATGTACTAGGAAGAGGTACACAGGCAACTGGACAATCCCAAGTTCTATGTCAAGCTGCCCTCTGATCCTACCTCCATATTTTTGGAGAAACTACACAAGCTGATTAATCAGGCAGCTGCTCGGGGAATAATATCAGCTAGTGAGAAAAAATATATATGGGTTGATAATCCAGTGACTCCAACTTTTTACCTTTTATCCAAGGTTCACAAGGGCATCTGAACGCCACCTGGCCGCCCCATTGTTTCCAGCATCGGCAGCATGTGTGAACGGGTATGTGTCTACATTGACTTTTTTTGCAGCCAATAGCAGTGGCATTACTGTTGTGAATTTGCTTTTTGGCTCCCTCTAGTGGTTACTAGTGATTTGACTCTGGGTATGTCAGTCATCCCTTGTATGCTCACCTGGGCCGTTAGTTCAGGGGTGTTGCTATATAAGCTCCCTGGACCTTCAGTTCAATGCCTGGCAACGTTGTAATCAGAGCTAATCTGTTGTGCTCTTGTCTACTGATCCTGGTTCCTGCTAGATTAAGCTAAGTCTGCTTTCTTGCTTTTTGCTATTTGTTTTTGTTTGCATTTTTGTCCAGCTTGTACTTAATCTGTATCCTGTCCTTGCTGGAAGCTCTAGGGAGCTGGTGTTCTCCCCCTGGGCCGTTAGACGGTTCGGGGGTTCTTGAATTTCCAGCGTGGATGTTTGATAGGGTTTTTGTTGACCATATAAGTTATCTTACTACATTCTGCTATTAGTAAGCGGGCCTCTCTTTGCTAAACCTAGTTCATTTCTATGTTTGTCATTTCCTCTTACCTCACCGTTATTATTTGTGGGGGGCTTGTATCCTACTTTTGGGGTCCTTTCTCTGGAGGCAAGAGAGGTCTTTGTTTTCCTCTTCTAGGGGTAGTTAGTTCTCCGGCTGGCGCGAGACATCTAGCGACCAACGTAGGCATGTTCCCCGGCTACTTCTAGTGTTGGCGTTAGGAGTAGATATATGGTCAACCCAGTTACCACTGCCCTATGAGCTGGATTTTTGTACTTCGCAGACTTACCTATTTCTCTGAGACCCTCGCCATTGGGGTCATAGCAGTTTGCCAGGCCAGTATTAAATGTTAAATGCATTGCAGAAGCGGGATTATAAGAAAGAAAATTCTGAGTTGTTTTTTTTTCCTCTCTCTCATTTTTTTTTTCTTTTCCCCTTTACCTCTGAGTGGCTCAAGCTTGCTGTAGACATGAATGTCCAGACCTTGATTACAAGTGTGGACCAGCTTGCTGCTCGTGTGCAGGGCATACAAGATTATGTTACCAGAAATCCTATGTCAGAACCTAAGATACCGATTCCTGAATTGTTTTTCGGAGACCGATTTAAGTTTAGAAATTTCAGGAATAATTGTAAATTATTTTTGTCCCTGAGACCCTGTTCATCTGGAGACTCTGCTCAGCAAGTGAAAATTGTTATTTCTTTTTTACGGGGCGACCCTCAGGATTGGGCCTTCTCGCTGGCGCCAGGAGATCCGGCATTGGCGGATATTGATGCGTTTTTTCTGGCGCTCGGTTTACTTTATGAGGAACCCAATCTTGAGATTCAGGCAGAAAAAGCCTTGCTGGCTATGTCTCAGGGCCAGGATGAGGCTGAAGTGTATTGCCAAAAATTTCGGAAATGGTCCGTGCTGACTCAGTGGAACGAGTGTGCACTGGCCGCAAATTTTAGAAATGGCCTTTCTGAAGCCATTAAGAATGTGATGGTGGGTTTCCCTATTCCCACAGGTCTAAATGATTCCATGGCCCTGGCTATTCAAATTGACAGGCGGTTGCGGGAGCGCAAAACCGCAAATTCCCTTATGGTGTTGTCTGAACAGGCACCTGATTTAAGGCAATGTGATAGAAAAACCGCAAATTCACCTATGGTGCTGTCTGAACAAACACCTGATTTAATGCAATGTGATAGAATCCTGACTAGAAATGAGCGGAAAATTCATAGACGCCAGAATGGCTTGTGTTACTACTGTGGTGATTCTACACATGTTATCTCAGCATGCTCTAAACGTCTAACTAAGGTTGTTAGTCCTGTCACCGTTGGTAATTTGCAACCTAAATTTATTCTATCTGTAACTTTGATTTGTTCACTGTCATCTTATCCTGCCATGGCGTTTGTAGATTCAGGTGCTGCCCTGAGTCTTATGGATCTGTCATTTGCCAAGCGCTGTGGTTTTGTTCTTGAGCCATTAGAAAATCCTATCCCTCTTAGGGGTATTGATGCTACGCCGTTGGCAGAAAATAAACCGCAGTTTTGGACACAGGTTACCATGTGTATGACTCCTGAACATCGGGAGGTTATACGTTTTCTTGTTTTGCATAAAATGCATGATTTGGTTGTTTTGGGGTTGCCATGGTTGCAGACCCATAATCCAGTCTTGGATTGGAAGGCCATGTCAGTGTCAAGTTGTGGATGCCGTGGAAATCATGGGGATTCCCTGCCCGTGTCTATTGCTTCTTCTACGCCTTCGGAAGTTCCGGAGTATTTGTCTGATTATCAGGATGTTTTTAGCGAGTCCAGGTCCAGTGCACTGCCTCCTCATAGGGAGTGTGACTGCGCAATAGAGTTGATTCCAGGCAGTAAGTTTCCTAAGGGAAGATTATTTAACCTGTCGGTACCTGAACATACCGCTATGCGTTCATATATTAGAGAGTCTCTGGAGAAGGGGCATATCCGTCCTTCTTCTTCCCCTCTTGGTGCGGGATTCTTTTTTGTGGCCAAAAAGGACGGATCTTTGAGGCCTTGTATTGACTATCGGCTCTTAAATAAGATCACTGTCAAATTTCAGTATCCTTTGCCGCTGTTGTCAGACTTGTTTGCCCGGATTAAAGGTGCCAAGTGGTTCACCAAGATAGATCTTCGTGGTGCGTACAACCTTGTGCGCATTAAGCAAGGAGATGAATGGAAAACCGCATTCAATACGCCCGAAGGTCATTTTGAGTACTTGGTGATGCCTTTTGGGCTCTCTAATGCGCCTTCAGTTTTTCAGTCCTTTATGCATGACATTTTCCGGAAGTATCTGGATAAATTTTTGATCGTTTATCTGGACGATATTCTGGTTTTTTCTGATGATTGGGACTCGCATGTAGAACAGGTCAGGATGGTTTTCAAGATTTTGCGTGAAAATTCTTTGTTTGTTAAAGGCTCAAAGTGTCTCTTTGGTGTACAGAAGGTTCCCTTTTTAGGGTTCATTTTTTCCCCTTCTGCTGTGGAGATGGACCCAGTCAAAGTCCGAGCTATTCATGATTGGACTCAGCCCTCGTCAGTTAAGAGTCTTCAGAAGTTCTTGGGTTTTGCTAACTTTTACCGTCGTTTTATCGCTAATTTTTCTAGCGTTGTTAAACCTTTGACGGATATGACCAAGAAAGGCTCTGATGTAGCTAACTGGGCTCCTGCTGCCGTGGAGGCTTTCCAGGAGTTGAAACGCCGGTTTACTTCGGCGCCTGTTTTGTGCCAGCCTGATGTCTCACTGCCCTTTCAGGTTGAGGTGGATGCTTTGGAGATTGGGGCAGGGGCCGTTTTGTCTCAGAGAGGTCCTGGTTGCTCTACTATGAGACCTTGTGCCTTTTTCTCTAGGAAGTTTTCGCCTGCAGAGCGAAATTATGATGTGGGCAATCGGGAGTTGTTGGCCATGAAGTGGGCATTTGAGGAGTGGCGTCATTGGCTCGAGGGTGCTAAGCATCGTGTGGTGGTTTTGACTGATCACAAAAATCTGATGTATCTCGAGTCTGCTAAACGCCTGAATCCTAGACAGGCCCGCTGGTCATTGTTTTTCTCCCGTTTTGACTTTGTGGTCTCGTATTTACCAGGTTCGAAGAATGTGAAGGCCGATGCTCTGTCTAGGAGCTTTGTGCCTGATGCTCCTGGAGTCGCTGAACCTGTGGGTATTCTTAAGGAAGGAGTTATCTTGTCAGCTATTTCTACGGATCTGCGACGTGTGTTGCAGAGATTTCAGGCTGGTAGGCCTGACTCTTGTCCACCTGACAGATTGTTTGTGCCTGCTAGGTGGACCAGTAGAGTCATTTCCGAGGTTCATTCCTCGGTGTTGGCAGGGCACCCGGGAATTTTTGGCACCAGGGATCTTGTGGCCAGGTCCTTTTGGTGGCCGTCCTTGTCAAGGGATGTGCGGTCTTTTGTGCAGTCCTGTGGAACTTGTGCTCGAGCTAAGCCTTGCTGTTCTCGTGCCAGCGGGTTGCTCTTGCCCTTGCCTGTCCCGAAGAGACCTTGGACACACATCTCTATGGATTTCATTTCTGATCTTCCGGTGTCTCGGGGCATGTCTGTCATCTGGGTGATATGTGATCGTTTCTCCAAGATGGTCCATTTGGTTCCTTTGCCTAAGTTGCCTTCCTCTTCCGATCTGGTTCCTGTGTTCCTCCAGAACGTGGTCAGTTTACACGGCATTCCTGAGAATATTGTGTCGGACAGAGGATCCCAGTTTGTTTCCAGGTTCTGGCGATCCTTTTGTGGTAGGATGGGCATTGATTTGTCGTTTTCGTCCACTTTTCATCCACAGACTAATGGACAAACGGAGCGAACTAATCAGACTCTGGAGGCTTATTTGAGGTGTTTTGTCTCTTCTGATCAGGATGATTGGGTGACCTTCTTGCCGTTGGCTGAATTTGCCCTTAATAATCGGGCTAGTTCCGCCACCTTGGTTTCGCCATTTTTCTGCAACTCTGGTTTCCATCCTCGTTTTTCCTCGGGACATGTGGAGCCTTCTGACTGTCCTGGGGTGGATTCTGTGGTAGATAGGTTGCAGCAGATCTGGAATCATGTGGTGGACAACTTGAAGTTGTCACAGGAGAAGGCTCAGCGTTTTGCCAACCGCCGCCGCGGTGTGGGTCCCCGACTTCGTGTTGGGGATTTGGTATGGCTGTCTTCTCGATTTGTTCCTATGAAGGTCTCCTCTCCCAAATTTAAGCCTCGCTTCATTGGTCCGTACAAGATATTGGAAATCCTTAATCCTGTGTCCTTTCGCCTGGATCTTCCGGTGTTGTTTGCCATTCACAACGTATTTCATAGGTCCTTGTTGCGGCGGTACGTTGTGCCTGTGGTTCCTTCTGCTGAGCCTCCTGCTCCGGTGTTGGTTGAGGGCGAGTTGGAGTACATGGTGGAGAAGATCTTAGATTCTCGTCTCTCCAGGCGGAGGCTTCAGTACCTGGTCAAGTGGAAGGGCTATGGTCAGGAGGATAATTCCTGGGTGGTCGCCTCTGATGTGCATGTGGCCGATTTAGTTCGGGCCTTTCACGCCGCTCATCCTGATCGCCCTGGTGGTCTTGGTGAGGGTTCGGTGACCCCTCACTAAGGGGGGGTACTGTTGTGAATTTGCTTTTTGGCTCCCTCTAGTGGTTACTAGTGATTTGACTCTGGGTATGTCAGTCATCCCTTGTATGCTCACCTGGGCCGTTAGTTCAGGGGTGTTGCTATATAAGCTCCCTGGACCTTCAGTTCAATGCCTGACAACGTTGTAATCAGAGCTAATCTGTTGTGCTCTTGTCTACTGATCCTGGTTCCTGCTAGATTAAGCTAAGTCTGCTTTCTTGCTTTTTGCTATTTGTTTTTGTTTGCATTTTTGTCCAGCTTGTACTTAATCTGTATCCTGTCCTTGCTGGAAGCTCTAGGGAGCTGGTGTTCTACCCCCGGGCCGTTAGACGGTTCGGGGGTTCTTGAATTTCCAGCGTGGATGTTTGATAGGGTTTTTGTTGACCATATAAGTTATCTTACTACATTCTGCTATTAGTAAGCGGGCCTCTCTTTGCTAAACCTAGTTCATTTCTATGTTTGTCATTTCCTCTTACCTCACCGTTATTATTTGTGGGGGGCTTGTATCCTACTTTTGGGGTCCTTTCTCTGGAGGCAAGAGAGGTCTTTGTTTTCCTCTTCTAGGGGTAGTTAGTTCTCCGGCTGGCGCGAGACATCTAGCGACCAACGTAGGCATGTTCCCCGGCTACTTCTAGTGTTGGCGTTAGGAGTAGATATATGGTCAACCCAGTTACCACTGCCCTATGAGCTGGATTTTTGTACTTCGCAGACTTACCTATTTCTCTGAGACCCTCGCCATTGGGGTCATAACACATTACCATCCTTTGTTAGGGATACCGCTGACTTTATTTGAATATGTCGTGGCATCCAACTGCCTGGGCAAGCATTACTAATGACCTGTGATGTAGAATCCCTCTATTTTAAAATCAGCCATTCTAACGGCATCCAGGCACCTGCTTTCTTCCTAAATCGCCAGATTGATTTTGACCGGCAACATGATTCTCTCCTTCTGGATCCCCTTGGCTTTGACCTCCATCACAACTACTTTCTTTTTGACAGGTCCTACTATAAACAAGTCTCTGGCATGGCCATGGGGGTGCTCTGTGAGCTCGCATATGCAAACATCTTTTTGGGATGGTGGGAGGAAACTGTCGTCTTTCGTTCTCATTGGTTTTCCAGCCATGTTCGTGATTGGCACCGGTTCATAGATGACGTGTTCTTCATTTGGGTAGGTACTGAGGTGGAATGCCTACAATTTCTCAAAGATTTGAATGACAACACCCTCAACATCTTTTTGACGCACTCTATGTCCTCCAACTCAGCCATCTTTCTGGACCTCTGTATATCTACTGTTGGGGGTCGTCTTATTACAGACCTGTGTTGTGAACTATATTTCTTGGCTCCCTCTTGTGGTCACTAGTGATTTGGCACTTGGATTGTCTTTTACCAGGTTTGTACTCACCTGCTTCGTTAGGCCTGGGGTGTTGCTATTTAAACTTCCTGGATTCTCAGTCCAGTGCCTGGCATCGTTGTAATCAGTTCATTTCTGTTTGCTCCTGTCTTCAGGTCCTGGTTCTTTGCAAGATAAGCTAAGTCCTGCTTTCTTACTTTTGTTTATTTGCATTGTTCTTATTTTTGTCCAGCTTGTACAAAATGTGATTCCTGATATCGCTGGAAGCTCTAGGGGGCTGATATTCTCCCCCCTCACCGTTAGTCGGTTTGGGGGTTCTTGGATATTCAGCGTGGATATTTTGCAGGGTTTTTTGCTGACCATATAAGTCATCTTACTATCTTCTGCTATTTAGTCAGTGGGCCTCTCTTTGCTAAAATCTAGTTCATTCTTATGTTTGTCTTTTCTTCTTGCCTCACCGTTATTATTTGTTGGGGGCTTGTATTTCTTTGGGGTCTTTTCTCTGGAGGCAAGAGAGGTCTTATTTTCCCTGATAGGGTTAGTTAGTTCTCCGGCTGGCGCGAGACGTCTAGGATCAACGTAGGCACGTTCCCCGGCTACTGTTAGTGTTTGTGCTAGGATCAGCTATATGGTCAGCCTAGTTACCACTTCCCTATGAGCTGGTATTTATGTTTGCAGACTTTGCTTAATCTCTGTGATCCCTTGCCATTGAGATCATAACAGTATGCCAGGCCTAAATAGTTAATGCATTGCAGAAGTGGGATTAAAAGAAAAGGAGTTCTGAGTTTTTTGGGGGTTTTTTTCTCCTCTTTCTTCCTTCCCCTTTTTCTCAGAGTGGCTGTAAGCTTTGCTGCAGACATGAATGTTCAGACCTTGATTACTAGTGTGGATCAGCTTGCTGCACGAGTGCAGAGCATTCAGGATTTTGTTGTTAGCAGTCCTATGTCTGAGCCTAAGATACCTATTCCTGAGCTGTTCTCTGGAGATCGATTTAAATTTGGGAATTTTAGGAATAATTGTAAATTGTTTCTATCTTTGAAACCTCGTTCGTCTGGAGATTCAGCTCAGCAAGTTAAAATTGTTATCTCCTTTTTGCGTGACGAGTCGGCGACCCTCAGGATTGGGCTTTCTCGTTGGCGCCAGGAGATCCGGCATTGGCGGATGTTGATGCGTTTTTTCTGGCGCTCGGATTGCTTTATGAGGAGCCTAATCTTGAAATTCAGGCAGAAAAAGCTCTACTGGCTATCTCTCAGGGCCAGGATGAAGCTGAGGTGTACTGCCAAAAATTTCGGAAATGGTCCGTGCTTACTCAATGGAATGAATGTGCTCTGGCCGCAAATTTCAGAAATGGCCTTTCTGAAGCCATTAAGAATGTGATGGTGGGTTTTCCAATTCCTACAAGTCTGAATGATTCTATGGCGCTGGCTATTCAGATTGATCGGTGTTTGCGGGAGCGCAAATCCGCTAATCCTCTCGCGGTGTTGTCTGAACGGACACCTGTCTCAATGCAATGCGACAGAATCCTGACTAGAACCGAACGACAAAATCATAGACGTCAGAAAGGGTTGTGTTTTTACTGTGGTGATTCTACACATGTTATATCAGCATGCTCTAAACGCCTAACCAAGGTTATCAGTCCTGTCACCATTGGTAATTTGCAGCCTAAATTTATTTTGTCTGTGACTTTAATTTGTTCATTGTCTTCCTACCCTGTTATGGCATTTGTGGATTCAGGTGCTGCCCTGAGTCTTATGGACTTGTCGTTTGCCAAGCGCTGCGGTTTTGTCCTGGAGCCTTTAAAAATTCCTATTCCTCTCAGAGGAATTGATGCTACGCCACTGGCGGAAAATAAACCGCAGTATTGGACACAAGTGACCATGTGCATGACTCCTGAACATCGGGAGGTGATTCGTTTTCTTGTTCTGCATAAAATGAATGATTTGGTCGTGTTAGGTCTGCCATGGTTACAGACCCATAATCCTGTTTTGGATTGGAAGGCTATGTCTGTGTCGAGTTGGGGTTGTCAGGGAATTCATTACGATTCTCCGCCGGTGTCAATTGCTACTTCTACTCCTTCAGAGGTTCCTCAGTATTTGTGTGACTATCAGGATGTATTCAGTGAGTCCAGGTCCAGGGATCTTCCTCCTCATAGGGACTGTGACTGCGCTATAGATTTGATTCCTGGCAGTAAATTTCCTAAGGGACGATTATTTAATTTGTCTGTACCCGAGCATCCCGCGATGCGTTCTTATGTCAAGGAGTCTTTGGAGAAGGGGCATATTCGCCCATCCTCTTCCCCTCTTGGTGCGGGATTCTTTTTTGTGGCCAAGAAAGACGGGTCTTTGAGACCTTGTATAGACTATCGGCTTCTGAATAAAATCACTGTTAAGTTTCAGTATCCTTTGCCACTATTGTCAGACTTGTTTGCTCGGATTAAGGGTGCCAAGTGGTTCACCAAGATAGATCTTCGTGGTGCGTACAACCTTGTGCGCATTAGGCAGGGAGATGAATGGAAAACTGCATTCAATACGCCCGAAGGTCATTTTGAATACTTGGTGATGCCCTTTGGGCTCTCTAATGCTCCTTCAGTGTTTCAGTCCTTTATGCATGATATCTTCAGGAAGTATCTGGATAAATTTATGATTGTTTATCTGGATGATATTCTGGTTTTCTCGGATGATTGGGATTCTCATGTAAAGCAGGTCAGGATGGTGTTTCAGGTTTTGTGTGATAATGCTTTGTTTGTGAAGGGCTCAAAGTGTCTCTTTGGAGTGCAGAAGGTTTCCTTTTTGGGTTTTATTTTCTCCCCTTCTGCTGTGGAGATGGACCCAGTCAAGGTCCGAGCTATTCATGATTGGACTCAGCCCACGTCTGTTAAGAGTCTTCAGAAGTTCTTGGGGTTTGCTAATTTCTACCGTCGCTTTATCGCTAATTTTTCTAGCATTGTTAAACCTTTGACGGATATGACCAAGAAAGGTTCTGATGTGGCTAATTGGGCCCCTGCAGCCATTGAGGCCTTCCAGGAGCTGAAGCGCCGGTTTACTTCGGCGCCTGTTTTGTGCCAGCCTGATGTCTCACTTCCCTTTCAGGTTGAAGTGGATGCTTCTGAGATCGGTGCTGGGGCTGTTTTGTCGCAGAGAGGCTCTGGTTGCTCTGTGATGAGACCATGTGCCTTTTTCTCTAGGAAGTTTTCGCCTGCTGAGCGGAACTATGATGTTGGTAATCGGGAGTTGTTGGCCATGAAGTGGGCATTTGAGGAGTGGCGTCATTGGCTCGAGGGTGCTAAGCATCGTGTGGTGGTCTTGACTGATCACAAAAATCTGATGTATCTCGAGTCTGCTAAGCGCCTGAATCCTAGACAGGCTCGTTGGTCATTGTTTTTCTCTCGTTTTGACTTTGTTGTCTCGTACCTGCCTGGTTTGAAGAATGTTAAGGCTGATGCTCTTTCTAGGAGCTTTGTGCCTGACTCTCCTGGAGTCTCGGAGCCAGCTGGTATTCTTAAAGAGGAAGTAATCGTGTCGGCCATATCTCCTGATTTGCGACGTGTGTTGCAGAGATTTCAGGCTGGTAGACCTGACTCTTGTCCACCCAACAGACTGTTTGTTCCTGATAAATGGACCAGCAAAGTCATTTCCGAGGTTCATTCCTCGGTGTTGGCAGGGCATCCGGGAATTTTTGGTACCCGAGATTTGGTGGCTAGGTCCTTTTGGTGGCCATCCTTGTCACGGGATGTGCGGTCATTTGTGCAGTCCTGTAGGACTTGTGCTCGGGCTAAGCCTTGTTGTTCTCGTGCTAGCGGGTTGCTTCTGCCCTTGCCCGTCCCGAAGAGGCCTTGGACACACATTTCCATGGATTTAATTTCTGATCTTCCGGTGTCTCAAGGAATGTCTGTCATCTGGGTGGTGTGTGATCGTTTTTCCAAGATGGTCCATTTGGTACCCTTGCCTAAGTTGCCTTCCTCTTCCGATCTGGTTCCTTTGTTTTTTCAGAATGTGGTTCATTTACACGGCATTCCGGAGAATATCGTGTCCGACAGAGGATCCCAGTTTGTGTCCAGATTCTGGCGATCTTTTTGTGCTAAAATGGGCATTGATTTGTCATTTTCATCTGCCTTCCATCCTCAGACTAATGGTCAAACGGAGCGAACTAATCAGACACTGGAGGCTTATTTGAGATGTTTTGTTTCTGCGGACCAGGATGATTGGCTGACCTTCTTGCCATTGGCGGAGTTTGCCCTTAATAATCGGGCTAGTTCCGCTACTTTGGTTTCGCCATTCTTCTGCAACTCTGGTTTTCATCCTCGTTTCTCCTCGGGTCATGTTGAGTCTTCTGACTGTCCTGGGGTGGATTCCGTGGTGGATAGGTTGCAGCGGATTTGGAATCATGTGGTGGACAACTTGAAGTTGTCACAGGAGAAGGCTCAGCGTTTTGCCAACCGCCGCCGCGGTGTGGGCCCCCGACTTCGTGTTGGGGATTTGGTTTGGTTGTCTTCTCGGTATGTCCCTCTGAAGGTTTCCTCTCCTAAGTTTAAGCCTCGCTTTATTGGTCCTTATAAAATTTTGGAAGTTCTTAACCCGGTTTCTTTTCGTTTGGATCTTCCGGTGTCGTTTGCCATTCACAACGTGTTCCATAGGTCTTTGTTGCGGCGGTACGTTGTGCCTGTGGTTCCTGCTGTTGAGCCTCCTGCTCCGGTGTTGGTTGAGGGCGAGTTGGAGTACGTGGTAGAGAAGATCTTGGATTCTCGTCTCTCTAGACGGAGGCTTCAGTATTTGGTCAAATGGAAGGGCTATGGTCAGGAGGATAATTCCTGGGTGGCCGCCTCTGATGTTCATGCAACCGATTTGGTTCGTGCCTTCCACGCTGCTCATCCTGGTCGCCCTGGTGGTCTTGGTGAGGGTTCGGTGACCCCTCCTTAAAGGGGGGGTACTGTTGTGAACTATATTTCTTGGCTCCCTCTTGTGGTCACTAGTGATTTTGCACTTGGATTGTCTTTTACCAGGTTTGTACTCACCTGCTTCGTTAGGCCTGGGGTGTTGCTATTTAAACTTCCTGGATTCTCAGTCCAGTGCCTGGCATCGTTGTAATCAGTTCATTTCTGTTTGCTCCTGTCTTCAGGTCCTGGTTCTTTGCAAGATAAGCTAAGTCCTGCTTTCTTACTTTTGTTTATTTGCATTGTTCTTATTTTTGTCCAGCTTGTACAAAATGTGATTCCTGATATCGCTGGAAGCTCTAGGGGGCTGATATTCTCCCCCCTCACTGTTAGTCGGTTTGGGGGTTCTTGGATATTCAGCGTGGATATTTTGCAGGGTTTTTTGCTGACCATATAAGTCATCTTACTATCTTCTGCTATTTAGTCAGTGGGCCTCTCTTTGCTAAAATCTAGTTCATTCTTACGTTTGTCTTTTCTTCTTGCCTCACCGTTATTATTTGTTGGGGGCTTGTATTTCTTTGGGGTCTTTTCTCTGGAGGCAAGAGAGGTCTTATTTTCCCTGATAGGGTTAGTTAGTTCTCCGGCTGGCGCGAGACGTCTAGGATCAACGTAGGCACGTTCCCCGGCTACTGTTAGTGTTTGTGCTAGGATCAGCTATATGGTCAGCCTAGTTACCACTTCCCTATGAGCTGGTATTTATGTTTGCAGACTTTGCTTAATCTCTGTGATCCCTTGCCATTGAGATCATAACAGACCTGTACCGGAAGCTGACAGCCACCAACAGTCTACTCCAATTCCAGAGCTTCCATCCCTTACACACCAGAAGGGGAGTCCCTATTGGACAATTTCTTTGAACTAGGCGTAACTGTACTTCTGATATAGATTTCAAGGTACAAGCCGGGGCCCTGACTGAAAGATTCCGTCAATGTGGTTACCCCAGGAGAGTTATATCTACAGCATTCCAATGGGCCAGGGCTTCAAATCAGAATGATCTATTAGTCCCACGTCCCCGACAACAGGACTCATCTCTAAGATTCATCACGAGATACAACACTAGCTGGAACCAGGTGAGAGATATCTTAGCCAATCATTGGGACATTCTGACAACTGACGCCCAAACCTCTGCCTGTGTCAGCCCACAACCCTTATTGACTGCAAGAAGGGCACCAAATTTAAGAGACATTCTTACCAACAGCCATTTCACTCACCCTGTTGTAAGACTGAACCGAGGTATTCGCCTTAGGGGCTCATTTCCCTGTGGAGACTGCAATGTACGTCCCTTCATGCAGCCCACAAGAGACCATTTCATCAATCCTTTAGATGGTGTATGCCGCTTCCTGTGAATAATTACATTAACTACAAAACAAGAAATGTAATTTATGCTATTGTCTGTCCCTGCCAGAAGGTCTACGTGGGACAAACCTCACAGGAATTAAGAAAATGGGCACAGAAACATCTGTCAACTATTAATTTGGCGGCATCTGACTCTAGAAAGGGTAATGTCCTCACGTCCATTGCAGCCCACTTTTTGAATACACATGGAGGCAAACCCACTAATGTTCATATCTTTGGTTTACATAAAGTTTTCGGCAATGAAAGAGGTGGTGATCGGCATAGACTTCTGCAGTCGGAAGCAAGATGGATTTTTCACCTATGTTCAGTCTCGCCATCGGGCCTAAATGAAGAACTCCTCTTTACGGGGTTTTTGGGCTAATCTTCACACCTGCCATATGTGGTGGATGGACTGTCCCTGAATTGGTAGTGGTATCCTCACCTTATAATTACCGAGCTCTGGCCATCTTATTAAAAGTCTCCAATTTGTAACCTGCTCATGGATCATAAGTGTTTCAGGATCTGCGGCTTTTACCACGCCATCTGGCCCCAAGTTACGGTATACTGGAAAATGGCTGGAAGATTGCTGATCTTCCTACTCTTTTGATTTACCTGCAGTATTTAACCTGCCACTATCCCATGGATTGTGTGCGGCACATTACTCATATTGCGATCCTCGCCCACAGACTTTTTTGGGGGCTCAATGATTATTTGTGGGCTCACCAGGAACATTAGTCTGTGGTTTTCTCAGTGTATATTGGTGACATGCAGGAAGGGAGAGGGAGGGAGAAGAGAAAGGAGAAGGAAAGAAGGGGGAAGGAAGAATGGGGAAGAAAAAAAACCTTTAATATCTGACATGCTATTTGGCCCCTTATTCTTAGAGACCAGAAACTAACTAATAACCTTATTTTGTGTTTGCCATTCCCGGCATGTCTTCACTTAATAAATGGATTTTGGTCTTTTTTGCAACTTATATGATTGATGTCTGGTTTTTCAGGTTTTCATGACTTTTTCTAACATGTACGCAATTTCCCCTTCTTTATTTCTCAATATTTTATATGGCATATTTGCCATGTCATTTTTTATTTTGTCATCCACATTATCTAATCTTCCTTTGTACATGCTTTGATACTCACTCTCTAATACATTTGTCCATATATTCATTATTTTATTAGTTTTTCATCCATTGTTGTCTTTATTTACCCATTTATTTTTGCATTCATTCTTCACATATATATTCATTCACACAATTTTTTTTCTACATTTTCTTTATTTCTTGCTCATTTGTGGTTGTCTATAAATATTTGCATTTTATACCCTTGGCATCCTACAGCATATCATGTTTCATCTTATTAGGTGACCCCTTTGCCTTTATGTTTAGGTACTTTAACTATAGGCACCCATGCTGTACAGCAAGCCAGACGCTGGGACTCGTTCTCCCAGCATCTGGCTATGATGACTGCGCACACCTTTCTTTACATCTTGACGTTGCTCTTCACAGCGCACACGCCATCTTCTAATCCTGGTATTTCCCAGGTTGTTGTGGCACCGGGCGCATACGCAGTTATGCTGTACTCTTCTTCCCATGTACAACTTTACTTCCTGCTTCGGTGCCATGTTCCTGATTCAGGTGTGGCTGAGAAACACATTCCTGACTCAGCGGTAACCAGTTTTCTAATTATCTTAAGTCCTTTTGCCTCTACTTAAAGACTGCAATAGTCACTGCCTGGCACTTCCCCTGACGAAGCCGCACCGTAGCGATACTCGGCTCTCTCACTACTGTGGCTCTCCCACACTCCCATCTTTCCATGCCATCCATCTCCCTCCCTTCATCCAGGGGCTCCCTGCTGCCATTTTCTCTATTGTCTTAGGGACTCTCTAGCTAATAACATGGGCTCTCCCCTGTGATTACCACCTGGTTCTTTTGCAGCGCAGCATATCTATTTGACATCGCAGGTATTTAATATTGGATAATACCTTTGTCCACTATGATACGTTTTTTCTGCGCTCTTGTTCCAATTTGTATAGTGCTATTTTGCACGCATGAGGGATGTAGGATGGCTTCCTGTCACAGTATGTGACCCCCCTTCTTTGGACAATTGCTTTATCTTTCTCAGACACCGAGCTTACACCTGTGGGGACGCCCACATTCGAGGGTCCATAGTATGTGCACTCAGCCAACTATATTGACTTGATTGTTATTTTATTATTTATGGCTGGATAGTTATGACCTTATGATAACTTTTTGGTGTTTGTTTACATTGTTCATGCATATTGCACTTCCATTTTGAGTGCCTATGTTGCTATGGTATAATGTCCTAGGGTCACATAGATGTATTATTGTACATGGATGGGGGGTGTTATCATTGTTGTTTTTAAATGTTTTAATCATGCTTGTGCTTTGTGATAATAAAGTAGTTTTTGATATTTTTTTTGCATCTCGGGTGTGCACTTTCTACATACGCATTAATCTTTCCTCCAGTTATTATTTCAGCGCTGTTGATGGTGTCATAACTGATAAGCACATACGGTTGTCCCCTAAAAGTGTTGATCACCTAACTTTCATTAAGTTTTAACAAGTCATGGATCTCCAAGGACTTTTGCACCCCAATCGCAGACTGTACAGACTAGGTGATATTGCATTTTTTTAGTGTGATGCATTAATGTCACGTAAATGCACTCTGTGATATCTTTAGTGTTTTTTCTCTGGCTGCTGCTGCTGGTCTCAACACAAATTTGTGGAAATGTGAACAGTCGTGGTTGGCCTACATCTACTGTGTTAGCTGTAGTGTAAGACGTGTCGTGTCGGTCCCAATTATACTATTTCTATTCTCGTGAAAGTTATTCCAATTCGGTGGTGTCAGGTCCTCATTTTTTAAAATGTGAACACTCAAAGTTGGGTGTCCATCTGCCGGATTGGGTGTAGTGAAAGACCCGTCGGTCCCCATTCTACTGTTTCTACTGTGGTGAAATTGATGCCACTTTGGTGGGTCTGCCAGTAATTTTTGGAAATGTGAACACTCATGATTGAGTGTCTATCTGCTGTGTTGGGTGTAGAGAAAGACCTGTTGGTCCCTATGAGACTATTTCTACTGTGGTGAAATTGA
This sequence comes from Ranitomeya variabilis, assembly GCF_051348905.1. Classification (NCBI taxonomy): domain Eukaryota; kingdom Metazoa; phylum Chordata; class Amphibia; order Anura; family Dendrobatidae; genus Ranitomeya; species Ranitomeya variabilis. The sequence goes on from NC_135232.1 coordinate 363,058,516, forward strand.
TGCCACTTTGGTGATGTCTGCCAATGTTATTGGGAAATGTGAACATTCATATTTGAGTGACCTTCTGCTGGATCGAGTGTAGAGAAAGACCTGTTGGTCCCTATTAGACTATTTCTACTTTGGTTAAATTGATGCCACTTCTGTGGTGTAAGATGCTCATTTCATTAAATGTGAACACTCCTTGTAGGGTGTCCATCTGATGTATTGGGTGTAGTGAAAAACCTGTTGGTCCCTATTCTGCTATTTCTACTGTGGTGGAATTGATGCCACTTTGGTGGTGTCTGCCAATAATTTTTAGAAATGTGAACACTCATGGTTGAGTACCCATCTGCTGGATTGGGTGTAGAGAAAGACCTGTTGGTCCCTATTAGACTATTTCTACTGTGGTGAAATTGAGGCCACATTTGTGGTGTAAGGCCTTGCTAATAATTTTGGGAAATGTGAACACTCCTGGTTAGGTCTCCTTCATGCGTGTTGCCTGTAGCAGTAGGCCTCCGAGACCGTCAGTCCTCCACTTCCTTGTTCTCAACTACCCGTGTTACTATCCTTAAATTTTTCTGACAATGGTAGTCTAGAAAACTGATATTTGTGCCACCTGAGTGTTGCTCAGCATGAAAACAGGTAGAGATGTTGCATGTGGTATCTGGGCTCCCAGAAAAAAATGGGCCCTACACCGATTCCTCACCCACCTCTTCTTACTGTGACGTTCATTGGAAAACTTTAAATGCTGTCCCAGACCCCAATACCTTATGCCTGGCTGATTGCTGCAGTTCCATGCTGCAATTTGTACTGTGGGTGAATTGAGGCCATTTTCCTGGTGTCTGTCCCTTATTTGATGTGTTTTGGCAGCATTTGGGGCCATTCTAAGGTGTTGTGCATGCATTTTATTTTTGTCTCCCATTGACTATAATGGTGTTCGGCTATGGTTGGCTAATATTTGATGAATGAATGGGCGAACATTGCAAATTCGGCAAATGTAATTCAAATCGAATATTTACAATATTCGCTCATCTCTAATTATAAGCTGTTGTTTCAGTATTTTCAATAATTATTTGTGTATTATTTTATGAATGTTGTCTCATGTGACTAATATATAATTTAATTTACAATATAATTTAATTAGATGTGTCACACTATCTTAAGTAGCAGGTGTGTAGACTGTGCCGGCCACAAACAACAGAAACAACAGGGAGGGAGTCCTCCTTTCCTCAGTTCGCACCAGCCAGGATATGCAGAAATGAAGAATGGGGCATGTGTATGCTGAATACACATAAGTGGGGCACAGTGGAGAGAGGCACATGGATAGAGCATATGCTAAAAGAGAAGCAGAACATGGTGAGATGCTCTGCATTGGTAAAGGTTGGCTTCGGTGACTTTTAGATTTCTCCCAAATCATGGATGACATGGACGGAGACATCACCTCAGTTGTAGTGCCATTAATCCCCTTTACCCCCGAGGCCAATGACAGGGCCAATTTTTGCAATTCTGTCCACTGTCACTTTATGAGGTTACTAGCTGAAGAGCCCGGCGTTGCCTGGGCATAGTAAATATCTGTGGTTAGTTATAGCACCTCACTTCTCTTATTTTCCCATCACGCCTCTCATTTTCCCCATCACATCTTTCATTTTCCCCCTCACATCTCTCATTTTCTCCCTCACACCTCTCATTTTCCCCCTCACTCCTCTTATTTTCCCCTCACTCCTCTCATTCCCCCCTAACACTTGTCATTTCGACCTCACATCTGTCATTTTCCAATCACTCCACTATTTTCCCTCACTCCTCTCATTTTGCACTCACACCTTTTCATTTTCACCTCACACCTCTCATTTTCACCTCAGTATATACATGTTTGTCATCTCCCTTATATATAGTATACACCTGTATGTCATCTCCTGTATATAGTATATACCTGTATGTCATCTCCCCTGTATATAGTATATACCTGCTGTGTGTCATCTCCCCTGTATATAGTATATACCTGTATGTCATCTCCTCCTATATATAGTATATACCTGTATGTAATCTCCTCCTGTATATAGTATATACCTGTGTGTCATCTCACCTATATATAGTATATATCTGTGTGTCATCTCCTCCTGTATATAGTATATACCTGTATGTCATCTCCTCCTATACATAGCATATACCTGTATGTCATCTCCTCCTGTATATACTATATACCTGTAGGTAATCTGCTCCTGTATATAGTATATACCTGTGTGTCATCTCCTCCTGTATGTAGTATGTATCTGTATGTCATCTCCTCCTCTATATAGTATATACTAGGGTTGAGCGACCTTTACTTTTATAGGATCGGGTCGGGTTTCACGAAACCTGACTTTTTCAAAAGTCGGGTCGAGTGAAATCGGCCGATCCTATAAAAAAGTCGGGGTCGGGGTCGGCCGAAACTCGAAACCCAATGCAGTGCATTGGGTTTCCAATGGTTCCCAGGGTCTGAAGGAGCGGAAACTCTCCTTCAGGCCCTGGGATCCATATTTAAGTGTAAAATAAAGAATTAAAATAAAAAATATCGCTATACTTACCATCTGACGGGCCCTGGTACTAACCGGGAACCTTCCTTCCTTAGAATCAGCCTTCCAGGACCTCGCGGTGACGTCACGGTGACGTCGCGGCTTGTGATTGGTCGCGCGGCCGCCCATGTGACCGCTCGCGCGACCAATTACAAGCCGCGACATCACCGTGACGTCACCGAAGGTCCTGGAAGGGCTGATTCTTAGGAAGGAAGGCTGCCGGAACGAAGCCGAGGGTGAGTATATTCCTATTAGGTATATACTCACCCTCGGACACGCCCTGCTTCGTTCCGGCAGCCTTCCTTCCAGGACCTTCAGTGACGTCACGGTGACGTCGCGGCTTGTAATTGGTCGCGCGAGCGGTCACATGGGCGGCCGCGCGACCAATCACAAGCCGCGACGTCACCGTGACGTCACCGCGAGGTCCTGGAAGGCTGATTCTAAGGAAGGAAGGTTCCCGGTTAGTACCAGGGCCCGTCAGATGGTAAGTATAGCGATATTTTTTATTTTAATTCTTTATTTTACACTTAAATCTGAATTCCGATACCAATTCCCGATATCTTAAACATATCGGGAATCGGTATCGGAATTCCGATTCCAGATTCAGAAGATCGCCGACTTCATGGCCGACCCCACACAGGGGTCGGGTCGGGTTTCATGAAACCCGACTTTGCCAAAAGTCGGCGACTTCTGAAAATTGCCGACCCGTTTAGCTCAACCCTAGTATATACCTGTGTGTCATCTCTCCTGTATATAGTATATATCTGTGTGTCATCTCCTCCTGTATATAGTATATACCTGTGTGTCATCTCCCCTGTAAATAGTATATACCTGTGTGTCATCTCCTCCTGTATATAGTATATATCTGTATGTCATCTCCTCCTGTATTAGCCCTCGTTCACACGTTATTTGGTCAGTATTCTTACCTCAGTATTTGTAAGCTAAATTGGCAGCCTGATAAATCCCCAGCCAACAGTAAGCCCTCCCCGCTGGCAGTATATAATAGCTCACGCATACACATAATAGACAGGTCATGTGACTGACAGCTGCCGGATTCCTATATGGTACATTTGTTGCTCTTGTAGTTTGTCTGCTTATTAATCAGATTTTTATTTTTGAAGGATAATACCAGACTTGTGTGTGTTTTAGGGCGAGTTTCGTGTGTCAAGTTGTGTGTGTTGAGTTGCGTGTGGCGACATGCATGTAGCGACTTTTGTGAGATGAGTTTTGTGTGGCGACATGCGTGTAGCAACTTTTTGTGTGTCGAGTTGCATGTGACAGGTTAGTGTAGCAAGTTGTGTGCAGCAAGTTTTGCGCATGGCGAGTTTTGCGCGTGGCGAGTTTTATGTGTGGTGCCTTTTGAATATGTGCAAGTTTTGTGTGAGGCAACTTTTGCATGTGTTGCAACTTTTGTGCATGTGGCAATTTTTCCGCGTGTGCAAGTTTTGCGTGTGGTGAGTTTTCCATGAGGTGAGTTTTGCACATGTGGCGAGTTTTGCATGTGGAGAGTTTTGTGCGTGGCGAGTTTTGAGCGGCGACTTTTGTGTTTCGACTTTTATGTGGCGAGGTTGGTGTATGTGTGGTGAAATCTGCGCTGAGGGTGGTATATGTGTTCGAGCACGTGGTAGTGTGTGGCGCATTTTGTGTGTGTGTTCATATCCCCGTGGTGGTGTGGTGATTATCCCATGTCGGGGCCCCACCTTAGCAACTGTACAGTATATACTCTTTGGCGCCATCGCTCTCATTCTTTAAGTCCCCCTTGTTCACATCTGGCAGCTGTTAATTTGCCTCCAACACTTTTCCTTTCATTTTTTCCCCATTATGTAGATAGGGGCAAAATTGTTTGGTGAATTGGAAAGCGCGGGGTTAAAATTTCACCTCACAACATAGCTTTGACGCTCTCGGGGTCCAGACGTGTGACTGTGCAAAATTTTGTGCCTGTAGCTGCGACGCCTCCAACACTTTTCCTTTCACTTTTTCCCCATTATGTAGATAGGGGCAAAATTGTTTGGTGAATTGGAAAGAGCGGGGTTAAAATTTCACCTCACAGCATAGCCTATGATGCTCTCGGGGTCCAGACGTGTGACTGTGCAAAATTTTGTGGCTGTAGCTGTGACGGTTCAGATGCCAATCCCGGACATACACACACACATACATACATACACACATACACACATTCAGCTTTATATATTAGACTAGCTGTACTACCCGGCTTCGCCCGGGTTAATGACTGCTGTTAGCAAAATAGAATGTGTTAACAAAAATTTATTCTGCACACAAAAACCACAAAACAAATAGATAGAAATGTAATTATTAAAAGGCAAAAACTAAGCTAATAGAAGAATTTCACAACATATATTAGCTTTGTTATACTGAGAATGTCTTTGTTGCCTATATTAACCAATCAGAGCTCAGGTTAATTAACTGTAGCAAAATAGAAGCTGAGCTGTGATTGGTTGCTATTGGCAGCCTGATAAATCCCCAGCCAACAGGAAGCCCACCCCCTGGCAGTATATATTAGCTCACACATACACATAATAGACAGGTCATGTGACTGACAGCTGCCGTATTTCCTATATGGTACATTTGTTGCTCTTGTAGTTTGTCTGCTTATTAATCAGATTTTTATTTTTGAAGGACAATACCAGACTTGTGTGTGTTTTAGGGCGAGTTTCATGTGTCAAGTTGTGTGTGTTGAGTTGCGTGTGGCGACATGCGTGTAGCGACTTTTGTGAGATGAGTTTTGTGTGGCGACATGCGTGTAGCAACATTTTGTGTGTCGAGTTGCATGTGACAGGTTAGTGTAGCAAGTTGTGTGCAGCAAGATTTGTGCATGGCGAGTTTTATGTGTGGTGCGTTTTGAGTATGTGCAAGTTTTGTGTGAGGCAACTTTTGCATGTGGTGCAACTTTTGTACATGTGGCAATTTTTCTGTGTGTGCAAGTTTTGCATGAGGTGAGTTTTCCATGAGGTGAGTTTTGCACGTGTGGCGAGTTTTGCGTGAGCCTAGTTTTGCATATGGCGAGTTTTGCATGTAGCGAGTTTTGCGCGTTGCGAGTTTTGAGTGGTGACTTTTGTGTTTCGACTTTTATGTGGCGAGGTTGGTGTATGTGTGGTGAAATGTGTGCTGAGGGTCGTATATGTGTTCAAGCACGTGGTAGTGTGTGGTGCATTTTGTGTTTGTGTTCATATCCCCTTGTGTGGTGAGTATCCCATGTCGGGGCCCCACCTTAGCAACTGTACGGTATATACTCTTTGGCGCCATCGCTCTCATTCTTTAAGTCCTCATTGTTCACATCTGGCAGCTGTCAATTTTCCTCCAACACTTTTCCCTTCACTTTTTCCCCATTATGTAGATAGGGGCAAAATTGTTTGGTGAATTGGAACGCACAGGGTTAAAATTTCACCTCACAACATAGCCTATGACGCTCTCGGGGTCCAGACGTGTGACTGTGCAAAATTTTGTGGCTGTAGCTGCGACGGTGCAGATGCCAATCCCGGACATACATACATACATACATACACACATTCAGCTTTATATATTAGATATACCTGTATGTAATCTCCTGTATATAGTATATACCTGTGTGTCATCTCACCTATATATAGTATATATCTGTGTGTCATCTCCTCCTGTATATAGTATATACCTGTATGTCATCTCCTCCTATACATAGCATATACCTGTATGTCATCTCCTCCTGTATATACTATATACCTGTAGGTAATCTGCTCCTGTATATAGTATATACCTGTGTGTCATCTCCTCCTGTATATAGTATATACCTGTATGTCATCTCCTCCTGTATGTAGTATGTACCTGTATGTCATCTCCTCCTCTATATAGTATATACCTGTGTGTCATCTCTCCTGTATATAGTATATATCTGTGTGTCATCTCCTCCTGTATATAGTATATACCTGTGTGTCATCTCCCCTGTAAATAGTATATACCTGTGTGTCATCTCCTCCTGTATATAGTATATATCTGTATGTCATCTCCTCCTGTATTAGCCCTCGTTCACACGTTATTTGGTCAGTATTTTTACCTCAGTATTTGTAAGCTAAAATGGCAGCCTGATAAATCCCCAGCCAACAGTAAGCCCACCCCCTGGCAGTATATATTAGCTCACACATACACATAATAGACTGGTCAGGTGACTGACAGCTGCCGGATTCCTATATGGTACATTTGTTGCTCTTGTAGTTTGTCTGCTTATTAATCAGTTTTTTATTTTTGAAGGATAATACCAGACTTGTGTGTGTTTTAGGGCGAGTTTCGTGTGTCAAGTTGTGTGTGTTGAGTTGCCTGTGGCGACATGCATGTAGGGACTTTTGTGAGATGAGTTTTGTGTGGCGACATGCGTGTAGCAACTTTTTGTGTGTCGAGTTGCATGTGACAGGTTAGTGTAGCAAGTTGTGTGCAGCAAGTTTTGCGCATGGCGAGTTTTGCGCGTGGCGAGTTTTATGTGTGGTGCCTTTTGAATATGTGCAAGTTTTGTGTGAGGCAACTTTTGCATGTGTTGCAACTTTTGCATGTGTTGCAACTTTTGTGCATGTGGCAATTTTTCTGCGTGTGGCAATTTTTCTGCGTGTGCAAGTTTTGCGTGTGGCGAGTTTTCCATGAGGTGAGTTTTGCACGTGTGGCGAGTTTTGCATGTGGAGAGTTTTGCGCGTGGCGAGTTTTGAGCGGCGACTTTTGTGTTTCTACTTTTATGTGGCGAGGTTGGTGTATGTGTGGTGAAATGTGCGCTGAGGGTGGTATATGTGTTCGAGCACGTGGTAGTGTGTGGCGCATTTTGTGTGTGTGTTCATATCCCCGGGGTGGTGTGGTGATTATCCCATGTTGGGGCCCCACCTTAGCAACTGTACAGTATATACTCTTTGGCGCCATCGCTCTCATTCTTTAAGTCCCCCTTGTTCACATCTGGCAGCTGTTAATTTGCCTCCAACACTTTTCCTTTCATTTTTTCCCCATTATGTAGATAGGGGCAAAATTGTTTGGTGAATTGGAAAGCGCGGGGTTAAAATTTCACCTCACAACATAGCTTTGACGCTCTCAGGGTCCAGACGTGTGACTGTGCAAAATTTTGTGGCTGTAGCTGCGACGGTTCAGATGCCAATCCCGGACATACATACAGTACATACATACACACATACACACATTCAGCTTTATATATTAGATTACTCTGGAACACTTCTACGGATCCTGTTGACTCTGAGATTATTTTTTCATAACATGTTGTATTTCATGAGAGTGGTAAAAATTTTTTGTATGACTTGCGTTTATTTGAGAAAAAAAACAGAAATTTGGTGAAGATGTGGAAAATTTAGCAATTTTCAAACTTTTAATTTTCATGCCCTTAAATCACAGAGATATGTCACACAAAATAGATAATAAATAGCATTTCCCATATGTCTACTTTACAAGGGTTAAAAGTTGACCAGCAATTTTTTTTTCTAACAAAATTTACCAAACCATTTGAAGTCACTTTGAGGGGCCTATATGAAAGGAGATACCCAAAAGTGACACCATTCTAAAGGCTGCACCCTCAAAGTGCTGAAAACAGCATTCCAGAATTTTATTATGCAAATTGCCTCTTCTGAGAAAAAGAGGACTTAACTCTATAGCGCCACCTGTTGGTAGTAGCGATCCTACAAGTCACAATCAAAGCTTTAACGAGTCGTGCAATATGACTTAGGATAAAAGCCAAATCAGTATCTCAATTCACAGACACGGTGTTTCGGGCTGTTGGCCCTCGTCAGTGCGAAGCATGAGAACTGATTCGGCTAGGTGAGAGGCTCTGGACTGGAGTCTAAGGGGTAACGTTTCTCCTTATGGAGAGTGACATACCAGCTCGCTTGTCAAGGTAAGGAGGCTTATTCGCCGTGCAATGCTCCTCTGGGAAATTAAATATGCAAATTGCCTCTTACTTTCATGTGCTTCATAGAAATTTTTTGACCACTCCCACCATCCATTATATAGTCACCTGACTGTTGGAGATAGAGTTTCTCTGGAGAACAGCCGATGAGTAAGGAGCTCTCTGGTGTCAGCTGGTGGAGGTCCTGGTTCCATATCTTCTGCTGAGTGGAGTTTGCAGCAGCAGCTTGAAAGCTAAGTTTCTTTATTCCCTGCGTTTGCCTGTCTAGTGCATGTCACTACCAACCTGTGTTTTCACCATCTGCAGTGGTGAGGCTAGCATCCTTGCTGGCCAGTGCACTAGCCAGGGTATAGTGAGGTGACAGATAGCGACGAGGTTCATGACATTGGCGGGGGGAAGGACTCGCATAGGGCATTAAGGGAGCTTAGGGATAGGCACAGTCTTATTAGGAGGTGCCCCATCCCTCGTTCCCTATCGTGAGGGCCTTCCTTCCCCTTTTTCCATCCCCGTGGCTGGTGTTCGTTGTGTCGTCTGTTGGACTTAACTGAGTCTGTTTATGACAATAGTTTTTGCATCACCACATTTTAAGAGATATAATTTTTCCATATTTTGGCCCATGGAGTCATGTGAGGTCTTGTTTTTTGCGGGAGGAGCTGACATTTTTATTGGTATCATTTTCGGGCACATGACATTTTTTGATCGCTTTCTATTCTGATTTTTATGAGGCAGAACAAATAAAAATCAGCAATTCAGGAATTTATTTTTTTGGGGGGGATTTATGTCATTCCGTGTGTAGTAAAATTGACAAGGCAGTTTTATTCTTCAGGTCAGTATGATTACAGCGATACCTCATTTATATCATTTTTATGTTTTGCCGCTTTTATACAATAAAAACTATTTTAGAGAAAAAAATAATAATGTTTGCATCACTTTATTCCGATAATAACTTTATAACTTTTTTACCTTTCTGCTGATGGAGCTGTATGGTGGCATGTTTTTTGTGGGACAAGGTGATGTTTTCAGTGGGACCATATTTATTTATATCCGTCTTTTTGATCGCGTGCTATTCCACTTTTTGTTCAACGGTATGATGATAAAGCATTGTTTTTTGCCTTGTTTTTTTATTTTTTTATGGTGTTAACTAGTGGGACAGTTTTATAGGTCAGGTTGTTGCGGATGCGGTGATACCAAATATGTGTACTTTTATTGTTTGTTTTTTTTCATTCAAATATTTGTTTTGAAATACAATATCTTTTGATTTTTTACTATTATTTTTGAGATTTTTTAAAAAATATTGTTACAATTTTTTTTTTTAACTTTTCTCTAACTTTTTTACTTTGTCTCAGTATGGGACAATCATTTTTTGCAGGCTGATCGCTTTTGCAGAATGGAGATGAAGCAGCATCCCCATGTTTCCGAAACTGTCAGCTCTGCACTGACAGAGAGACTTGCTGATCATGCACCGCACTTGATCAGCAGGTTTCCTAGCTCAGGTGACCTGGATGTTGTCATGATGACATCCGGTCACCATGGCAACGATCGGGACCCCGTGTCATGCTGCGAGGTCTCCGTTTCAAAAGATCGCAGCATTTCGGGGTTTAAAGTGCTGGGTGTCAGCTGTAAGAATAAGCTGATACCCGGCGGCGATCGCCCGCACCCCCCCCCCCCGCATGTGCACGAGCAATCGCTCAGACATAATATTCCATCCATGGTCAAATAGGTAAACCAAAAAAGAAAAAACGCCCTAAAGATATCTTTAATGTATCAGCATAAAATGTAATAATAAGTAAATAAGTGTATAAAACTACCAACACCACAACTATTAGGTCTGGGCAGGGAGATGCTACAGCCGGAGTGCTACAGGAACTCTTTTATTAGAGAAAATTATTCCTGGCTAAATCCCTATCAGGGCTCCAAGTGTACTGAATCCCTTCCTGACAGTGGAGGTTGGCACCCTATAATTCGACTTGGCGCCCCCACTCAACGTAGGCTGTCCCTTCTAGCCCTAATCGCACACTGGCATCTACCCACGCCCACACCCCAACATCATACACACAACAACAAAACCTAGGTCACGCTGTAAAGTGTAAAGAAAAAGTGAAAAATACAAAAATAAATTGTAAAAAATGAAGCAGAAACAATGTTACTACGCTAGTTGAAGTAATATATAGCAGCAACTGGAATATATTGCTGCACTAGCTAGAATATTAGCACAAAATATCGCACTACAAAATAGGCCCTCTAATTTTCTGCTGTCCACATTGAGGCCACACTGATAGTCTAACCTATCTTAGTGTATTATATACAATACATCTATGATCTAAAAAGACAACAAAAAAAAATACTGACACAGAAAAAATATATATAATGGGCAGAGGGGGATTTACACACCTGATTAATTGCAGGCCATAATAATAATATAATAATAATAATTTTTATTTATATAGCGCCAACATATTCCGCAGCGCTTTACAACTTATAGAGGGGACTTGTACAGACAATAGACATTACAGCATAACAGAAATCACAGTTCAAAACAGATACCAGTAGGAATGAGGGCCCTGCTCGCAAGCTTACAACCTATGAGGAAAAGGGGAGACACGAGAGGTGGATGGTAACAATTGCTTTAGTTATTTGGACCAGCCATAGTGTAAGGCTCGGGTGTTCATGTAAAGCTGCATGAACCAGTTAACAGCCTAAGTATGTAGCAGTACAGACACAGAGTGCTATTAACTGCATAAAGTGTATGAGAACATGATGCGAGGAACCTGATTGTTTTTTTTTTTTTTCTTATAATAGGCCACACAGGGATAGTTAGGTTAATGCGTTGAGGCGGTAGGCCAGTCTGAACAAATGCGTTTTTAGGGCACGCTTAAAACTGTGGGGATTGGGGATTAATCGTATTAACCTGGGTAGTGCATTCCAAAGAACGTGTAAAGTCTTGGAGACGGGAATGGGAGGTTCTGATTATTGAGGATGCTAAACTGAGGTCATTAGCGGAGCGGAGGGCACGGGTAGGGTGGTAGACTGAGACCAGAGAGGAGATGTAGGGTGGTACTGAGCCATGGAGTGCTTTGTGGATGAGGGTAGTAGTTTTGTACTGGATTCTGGAGTGGATGGGTAGCCAGTGTAATGACTGGCACAAGGTAGAGGCATCGGTGTAACGGTTGGTGAGGAATATGATCCTGGCAGCAGCATTCAGGACAGATTGGAGCGGGGAGAGTTTGGTAAGAGGGAGGCCGATTAGTAGAGAGTTACAATAGTCCAGACGAGAATGAATAAGTGAGACAGTAAGAGTTTTTGCAGAGTCGAAAGTAAGAAAAGGGCGAATTCTAGAAATGTTTTTGAGATGCAGATAAGAAGAGCAAGCCAGTGATCGGATGTGGGGGCTGAATGAAAGCTCGGAATCAAGGATGACCCCAAGGCAGCGGGCATGTTGCTTGGGAGTAATGGTGGAACCGCACACGGAGATGGCAATGTCAGGCAAAGGTAGGTTAGTAGAGGGAGAGAACACGAGGAGTTCAGTTTTTGACAGGTTCAGTTTCAGATAGAGGGAGGACATGATGTTAGAGACAGCGGTAAGACAATCACTGGTGTTTTCTAAGAAGGTCGGCGTGAAAGCAGGAGAAGAGGTGTATAATTGGGTGTCGTCAGCATAGAGATGGTACTGGAAACCAAATCTACTGATTGTTTGTCCAATAGGGGCAGTATACAAAGAGAAGAGGAGGGGGCCTAGGACTGATCCTTGAGGAACCCCAACAGTAAGGGGAAGGTGAGAGGAGGAGGAACCAGCAAAACATGCAGTGAAGGATTGGTCAGAGAGATAGGAGGAGAACCAAGAAAGAACGGTGTCCTTGATGCCGATGGAGCAGAGCATAGTGAGGAGGAGCTGATGATCCACAGTGTCAAATGCTGCGGAGAGATCCAAGAGAATTAGCATGGAGTAGTGACCATTAGATTTAGCTGTTAGTAGGTCATTAGAGACTTTAGTGAGGGCAGTTTCAGTAGAGTGTAAAGAGCGGAAGCCAGATTGAAGAGGGTCGAGAAGAGAGTTATCTGAGAGATAGCGGGTAAGACGGGAGTGGACCAGGCGTTCGAGGAGTTTAGAGATGAAGGGAAGATTAGAGACAGGTCTATAATTAGCGGCACAATTTTGGTCGAGGGAGGGTTTTTTAAGTAATGGATGTATGATGGCATGCTTAAATGAGGAGGGAAAAATACCGGAAGTGAGGGAAAGTTTGAATATTTTTGTTAGGTGAGAGGTGACAGCCGGGGAAAGGGACTGGAGGAGATGTGACGGAATGGGGTCACTGGTGCAAGTGGTCGGGCGGGAAGATGCAAGGAGCCTGCTTACTTCTTCTTCTGTAACTGGTTCAAAGTCAGAGAGTGAACTAGATGCAGTGGGGGAGGGAGGAAAGTGCATGGTATGAAGAGATTGGGAGATGATTTCCTGTCGAATGTGGTCAATTTTTTCTTTGAAGTAATTGGCCAGATCGTCAGCGCGGAGATCTGTGGTTGGGGCCTGCTCTCTTGGGTTGAGTAGGGACTGGAAAGTGTCGAAGAGACGTTTAGGGTTATTGGACAGCGAGGTGATGAGGGTGTTGAAATAGGTTTGTTTGGAGAGGTGAAGGGCAGAGTTGTATGTTTTTAGCATGAACTTATAATGGATGAAATCTTCGGGTAGATTAGATTTTCTCCACAGACGTTCGGCGCACCTGGAGCACCACTGCAGGAAACGTGTTTGCAGCGTGTGCCACGGTTGTCGCCGTCTGTGTCAAGTTGTTCTATGTATAGGAGGTGCAGCTTCATCCAGGGCACTTTGCAGGGTTTCATTGTAATGCTTCAGAGCAGAATCAGGACATGAGATGGAGAAGATTGGGGCCAATGAGGACTGCAAGTTCTTCATAAGTTTCTGGGTGTTAATGGCCTGCATGTTTCTATAAGTGTGGAAAGTGGGGGTGACCTGAGCGGGATGGCAGTTCTTGATAGAGAATGAAAGAAGGTTGTGGTCAGAGAGCGGGAGAGGGGAGTTTGTGAAATCATCCAGTGAGCAAAGCCGGGAGAAGACCAAGTCAAGGGAGCTTCCATCTTCATGCGTTGGAGAGTTAGTATGCTGCGAGAGGCTGAAAGAGGAGGTTAGAGATAAAAGGTGAGAAGCAATGGGAATGTTGAAATCACCCATGATAAGGGTGTGGGTGTCACAGGAGAGGAAGTGTGGAAGCCAGGTGGCAAAATGATCCAGGAAATGATGAGAGGGGCCAGGAGGACGATACACCACCGCCACTCGCATGGAGAAGTGGACGTAGAGTCTGACAGCATGGACCTCAAAGGAAGGGAATACAAGTGAGGGTACTTGGGGGATAACTTGGAAGGTACATTTGGGTGAAAGGAGCAGACCAACGCCTCCACCTGCTCTGTTGTCTGATCTTGGGGTATGAGAAAAGTGTAGTCCACCATATGAGAGAGCAGCAGCAGCGGTGGTGTCTGACTGCTGGATCCAGGTTTCAGTAAGAGCCAGGAGATTAAGAGAGTTAGAAAGGAAAAAGTCATGAATGAAGGAGAGTTTATTACACACAGAGCGAGAATTCCAAAGGGCACAATTGAAAGAGACAGAAGGCATGCATGGAATATTAATAAGGTTAGAGGGGTTTCTGGGTGTAGCAATTGGGAGGTTTGACTGGCTATAACATGGGGGGCCGGGGTTTGGAGAGATGTCTCCAGCGACTAGGAGAAGGAGGATAGAAAGAGTGAGCAGATGGTTAAGTGATTTGTGAGAGTGTCTCTTGTGTTGGATGGTGGGACTGAATGGATCTGCGCTGTTAAGCAATGTGAACAGAGCATGAGTGCTATACATAGGAGAGGCAAGGACAGAGGGGCCGATATGGATGGAGTGTAAAGAGTTTATGCAAGGGCGGTGACTGTGAGTGAATGCAGCAGCCTGGATATAGATTATACAAATACATATGGTGAGTATTTGTTCTGTTTCAAGTGAATAGAGAATAGATTTAGATTGTCTTACCTGTCTCCTGCCCTGTCTAACTGCCATGTTATAACTGCCGAATACTTAGAAAAAAAATACTTTGAATAAAAGTACACGAATAACAGGCCTAGAAAAAAGCTCACATAAATAAGTAGTTTCACTGGTTTCTCATGGCTGCCACATCATAGTGTTCTGTATAGTGCCGCCCTGGAACATCAGACACTAGCTGCTATGAAAATGTCACTTATCTTAATCCATCTGACATGAATATGTCTCATGCTTCCATCCCTACGCCTACCACAAAAATACGGAGCAAAAACGTCCACTTCAACATAATTGTGTAAAAGTATTCAAAAATATTTATTAGTATAATCACCTTAATACATCAAAGTACAAAATACAAGATACAAAATACAGAATGTATGTGCTGTCAGCACAAACATATAGCAGGAGACACTAAAAGGAGAACGTGACAGTAGCCAAGTTAGAGGGGGAGTGCTATAGTGCACCCTTCTGGTTACAGCATTAATCCTTAATATAGCATTCTATATATGGCCGTGTATGTATAAGTTATTGTGTCTACTAATACCCACACCACGGCCACCCCATAATTGCAATCACGTAATTATATATAGTTGCTGCTTACCCATTGGTGGTCAGGGCTGGTACCCCCACCTCGCTTGGCCTCCCCGGACGCGCGTTTCGCGTAGCTTTTTCAACAGGGTATATGTGTAGCACATCTCATTGTGCTTAAATATGATTAAAACCGGAAGTGGCGCCGGTAATTGCGGCGCATGCGCAGTGGCGTCCAGAGCACATCATCCAACAGAGCCATCACAGGTGGGCGTGTGTCAAGGCGAAGCTCCGCCATGTGACCACCAATGGTATACACACCCAGCTGTGGCTGACAGCTCCGTCAGAAGGTGAGAACAATGGACGGCACCGGGCATGCGCACTACCGGCGTCCATTTTCTAAAAGACCATGGCAGCGGCCATCATTACGGTGGCAGATAGAATCAGATTACCGCAGCGTCCCAAATAGCCACACACATGGAACACCTGATATGCATAGTGAATGTCGTGTGCCTAAAGTTATTGTATATATATAAAAATATATATACGTAAAAATGAAGATAAGAAAAAAGTAAATATAAGAATATAAAAATAACTATAAAAAGGATAGCGGCGGCCGTCATGAAGCAGATTGAACAAAAACACCGCAATATCCACAATAAACACAAGTATGGAACGCTGAATAAATACAGCGGACATTAAGTGACTAATGTGTAAAAATATATATATATATATAAAGAAAATAACCCTCATCCCATATAGTGTATATTGGATGGTAGCGGGCATGTATACCTCCGGCACCCATTTTCTAGGAGATCATAGCAGCGACCATCTTTATAGGGACCAAAACAATCAAATCATCATAAAGTCCCAAATATCCCCATATAATAAGGGGTTCAGTGAATAGAATTAGTGATATTGTGATGAATAAACAAGTGATGGTACATACCATCACTAAAAAGGAAACCATACTTGATATATTCATATTAACAAAACACATATGAAAACAATATATAAAAATAGCACCACTAAAGGTGACCAGTGCAGTAAAGTGAATATTACATATGAGCGTATACACGTTCAACAGACAAATATCAGCAACGCTTCTTGTTTCTTGAGTTCCATATGGGTGGACAGGAGGGATCCACTGCGGCACTATAACATATCTGTAGCCATGGACGTTACAAACACTTACTAAAAAGAAGAAACACAAACAAGACAATCAATACATATAGTTAAAAAGAATGGTGGATAAGTCATATTGGAGAGGATAGCCAGACAAAAAGTCATAAAAATATACTCGTATATAGTACTGCACACTTTTGGCAGAGCTGAAATTGCGAACGAGGAATAGGGCTAACAAAAAAAAAAAAAAAATCACGAAAGATCACAAAAAATCACAAAAATGGAGCGAAACTTAGCTGTTCATTTAGTCCCTTAGGGGCGAGGGTATCGAGGGTGACAATCCACTTGCATTCACGTTGTGCAAGTATTTTGGTCATGTTGCCACCCCTGATCCCTCCATGTATCTTATCAATACCTCTCACTTTTAGACCCCTAGGGTCTGATCCGTGGAACATCCGAAAATGCCTTGGTATGGTTTTCAAACCTGACGGGTCCACCACTTCTTTCGCAGCCAGAATGTCTCTTACGTGTTCGCGTGTCCGAACTTTCAATTCTCTAGACGTGAGACCAATATAAATCAGGGAGCAGGGACAGGTAGCGTAATACACCACAAATGTGGTACTACATGAGAAATTCCCTCATCTTAAATTCCCTGCTCCCATCAGAATTCTTAAAAGTCCCACATCTAAGAATGTTCGGACACGCGACACACGAACCACAAGGGAAGCATCCTTGTCTGGGGCTGCTCATATCAAGAAATGTTCTATTTCTTGCTATGTAGTGGCTTCTTACCAAAGTATCTTTCAGATTTTTTCCTCTTCGGTGTGTCATCAGAGGAAATTCCATCATGTGTGAAGCCAAGGTACTGTCAGTTTGTAACACGGACCAGTGTTTATTAAGCACCTCACGAATGCGGTGCCATTGGCAATTAGAAGTAGAAATGAATTTGACCAAAGACTCATTATTCACTCCAGATTTGTTAGATTGCCGAAGTAAGTCCTCTCTCCGCGTTGATTTAGCCCGTCCATACCCTGCCCTGATGCTGCGATGACTGTAGCCCCATGCCTTAAAGCGCTCTGTGAAGATGGCGGACTGACTCTCAAAGCGGGCTTCCGTAGAGCATACCCGCCTGTTCCTCAGGAATTGCCCAACTGGGATGGCTTTAATAACCGAATAATTGTGTGCCGAGGAGGCATGTAGCAAGGAATTCACCGACGACTCCTTGCGATATAAGTCGGTTTCAATAGAGCCATCCTCGGCAACAAATAACGTAATATCCAAAAAGTTGATTTTGTTAGGATGCCACGTATAGGTGAATTTTAGATTAAAATTATTAGTGTTCAATACCTGCATGAATTTGGATAGGCTGGTCTCGCTACCCTTCCAGACCATCAAAATGTCGTCAATGTAGCGAAACCAGCCCACCACCGGGTCCGCAGCATGTGCGCCATCACCCTGGAAGATAAATCTTTCCCAGAATCCCAAAAACAAATTAGCATATGATGGCGCACATGCTGCGCCCATTGCAGTACCTTGTAACTGTAAATAAAACCTGTCTTTAAAAACAAAATAATTGTGGGTTAAAATAAATTCAAGTAATTCCAAAATAAATTCGGAAAAATGGCCATCCCAGTTGGTAGTCTCAAGGAAAAAACGGGCAGCCCTTAGACCATCCTCATGTCTAATTGATGTATATAACGATTCAATATCGATAGTAACCAAAATCATACCCGCCTCGAGAGACAGTCCATCCACCCTCCTCAGTACATCAGTAGTGTCTCTGACATAGGAGGGGAGTGTCTCCACCAGAGGTTTTAAGTAAAAGTCAACAAATTTACAGATGTTATCACACAACCCTCCTATGCCAGAGACAATAGGCCGTCCAGGTGGGTTGACAGCGTCTTTATGCACCTTGGGCAGGGCATAGAATGTGGCAATCTTAGGGAACCTCGGCATAAGTCCATCAAGGACCTTCTTGGGGACAATACCTGACTCATTCGCCAAACCCAAGATGTGCTCCAATTTCCCAGAGAAAACCTGGGTAGGATTTTGGGGTAAGACGCGATACGTCTCTTTATTTTTTAATTGTCAAAATATTTCCCTTTCGTATTTTTCAATTGGCCAGATCACCACGTTCCCCCCCTTGTCGGCTGGCTTTATGACAACTGTGTCCAATGCCTGCAGTTCCCTCAATGCTTTTCTTTGATTTGATGTTAAATTATCGTTGTACAGTCCTCTCGGTATTTTCATTAGATCCTCAATAACAAGTTTACAAAAAATATCTATCTGTGGACATAGCGACAAGGGGGGGAAGTGGATGATCTGGGCAAAACTGAAGAAGGAAATTTACCTACTGAATCTGATTGTTGTTCCTCGAGTAAATCCTCCAAGGCCGATAAGGCAACAGCTTCCACATCACTAAGAGATTAGTCACCAGAACTTTTTGGACTCTGCAGCTTCTTCAGTAATAATTTACGACAAAATAAATGGGTATCTTTTACGGCTGTAAAGAAATTGAATTGGTTAGATGGGACAAAGTTAAGACCAAGCTTCAAGACTTCAGACTGTGTTTCAGAGAGAGGATAGGTAGATAAGTTGATCACCTCTAAATTAGTACTTTTTGCTTTCCGCTCATACGTTGGTGGAGAGGTAAATTTTCTCTTTTTTGTTGTATATTTTCCTTTTGCAGCTCTGCTCGGCTGTATTTTTCTCCCTCTATCACCATATGTGGTCTTAGATTGATCTGATGCCACACTCGATTCGTCCACAGACGTTATGGATGAAATCGATCCCGACCTTATTTGTGGTGCTGGACGGGTTCTCATTCTACCAGTCCTCCAACGATACACATGATTATCACGATAATCTAAATTATCTCTTTGTAGTTTTTTTGTCTTGACAGCACTGATCTCCTGTTCCCATTTGAGAAAATCACTCTCTAGATCACCATTCAGTTTCTCCAATGCTTCAGGTGTCTGTTATGATCCCAATGGCAGAGGATCTCTGATATTCCGGCAAGATAGCAAAAATGTAAATACTGCTCTAGGGAGGTGGAAACTGGGCTAACCGCATACCTGATCCTGACACAAACAACTAAAAGTAGCCGGTGAACGTGCCTACGTTGGTTCTAGATGTCTCGAGCCAGCTGGAGAACTGACTACCCCTAGAGGGAAAAAATAAGACCTCGCTTGCCTCCAGAGAAATTGAACCCCAAAGATATAGAAAGCCCCCAACAAATAATAACGGTGAGGCAAGAGGAAAACACAAACGTAGAGATGAACTAGATTCAGCAAAGTGAGGCCCAATAGTCTAGATAGCAGAAAATAGATAGTGGACTATGCGGTTAGCAGAAAACCCTACAAAACATCCACGCTGAACATTCAAGAACCCCCACACCGACTGACGGTGTGGAGGGAGAATATCAGCCCCCTAGAGCTTCCAGCAAGTCAAAAATGTAAAGCAAGCTGGACAAAAACACTGAATAATGCAAACGATCCAAATTGTACAAAACAGACTTAGCTTTTCTTGCATGAGACAGACTGAAAGGAATCCGGAGGAGACCAAATAGGTCTGGATACAACGATGCCAGGCAAGAGACTGAGTCCAGAGGAGACTCAAATAGGAAACACCCGCTGCTTAACGACACAGCTGGAGCTCAGGCCTGCAACAAGACATACCTAACACAATACCGTTAGTGACCACCAGAGGGAGCCCAGAAACACAGTTCACAACAGTACCCCCCCCTTGAGGAGGGGTCATCGAACCCTCACCAAGACCCCCAGGGCGATCAGGATGAGCAGCGTGAAAGGCATGAACCAAATCAGCCGCATGAACATCAGAGGCGACAACCCAGGAATTATCCTCCTGACCATAGCCTTTCCACTTAACTAAATACTGGAGTTTCCGTCTAGAGATACGAGAATCCAGAATCTTCTCCACCACGTACTCCAACTCGCCCTCAACCAAAACCAGGGCAGGAGGCTCAACAGCAGGAACCATAGGCACCACGTACCGCCGCAACAAGGACCTATGGAACACATTATGAATAGCAAAAGACGCTGGAAGGTCCAAGCGAAAAGACACCGGGTTAATGATTTCCAAAATCTTATAAGGACCGATAAAGCGAGGCTTGAACTTAGGAGAGGAGACTTTCAAAGGAACATGCCGAGAAGACAAACAAAACAAATCCCCAACACGAAGTCGGGGACCCACACCGCGGCGGCGGTTGGCAAACCGCTGGGCCTTGTCTTGTGACAATTTCAAATTGTCCACCACATGGTTCCAAATCCGCTGCAACCTATCCACCACAGAATCAACCCCAGGACAGTCAGAAGGCTCAACCTGACCCGAGGAGAAACGAGGATGAAAACCAGAGTTGCAGAAAAAGGGTGAAACCAAGGTGGCAGAACTAGCCCGATTATTAAGGGCAAACTCGGCCAGTGGCAAAAAGGTAACCCAGTCGTCCTGATCAGCAGAAACAAAACATCTCAAATAAGTCTCTAACGTCTGATTAGTTCGCTCGGTCTGGCCATTAGTCTGAGGATGAAAAGCTGACGAAAAAGACAAATCAATACCCATCTTAGCACAAAAGGATCGCCAGAATCTGGACACAAACTGGGATCCTCTGTCAGATACAATATTCTCAGGGATGCCATGCAAACGAACCACATTCTGAAAGAACAAAGGAACCAAATCAGAGGAGGAAGGCAACTTAGGCAAGGGCACCAAATGGACCATTTTAGAAAAATGATCGCACACCACCCAGATGACAGACATCTTCCGAGACACCGGAAGATCCGAAATGAAATCCATGGAAATGTGCGTCCAAGGCCTCTTTGGGATAGGCAAGGGCAAAAGCAACCCGCTGGCACGAGAACAGCAAGGCTTAGCCCGAGCACAAATCCCACAGGACTGCACAAAAGAACGCACATCCCACGACAAGGAAGGCCACCAAAAGGACCTGGCCACCAAATCTCTGGTACCGAAAATCCCAGGATGTCCCGCCAACACCGAAGAATGAACCTCAGAAATAACTCTGTTGGTCCATCCATCAGGGACAAACAATCTCTCTGGTGGACAACGATCAGGCCTATCAGCCTGAAATTTTTGCAGCCCTCGTCGCAAATCTGGGGAAATGGCAGACAGAATCACTCCCTCTCCGAGAATACCAGCCGGCTCAGAGACTCCCGGAGAATCAGGCACAAAACTCCTAGAAAGTGCATCAGCCTTCACGTTCTTCGAACCAGGCAGGTACGAGACCACAAAGTCAAAACGGGAGAAAAACAACGACCAACGGGCCTGTCTAGGATTCAGGCACTTGGCAGACTCGAGGTAAATCAGATTTTTATGATCAGTCAAGACCACCACACGATGTCTAGCTCCCTCGAGCCAATGTCGCCACTCCTCAAATGCCCACTTCATGGCCAACAACTCCCGATTACCAACATCGTAGTTCCGCTCAGCAGGCGAAAATTTCCTTGAAAAGAAGGCGCATGGCTTCATCACGGAGCCATCAGAACTTTTTTGCGACAAAACAGCCCCTGCACCAATTTCAGAAGCATCAACTTCAACCTGGAAGGGAAGAGAGACATCCGGCTGGCACAAGACTGGCGCTGAAGTAAACCGACGCTTCAGCTCCCGAAAGGCCTCCACGGCCGCAGGAGACCAATTCGCAACATCAGAACCCTTCTTGGTCATATCCGTCAAAGGTTTAACCACGCTGGAGAAATTAGCGATAAAACGACGGTAAAAATTAGCAAAGCCCAAGAACTTCTGCAGGCTCTTAACAGACGTGGGCTGAGTCCAGTCATGAATGGCACGGACCTTAACTGGGTCCATCTCCACAGTAGAAGGGGAAAAAATAAAACCCAAAAAAGAAACCTTCTGTACCCCAAAGATACATTTTGAGCCCTTCACAAATAGAGCATTCTCCCGCAAAACCTGAAACACCATCCTGACCTGGTTCACATGGGACTCCCAATCATCAGAAAAAAACAAAATATCATCCAGATAAATAATCATAAATTTATCCAGATATTTCCGGAAGATGTCATGCATGAAGGACTGAAACACAGAAGGAGCATTAGATAATCCGAAAGGCATCACCAGGTACTCAAAATGACCCTCAGGCGTATTAAATGCCGTTTTCCATTCATCTCCCTGCTTTATGCGCACAAGGTTATACGCACCACGAAGATCTATCTTGGTGAACCAACTGGATCCCTTAATCTGAGCAAACAAATCAGACAACAATGGCAAAGGATACTGAAATTTAACAGTGATCTTATTCAGAAGACGATAATCAATACAAGGTCTCAGAGACCCGTCTTTCTTGCCCACAAAAAAGAATCCTGCACCAAGAGGGGACGATGATGGGCGAATATGTCCCTTCTCCAAAGACTCCTTTATATAACTCCGCATCGCGGCATGCTCTGGCACAGATAAATTAAAGAGTCGTCCCTTAGGAAACTTACTACCAGGAATCAAATCTATAGCACAATCACAGTCCCTATGAGGAGGAAGGGCACTGGACCTGGTCTCATTAAATACATCCTGAAAGTCTGACAAAAACTCAGGGATCTCAGAAGGAGTAGAAGAAGCAATAGACACCAATGGAGAATCGCCATGAATCCCCTGACACCCCCAACTAGACACAGTCATAGCTTTCCAATCTAAAACTGGATTATGGGCCTGTAACCATGGCAGACCCAAAACGACAACATCATGCATTTTATGCAGTACCAAAAAACGAATCACCTCCTGATGTACAGGAGTCATGCACATGGTCACCTGCGTCCAATACTGAGGTTTATTCTCTGCCAATGGCGTAGAATCAATTCCTCTAAGAGGAATAGGATTTTCCAAAGGCTCCAGGACAAAACCGCAGCGCTTGGCAAACGACAAATCCATCAGACTTAAAGCAGCACCAGAATCCACAAAAGCCATAACTGAGTAAGAAGATAATGAACAAATTAAAGTCACAGACAAAATAAACTTAGGCTGAAAAGTACCAATGGCGACAGGATTAACTTTTTTCTTTAAACGTTTAGAGCATGCTGAGATAACATGTGTTGAATCACCACAGTAGAAACACAACCCATTTTGACGTCTATGATTTTGTCGCTCGGCTCTGGTCAGAATTCTGTCACATTGCATAGAATCAGGTGACCGTTCAGACAGCACCGCCAAAGGATTATCAGATTTGCGCTCCCGCAAACGTCGATCAATTTGAATGGCTAGAGCCATTGAATCATTTAGACCTGTAGGGATAGGAAACCCCACCATCACATCTTTAATGGCTTCAGAAAGACCATTTCTGAAATTTGCGGCCAGTGCACACTCATTCCATTGAGTAAGCACGGACCATTTCCGAAATTTTTGGCAATATACCTCAGCTTCGTCCTGACCCTGAGAGATAACCAGCAACATTTTTTCAGCCTGATTTTCAAGATTAGGCTCCTCATAAAGCAAACCAAGTGCCAGAAAAAACGCATCAACATTCACCAATGCAGGATCTCCTGGCGCCAGAGAGAAGGCCCAATCCTGAGGGTCGCCGCGCAAGAAGGAAATAACAATCTTAACTTGCTGAGTGGAATCACCAGAGGAACGAGGTTTCAGAGACAGAAACAATTTACAATTATTCCTAAAATTCAGGAATTTAGATCTATCTCCAAAAAACGGCTCAGGAATAGGTATTTTTGGTTCAGACATAGGGCTATGGATAACAAAATCCTGAATGCTTTGCACCCTAGCAGCAAGCTGATCCACACTAGAAGTTAAAGTCTGGACATTCATATCTGCAGCAGAGTTCCAGCCACTCAGAGAAAAAGGGGATGGAAGAAGCTAGGCAAACTGCAGCAAAAAAAAACAAAAAAAAAAAACTCAGAACTTCTTTTTAATCCCGCTTCTGCGATGCATTAAACATTTTCTTTTGGCCTGGCATTCTGTTATGATCCCAATGGCAGAGGATCTCTGATATTCCGGCAAGATAGCAAAAATGTAAATACTGCTCTAGGGAGGTGGAAACTGGGCTAACCGCATACCTGATCCTGACACAAACAACTAAAAGTAGTCGGTGAACGTGCCTACGTTGGTTCTAGACGTCTCGAGCCAGCCGGAGAACTGACTACCCCTAGAGGGAAAAAATAAGACCTCGCTTGCCTCCAGAGAAATTGAACCCCAAAGATATAGAAAGCCCCCAACAAATAATAACGGTGAGGCAAGAGGAAAACACAAACGTAGAGATGAACTAGATTCAGCAAAGTGAGGCCCAATAGTCTAGATGGCAGAAAATAGATAGTGGACTATGCGGTTAGCAGAAAACCCTACAAAACATCCACGCTGAACATTCAAGAACCCCCACACCGACTGACGGTGTGGAGGGAGAATATCAGCCCCCTAGAGCTTCCAGCGAGTCAAAAATCAAATGTAAAGCAAGCTGGACAAAAACACTGAATAATGCAAACGATCCAAATTGTACAAAACAGACTTAGCTTTTCTTGCATGAGGCAGACTGAAAGGAATCCGGAGGAGACCAAATAGGTCTGGATACAACGATGCCAGGCAAGAGACTGAGTCCAGAGGAGACTCAAATAGGAAACACCCGCTGCTTAACGACACAGCTGGAGCTCAGGCCTGCAACAACACATACCTAACACAATACCGTTAGTGACCACCAGAGGGAGCCCAGAAACACAGTTCACAACAGGTGTCAAATCATCTTTAATGGCTACTTGGATAATATCAATTTCCTTCTCTATTTCCCTCAATTTAGTTTCATCTAGTTTAATAAGTAGATCAATGAAACCCCTGGAGCACGTAGTAGCAATATTTTCCCACTCTGATTTAAATACTTCATCCTCAATAGGATAAGAGGGGAAAATTTGGACACGTAAACCTTTTGGGATCAGATTACGAGCCAGGTACTGCCCCAAAGTAGCCCTATTCCACCACAGCTTTGTCCGCTTGTGTAGCAATGACTTCAGCCTGGCGATCCTCTCCTTAGAGTCACCACCATTCGTAGTAACAGAACCGACACTATCCTCCTTAAAGACCTCCTGCAATCGAGACAACCAGGTCTGGTCTCGAATACGAAAGTCCATTGGCTTCAGACTAACCGCTGTGGAAAACACAGAAAAGCAATATTTGTTACTATAATCATGAAGCACCAATATATCCAGTAATGGTGAGCGGATAATACCAGCTCTTTCTAAGCACCCTACGGATGCCCCTCTAAGACCACTCCAAAATACTACTACCACAAAAATACGGAGCAAAAACGTCCACTTCAACATAATTGTGTAAAAGTATTCAAAAATATTTATAAGGATAATTACCTTAATACATCAAAGTACAAAATACAAGATACAAAATACAGAATGTATGTGCTGTCAGCATAAACATATAGCAGGAGACACTAAAAGGAGAACTTGA
The DNA here is from genome assembly GCF_051348905.1 of Ranitomeya variabilis. NCBI lineage: Eukaryota > Metazoa > Chordata > Amphibia > Anura > Dendrobatidae > Ranitomeya > Ranitomeya variabilis. Next base: position 363,084,038 of record NC_135232.1, read on the forward strand.
CAGTAGCCAAGTTAGAGGGGGAGTGCTATAGTGCACCCTTCTGGTTACAGCATTAATCCTTAATATAGCATTCTATATATGGCCGTGTATGTATAAGTCATTGTGTCTACTAATACACACACCACGGCCACCCCATACTTGCAATCACGTAATTATATATAGTTGCTGCCTCGCTTGGCCTCCCCGGACGCGCGTTTCGCGTAGCTTTTTCAACAGGGTATATGTGTAGCACGTCTCATTGTGCTTAAATATGATTAAAACCGGAAGTAGCGCCGGTAATTGCGGCACATGCGCAGTGGCGTCCAGAGCACATCATCCAACAGAGCCATCACAGGTGGGCGTGTGTCCAGGCGGAGCTCCGCCATGTGACCACCAATGGTATACACACCCAGCTGTGGCTGACAGCTCCGTCAGAAGGTGAGAACAATGGACGGCACCGGGCATGCGCACTACCGGCGTCCATTTTCTAAAAGACCATGGCAGCGGCCATCATTACGGTGGCAGATAGAATCAGATTACCGCAGTGTCCCAAATAGCCACACACATGGAACACCTGATATGCATAGTGAATGTCGTGTGCCTAACGTTATTGTATATATATAAAAATATATATATATATAAAAATGAAGATAAGAAAAAAGTAAATATAAGAATATAAAAATAACTATAAAAAGGATAGCGGCGGCCGTCATAATGACGGCAGATTGAACAAAAACACCGCAATAACCACAATAAACACAAGTATGGAACGCTGAATAGATACGTTTTTGAATACTTTTACACAATTATGTTGAAGTGGACGTTTTTGCTCCGTATTTTTGTGGTAGTAGTATTTTGGAGTGGTCTTAGAGGGGCATCCGTAGGGTGCTTAGGAAGAGCTGGTATTATCCGCTCAGCATTACTGGATATATTGGTGCTTCATGATTATAGTAACAAATATTCCATCCCTACACGTTGCGCCCCTTCCCAGTACCGGGGCTCATCAGGGGACCATTTGGGAACGAGCAGCAATGGCTTCAGAATTTTGGGATAGAGATACAGGATACGGAATGCTATATATTTGGCAGTGGATTTGTGGCTGTAGTAGCATGTGTCGTGGTGGTGATTAGAAACCAGAAAATTCTCCCAATTATGTGAAGCTGTTTCTATGTCTGCTATGTTTTTGACTGGGTCATGGCAAATCTGCTGGGCTTAATGATGGCAGCAGAATAACTCATGTTAATAATGGCAGTATAACAATGTTTATGCACAATAGCACTTTATTAACTATTATTGCCTGCAATTAATCAGGTGTTTAAATCCCCCTCTGCCCATTATATATATTTTTTCTGTGTCAATATTTTTGTTGTTGTCTTTTTAGATCATAGATGTATTGTATATAATACACTAAGATAGGTTAGACTATCAGTGTGGCCTCGATGTGGACAGCAGAAAATTAGAGGACCTATTTTGTAGTGTGATATTTTGTGCTAATATTCTAGCTAGTGCAGCAATATATTCCAGTTGCTGCTATACATTACTTCAACTAGCGTAGTAACATTGTTTCTGCTTCATTTTTTACAATTTATTTTTGTATTTTTCACTTTTTCTTTACATTTCACAGCGTGACCTGTTATGATCTGGTGGCCTAAGAGCAGCATGAGACGTACTCTGGAGAAGGTGGTACCTGTACTGACCGCAGACCCTGAACCTAACACCGCAACTAGAAGTAGCCGTGGAATGTACCTAGCGCTCCCTAGACATCTCGACACAGCTGGAGGACTAATTACCCCTAGAGATAGAAAAGGGAAAACTATCTTGCCTCAGAGAAAATCCCCAAAGGATAGGCAGCCCCCCACAAATATTGACTGTGAGAGGAGAGGGAAAAAACATACACAGACTGAAATGAGAATTTAGCAAAGGAGGCCACTTCTAGCTAAATAGAAAGGATAGGACAGAGTACTATGCGGTCAGTATTAAAACACTAGAAAATATCAACCACAGAAAATACAAAATCTCCACAGCTAACTAAAGATATGGAGGGTATATCTGCATCTCCAGAGATACCAGCTTGGCTAAAAAAAATCCTTATACAGACCAAGCTGGACAAGACAAAACATAGAAAAGAACTGAACAATAAGACCACAGAATGTGGACAGCAAAATCAAGGCCAGAACTTATCTTTTGTTGAAATGAACTGCAAAGCAGAAGAGACCAGTCAGGGATGTGAATCCTCCAGGAACAATGGACAACTGGCACTGACTAAAGGGTGAAGCAAGACTAAATAGCCCAGTCAAAATTGCAAGAAGTGAACACACCTGATAAATGCTGCGATTCAGAGACAGCAGCGCTACCACTTACAACCACCGGAGGGAGCCCAAGAGCAGAATTCACAACAGTACCCCCCCCTTGAGGAGGGGTCTCCGAACCCTCACCAGAGCCCCCAGGCCAATCCGGACGAGCCAAATGAAAGGCACGAACCAAACCATCAGCATGAACATCGGAGGCAACAACCCAAGAATTATCCTCCTGGCCATAACCCTTCCATTTGACAAGATACTGAAGCCTCCACCTCGAAAAATGAGAATCCAAAATCTTCTCAACCACATACTCCAACTCCCCATCAATCAACACCGGGGCAGGAGGATCAACAGAGGGAACAACGGGCACCACATATTTCCGCAACAAAGATCTATGAAAAACATTATGGATGGAAAAAGAGGCTGGAAGGGCCAAACGAAAAGACACTGGATTGATAATCTCAGAAATCCTATGAGGGCCAACAAACCGAGGCTTAAACTTAGGGGAAGAAACCTTCATAGGGACATGACGGGAAGACAACCAGACCAAATCCCCAACCCGAAGCCGGGAACCAACACACCGACGATGGTTAGCAAAATGCTGAGCCCCCTCCTGAGACAACACCAAATTGTCAACAACATGAGCCCAAATTTGCTGCAACCTGTCAACCACAGAGTCCACCCCAGGACAATCAGAAGGCTCAACCTGCCCCGAAGAAAAACGAGGATGAAAACCAGAGTTACAAAAGAAGGGTGAAACCAAGGTAGCAGAACTAGCCCGATTATTAAGGGCAAACTCGGCCAATGGCAAGAAAGCCACCCAATCATCCTGATCAGCAGACACAAAGCATCTCAAATAAGTTTCCAAAGTCTGATTAGTTCGCTCGGTTTGGCCATTTGTCTGAGGATGAAATGCAGAAGAAAAAGACAAATCAATGCCCAGCCTAGCACAAAAGGCCCGCCAAAACCTAGAAACAAACTGGGAACCTCTATTGGACACAATGTTCTCCGGAATGCCATACAAACGAACCACATGCTGAAAAAACAACGGAACCAAATCAGAAGAGGAAGGCAACTTAGGCAAAAGTACCAAATGAACCATCTTAGAAAACCGGTCACAAACCACCCAGATAACTGACATCCTCTGGGAAACCGGAAGATCCGAAATAAAATCCATAGAAATATGCGTCCAAGGCCTCTCAGGGACCGGCAAAGGCAAAAGCAACCCACTAGCGCGGGAACAGCAAGGCTTGGCCCGCGCACAAGTCCCACAGGACTGCACAAAAGAACGCACATCCCGTGACAAAGAAGGCCACCAAAAGGACCTACCAACCAAATCTCTGGTACCAAAAATCCCAGGATGACCGGCTAACACAGAACAATGAACCTCCGAAATCACTTTACTAGGTCATCTGCCAGGAACAAACAATTTCCCCACTGGACAGCGGTCAGGTTCATCAGCCTGAAATTTCTGAAGGACCCGTCGTAAATCAGGGGAGATGGCAGAAAGAATCACCCCTTCCTTCAGAATACCGACCGGCTCAAGGACCCCAGGAGAATCAGGCAAAAAGCTCCTAGAGAGGGCATCAGCCTTAACATTCTTAGAACCCGGAAGATACGAGACCACAAAATCAAAACGGGAGAAAAACAGGGACCATCGGGCCTGTCTAGGATTCAGCCGTTTGGCAGACTCGAGATAAATCAGATTCTTATGATCGGTCAAGACTACAATACGGTGCTTGGCCCCCTCAAGCCAATGTCGCCACTCCTCAAATGCCCACTTCATAGCCAACAACTCACGATTGCCGACATCATAATTGCGTTCCGCAGGCGAAAACTTTCGAGAAAAGAAGGCACACGGTTTCATCAAGGAACCATCAGAATTTCTCTGAGACAAAACGGCCCCTGCCCCAATCTCAGAAGCGTCAACCTCAACCTGAAAAGGAAGAGAAACATCCGGCTGATGCAACACAGGGGCAGAAGTAAATCGGCGTTTAAGCTCCTGAAAGGCAGAAACAGCCGCAGAGGACCAATTCGTCACATCAGCGCCTTTCTTCGTCAAATCGGTCAGGGGTTTAACCACACTGGAGAAGTTGGCAATGAAACGGCGATAAAATTTTGCAAAGCCCCAAAATTTCTGAAGGCTCTTCACGGATGTGGGCTGGATCCAATCATGAATGGCCTGAACCTTAACCGGATCCATTTCTATAGATGAGGGAGAAAAAATGAAGCCCAAAAAAGAAATCTTCTGTACTACAAAGAGGCACTTAGACCCCTTCACAAACAAGGCATTATCACGAAGGATCTGAAATACCATCCTGACTTGTTTCACATGAGACTCCCAATCATCTGAAAAAATCAAAATATCATCCAAATATACAATCATGAATTTATCAAGATAATTCCGAAATATATCATGCATGAAGGACTGAAACACAGATGGAGCATTAGAGAGTCCGAATGGCATCACAAGGTATTCAAAATGGCCTTCGGGCGTATTAAACGCAGTTTTCCATTCGTCACCCTGCTTAATACGAACAAGATTATATGCCCCTCGAAGGTCAATCTTAGTAAACCAACTAGCCCCCTTAATCCTAGCAAACAGATCAGAAAGCAAAGGCAAAGGGTATTGGAATTTGACCGTGATCTTATTCAAGAGGCGATAATCAATACAGGGTCTCAAGGAGCCATCTTTTTTGGCAACAAAAAAAAAACCTGCTCCCAATGGTGAAGAAGATGGCCGAATATGCCACTTCTCCAAGGACTACTTAACAAAGCTCCGCATGGCAGTATGTACTGGCACAGACAGGTTGAAAAGTCGGCCCTTAGGGAACTTACAGCCTGGAATCAAGTCAATAGCACAATCACAGTCCCTATGCGGTGGAAGGGAACTGGACTTGGGCTCATTGAATACATCCTGGAAATCTGACAAAAACTCAGGAATTTCAGAAGAGGGGGAGGAGGCAATTGACATCACAGGAACGTCACCATGAACCCCCTGACAACCCCAACTAGTCACAGACATAGATTTCCAATCTAATACCGGATTATGCACCTGTAACCATGGGAAACCCAGCACAATAGCATCATGCAAATTATGCAACACCAGAAAACGACAATCTTCCTGATGGACTGGCGCCATGCACATGGTCAGCTGTGTCCAAAACTGAGGTTTATTTTTAGCCAACGGTGTAGCATCAATGCCCCTCAAAGGAATAGGACTCTGCAAAGGCTGCAAGGGGAAACCACAACGTCTGGCAAATTCTAAGTCCATTAAGTTTAGAGCGGCGCCTGAATCCACAAATGCCATGACAGAAAATGACGATAATTAGCAGATCAGGGTCACAGATAACAGAAATTTAGGTTGTACAGTACTGATGGTAACAGAACTAGCGATTCTCTTGGTACGCTTAGGGCAATCAGAAATAACATGAGCAGAATCGCCGCAGTAAAAACACAACCTATTCTGACGTTTGAATCCTTGTCGTTCAGCTCTAGACACAATCCTATCACACTGCATAGGCTCAGGACTCCGCTTGGAAGACAATGCCATAGTGTGCACAACTCTGCGCTCGCGCAAGCGCCGATCAATCTGAATGACCAGAGACATAGAATCACTCAGACCAGCAGGCGTGGGGAACCCCACCATAACATCTTTAACGGATTCAGAAAGACCCTTTCTGAAGATTGCCACCAAGGCATCCTCATTCCATTTAGTCAGTACAGACCATTTTCTAAACTTCTGGCAATATGATTCTGCCGCTTCTTGACCCTGAGACAGGGCCAACAAGGTCTTCTCAGCATGATCCACTGAATTAGGTTCGTCATACAATAACCCAAGCGCCTGAAAAAAGGTGTCTACATTAAGCAACACCGGATTCCCAGGTTCCAGGGCAAATGCCCAATCCTGGGGGTCACCACGCAGCAGAGATATAATAATTTTAACCTGCTGGATGGGATCACCAGAGGAACGGGGTTTCAGAGCAAAAAACAGTTTACAGTTATTTTTAAAGCTCAGAAATTTGGACCTATCCCCAAAAAACAAATCAGGAGTTGGAATTCTAGGCTCTAAAACTGGAGTCTGAACGATATAATCGGAAATACCCTGTACTCTAGCAGCAAGTTGATCCACACGAGAAGCCAATCCCTGAACATCCAACAGACTACAGAAAAAAAAAATGGCTCAGCACTTTCCTTCCCTTCTTCTGAGATGCGGTTAACTCATTGTTGGCCAGTTGTACTGTTATGATCTGGTGGCCTAAGAGCAGCATGAGACATACTCTGGAGAAGGTGGTACCTGTACTGACCGCAGTCCCTGAACCTAACACCGCAACTAGAAGTAGCCGTGGAATGTACCTAGCGCTCCCTAGACATCTCGACACAGCCGGAGGACTAATTACCCCTAGAGATAGAAAAGGGAAAACTATCTTGCCTCAGAGAAAATCCCCAAAGGATAGGCAGCCCCCCACAAATATTGACTGTGAGAGGAGAGGGAAAAAACATACACAGACTGAAATGAGAATTTAGCAAAGGAGGCCACTTCTAGCTAAATAGAAAGGATAGGACAGAGTACTATGCGGTCAGTATTAAAACACTAGAAAATATCAACCACAGAAAATACAAAATCTCCACAGCTAACTAAAGATATGGAGGGTATATCTGCATCTCCAGAGATACCAGCTTGGCTAAAAAAAATCCTTATACAGACCAAGCTGGACAAGACAAAACATAGAAACGAACTGAACAATAAGACCACAGCATGTGGACAGCAAAATCAAAGCCAGAACTTATCTTTTGTTGAAATGAACTGCAAAGCAGAAGAGACCAGGCAGGGATGTGAATCCTCCAGAAACAATGGACAACTGGCACTGACTAAAGGGTGAAGCAAGACTAAATAGCCCAGTCAAAATTGCAAGAAGTGAACACACCTGATAAATGCTGCGATTCAGAGACAGCAGCGCTACCACTTACAACCACCGGAGGGAGCCCAAGAGCAGAAATCACAACAGTGACCTAGGTTTTGTTGTTGTGTGTATGATGTTGGGGTGTGGGCGTGGGTAGATGCCAGGGTCCGATTAGGGCTAGAAGGGACAGCCTACGTTGAGTGGGGGCGCCAAGTCGAATTATAGGGTGCCAACCTCCACTGTCAGGAAGGGATTCAGTACACTAGGAGCCCTGATAGGGATTTAGCCAGGAATAATTTTCTCTAATAAAAGAGTTCCTGTAGCACTCTGGCTGTAGCATCTCCCCGCCCAGACCTAATAGTTGTGGTGTTGGTAGTTTTATTTACTTATTTACTTATTATTACATTTTATGATGATACATTAAAGATATCTTTTAGGGCGTTTTTTCTTTTTTGGTTTACATATTTAATATACCCCTATATTATTTTTTCTGGGTTTTTTTCTTTACATGGTCAAATAGGCCCAGGTCACATGGACGGAATATTATGTCTGATGTCAGAAAGGGGTTAAAGAGCTTATATGGCTGATATAAAAAAAAGGCAAAAACAGCTCCTCAGCCAAAGAGGATGATGTAATTCCTGTTGGGCCTATGAATTAGCTTACTGCAGAAACTGTTGCAAGATAAAGTGGACACATAGCCCGCATTTATATTACAGGAGGTGACGAAAGAAGCAATTGTAAGGAAAATAGTGAAACACTGTGCAGCAAACTGAAGCCATTTCTCATTAATAAAGGCAATTTGAGGCCCAAGTGGTGAGTCATGTGGAATTAAAGTAAGTTGTTTCTCGACGCAAGCAGTGAATAGCCAGACCTTTCCCCGGGAGGGAACAACCACGGGAAGGGCAGCATCCAATAAAGGAAAATGATGAGGGGCAAACACCCCGAAACAGCTGTCTGTGGATGGATACCATGCTTGGCATAGGTGGTTTTCCTGTATTGGATGTTTTCCTTTATTGGATGCTGCCCTTCCCGTGGTTGTTCCCTCCCGGGAAAAGGTCTGGCTATTCACTGCTTGCGTCGAAAAACACGTGATGGTGTCTCCGCAGCTATCCTACGTGCATTTGCATATTTCCCATAAGGGATGGGGGCAGTGTTCTGAATCACTGCGTTGAGAAACACGTGATGGTGTCTCCGCGGTGTTGGATGTTTTGGTCTCCCCGAGGCCAATCATCTGTTCCTTCACAGCCTTTTACTAGGCACTGCTCCTAATAGCCAGATTCCTACTCCACACTGATGAGGGGCAAACACCCCGAAACAGCTGTCTGTGGATGGATACCATGCTTGGCATAGGTGGTTTTCCTGTATTGGATGTTTTCCTTTATTGGATGCTGCCCTTCCCGTGGTTGTTCCCTCCCGGGGAAAGGTCTGGCTATTCACTGCTTGCGTCGAGAAACACGTGATGGTGTCTCCGCAGCTATCCTACGTGCATTTGCATATTTCCCATAAGGGATGGGGGCAGTGTTCTGAATCACTGCGTTGAGAAACACGTGATGGTGTCTCCGCGGTGTTGGATGTTTTGGTCTCCCCGAGGCCAATCATCTGTTCCTTCACAGCCTTTTACTAGGCACTGCTCCTAATAGCCAGATTCCTACTCCACACTGATGAGGGGCAAACACCCCGAAACAGCTGTCTGTGGATGGATACCATGCTTGGCATAGGTGGTTTTCCTGTATTGGATGTTTTCCTTTATTGGATGCTGCCCTTCCCGTGGTTGTTCCCTCCCGGGGAAAGGTCTGGCTATTCACTGCTTGCGTCGAGAAACACGTGATGGTGTCTCCGCAGCTATCCTACGTGCATTTGCATATTTCCCATAAGGGATGGGGGCAGTGTTCTGGATCACTGCGTTGAGAAACACGTGATGGTGTCTCTGCGGTGTTGGATGTTTTGGTCTCCCCGAGGCCAATCATCTGTTCCTTCACAGCCTTTTACTAGGCACTGCTCCTAATAGCCAGATTCCTACTCCACACTGATGAGGGGCAAACACCCCGAAACAGCTGTCTGTGGATGGATACCATGCTTGGCATAGGTGGTTTTCCTGTATTGGATGTTTTCCTTTATTGGATGCTGCCCTTCCCGTGGTTGTTCCCTCCCGGGGAAAGGTCTGGCTATTCACTGCTTGCGTCGAGAAACACGTGATGGTGTCTCCGCAGCTATCCTACGTGCATTTGCATATTTCCCATAAGGGATGGGGGCAGTGTTCTGGATCACTGCGTTGAGAAACACGTGATGGTGTCTCTGTGGTGTTGGATGTTTTGGTCTCCCCGAGGCCAATCATCTGTTCCTTCACAGCCTTTTACTAGGCACTGCTCCTAATAGCCAGATTCCTACTCCACACTGATGAGGGGCAAACACCCCGAAACAGCTGTCTGTGGATGGATACCATGCTTGGCATAGGTGGTTTTCCTGTATTGGATGTTTTCCTTTATTGGATGCTGCCCTTCCCGTGGTTGTTCCCTCCCGGGGAAAGGTCTGGCTATTCACTGCTTGCGTCGAGAAACACGTGATGGTGTCTCCGCAGCTATCCTACGTGCATTTGCATATTTCCCATAAGGGATGGGGGCAGTGTTCTGGATCACTGCGTTGAGAAACACGTGATGGTGTCTCTGCGGTGTTGGATGTTTTGGTCTCCCCGAGGCCAATCATCTGTTCCTTCACAGCCTTTTACTAGGCACTGCTCCTAATAGCCAGATTCCTACTCCACACTGATGAGGGGCAAACACCCCGAAACAGCTGTCTGTGGATGGATACCATGCTTGGCATAGGTGGTTTTCCTGTATTGGATGTTTTCCTTTATTGGATGCTGCCCTTCCCGTGGTTGTTCCCTCCCGGGGAAAGGTCTGGCTATTCACTGCTTGCGTCGAGAAACACGTGATGGTGTCTCCGCAGCTATCCTACGTGCATTTGCATATTTCCCATAAGGGATGGGGGCAGTGTTCTGGATCACTGCGTTGAGAAACACGTGATGGTGTCTCTGCGGTGTTGGATGTTTTGGTCTCCCCGAGGCCAATCATCTGTTCCTTCACAGCCTTTTACTAGGCACTGCTCCTAATAGCCAGATTCCTACTCCACACTGATGAGGGGCAAACACCCTGAAACAGCTGTCTGTGGATGGATACCATGCTTGGCATAGGTGGTTTTCCTGTATTGGATGTTTTCCTTTATTGGATGCTGCCCTTCCCGTGGTTGTTCCCTCCCGGGGAAAGGTCTGGCTATTCACTGCTTGCGTCGAGAAACACGTGATGGTGTCTCCGCAGCTATCCTACATGCATTTGCATATTTCCCATAAGGGATGGGGGCAGTGTTCTGGATCACTGCGTTGAGAAACACGTGATGGTGTCTCCGCGGTGTTGGATGTTTTGGTCTCCCCGAGGCCAATCATCTGTTCCTTCGCGGTCACATGGGCGGCACGCAACCAATCACAAGCCGTGACGTAATTTTAAAATGCGCGCGTTTCCTGCCTCCCGTGACGTCACGGCTTGTGATTGGTCACGTCGCCCATGTGACCGCGACACGACCAATCACAAGCCGTAACGTAATTTTAAAATCCTGAATGCCTAGAATTAGGCATTCAGGACCTGAAAATTACGTCATGGCTTGCTGTGATTGGTCGCGTCGCGGCCACATGGGCGGCACGCGACCAATCACAAGCCGTGACGTCACGGGAGGCAGGAAACGCGCGCATTTTAAGCAAAGAACGCTGCCGGCTCCCTCGGTGAGGTCCAGGCTGCGTCGGAGAGGTGAGTATAGCAATATTTTTTATTTTAATTCTTTATTTTACACATTAATATGGATCCCAGGGCCTGAAGCAGAGTTTCCTCTCCTTCAGACCCTGGGAACCATCAGGGATACCGTCCGATACTTGAGTCCCATTGACTTGTATTGGTATCGGGTATCGGTATCGGATTAGATCCGATACTTTGCCGGTATCGGCCGATACTTTCCGAAACCGATACTTTCAAGTATCGGACGGTATCGCTCAACACTACTCTCGAGTAATTCATCCAAAGATGTCACAGAGCCTTGCCACACAAACAAAATAACATTGATAAATCTAGACCACAAGACCACTTCATCAGAGGCTTTTGGGTTAAGGACTACCTCCGTTTCCATGAAATCTGAGATACTGACAGGATAAACTTGACCCATTTGATCCATTGCATAACACAAGGCTTTAAAGCGCTTCTTAATTGGATGCCAGACAGCCATATCATCAGAAAAAGCAAGAGGCCATTTGTGTCTACTGTTATTTTGTGTATGAATGAATTGAAATGTTTTGTTCTATGTGGACTATAGACAAGCCTGTACTGTGTGGCATGCATACCTTCTGCTTTGAATAGAGGACTCCCTAGCATCCCTGAGACAAATAAAGTACTTCTCCAACCTTTACTTAGCCAGCAGGTTCTTGCACACATAGTGGGAAAAACAGTGTCTATCTTACCAATGGTCATACTAACAAATTATCCAAAGGGTACATAGATCCAATTTAAGAGATTTGTGATTAAGACTAGGATTTTATTGAAATTAGTCTAATATAACTGGGTTAAAGGGGTTGTCCACTACTTTCAGTTAACCCCCCAATGTATCCCCCCGGGGCCCCTAATGAATTGTTTAAATACCTTCTGTTGCCGTTTTCGCCTGTGAGCAGCGCTGTGGCGGCGGCTGAGTCTGGGTCACGTGATCCCCAGGCTGCAGCCACCGCTTATTTCCGACGACGTCACGTCAATTTCCAGACTCTGGAAATTGACGTGACGTCAGCAACAGGCGTGTCCCATCCGCACAGTCAGAGCAGTCACTCATCAAGAGTGACTGGGCTGTGGGTGGGGCTGGGGGCTGCCTGCGGGGCTGTGCTGGGGGCGGGCGGGGCTAGGCAGGGATGATTGTCCCGGCACGGTGTCTGCATGCCAGGGCCGGTGTCTGCGTGCCAGTGTGGGGGCTCTGTGTGCCGATGCCGGTATGTGCGTGTCGGCGCCGGTGTCTGCGTGCCGGTGCGGGGGCTCTGTGTGCCGGCGCCGGTATGTGCGTGCCGGCGCCGGTATGTGCGTGCCGGCGCCGGTGCCGGGCTCTGCGTGCTGACGCCGGTGTCTGCGTGCCGGTGCCGGGGCTCTGTGTGCCGGCGCCGGTATGTGCGTGCCGGTACGGGTGCTCTATGTGCCGGCGCCGGTATATGTGTGCCGGTGCGGGTGCTCTGTGTACCGGCGCCGGTATGCGCGTGCCGGCGCCGGTGCCGGGGCTCTGCGTGCCGGTATGTGGGGTCCGGCGCCGGTATGTGCTGGGTCTGCTGGGGGGGTGGTCTTTGGGGTATGTGTGTGTGTGTGTCTCTCTCTCTCTGTGTGCAGGCATTGTCCGATGGGACTACAAGTCCCATCGGGCTCTGCCTGCTACAGTGACAGTGAGTGACACATTAGCCAATGATGGGACAGTAGTAGTCCCATCATCCGGCTAATGTGTTGAATGTAAAAAAAAAAAAAAGGAATGCAGATATACAGTACATACATACAACACACACCATGTGACATGTAACAACATGCGACATGTGACAACATACGACATGCAATACCATGCGACGACATGCACCATGCGGCGACATGCGGCGACATGCACCATGCGGCGGCATGTGACATGCACCATGTGACAACATGCACCATGCGACGACATGCACCATGCACCATGCGACGACATGCGACATGCACCATGCGACGACATGCACCATGCAACGACATGCACCATGCACCATACGGCGACATGTGACATGCACCATGTGACAACATGCACCATGCGACGACATGCACCATGCGACGACATGCAACATGCACCATGCGACGACTTGCGACGACATGCGACATGTACCATGCGAAAACATGTGACATGCAACATATGACATGCACCATGTGACGACATGCACCATGCGTCGACATGCACCATGTGACAACATGCACCATGCGGCGACATGCGACATGCACCATGCGACGACATGCACCATGCGTCGACATGCAACATGCACCATGTGACAACATGCACCATGTGACAACATGCACCATACGACGACATGCACCATGCACCATGCGACGACATGCACCATGCAACGACATGCAACATGCGACGACATGTACCATGCGACAACATGCGACATGCACCATGCGACAACATGCCCCATGCGATGACATGCACCATGTGACGACATGCGACATGTACCATGCGATGACATGCAACATGTGACATGCGACATGAAACATGCCACATACAGTACGTACATACATACAACATACATACAGTACATACATACTACATACAGTACATACATACATACAGACATACAGTACATGTAACATAGAGTACATACTCACCATCACTTGTCACTTTGTTCCCCAAAGCCAGTGTCATCTGTAAAAAATATTAAAATAATAAACAACCAATATACTCACTGATCTGCAGAAATCCAATTAAAACGAGTGTCCCACGATGATCTCCCGTGAAGAGCAGGAGCATCTGCTGATGTGACTGCTCTCTAGGGGCTCCAGGAATACAATGATGGGAGGAAGGTATCCTTCCACAATGTATTCCTCACAATGTATTCCTACGCCCCTGTGAGAAAATAGTCCCTAGTCTCACTTTATGCCATTGCTCTTGAGAAATTTTCACAGGCAGCAATTGCCATAAAGTGAGATTTGTCCTAAGGTAACCTCTCAGTGATGCACTGCAGGAGCCATTGTCTCCTGTCAGTGTGTCACTGAGGGTCCTATAGAGCAGTGACATCACCCGATGTCACTGTTCTATAGGGGAGATCGTCGTGGGACACTCGTTATTAATTGGACTACGGCGGACAGGTAGTATACGGTTTATTATTTTACGTTTTTTGCAGGCTCTGAAATATGGTAAGTATGGTGAAATGAAGAATATTAAAATACTTTTATCCTAATGTGTGTGTGTTTTATTAACGCTTTCTTACTATTGGATTAATAACGGATAGGCGTCTTATTGACGCCTCTCCGTTATTAACCCGGCTTAATGTCACCTTACAATAGCAAGGTGACATTAACCCCTTATTACCCCATATCCCACCGCTACACGGGAGTGGGAAGAGAGAGGCTAAGTGCCGGAATTGATGCATCTTACAGATGCGCCATTTCCGGGGGGGCTGCGGACTGGTATTTGTAGCCGGGGGGACCAATATCCATGGCCCCTCTCTAGGCTATGAATATCAGCCGGCAGCTGTCTGCGTAGCCTTTCTGGCTATAAAATATAGGGGGACCCTACGTCATTTTTTTTTGGGGGGGTCCCCCTATTTTAATAGCCAGTAAAGGCTACGCAGACAGCGTCGGGCTGATATTCATAGCAGGCTACAAATATTGGCCCCCGGACGTCGGCTTTCCCCCATTAAAATGCAATAATGGGCGATCAAAAGAACGTATCTACACAAAAGTGGTATCATTAAAAATGTCAGCTCGGCGCGCAAAAAATTAGCCCTCACCCGACATGATATCTCAGAAAATATAGACGCTACAGGTATCAGAAAATGGCGCAATTATTTTATTTCTTTTTAGCAAAGTTTTGAAATTTTTTTTACCAGTTAGATAAAAAATAACCTAGACATGTTTGGTGTCTATGAACTCGTAATGACCTGGAGAATCATAATGGCAGGTCAGTTTTATGCTGTATGCACACGTTGCAGATTTGGGTGCAGAATTGTCTGCACAAAATCTGCATCTCCTTGCAGAAAACGCAGCTGCGTTTTGGATGCATTTTTTTCATGGTTTTTTATGTTTTTGCGCGGTTTTGATGCGGCTTTTTTGTGTGGTTTTGATGCTGTTCTTGGTGTGGTTTTTGGTGTGGTTTTTGCGCAGTTTTGATTCAGTTTTTGCTGCAGTATTTGGTGCGTTTTTTTGCGTGGTTTTGATTCAGGTTTTTGATGCTTTTTTATGCAGTTTTTGGTGAAGATTTGATGCAGTATTTGGTGCGGTTTTGATGCAGTTTTTGGTGCGGTTATGATGCAGTTTTTGGTGCAGTTTTTGGTGCAGTTTTTGCGCACTTTTGATGCATTTTTAAATTTTTATTGTGCGGTTTTTGGGTGTTTTTTGTGCGTTTTTGTAAGCTAAAGATGTATTATTGAACATTATTGAGTGATGTCATTTCTGTCCAACCTCCTCTTTTACATTTGTCCAACACACACTCAATTACACACAGATAGATAGACATATAGATGATAGATGAAATGGATAGACAGAGCTACATATAGATAGATCTATAGATGCATACATCTATCTATTCCTATATCTATCTATAGATATATGTGGATAGATATATCTATTGATAGATGTATGGATAGTGTAGGGTGCGTGTCCACTGTCAGGATTACATCCGAATTAGCTGCAGATTGGATGCTGCGTACTTGTAGTCCCATTGGATGATCCCCGCACACACCCGAACAGTCCCACACACACCCGAACAGTGCCGCACAGCGCCACACACATCCAAACAGTTCCACACATACATCCGAACAGCCCGCAGACCCCGCACACACCTGAACAGTCCCGCACAGCGCTGCACACATCCGAACAGCCCGCAGACCCAGCACACACATACACGCACACCGTCACTGCCCACATTCCGCCCACCAGGGCCGGACTGGCCATCGGGCACTTCTGGCAAATGCCAGAAGGGCCGTTGCCAGTCGCGGGCCGCTCGATCCGCCTCCCCCTGCCGCCGCTGACTCACCCCCCTGCCGTCGCATTCAACTATATCGGCGTCTATGACGCCGGTACAGTTGAATGCAATGATGGAGGAGAGAGCGTCTACAGACGCTCCCTCTCCCATCATTCCCCCCGCTCTGCCTCTGACACTGTGGGTGCGCGATGACATCATATCATCGCGCACCTGCTGTGTCTCGGGCAGACTGCAGCCGCCGAGACAGGAGCAGGAAGCAACGCGGGCAAGAGGAAAGGTAAGGAGTGGTTTTTTTTTTTTACTGGACTGTGGGGACATTCTCGGGGGGGGGGGGGGGAGGAGAAGAGATGCGGGCTGTGCTGGATATACCACTGCGGGCTGTGCTGTATATACTACTGTGCGGGCTGTGCTGTATATACTACTGTGTGGGCTGTGCTGTATATACTACTGTGTGGGCTGTGCTGTATATACTACTGTGTGGGCTGTGTTATCCACTATGCGGGCTGTGCTATATACTATGGGGAGTATATTATCTTCTATGGGGAGTCCATGTTATGTACTATGTGGCTGTGGTATATACTATTGTGGGGATATATTATATTCTTTGGGGGAGGTTGGGTTATATACCATGGGGGAGGTTGTGTCATATACTATGGGGGGCTGCATTATATTCTATGGGGGGCTACATTATATATTATGGGGAGGTGGGCTGTATTATATTCTATGGGGTTACATTATACTCTGTGGGGTGGCTGCATTATACTCTGTGGGGTGGCTGCATTATACTGTGGGGTGGCTGCATTATACTGTGGGGTGGTTGCATTATACTGTAGGGTGGCTGCATTATACTCTGTGGTTGCCGCATTATATTCTGTAGGATGGTGGCTACATTATACTATATGTGGGCTGCATTATACTGTATCAAGGACTATGGGGAATACGTTATACTATATGAAGGACTATGGGGTGCATTATACTATGGGATGTGAATTGTACTACATGGATGACTATGGCGGTGCATTATACTATATGGAGCACTATGAGGAGTGTATTATGCTATATGGAGGACTATGAGGAGTGTATTATACTATGTGGAGGACTGAGCAGTGTATTTTAATATATGGAGGACTATAGGGAGTGTATTATACTATATGGAGGACTGTGGAGCACATTATAATATATGGAGGACTATGGGGTGTATTTTACTAAACAAGTAAAATGCTGCATATTCAGATTGTTTTTGCCGGAACAAAAATCCTTGTTCTCAGCAGCACATCGCCGCTGTAAACTGTAGATGTGCTGCTGATAACATGATACTGTATGGGGATCGGTTAGTGATCTGTTAGTGATCGTTCTGTCCCATTATTCTTTCTCAGATGGTGGAAAGAGGCCGGGAAACAAGCGTTTAACAACTTCAGTATTGTCGATCAAACTCATTTAGCGTCCTGAGATCAGCGCTTGTAAATACAACCGAAATGCTTTTGTGTGATGTGCAATTTGTTAGCATTTGGGGCCCCATTTTAAACTTTGCCTAGGCGTAGGGCCCCACTTTGCCTAAAACCGGCCCTGCCTACAAGTGTACAAAGATATTATACAGTCACCATGTGACAAGTGGGCCTGTGTAACTTCAAATGCCAGGGCTGAATTTTAGTCCCAGTCCGGCCCTGCCGCCCACACACTTCCCTCCTCCCGAACTGCAGCGTTTCTCAGACCCACATCCGCATCTAAACTGCAGATCTTTTTTACATCTGCGGTTTTGCTGCGGATGTGCCCTACTCCATAAAAGTCTATGGGTGCAGAAATGCTGCAGTTTGGCACAAAAGAAGTGACATGCTGCAGAGAAAAAAAAGCTGCGTTTCGGTGAGGCCTTTTCCGCAGCATGTGCACAACAAGTCTGCGGCTCCCATAGACTTACATTGGTTGTGCACTACACTGCGGATTTGATGCAATTCTGTGCAGCAAAAAACCCTGCGGATCTGCAATCAAATCCACAACATGTGCACAGCCTTAGCATTTAGTGAACCTAGCAAAAAAGCCAAGCAAAAAACAAGTGTGGGATTGCACTTTTTTTGCAATTTCATTGCACTTTGCCTTTTTTTGCACATTTTCTGTTACACGACATGCTAAAACCAATGGTGTCGTTCAAAAGTAGAACTTGTCCCGCAAAAAATAAGCCCTCGCATGGCCATATTGACGGAAAAATTATGGCCCTGGAAAGAAGGGGAGCGATAAATGAAAACGAAAAAGCTTCAGGGGTGAAGGGGTTTAGAAACATGGATATAGACATATATATTAGAAATAGACATAGATATATAGATATATCTGTATCTATCTATCTATCTATCTATCTATCTATCTATCTATCTATCTATCTATCTATCTATCCATCTGTCTATCTCATATCTATCTGTGTGTAATGGAGTGTGGGTTGGACAAATGTAAAAGAGGAGGTTGGACAGAAATGACATCACAAATCTTTTTGAAGCTAGAGGAGGGAGGGGTTTGGGTGTGTTTTGGAGTGGGTGTGGTAGGTTCGCACTTAGTAGCAGTGCAATGCATCATGGAACTTGTAGTATTAGAGCACAATAACTCAGGAGAAAGGAAGTTGTCGATTAACCCCATGAGAGCTGGATCCAGCACTGAAGATGTGCTGCTACAGCATGATAAAAGGTAATATTGCTAAAATAAACACAGTGGATGTTTTCAGTGGCACATAATAGCAAGATTTATGGAAAAAAAAAAAAAGTTTATTGTAGTGGACAACTTCTTTAAGTTATTGTTAAAAACACTAAAGTGGTTTTGCTGTACAATAAATCCTAATAGATTCCTATGTCAAGTATCATTATCCTATCGGCTATTATTCCTCCTACCTAGATTAATAGCTGCAATCCACTAGCTAATATGTATAGTAGTAAAGGTTAGATACAGAACCACTAAAGCTGATTAAGATAGGCTCACAGCCTTCCTGACTAGTAATGAGCGAGTGTGCTTGTTACTCGGGTTTTCCGAGCATGCTCGGGTGGTCTCCGAGTATCTTGGGCATGCTCATAGATTATGTTTGAGTCCCCGCAGCTGCATGATTTGCGGCTGTTAGACAACCTGAACACATGCAGGGATTGCTTGTTTGTTAGGAATTCCCCACATGTATTCAGGCTGTCTAGCAGCTGCAAATTATGCAGTTGCGGTGACTCAAACATAATATACGAGCACGTCCAAAATACTCAGAGAACACCTGAGCATGAGCAAAACTCGAGTAACGAGCACACTCGCTCATCACTATTCCCAACATGTTTTTGCCTGAAAAGGCTTCATCAGGGGGCTGAGTTCAGAATGAGTTAAAACATGAAGTGCTAGACCTTTTAAAGCCTCTGCTCTGACATCACTACATTCATGAACCAATAGGGTACTCACTTTGGGGATATCCAATCAAAGCCACAGTAATATACATTGCTTATTATATTGAGTCCATGAGGGCTCGAGGAGTTCAGCTTATAGATCCACCTAGCTTCTTCCTTCAACAGTATTCTATCCAAGTTTCCTTTTTTTGGACCCAAATACTCCATCATTCCAATTCCAGAGGTTTTGTAGTATGGAATCATCTCATATGTTGTGATAGCTACTGTATTAATGGAGCTAAGATGTTTCGAAATCCTGGTTCTAAATTCTTGAATAGTTTTACTAACAAATACTGTATTTTGCAGATTATAAGGCACACTTTTTCCCCAAAATTTGGGAGAAAAATGGGGATGCTTAGAATGCAAATGTAGCATACCGAATAGGGGGCAGCTGCGATGGATCGGGGTCACAGGGGAAGGATTGCTGTTGCATGAAGCTGATGGCAGCAGCAGGAGTGGGGCAATGCTGCCGGCCCAGGGTGGAAGGAGGGGGTGTTCAGCAGTGCAAGGCTGCAGTGGGCCCCAGAGGAGTCCGCTCACTTCCCATTGTTTTCACAGTGATGGACTTAGGGAAAATCGCTGCTGGCAGCTGTGCATGTGCAGATTGAAATCTCGGCTCCTTCATGGTCTCGTCCAACCAGAAGATGGCAGTCTTTCAATCATGCACATATTGCCCAAAATTCACAAAGAGGGTGTTTTTGATCCAATGAGACCAATCGTCTCTAGTATCGGCTCAGTTAATTGGTATTAAGGATTCCAAGGATTTATTGGAAGTTTTTTCTCGTAAACTTGGTCATCACAATACACTTGGCTCAGTTGTGATATAGTGTCATTATACACTTGTATACCCCACTCCTTAGCTATGAGGGCATTGGATTTTCATTTGACAAAATTTAGTAATTATTCCCAGGATCTAATTAATTTTATTTTGCAGGTCACACAAATTTTGCTAGCTCATCATTTTTTGTCATTTGATCAACAATTTTATTTACATTGTTCAGGCGTGGCAACGGGGGTCAAATTTTCACCATCTTTGGCCAAACTTGTCATGGCCTTTTGGGAAATTAAATATTTGTATTCTGCTTCTAATGGTTTTTTTGCACATCGTCTGGTATGGCAGATATATAGACGATAGACTTTGACCGGAGGTGTGTCTGCCATACAGGACTGTGCAATATCTCAATGCCAATGATTATAACTTTAAATTTACTTACCTTAGTGATCCCAAATATATCTCCTTTCTTGATTTGAAATTACGGGGAGCACATGGGGAAACTATTTCTACTAGAACCTTTTCCAAATCCTTTGCAGGTAACACTATGCTTCATGCATCCAGTAGTCACCACAAACATACCATTACATATATTTCTGTGGGAGAGTTTATAAGAACTAAACGCAATTGCAGTGACATTAATAATTTGCAGGTTGAACTAGCTCATTTTTCACTGAAATTAAACAAGAGAAAATATCCAGATTAGGCACTAAATATAATTTCATACAAAAGTCGCACTGATCTGATTACACCCATGTCTAATAGAAAGGTGGACTGGTAATTTCAACATAAACCATTTGTGTGATTTCAATATAGTCTGCAGCTCTCTAGAATCAGGGACATTATTAGAAAGTTTTTGCCTAGCCTGTTATGACCCCAATGGCGAGGGTCTCAGAGATATCAGCAAGTCTGCGAAGCACAAAAATCGAGCTCATAGGGCAGTGGTAACTGGGTTGACCATATATCTACTCCTAACGCCAACACTAGAAGTAGCCGGGGAACATGCCTACGTTGGTCGCTAGATGTCTCGCGCCAGCCGGAGAGCTAACTACCCCTAGAAGAGGAAAACAAAGACCTCTCTTGCCTCCAGAGAAAAGACCCCAAAAGTAGGATACCTGTTATGACCCCAATGGCGAGGGTCTCAGAGGAACGTGGAAGTCTGCAGAATACAAAAATCCAGCTCATAGGGCAGTGGTAACTGGGTTGACCATATATCTACTCCTAACGCCAACACTAGAAGTAGCCGGGGATCATTCCTACGTTGATTCTAGATGACACGCGCCAGCCGGAGAATCTAGCTACCCCTAGTAGAGGAAAACAAAGACCTTTCTTGCCTCCAGAGAAGGGGACCCCAAAGCTGGATAGAAGCCCCCCACAAATAATGACGGTGAGGTAAGAGGAAATGACAAACACAGAAATGAACCAGGTTTAGCACAGAGAGGCCCGCTTACTGATAGCAGAATAAAGAAAGGTAACTTATATGGTCAACAAAAACCCTATCAAAATCCACACTGGAAATTCAAGAACCCCCGAACCGTCTAACGGTCCGGGGGGAGAACACCAGCCCCCTAGAGCTTCCAGCAAAGGTCAGGATGTAGATATGGAACAAGCTGAAAGGCAGACTTAGCTGATATAACTGGAACCAGGATCAGTAGACAAGAGCACAGCAGACTAGCTCTGATAACTACGTTGCCAGGCATGGAACTGAAGGTCCAGGGAGCTTATATAGCAACACCCCTAACTAACGACCCAGGTGCGGATAAAAGGAATGACAGAAAAACCAGAGTCAAAAAACTAGTAACCACTAGAGGGAGCAAAAAGCAAATTCACAACAGTACCCCCCCCTTAGTGAGGGGTCACCGAACCCTCACCACGACCACCAGGGCGATCAGGATGAGCGGCATGAAAGGCACGAACTAAATCGGCCGCATGAACATCAGAGGCGACCACCCAGGAATTATCCTCCTGACCATAGCCCTTCCACTTGACCAGGTACTGAAGCCTCCGCCTGGAGAGGCGAGAATCCAAGATCTTCTCCACCACGTACTCCAAATCGCCCTCAACCAACACCGGAGCAGGAGGCTCAGCAGAAGGAACTACAGGCTCAATGTACCGCCGCAACAAGGACCTATGAAATACATTGTGAATAGCAAACGACACAGGAAGATCCAGACGAAAAGATACAGGATTAAGGATTTCCAATATCTTGTAAGGCCCAATAAAACGAGGTTTAAATTTGGGAGAGGAGACCTTCATAGGAACAAAGCGGGAAGAAAGCCATACCAAATCCCCAACGCGTAGTCGGGGACCCACACCGCGGCGGCGGTTGGCACAGCGCTGAGCCTTCTCCTGTGACAACTTCAAGTTGTCCACCACATGATTCCAGATCTGCTGCAACCTATCCACCACAGAATCCACCCCAGGACAGTCAGAAGGCTCCACATGACCCGAAGAAAAGCGAGGATGGAAACCAGAGTTGCAGAAAAAAGGCGAAACCAAGGTGGCGGAACTAGCCCGATTATTAAGGGCAAACTCAGCCAACGGCAAGAATGTCACCCAATCGTCCTGATCAGCAGAGACAAAACACCTCAAATAAGCCTCCAAAGTCTGATTGGTTCGCTCCGTCTGTCCATTAGTCTGAGGATGGAAAGCAGACGAAAACGACAAATCAATGCCCATCCTACTACAAAAGGATCGCCAGAACCTGGAAACGAACTGGGATCCTCTGTCTGACACAATATTCTCAGGGATGCCGTGCAAACGAACCACGTTCTGGAAAAACACAGGAACCAGATCGGAAGAGGAAGGCAGCTTAGGCAAAGGAACCAAATGGACCATCTTGGAGAAGCGATCACATATCACCCAGATAACGGACATGCCCTGAGATAGCGGAAGATCAGAAATGAAATCCATGGAGATATGAGTCCAAGGTCTCTTCGGGACAGGCAAGGGCAAGAGCAAACCGCTGGCACGAGAACAGCAAGGCTTAGCTCGAGCACAAGTCCCACAGGACTGCACAAATGACCGCACATCCCTTGACAAGGAAGGCCACCAAAAGGACCTGGCCACCAGATCTCTGGTGCCAAAAATTCCCGGGTGACCTGCCAACACCGAGGAATGAACCTCGGAAATGACTCTGCTGGTCCACTTATCCGGGACAAACAGTCTGTCAGGTGGACAAGACTCAGGCCTATCAGCCTGAAATCTCTGCAACACACGTCGCAGATCCGGAGAAATAGCTGACAAGATAACTCCATCTTTAAGAATACCAACAGGATCAGCGACTCCAGGAGCATCAGGCACAAAGCTCCTAGACAGAGCATCGGCCTTCACATTCTTTGAACCTGGTAAATACGAGACAACAAAATCAAAGCGGGAGAAAAACAATGACCAGCGGGCCTGTCTCGGATTAAGGCGTTTAGCAGACTCGAGATACATCAGATTTTTGTGATCAGTCAAGACCACCACACGATGCTTAGCACCCTCAAGCCAATGACGCCACTCCTCAAATGCCCATTTCATGGCCAACAACTCCCGATTGCCCACATCATAATTTCGCTCGGCAGGCGAAAACTTCCTAGAGAAAAAGGCACAAGGTTTCATAACAGAGCAACCAGGGCCTCTCTGCGACAAAACGGCCCCTGCCCCAATCTCCGAAGCATCCACCTCAACCTGAAAGGGAAGTGAGACGTCAGGCTGGCACAAAACAGGCGCCGAAGTAAACCGGCGTTTCAACTCCTGGAAAGCCTCCACGGCAGCAGGAGCCCAGTTAGCTACATCGGAGCCCTTCTTGGTCATATCCGTCAAAGGTTTCACAATGCTAGAAAAATTAGCGATAAAACGACGGTAGAAGTTAGCGAAGCCCAAGAACTTCTGAAGACTCTTTACTGACGAGGGCTGAGTCCAATCAAGAATAGCTCGGACCTTGACTGGGTCCATCTCCACAGCAGAAGGGGAAAAAATGAACCCCAAAAAGGGAACCTTCTGTACACCAAAGAGACACTTTGAGCCCTTGACAAACAAAGAATTTTCACGCAAAATTTTAAAGACCAACCTGACCTGCTCCACATGCGAATCCCAATTATCAGAAAAAACCAAAATATCATCCAGATAAACAATCAAAAATTTATCCAGATACTTCCGGAAAATGTCATGCATAAAGGACTGAAAAACTGAAGGCGCATTGGAGAGCCCAAAAGGCATCACCAAGTACTCAAAATGACCTTCGGGCGTATTGAATGCGGTTTTCCATTCATCACCTTGCTTAATGCGCACAAGGTTGTACGCACCACGAAGGTCTATCTTGGTGAACCACTTGGCACCCTTAATCCGGGCAAACAAGTCAGACAACAGCGGTAAAGGATACTGAAATTTGACAGTGATCTTATTTAAAAGCCGATAATCAATACAAGGTCTCAAAGATCCGTCCTTTTTGCCACAAAAAAGAATCCCGCACCAAGAGGGGAAGAAGACGGACGAATATGTCCTTTCTCCAGAGACTCCTTGATATATGAACGCATAGCGGTATGTTCAGGTACCGACAGATTAAACAGTCTTCCCTTAGGAAATTTACTGCCTGGGATCAAATCTATAGCACAGTCACAGTCCCTATGAGGAGGCAGTGCACTGGACTCAGACTCACTGAAGACATCCTGATAATCAGACAAATACTCAGGAACTTCCGAAGGCGTAGAAGAAGCAATAGACACAGGCAGGGAATCCCCATGAATACCACGACAGCCCCAACTTGAGACTGACATAGCCTTCCAGTCCAGGACTGGATTATGGGTCTGTAACCATGGCAGCCCTAAAACAACCAAATCATGCATTTTATGTAAAACCAGGAAACGTATCACCTCGCGGTGTTCAGGAGTCATGCACATGGTAACCTGTGTCCAATACTGCGGTTTATTTGCTGCCAATGGTGTAGCATCAATACCCCTAAGAGGAATAGGATTTTCTAATGGTTCAAGAGTAAAACCACAGCGCTTAGCAAATGAGAGATCCATGAGACTCAGGGCAGCACCTGAATCTACAAACGCCATGACAGGATAAGATGACAGTGAGCAAATCAAAGTTACAGACAGAATAAATTTAGGTTGCAAATTACCAACGGTGACAGGACTAACAACCTTAGCTATACGTTTAGAGCATGCTGAGATAACATGTGTAGAATCTCCACAGTAGTAGCACAAGCCATTCCGGCGTCTATGAATTTTCCGCTCATTTCTAGTCAGGATTCTATCACATTGCATTAAATCAGGTGTCTGTTCAGACAACACCATGAGGGAATTTGCGGTTTTTCTATCACATTGCACCGAATTAGGTGTCTGTTCAGACAACACCATGAGGGAATTTGCGGTTTTGCGCTCCCGCAACCGCCGGTCAATTTGAATAGCCAGTGCCATAGTATCATTCAGACCTGTGGGAATGGGAAAACCCACCATAACATTCTTAATGGCTTCAGAAAGACCATTTCTAAAATTAGCGGCCAGTGCACACTCGTTCCAATGTGTCAGCACGGACCATTTCCGAAATTTTTGGCAATACACTTCAGCCTCGTCCTGCCCCTGAGACATAGCCAGCAAGGCCTTTTCTGCCTGAATCTCAAGATTGGGTTCCTCATAAAGTAAACCGAGCGCCAGAAAAAACGCATCAAGATCAGCCAATGCCGGATCTCCTGGTGCCAGCGAAAAAGCCCAATCCTGAGGGTCGCCCCGTAAGAACGAAATAACAATTTTTACTTGCTGAGCAGAATCTCCAGATGAACAGGGTCTCAGGGACAAAAACAATTTACAATTATTCACGAAATTCCTAAACTTAAACCTGTCTCCGGAAAACAGTTCAGGAATCGGTATTTTAGGTTCTGACATAGGATTTCTGATAACATAGTCTTGTATACCCTGCACACGAGTAGCCAGCTGGTCCACACTTGTAATCAAGGTCTGGACATTCATGTCTGCAGCAAGCATAGCCACTCTGAGGTAAAGGGGAAGAAGAAAAAAAAAAAAAAAAAAACTCAGAATCTTCTTTCTTATAATCCCTCTTCTGCAATGCATTAAACATTTAATACTGGCCTGGCAAACTGTTATGACCCCAATGGCGAGGGTCTCAGAGGAACGTGGAAGTCTGCAGAATACAAAAATCCAGCTCATAGGGCAGTGGTAACTGGGTTGACCATATATCTACTCCTAACGCCAACACTAGAAGTAGCCGGGGATCATTCCTACGTTGATTCTAGATGACACGCGCCAGCCGGAGAATCTAGCTACCCCTAGTAGAGGAAAACAAAGACCTTTCTTGCCTCCAGAGAAGGGGACCCCAAAGCTGGATAGAAGCCCCCCACAAATAATGACGGTGAGGTAAGAGGAAATGACAAACACAGAAATGAACCAGGTTTAGCACAGAGAGGCCCGCTTACTGATAGCAGAATAAAGAAAGGTAACTTATATGGTCAACAAAAACCCTATCAAAATCCACACTGGAAATTCAAGAACCCCCGAACCGTCTAACGGTCCGGGGGGAGAACACCAGCCCCCTAGAGCTTCCAGCAAAGGTCAGGATGTAGATATGGAACAAGCTGGACAAAAATACAAAACCAAAACAAATAGCAAAAAGCAAAAGGCAGACTTAGCTGATATAACTGGAACCAGGATCAGTAGACAAGAGCACAGCAGACTAGCTCTGATAACTACGTTGCCAGGCATGGAACTGAAGGTCCAGGGAGCTTATATAGCAACACCCCTAACTAACGACCCAGGTGCGGATAAAAGGAATGACAGAAAAACCAGAGTCAAAAAACTAGTAACCACTAGAGGGAGCAAAAAGCAAATTCACAACAGATACCAGCCCCCCACAAATAATAACGGTGAGGTAAGAGGAAATGACAAACACAGAGATGAACTAGGTTTTAGCAAAGAGAGGCCCACTTACTAATAGCAGAATGTAGTAAGATAACTTATATGGTCAACAAAAAACCTATCAAAATCCATGCTGGAGATTCAAGAACCCCCGAACCGTCTAACGGCCCGGGGGGAGAACACCAGCCACCCTAGAGCTTCCAGCAAGGTCAGGAAACAGATTATATACAAGCTGGACAAAAATGCAAACAAAAACAAATAGCAAAAAGCAAGAAAGCAGACTTAGCTTAATCAAGCAGGAACCAGGATCAGTAGACAAGAGCACTACAGATTAGCTCTGATATCAACGTTGCCAGGCATTGAACTGAAGGTCCAGGGAGCTTATATAGCAACACCCCAGACCTAACGACCCAGGTGAGCATACAAGGGATGAATGACATACCCAGAGTCAAATCACTAGTAGCCACTAGAGGGAGCCAAAAGGTAAATTCACAACAGTACCCCCCCCTTAGTGAGGGGTCACCGAACCCTCACCAAGACCACCAGGGCGATCAGGATGAGCGGTGTGAAAGGCACGAACCAAATCGGCCGCATGCACATCAGAGGCGACCACCCAGGAGTTATCCTCCTGACCATAGCCCTTCCACTTGACCAGGTACTGAAGCCTCCGCCTGGAGAGACGAGAATCTAAGATCTTCTCCACCACGTACTCCAACTCGCCCTCAACCAACACCGGAGCAGGAGGCTCAGCAGAAGGAACCACAGGCACAACGTACCGCCGCAACAAGGACCTATGAAATACGTTGTGGATGGCAAACGACACCGGAAGATCCAGGCGAAAGGATACAGGATTAATGATTTCCAATATCTTGTAAGGACCAATGAAGCGAGGCTTAAATTTGGGAGAGGAGACCTTCATAGGAACAAATCGAGAAGACAGCCACACCAAATCCCCAACGCGAAGTCGGGGACCCACACCGCGGCGGTGGTTGGCAAAACGCTGAGCCTTCTCCTGTGACAACTTCAAGTTGTCCACCACATGACTCCAGATCCGCTGCAACCTATCCACCACGGAATCCACCCCAGGACAGTCAGAAGGCTCCACATGTCCCGAGGAAAAACGAGGATGGAAACCAGAGTTGCAGAAAAATGGCGAAACCAAGGTGGCGGAACTAGCCCGATTATTAAGGGCAAACTCAGCCAACAGCAAGAAGGTCACCCAATCATCCTGATCAGAAGAGACAAAACACCTCAAATAAGCCTCCAGAGTCTGATTAGTTCGCTCCGTTTGTCCGTTAGTCTGGGGATGGAAAGCGGATGAAAACGACAACTCAATGCCCATCCTACCACAAAAGGATCGTCAGAACCTGGAAACAAACTGGGATCCTCTGTCCGACACAATATTCTCAGGAATGCCGTGCAAACGAACCACGTTCTGGAAGAACACAGGAACCAGATCAGAAGAGGAGGGCAGCTTAGGCAAAGGAACCAAATGGACCATCTTGGAGAAACGATCACATATCACCCAGATGACAGACATGCCCTGAGACACCGGAAGATCAGAAATGAAATCCATAGAGATGTGTGTCCAAGGTCTCTTCGGGACAGGCAAGGGCAAGAGCAACCCGCTGGCACGAGAGCAGCAAGGCTTAGCTCGAGCACAAGTACCACAGGACTGCACAAATGACCGCACATCCCTTGACAAGGAAGGCCACCAAAAGGACCTGGCCACCAGATCTCTGGTGCCAAAAATTCCCGGGTGCCCTGCCAACACCGAGGAATGAACCTCGGAAATGACTCTGCTGGTCCATCTAGCAGGCACAAACAATCTGTCAGGTGGACAAGAGTCAGGCCTACCAGCCTGAAATATCTGTAACACACGTCACAGATCTGGAGAAATAGCAGACACGATAACTCCTTCCTTAAGAATACCCACAGGTTCAGTGACTCCAGGAGCATCAGGCACAAAGCTCCTAGACAGAGCATCGGCCTTCACATTCTTAGAACCTGGTAAATACGAGACCACAAAGTCAAAACGGGAGAAAAACAATGACCAGCGGGCCTGTCTAGGATTCAGGCGTTTAGCAGACTCGAGATACATCAGATTTTTGTGATCAGTCAAGACCACCACACGATGCTTAGCACCCTCGAGCCAATGATGCCACTCCTCAAATGCCCACTTCATGGCCAACAACTCCCGATTGCCCACATCATAATTTCGCTCTGCCGGCAAAAACTTCCTAGAGAAAAAGGCACAAGGCCTCATAGTAGAGCAACCAGGGCCTCTCTGCGACAAAACGGCCCCTGCCCCAATCTCCGAAGCATCCACCTCAACCTGAAAGGGAAGTGAGACGTCAGGCTGGCACAAAACAGGTGCCGAAGTAAACCGGCGTTTCAACTCCTGGAAAGCCTCCACGGCAGCAGGAGCCCAATTAGCTACATCAGAGCCTTTCTTGGTCATATCCGTCAGCGGTTTAACAACGCTAGAGAAATTTGCGATAAAACGACGGTAGAAGTTAGCAAAACCCAAGAACTTCTGAAGACTCTTAACTGACGAGGGTTGAGTCCAATCATGAATAGCTCTGACCTTGACTGGATCCATCTCCACAGCAGAAGGGGAAAAAATGAACCCCAAAAAGGGAACCTTCTGTACACCAAAGAGACACTTTGAGCCTTTTACAAACAAAGAATTTTCACGCAGAATCTCAAAAACCATCCTGACCTGCTCCACATGCGAGTCCCAATCATCAGAAAAAACCAGAATATCATCCAGATAAACAATCAAAAATTTATCCAGATACTTCCGGAAAATGTCATGCATGAAGGACCGAAAAACTGAAGGGGCATTAGAGAGCCCAAATGGCATCACCAAGTACTCAAAATGACCTTCGGGCGTATTGAATGCGGTTTTCCATTCATCGCCCTGCCTAATGCGCACAAGGTTGTACGCACCACGAAGGTCTATCTTGGTGAACCACTTGGCACCTTTAATCCGGGCAAACAAATCTGACAACAGCGGCAAAGGATACTGAAATTTGACAGTGATCTTATTTAAAAGCCGATAGTCAATACAAGGCCTCAAAGATCCGTCCTTTTTGGCCACAAAAAAGAATCCCGCACCAAGAGGGGAAGAAGAAGGACGGATATGCCCCTTCTCAAGAGACTCCTTGATATATGAACGCATCGCGGTATGTTCAGGTACCGACAGATTAAGCAGTCTCCCCTTAGGAAACTTACTGCCAGGAATCAAATCTATTGCACAGTCACATTCCCTATGAGGAGGCAGTGCACTGGACTTAGACTTGCTGAAGACATCCTGATAATCAGACAAATACGCCGGAACTTCCGAAGGCGTAGAAGAAGCAATAGACAAGGGCAGGGAATCTCCATGAATTCCATGGCAGCCCCAACTTGACACTGACATAGCCTTCCAGTCCAAGACTGGATTATGGGTCTGTAACCATGGCAAACCCAAAACAACCAAATCATGCATTTTATGCAGAACAAGAAAACGTATTACCTCCCGATGTTCGGGAGTCATGCACATGGTAACCTGTGTCCAAAACTGCGGTTTATTTTTTGCCAATGGCGTAGAATCAATACCCCTAAGAGGGATAGGATTTTCCAATGGCTCAAGAACAAATCCGCAGCGCTTAGCAAATGACAGATCCATAAGGCTCAGGGCTGCACCTGAGTCCACAAACGCCATGACAGGATACGATGACAGTGAGCAAATCAAAGTTACAGATAGAATAAATTTAGGTTGCAAATTACCAATGGCGACCGGACTAACAACCTTAGCAAGACGTTTAGAGCATGCTGAGATAACATGTGTAGAATCACCACAGTAGTAACACAAGCCATTCTGGCGTCTATGAATTTTCCGCTCATTTCTAGTCAGGATTCTATCACATTGCATTAAATCAGGTGCCTGTTCAGACAACACCATGAGGGGATTTGCGGTTTTGCGCTCCCGCAACCGCCGGTCGATTTGAATAGCCAGGGCCATAGAATCATTCAGACCTGTGGGAATGGGAAAACCCACCATCACATTCTTAATGGCTTCAGAAAGGCCATCTCTAAAATTTGCAGCCAATGCACACTCGTTCCACTGGGTCAGCACGGACCATTTCCGAAATTTTTGGCAATACACTTCAGCCTCGTCCTGGCCCTGAGACATCGCCAGCAAGGCTTTTTCTGCCTGAATCTCAAGATTGGGTTCCTCATAAAGCAAACCGAGTGCCAGAAAAAACGCATCAATGTCAGCCAATGCCGGATCTCCTGGCGCCAGCGAGAAGGCCCAATCCTGAGGGTCGCCCCGTAAAAAAGAAATAACAATTTTTACTTGCTGAGCGGAGTCTCCAGATGAACAGGGTCTCAGGGACAAAAACAATTTACAATTATTCCTGAAATTTCTAAATTTAAATCGGTCTCCGGAAAACGGTTCAGGAATCGATATCTTAGGTTCTGACACAGGATTTCTGATAACATAATCTTGTATGCCCTGCACACGAGCAGCAAGCTGGTCCACACTTGTAATCAAGGTCTGGACATTCATGTCTGCAGCAAACACAAGCCACTCAGAGGTAAAGGGGAGAAGAAAAAAAAAATGAGAGAGAGAAAAAAAAAACTCAGAACTTTCTTTCTTATAATCCCGCTTCTGCAATGCATTTAACTTTTTATACTGGCCTGGCAAACTGTTATGACCCCAATGGCGAGGGTCTCAGAGATATCAGCAAGTCTGCGAAGCACAAAAATCGAGCTCATAGGGCAGTGGTAACTGGGTTGACCATATATCTACTCCTAACGCCAACACTAGAAGTAGTCGGGGAACATGCCTACGTTGGTCGCTAGATGTCTCGCGCCAGCCGGAGAGCTAACTACCCCTAGAAGAGGAAAACAAAGACCTCTCTTGCCTCCAGAGAAAAGACCCCAAAAGTAGGATACCAGCCCCCCACAAATAATAACGGTGAGGTAAGAGGAAATGACAAACACAGAGATGAACTAGGTTTTAGCAAAGAGAGGCCCACTTACTAATAGCAGAATGTAGTAAGATAACTTATATGGTCAACAAAAACCCTATCAAAATCCACGCTGGAGATTCAAGAACCCCCGAACCGTCTAACGGCCCGGGGGGAGAACACCAGCCACCCTAGAGCTTCCAGCAAGGTCAGGAAACAGATTATATACAAGCTGGACAAAAATGCAAACAAAAACAAATAGCAAAAAGCAAGAAAGCAGACTTAGCTTAATCAAGCAGGAACCAGGATCAGTAGACAAGAGCACTACAGATTAGCTCTGATATCAACGTTGCCAGGCATTGAACTGAAGGTCCAGGGAGCTTATATAGCAACACCCCAGACCTAACGACCCAGGTGAGCATACAAGGGATGAATGACATACCCAGAGTCAAATCACTAGTAGCCACTAGAGGGAGCCAAAAGGTAAATTCACAACACTAGCCATTGTGATGATCCAATTTTGGAGACAATTTTGCAATCTGGTTGCAATATAGTTGATAGGAGAGCACCAACCTTTGGCAATATTGATTCTCCTTATATGTATTTTTCAAGAAGTAACAAAGAAACATGGCTTAGGTGCAAGGTTTTTTAAATGTGGTAAGATTAACTGAAAAACATGCAAACAGTCATTTAACAACAAAACAAACAAACGTTCAGTAATTATAATAATACTCAAAATTTTATTAGCAAAAATTGTATTAAGTGTAAATTCAGTCATGTTGCATATAAAATTGATTGAACCTCGTGCGATAAATCTTATGTGGGATGTACATGTCACAAATTGAAAAAGCGAATCTCGGAATATTTACATGACATTTCCATTGTTACCAACAATAATCACAATATTTCATTTAGTGGCGTTTGGCAAAACATTTTATACTCTGTCACTCATATGTCGGGCTATACCATGAGGTCAAAGCCCATGCTGTGTTGGTGGCTGGGTAACACTGATACTTATTTACTTCGTCCCCTCCCACCAACCATGAACAACAGAGAGCAACAACTCTTCATCTCCTGACATTTGCTCGCCCATCACATCTTCCTCCTCCATTTGTTCCTCAGATCTTGCACCTTCACTAACAGTTTGACTGCTATCACCATCCACCATGATCGCAGTAATCCACCCTCCCTCGCTGTGTGATGACAGTTTGAGACAATGTTATCCCTTCTGCATCCTCCTCTGCTTCCTCCACTTTTTCTGGGACAACCATCTACTCCCGCAGGCTATTCAAAGTCTGTTCCAGCATATAGATGACCGGAATAGTGATGCTGATGATGGTGTCGTCAGTGCTGACCATCTTAGTAGCCATTTTGAAACTGTGCAGAAAGGTGCAGAGCTCCTTAATCGGTGCCCACTCCATAAGTGTGATATGTGCCATGTCTGTACTGCATTGGCCCAGGCTATACGACATGACACACTGCATCAGGGCTCGTTGCTGCTGCCACGGTCTCTGCAACATGTGCAGAGTGGAATTACACTGTGTCAGCACATCGCATGTCAACCTGTTAACTGGCAGGGACAAAGACCTTTGTATCAATGCAAGTAGATGACCTGAGGGGTGCAAATGGCGGAAGTGAGCAAACAGCTTCTGTACTTTCTGCAGCAGCTCACCCAGGTCAGGATAGTGATGGAGAAAAGGTTGTACCACCAGGTTTAGTCCGTGAGCCATGCAAGGTACGTTTGTGAGCTTGCTTCGCCAGAGGGCCACAACCAGGTTTGCACCATTATTGGACATGGCCTTCCCTGGATGCAGGTGCAGCAGAGACAGCCATTGCTCAAACTCATCCTGTAGAGCTGACTACAACTCTTCAGCTGTATGACTGCGATCTCCAAGGCATTTTAATTTTAACACTACCTGATTGCGGTGAGCTCTGTCTATGCAGTACGGAGGTGGTGGGGATTCACTCCACACTGTTGGACTGCATTTCTTATTAAGGCAGAGGTTGAGGGCACAGGTGGAGGCCCCAGATGAGTTAAAGGAGCAGGCAGAAGCAGTAGAGGAAGTGTTAAATGTAGAGGTTTGGCCTGTAAGACTTGAGGATTCCAAGACTTGCTGAGCAGCACCTGCCCCCACAGCCACCAGAGTCTTCCAGTGCCCAGTCAGCGAGATGTAACCCCCTTGGACATGCTTACTCGTCCAAGTGTCTGTGGCAAAATGCACCCTGGCTGACATAGATTTAGTCAAGGAATGGGTGATGTTGTCTGTAACATGCTGGTGTAGCATAGGCATAGCTTTCTTAGAAATGTAATGGCGACTGGACAATTGGTACTAGGGTGTCATGAATCCCCAATGGCTAGGGATAGCACAGGACAAGCAAAGTATAACAAATATCGGACGAGCTCTAGGGTGATGGAACCTGGGCTGACCGCTGCCCTACGCCTGACAAACGCAACTAGAGATAGCCAGGGAGCGTGCCTACGTTGGTTCTAGACGCCACGCACCAGCCTAAGAGCTAACTAGTACTGCAGAGAAAACAAGACCTCACTTGCCTCCAGAGGAATTAACCCCAAAGGTATAGTTGCCCCCCACATGTATTGACGGTGAAATGAGAGGAAGGCACACACATAGAGATGATGTATATAGCTTTAGCAAATAGAGGCCCGCTGAAAACTAGAAAGCAGAATGATACAAAAGGGGACTGAGCGGTCAGCAAAAAACCCTAATCAAAAAAACCATCCTGAGATTACAAGAACCCATGTGCCAACTCATGGCACATGGGGAGAACCTCAGTCCACTAGAGCAACCAGCTAGCATAGAGACATTCTAAGCAAGCTGGACCAAAAACCAAACAACTGAAAATCAGCACTTAGCTTATCCTGAAAGATCTGGGAGCAGGTAGGCAGGAACCAAACAGAGCACATCTGAACACATTGATAGCCGGCAAGGGAAATGACAGAAAGGCCAGGTAAAATAGGAAACACCCAGCCTCTGATGGACAGGTGGAAACCAAAGGCCGCAACCCACCAAAGTCACCCAGTACCAGCAGTAACCACCAGAGGGAGCCCACCAACAGAATCCACAACAGTACCCCCCCCTTGAGGAGGGGTCACCGAACCCTCACGAGAACCCCCAGGGCAATCAGGGTGAGCTCTATGGAAGGCGCGGACCAAATCAGTCGCGTGAACATCGGAAGCGACCACCCAGGAATTATCCTCCTGACCATAACCCTTCCACTTAACCAAATACTGGAGTTTGCATCTGGAAACACGAGAATCCAAGATCTTTTCAACAACATACTCCAATTCTCCCTCCACCAGCACCGGAGCAGGAGGCTCGACCGAAGGAACAACGGGCACCTCATACCTCCGCAACAATGACCGATGGAACACATTATGAATAGCAAACGATGCTGGGAGATCCAAACGAAAAGATACAGGGTTAAGAATCTCCGAGATCCTATAAGGACCGATGAACCGAGGCTTGAACTTAGGAGAAGAGACCTTCATAGGGACAAAACGAGAAGACAACCACACCAAGTCCCCAACAAGAAGTCGGGGACCCACGCGGCGACGGCGATTAGCAAACTGCTGAGTCTTCTCCTGAGATAACTTCAAATTGTCCACCACCTGATTCCAAATCTGATGTAGCCTGTCCACCACCACGTCCACTCCAGGACAATCCGAAGATTCCCCCTGACCAGAGGAAAAACGAGGATGAAACCCCGAATTACAAAAAAAAGGAGAGACCAACGTGGCAGAACTAGCCCGATTATTAAGAGCAAATTCGGCCAGTGGCAAAAAAGCAACCCAGTCATCCTGATCAGCAGAAACAAAACACCTCAAATAAGTTTCCAAGGTCTGATTAGTTCGCTCCGTCTGGCCATTCGTCTGAGGATGGAATGCAGACGAGAAAGACAAATCAATGCCCATCTTGGCACAAAACGTCCGCCAAAATCTAGACACAAACTGGGATCCCCTGTCAGAAACGATATTCTCCGGAATCCCATGCAAACGAACCACGTTCTGAAAAAACAAAGGAACCAACTCAGAGGAGGAGGGTAACTTAGGCAAGGGCACCAAATGAACCATCTTAGAAAAGCGGTCACACACAACCCAGATAACGGACATTTTCTGTGAAACCGGGAGATCAGAAATAAAATCCATGGAAATGTGCGTCCAAGGCCTCTTCGGGATGGGCAAAGATAACAACAACCCACTAGCCCGTGAACAGCAAGGCTTAGCTCGAGCACACACTTCACAAGACTTCACAAAGGTACGCACA
The DNA here is from genome assembly GCF_051348905.1 of Ranitomeya variabilis. Lineage (NCBI taxonomy): Eukaryota > Metazoa > Chordata > Amphibia > Anura > Dendrobatidae > Ranitomeya > Ranitomeya variabilis. Next base: position 363,120,213 of record NC_135232.1, read on the forward strand.
TCCCTAGACATGGAAGGCCACCAAAAAGACCTGGCCACCAAATCTCTTGTACCAAATATTCCAGGATGACCAGCCAACACAGAAGAATGGACCTCGGAGATGACTCTACTGGTCCAATCATCCGGAACAAACAGTCTTTCTGGTGGACATCGATCCGGTTTATCCACCTGAAACTCCTGCAATGCGCGTCGCAAGTCTGGGGATACGGCGGACAATATTACCCCATCCCTAAGGATACCAGCAGGCCCAGTGTCTCCAGGAGAATCAGGCACAAAACTCCTGGAAAGAGCATCTGCCTTCACATTCTTTGAACCTGGCAGGTATGAAACCACGAAATTGAAACGAGAAAAAAATAATGACCAACGAGCCTGTCTAGGATTCAAACGCCTGGCAGACTCCAGGTAAATCAGATTTTTGTGATCAGTCAAGACCACCATAATATCCTTAATGGCCTCAGAAAGACCATTTCTGAAGTTTGCAGCCAGGGCGCACTCATTCCACTGAGTAAGCACCGACCATTTCCGAAATTTCTGACAATGTATTTCCGCTTCATCATGCCCCTGAGAGAGGGCTAATAAAGCCTTTTCAGCCTGAATCTCTAGGTTAGGTTCCTCATAGAGCAATCCCAATGCCAGAAAAAACGCATCCACACTGAGCAACGCAGGATCCCCTGGTGCCAATGCAAATGCCCAATTCTGAGGGTCGCCCCGTAGGAACGATATAACAATCTTGACCTGTTGAGCAGGGTCTCCAGAGGAGCGAGATTTCAAAGAGAGAAACAATTTACAATTGTTCCTGAAATTCAGGAAGGTAGATCTATCTCCAGAAAAAAACTCTGGAATAGGAATTCTAGGTTCAGACATGGGAGTGTGAACAACAAAATCCTGTATGTTTTGAACCTTTGCCGCGAGATTACTCAGGCTGGAAGCCAAACTCTGGACATCCATGATAAACAGCTAAGATCAGAGCCATTCAAGGGTTAAGAGGAGGTAAGAAGCAGCTAGACAGCAATTAAGGGCTAGGCAGCAAAACTCTGAAGGAAAAAAAAAAAAAAAAAAAAATTTTCCTTGAACACTTCTTTTCCTCCTGCTTCAGCCCAAACAATTAACACTTTGTGGGCCGGCTATACTGTCATGAATCCCCAATGGCTAGGGATAGCACAGGACAAGCAAAGTATAACAAATATCGGACGAGCTCTAGGGTGATGGAACCTGGGCTGACCGCTGCCCTACGCCTGACAAACGCAACTAGAGATAGCCAGGGAGCGTGCCTACGTTGGTTCTAGACGCCACGCACCAGCCTAAGAGCTAACTAGTACTGCAGAGAAAACAAGACCTCACTTGCCTCCAGAGGAATTAACCCCAAAGGTATAGTTGCCCCCCACATGTATTGACGGTGAAATGAGAGGAAGGCACACACATAGAGATGATGTATATAGCTTTAGCAAATAGAGGCCCGCTGAAAACTAGAAAGCAGAATGATACAAAAGGGGACTGAGCGGTCAGCAAAAAACCCTAATCAAAAAAACCATCCTGAGATTACAAGAACCCATGTGCCAACTCATGGCACATGGGGAGAACCTCAGTCCACTAGAGCAACCAGCTAGCATAGAGACATTCTAAGCAAGCTGGACCAAAAACCAAACAACTGAAAATCAGCACTTAGCTTATCCTGAAAGATCTGGGAGCAGGTAGGCAGGAACCAAACAGAGCACATCTGAACACATTGATAGCCGGCAAGGGAAATGACAGAAAGGCCAGGTAAAATAGGAAACACCCAGCCTCTGATGGACAGGTGGAAACCAAAGGCCGCAACCCACCAAAGTCACCCAGTACCAGCAGTAACCACCAGAGGGAGCCCACCAACAGAATCCACAACACTAGGGGACTGGGACGGCCATCAGCTTTTGGAAACCATCTTTATCTACCAGGCGGAAAGGCAGCATTTCCGTGACCAACAGATTAGAGATGGTTTAGCTTTGTCATGCGTAGGATAAAGTAATCTTTTACGTGACCACAACTGCAGAACTGTGGGCTGGCTGCAGTGCTGAGAGAGGTGCAGGCAGAGATGTTACGCTGGATCAAGAAACTTGTAGTGTGTTCATTCTCTGAGATTGGTCAAAAACAGCAGGAATGTCTGCTTCCATTACAGCTGAACCCGAAGTTCTGCGATCGAAGACCTGCATCTCAATAGTTGTCACAGTAACAGAGGAGGAGGAAGAAGCAGCAGATGCGATTGATGGGGCGGCTCATGGATGATGAGATCCACTGGTCCACATTTTAGCGCAGTGGGATTACCAGAGTACCGCATGTTGATTGCGCATGTGAAGGTTCATACATGTAGTAGTGAAATTATTGCAGTTTTTACCTCAACTCATTTTTTATTTGCAAAGTTGGCAGATTACGTGAGTAGGCTCATCCTTTGCAGTGTATAAAAAGGCCCTGGCTAGGCAACCCTTGCTACCCTTGCGAGCTGCAGACTCAAGGTTGCAGCTGGTCACAGCCACAGTTGTGACTGAGTATGCATTGCTTGTAGTGGCTGCATCACTACATGTCTGTGACGTTCGGCACAATGTAACCTCCTAGCCTTCCTCCTCAGATTACCTACTCAGCTCTGTGCCTCTATGTTCACGCCAACTGGGATCTACTGCCTCATCATCATCATCCTCTGTGTTATCATATCCCTTGCTCTTGGAATCGCCCTTCTCCTCTTCCTGCCCTGACAGCACAATACAGTCAACGTGAGCCTCAGATATCAGAGTCTCATCAAGATCACCTCCTCCCGAGGGGTTAACATCTAATGACGAGGGTAAGGATGCTGCTGGGATCCTATTTCATCCTGCCTCGGATCCAAGTTAAAAAAAATTTCAGCATTGGTGCAGATTTCCTCCTTTTGACTCTGTGAAGCTTTTGAGTACACTTCTGATGACCATGGCATAGAATGTGAGAACAGCTCTTCAGACTCACCCATCTGTGGTTCTGTACAATTAGTTGTACGGTTGTAGAGTTGAGATGCATGGGGAAGCAAGGGTAATTTGTGTGCCACCTCTGAGGGCTGTACTGGGTATTATGTTGAGGTGGAGGAAGAGGAGGAGAGGCCACTTGAAGCTGTGCTTACCATCTACTTGAGCACATGCTCTTCCTGGGCCTCATCAACAAGGCATACTGCTAAGTATCTGCCAAAGAAAGGTAACGGACTAGCCAGTCCAGTAACAGAGGTTGTCAGCTGTCTTTGCATAGGACGTGACATTATTGGTTCACTAGTGCTTTCACAAACATTACTGCCTACCTCATATACATCGTGAACACCAAGCCAAATCCCCATTCCACCACGGCCTCACTTTTTCCCAGTCATGTTGCTCAGATAGTGTGGTAGGATCACAGTATTAAAACAAAAAAAAACCTGCACCAACTCTGCAAACAGCTGAATTTCAGCTGCAGTAAAGTTGAAATACGGCTTGCTAAACCACGTTAGTCACAGAAAAAAGAATTGTTTGAGCATGGATGAGGTCTGTATGACAAAGAAGATATGTTACAAACAATTTGAAAGTGAGATGTCCCCTACTGTACGACATTAGAAACAGAAGAATTTTTTTGGTGCCTGTGGATTAAGCCTCTATAACAGACTAGATTCTACAAACAATTTGAAAGTGAGATGTCGCCTACTGTATGACATTAGAAACAGAAGAATTTTTTGAGGCCTGTGGATCAGGCCTCTATAACACACTAGATGCTACAAATAATGTGAAAGTAACATGTCACCTACTGTATGACGTTAGTAACAGAAGAATTTTTTGAGGCCTGTGGTTTAGGCCTCTATGACAGACTAGATGATACAAACAATTTCAAAGTGAGATGTTCCCTACTGTACAGCGTTAGTAAGAGAAGAATTTTTTTTAGTGTGGATGACACCTGTATAAACTAGAAGATATGCTCCAAACAATTTTAAATTTGGATTGCTGTATCAAGTTTGTAAAACCCCCCAAATTTTATTTTTACTATGTGCAACAGCTCTGCACACACAACGATTTAGCTGCCACAAAATTACAATGTGGGATATGGCAGTCTGTATCACATTTAGGAACAGAAATTTTTTCTGTTATTTGCGTGATGTCTGCAGACCGCTTAATTTCAACCCAACAAAATGACAATGTGGAATATGGCGGACTGTATCACATTTTGCAACAGAAAAATTATATATTTTTTTTAATGTGGGTTAGCTCTGCAAACAGTTTCATATCACCACTAGAGTTGAGTGAATATGTTCAGAAAATGATTGCCAAACATAATTTTGGCGCGATTATGGTGCATTAGGATTCTTGATCGGTAACGCGAACATTTTTCTTAAAATCAGGAAAAGTCGGTAACAGTCGTTAAAAGATAGAATAATAGTCAGCAATTCAAGTGCCAGGTTCAGTAAAATCACAGCATGACAGGTTAGAATAGAATAGATAGAATAGATATACACACATAGAATACATAGATATATAGATGTCAGTGACACACACATACAGTTCATACAGTTGTGCTCAAAAGTTTACATACCCCTGCAGAATTTTTGCTTTCTTGGCCTTTTTTCAGAGAATATGAATGATAACACCAAAACTTTTTCTCCACTCATGGTTAGTGGTTGGGTAAAGCCATTTATTGTCAAACTACTGTGTTTTCTCTTTTTAACCCCTTCATGATCCAGCCTATTTTGATTTTAATGACCTGACCATTTTTTGCAATTCTGACCGCTGTCCCTTTATGAGGTAATAACTCAGGAACACTTCAGTGGATCGTAGCGATTCTGAGATTGTTTTTTCGTAACATATTGGGCTTCATGGTAGTGGTAAATTTAGGTCGATAATTTTTGCGTTTATTTGTGAAAAAAAATGGAAATTTGGCAAAATATTTGAAAATTTCATAATTTTCAAATTTAGAATTTTTATTCTGTTAAACCAGAGAGTTATGTGACACAAAATAGTTAATAAATAACATTACCCACATATCTACTTTACATCAGCACAATTTTGGAAACAAAATTTTTTTTGCTAGGAAGTTATAAGGGTTAAAATTTGACCAGCGATTTCTCATTTTTACAGCAAAATTTACAAAGCCATTTTTTTGGGACACCTCACATTTGAAGTCAGTTTGAGGGGTCTATATGGCTGAAAATACCCAAAAGTGACAACATTCTAAAAGCTGCATCCCTCAATGTGCCCAAAACCACATTCAAAAAGTTTATTAACCCTTCAGGTATTTCACAGCAGTGGAAGCAACATGGAAGGAAAAAATGAACATTTAACTTTTTAGTCACAAAAATGATCTTTTAGCAACAAATTTTTTATTTTACCAAGGGTAAAAGAAGAAACTGGACCCCGAAAGCTGCGGTTCAATTTGTCCTGAGTACGCCGATACCCCATATGTGGAGGGGAACCACTGTTTGGGCGCATGTCAGGGCTCGGAAGGGAAGGAGCGCCATTTGACTTTTTGAATGAAAAGTTGGCTCCAATTTTTAGTGGACACCATGCCGCGTTTGGAGATCCCCTGTGTGCCTAAAGATTGGAGCTCCCCCACAAGTGACCCCATTTTGGAAACTAGACCCCCCAAGGAACATATCTAGATGCATAGTGAGTATTTTAAACCCCCAGGTGCTTCATAAATTGATCCGTAAAAATGAAAAAGTACTTTTTTTTCACCAAAAAGTTCTTTTAGCCTCAATTTTTTCATTTTCACATGGGCAACAGGATAAAATCGATCCTAAAATTTGTTGGGCAATTTCTCCTGAGTACACCGATACCTCACATGTGGGAGTAAACATATGTTTGGGCACACGGCAAGGCTCGGAAGGGAAGGCGCGCCATTTGACTTTTTAAATGAAAAATTAGCTCCAATCGTTAGCGGACACCATGTCGCGTTTGGAGAGCCCCTGTGTGTCTAAACATTGGAGCTCCACCACAAGTGACCCCATTTTGGAAACTAGACCCCCCAAGGAACTTATTTAGATGCATAATGAGCACTTTAAACCCCCAGGTGCTTCACAAATTGATCCGTAAAAATGAAAAAGTACTTTTTTTTCACAAAAATGTTCTTTTAGCCTCAATTTTTTCATTTTCACATGGGCAACAGGATAAAATGGATCCTAAAATTTGTTGGGCAATTTCTTCTGAGTACATCGATACCTCACATGTGGGGGTAAACCACTGTTTGTGTGCATGGCAGGGCTCAGAAGGGAAGGAGCGCCATTTGACTTTTTGAATGGAAAATTAGCTCCAATCGTTAGCGGACACCATGTTGCGTTTGGAGAGCCCGTGTGCGCCTAAACATTGGAGCTCCCCCACAAGTGACCCCATTTTGAAAACTAGACCCCCCAAGGAACTTATCTAGATGTGTGGTGAGCACTTTAAACCCCTAAGTGCTTCACAGGAGATTATAACGCAGAGCCGTGAAAATAAAAATTCATTTTTCTTTCCTCAAAAATGATTTTTTAGCCCACAATTATTTATTTTCACAAGGGTAACAGGAGAAACTGGACCCAAAAAGTTGTTTTCCAGTTTGTCCTGAGTATGCTGATACCCCATATGTGGGGGTAAACCACTATTTGGGCACACGTCGGGGCTCTGAAGGGAAGTAGTGACGTTTTGAAATGCAGACTTTGATGGAATGGTCTGCGGGCGTCAAGTTGCATTTGCAGAGCCCCTGATGTGCCTAAACAGTAGAAACCCCAAGTGACCTCATTTTGGAAACTAGACCCCCCAAGGAACTTATCTAGATGTGTGGTGAACACTTTCAACCCCAAGTGCTTCACAGAAGTTTACAACGCAGTGCCGTGAAAATAAAAAATAATTTTTCTTTCCTCAAAAATGATTTTTTAGCCCACAATTATTTATTTTCACAAGGGTAACAGGAGAAATTGGACCCCAAAAGTTGTTGTCCAGTTTGTCCTGAGTATGCTGGTACCCCATATGTGGGGGTAAACCACTGTTTGGGCACACGTCGGGGTTCGGAAGGGAGGGAGCACCAGTTGACTTTTTGAACGCAAGATTGGCTGGAATCAATAGTGGCGCCATGTCACGTTTGGAGACCCCCTGATGTGCCTAAACAGTGGAAACCCCTCAATTCTAACTCCAACACTAACCCAACACATCCCTAACCCTAATACCAACTCTAACCATGACCCTAATCACAACCCTAACCCCAACACACCCCTGACCACAACCCTAACCCCAACACAGCCCTAACCCTAATCCCAACCCTAACCACAACCCTAACCCCAACACACCACTAACCCTAATCCCAACCATAACCACAAGCCTAACCCTAACCCCAACACACCCCCAACCCTAATCTTAACCCTAATTCCAACCCTAACCCTAATTCCAACCCTAACTCTAATTCCAACTCTAAGGCTATGTGCCCACATTGCGGATTTGTGGGTGGATTTTTCCGTACAGTTTTTGAAAAATCTGCAGGTAAAAGGCACTGCGTTTTACCTGCAGATTTACCTCGGATTTCCAGTGTTTTTTCTGCGTATTTCACCAGCGGATTCCTATACAGGAACAGGTGTAAAATGCTGCGGAATCCGCACAAAGAATTGACATGCTGTGGAAAATACAACGCAGCGTTTCCGCGTGGTATTTTCCGCACCATGGGCACAGTGAATTTGGTTTTCTATAGGTTTACATGGTACTGTAAACATGATGGAAAACTGCTACGAATCCACAGCGGCCAATCCTGTTATGGACCTGGTGGTTAGGAGCACCCGAAATGACCTGATGGTTAAAATGGAAAAACCTGGGACAAGCTCTGAGGAAGTGGTAACTCTACTGACCGCAATCCCTAATCCTATCACACACACTAGAAATAGCCGTGGAGCGTACCTAACTCTCCCTAGACGCCTCTTCACAGCCTAAGAGCTAACTACCCCTAAAGATAGAAATAGCAGCCTACCTTGCCTCAGAGAAATTCCCCAAAGGAAAGGTAGCCCCCCACAAATATTGACTGTGAGTTAAGAGGAAGTAACAAACACAGGAATGAAACAGATTTTAGCAAAGGAGGCCGAATCTTCTCTAGACAGACAGAGGATAGGAAAGGGAACTATGCGGTCAGTATTAAAAACTACAAAAACCATGCAGAGTGTGCAAAAAGACCTCCACACCGACTCACGGTGTGGAGGTGCAGCTCTGCACCCCCAGAGCTTCCAGCTAGCAAGGAAATATCATAATAGCAAGCTGGACTAGAAACATAGCATGTACTGAGAAATATATTCAAAAACCAATGAACAGCAAATGGACTAGCGAGGACTTAGCTTCTGCTGGAGTAGACAGGTCATCTGAGAAATCCAAGAGAGATCTGAACCAGTACTGAGACATTGACAGCTGGCATGAACTAACAACCTGGGCAGAGTTAAATAGGGAAGCCAGCAGCAGCAATAAACGAGGGCAGCTGAGAAAGCCAACCTCAAAGATCAGCAGTTCCACTTAAAGCCACCAGAGGGTGTCCAAGGACAGAACTCACCAAAGTACCATTCACGACCACAGGAGGAAGCCCGAGAACGGAATTCACAACAGTACCCCCCCCTTGAGGAGGGGTCACCGAACCCTCACCAGAGCCCCCCAGGCCGATCAGGACGAGCCAAATGAAAGGCACGAACCAAATCGGCAGCATGGACATCGGAGGCAACAACCCAGGAATTATCCTCCTGACCATAGCCCTTCCATTTAACCAGGTACTGAAGCTTCCATCTCGAAATACGAGAATCTAAAATCTTCTCCACCACATACTCCAACTCCCCCTCAACCAACACCGGAGCAGGAGGATCAACGGAAGGAACCATAGGCGCCACATATCTCCGCAACAAAGACCTATGGAACACATTTTGGATGGCAAAAGAAGCTGGAAGGGCCAAACGACACAGGATTGATAATTTCAGAAATCTTATAAGGACCAATGAAACGAGGCTTGAACTTAGGAGAAGAAACCTTCATAGGAACAAAACGAGAAGACAACCAAACCAAATCCCCAACACAAAGTCGGGGACCAACACAGCGACGGTGGTTAGCAAAACGTTGCGCCTTCTCCTGAGACAACGTCAAATTGTCCACCACGTGAGTCCAAATTTGCTGCAACCTGTCCACTACAGAATCCACACCAGGACAGTCAGAAGGCTCAACCTGCCCTGAAGAAAAACGAGGATGAAAACCAGAATTACAAAAAAAAGGCGAAACCAAGGTAGCAGAACTAGCCCGATTATTAAGGGCGAACTCGGCCAATGGCAAGAAGGTCACCCAATCATCCTGATCAGCAGAGACAAAGCATCTCAGATAGGTCTCCAAGGTCTGATTAGTTCGTTCGGTTTGGCCATTTGTCTGAGGATGGAACGCTGAAGAAAAAGACAAATCAATGCCCATCTTAGCACAAAAGGATCGCCAAAACCTAGAAACAAACTGGGAACCTCTGTCCGACACAATGTTCTCCGGAATGCCATGCAAACGAACCACATGCTGAAAAAATAATGGAACCAAATCAGAGGAGGAAGGCAATTTAGGCAAGGGTACCAAATGGACCATCTTAGAAAACCGATCACAAACCACCCAGATGACAGACATCCTTTGAGAGACAGGAAGATCAGAAATGAAATCCATGGAAATATGCGTCCAGGGCCTCTTCGGGACAGGCAAAGGCAAAAGCAACCCACTGGCACGAGAACAGCAAGGTTTGGCCTGAGCACAAGTCCCACAGGACTGCACAAAAGAACGCACATCCCGTGACAAGGAAGGCCACCAAAAGGACCTAGCAACCAAATCTCTGGTACCAAAAATCCCAGGATGACCAGCCAATACTGAACAATGAACCTCAGAAATAACCCTACTAGTCCATCTATCAGGGACAAACAGTTTCTCCACTGGACAGCGGTCAGGTCTATCAGCCTGAAACTCCTGCAGCACCCGCCGCAAATCAGGGGAGATGGCAGACAAAATCACCCCCTCTTTGAGAATACCAGCCGGCTCAGAGACTTCCCGGAGAATCAGGCAAAAAACTCCTAGAAAGGGCATCAGCCTTCACATTCTTAGATCCCGGAAGGTATGAGACCACAAAATCAAAACGGGAGAAAAACAGTGACCATCGAGCCTGTCTAGGATTCAACCTCTTGGCGGACTCGAGGTAAGTCAGATTCTTGTGATCAGTCAAGACCACCACGCGATGTTTGGCTCCCTCAAGCCAATGTCGCCACTCCTCAAATGCCCACTTCATAGCCAACAACTCCCGATTGCCGACATCATAATTACGCTCAGCAGGCGAAAACTTTCTAGAAAAGAAAGCACACGGCTTCATCAAAGAGCCATCAGAACTTCTCTGAGACAAAACAGCCCCTGCCCCAATCTCAGAAGCATCAACCTCGACCTGAAAAGGGAACAAAACATCTGGCTGACGCAACACAGGGGCCGAAGTAAAACGACGTTTAAGCTCCTGAAAAGCCTCAACGGCCGCAGGGGACCAGTTCACAACATCAGCACCTTTCTTCGTCAAATCAGTCAAAGGCTTAACCACACTAGAAAAATTAGCGATGAAGCGATGGTAAAAATTAGCAAAGCCCAGGAACTTCTGAAGACTCTTCACAGATGTAGGTTGAGTCCAATCATAAATGGCCTGAACTTTAACAGGGTCCATCTCGATAGTAGAAGGGGAAAAAATGAAGCCCAAAAAGGAAACCTTCTGAACTCCAAAGAGGCATTTAGACCCCTTCACAAACAACGCATTAGCACGAAGGACATGGAACACCATCCTGACCTGCCTTACATGAGACTCCCAATCATCCGAAAAGACCAAAATATCATCCAAATATACAATCATGAACCTATCCAGACACTTCCGGAAGATGTCGTGCATTAAGGACTGAAACACAGATGGGGCATTAGAAAGCCCGAATGGCATCACCAGGTACTCAAAATGGCCCTCGGGCGTATTAAATGCTGTTTTCCATTCATTGCCCTGTTTAATACGCACAAGATTATACGCCCCTCGAAGGTCAATCTTGGTAAACCAACTAGCCCCCTTAATCCGAGCAAACAAATCAGACAACAGAGGCAAAGGGTACTGAAATTTGACCGTGATTTTATTGAGAAGGTGGTAATCTATACAGGGTCTCAGAGAGCCATCCTTCTTGGCCACAAAAAAGAACCCTGCTCCCAACGGTGACGAAGACGGGCGAATATGTCCTTTCTCCAAGGACTCCTTTACATAACTCCACATAGTGGCATGTTCCAGCACAGATAAATTAAACAGTCGGCCCTTAGGGAACTTACTACCAGGAATCAAATTAATAGCGCAATCACAGTCCCTATGAGGAGGTAGGGCACTGAACTTGGGCTCATCAAATACATCCTGGTAATCCGACAAAAACTCAGGAATTTCAGAAGGAGTGGAAGAAGAAATTGACATCAAAGGAACATCAGTATGTATCCCTTGACAACCCCAACTAGACACAGACATTGATTTCCAATCCAGTACTGGATTATGAACCTGTAACCATGGCAAACCCAACACGACAACATCATGCAAATTATGCAACACCAAAAAGCGAATATTTTCCTGATGTGCGGGAGCCATGCACATGGTCAGCTGAGTCCAGTACTGAGGTTTATTCTTGGCCAATGGCGTAGCATCAATCCCCCTTAAGGGAATAGGAATCTGCAAAGTCTCCAAGAAAAAACCACAGCGCCTGGCAAACTCCAAGTCCATCAAATTCAGAGCAGCGCCCGAATCCACAAATGCCATAACAGAGTAGGACGACAATGAGCAAATCAGAGTAACGGATAAGAGAAATTTAGGCTGCACAGTACTAATGGTGACATACCTAGCGAACCTCTTAGTGCGCTTAGGACAATCAGAGATAGCATGAGAAGAGTCACCACAGTAAAAACCAGGGGCGGACCTACCGCCGGTTCAACCGGTGCAGCCGCATCGGGGCCCGGAGGTGGAGGGGGGCCCTTGCAGGCAGGGGCATACAGGGGCCCGGCTTTCTGCTGCTGCAGTAGATCGGTGCACGGGTGCAGGCCCCGCACTGTATTAGCAGTGTACAAGTGCCGGCCAGCATCCTCCTATTGCAGACACAGCAGGAGCCTGTGTGTCTGCTGATCTGACGTCACCTGCGCGCCGGAGAGGAGAGATGAAGGTAGTAGAAAGCCATGGGGTCCCGGGCAGGAGGTATGTGACGGGCTTCATCTCACTCCTGCTTTCTTATCTGCTTTCTGTAGAGGATCTCTCTGTACTGTGAGATTTATTGCACCACCTTAAGTTTACATACAGATAAGGTCCCGGCTCCAGCGTCACCCGATCTGCATGTAAGCTGAAGCTGCAGCAATAAGGGTACCGTCACACATTGAAATTTCCATCGCTACGACGTTACGATTCGTGACGTTCTAGCGATATCGTTACGATATCGCAGTGTCTGACACGCAGCAGCGATCAGGGATCCTGCTGAGAATCGTACGTCGTAGCAGATCGTTTGGAACTTTCTTTCGTCGCTTGATCACCCGCTGACATCGCTGGATCGTTGTGTGTGACAGCGATCCAGCGATGTCTTCGCTTGTAACCAGGGTAAACATCGGGTAACTAAGCGCAGGGCCGCGCTTAGTAACCCGATGTTTACCCTGGTTACAAGCGTAAACGTAAAAAAACAAACCGTACATACTCACCCGTCGGTGTCCTTCAGGTCCCTTGCAGTCTGCTTCCTGCTCTGAGTGCCGGCCGGAAAGTGAGAGCAGATCACAGCGGTGCTGCGCTCTGCTCTCACTGTACGGCTGCACTCAGAGCAGGAAGCAGACGGCAAGGGACCTGAAGGACACCGACGGGTGAGTATGTACTGTTTGTTTTTTTACGTTTACGCTGGTAACCAGGGTAAACATCGGGTTACTAAGCGCGGCCCTGCGCTTAGTTACCCGATGTTTACCCTGGTTACCCGGGGACTTCGGCATCGCTCCAGCGCCGTGATTGCAACGTGTGACCGCAGTCTACGACGCTGGAGCGATGATCATACGATCGCTGCGACGTCACGGATCGTGCCGTCGCAGCGATGAAAATTTCAATGTGTGACGGTACCCTAAGTCACAGTGATCCTCACCCTGCACTGTGTGACCCTGAGCCCGGCTCCAGGACATCCCAATATATATATCAGATATATTTGTACTTTGTGCACATATATAGTGTTATATGCACTGAGCACTGTCCAGGCTGCAGGAACTCACATTATAATATAGTATATTATAATGTGAGTTCCTGCAGCCTGGTCAGTGCTCAGTGCATATAACACTATATATGTGCACATAGTACAGTGCACAGTATATACAGTATGGAGCGTCATGTGCGGTCATTATACAGTATGGAGCGTCATGTGCGGTCATTATACAGTATGGAGCATTATCTGTGGTCATTATACAGTATGGAGCATCATGTGCGGTCATTATACAGTATGGAGCATCATGTGCGGTCATTATACAGTATGGAGCATTATCTGCGGTCATTATACAGTATGGGGCATTATGTGGGGTCATTATACAGTATGGAGCATCATGTGCGGCCATTATACAGTATGGAGCATCATGTGCGGTCATTATACAGTATGGAGCATCATGTGCGGTCATTATACAGTATGGAGCATCATGTGCGGTCATTATACAGTATGGAGCATCATGTGCGGTCATTATACAGTATGAAGCATCATGTGGGGTCATTATACAGTATGGAGCATCATGTGCGGTCATTATACAGTATGGAGCATCATGTGCGGTCATTATACAGTATGGAGCATCATGTGCGGTCATTATAAAGTATGGAGCATCATGTGCGGTCATTATACAGTATGGAGCATCATGTGCGGTCATTATACAGTATGGAGCATCATGTGCGGTCATTATACAGTATGGAGCATCATGTGCGGTCATTATACAGTATGGGGCATCATGTGCGGTCATTATACATTATGGAGCATCATGTGCGGTCATTATACAGTATTGAGAATCATGTGCGGTCATTATACAGTATTGAGAATCATGTGCGGTCATTATACAGTATGGAGCATCATGTGCGGTCATTATACAGTATGGAGCATCATGTGTGGTCATTATACTGTATGGAGCATCATGTGTGGTCATTATACAGTATGGAGCATCATGTGCAGTCATTATACAGTATGGGGCATCATGTGGGGTCATTATACAGTATGGAACATTATCTGCAGTCATTATACATTATGGAGCATCATGTGTGGCCATTATACAGTATTGACCATCATATGGGGCCATTATACAGTATGGAGCACTGTGTGGCCATATTTTTTTGTTTATAATTATTCTTTATGAAAGTGTGATCAGCAGTGCTAAATGGGTGTGGTTGGGACGTGCATATGGGTGTGACTAGTTATGAATGGGCGTGGCCAGAGGCGTGGCCTAAAATTTGCCACGGCGCGCGTTGCGCGCCGCAAGCTTTACCCCTCTTTCCCATCTTCAAGATTTGGGAGGTATGATGCTGGGCAGGGAGGGGGGCCCAGACACATTTCTTGCACTGGGGCCCAAAGCTGTCAGTGTCCACCACTGGTAAAAACACAGCCCCATTCTGACGTCTGTGTTCTTGCCGTTCAGCTCTGGTCAAAGTCCTATCACATTGCATAGGCTCAGGCCTTTGCTCAGAGGACACCGCCAAATGGTGCACAACTTTGCGCTCGCGCAAACGCCGATCAATCTGAATGGCCAAAGACATTGATTCATTCAGACCAGCAGGCGTGGGGAACCCCACCATAACATCTTTAAGGGCTTCAGAAAGACCCTTTCTGAAAATTGCTGCCAGGGCACACTCATTCCATTGTGTAAGCACGGACCACTTTCTAAACTTCTGGCAATATACTTCTGCTTCATCCTGACCCTGAACATAGAGTCAGCAAGATCTTTTCTGCCTGATCCACAGAATTAGGTTCCTCATAAAGCAATCCAAGCGCTAGAAAAAAATGCATCTACATTAAGCAATGCAGGATTTCCTGGCTCAAGGGAGAATGCCCAGTCTTGCGGGTCACCACGCAACAAAGAAATAACAATCTTTACTTGCTGAATGGGGTCACCAGAAGAGCGGGGTTTCAGAGCAAGAAACAGTCTGCAATTATTTTTGAAATTCAAAAATTTAGATCTATCCCCAGAAAACAAATCAGGGATTGGTATTCTAGGCTCTAACATCGGATTCTGAACTACATAATCTTGAATACTCTGTACCCTAACAGCGAGTTGATCCACACAAGAGGACAAACCCTGAATATCCATATCTACACCTGAGTCCTGAACCACCCAGAGGTTAAGGGGAAAAGAAAGACAAAACAAGCAGCAAAGAAAAAAAAATTGACTCAGAACTTCTCTTTTCCCTCTTTTGAGATGCATTAACACTTTGTTGGCCAGCTGTACTGTTATGGACCTGGTGGTTAGGAGCACCCGAAATGACCTGATGGTTAAAATGGAAAAACCTGGGACAAGCTCCGAGGAAGTGGTAACTCTACTGACCGCAATCCCTAATCCTATCACACACACTAGAAATAGCCGTGGAGCGTACCTAACTCTCCCTAGACGCCTCTTCACAGCCTAAGAGCTAACTACCCCTAAAGATAGAAATAGCAGCCTACCTTGCCTCAGAGAAATTCCCCAAAGGAAAGGTAGCCCCCCACAAATATTGACTGTGAGTTAAGAGGAAGTAACAAACACAGGAATGAAACAGATTTTAGCAAAGGAGGCCGAATCTTCTCTAGACAGACAGAGGATAGGAAAGGGAACTATGTGGTCAGTATTAGGCTACGTTCACATTTGCGGCCAGCGCCGCAGCGTCGGGCGCCGCAGCGGCGCCGCATGCGTCATGCGCCCCTATATTTAACATGGGGGCGCATGGACATGCGGCGCACTTGCGTTTTGCGCCGCATGCGTCGCTGCGGCGCCCGCGTCGGGGCGCAGAGGACGCAGCAAGTTGCATTTTTGCTGCGTCCAAATTCAATGAAAAAAACGACGCATGCGGCGCAAAACGCAGCGTTGTGCATGCGTTTTGCTGCGTTTTTTGTTTGCGTTGTGCGCTGCGGCGCCGACGCTGCGGCGCACAACGCAAATGTGAACGTAGCCTTAAAAACTACAAAAAACACGCAGAGTGTGCACCCCCAGAGCTTCCAGCTAGCAAGGAAATATCATAATAGCAAGCTGGACTAGAAACATAGCATGTACTGAGAAATATATTCAAAAACCAATGAACAGCAAATGGACTAGCGAGGACTTAGCTTCTGCTGGAGTAGACAGGTCATCTGAGAAATCCAAGAGAGATCTGAACCAGTACTGAGACATTGACAGCTGACATGAACTAACGACCTGGGCAGAGTTAAATAGGGAAGCCAGCAGCAGCAATAAACGAGGGCAGCTAAGAAAGCCAACCTCAAAGATCAGCAGTTCCACTTAAAGCCACCAGAGGGTGTCCAAGGACAGAACTCACCAAAGTACCATTCACGACCACAGGAGGGAGCCCGAGAACGGAATTCACAACACAATCCGCTGCGGATCCGCAGCCAAATCCGCACCATGTGCACATAGCCTAATTCTAACCCTAACCCTAATTGCAACCCTAACCCTAATTGCAACCCTAACCCTAACCCTAGTTCTAACCCTAACCCTAGTTCTAATCCTAACCCTAGCTCTAGTTCTAACCCTAACCCTAGTTCTAACCCTAACCCTAGTTCTAACCCTAACCCTAGTGGAAAAATAAAAATAAATATATTTTCTTCATTTTATTATGTTCCCTACCTATGGGGGTCATAAAGGGGGTGTTTATTTACAATTTTTTTTAATTTTGATCACTGTGATATGATGTATCAGAGTGATCAAAATGAATGAACGAATCTGCCAGCTGGCAGATTCGGCAGACGCACTGTGCATGCGCTCGCCATTTTGGAAGATGGCGGCGCCCATGCAGAAGACTGACAGACACCGGGAGGGACACCTGAGTTTGGTAAGTTTGGGGGGTGGGATCAGAGCACAGGGGGTGGGGTCAGAGCACAGGAGGGAGCAGACAGGAGGACGGAGGGGAGCAGAAGACAGGATGGAGGACGGGGCGGTGGATCGGTGGCGGTGGCTGGGGCAGATCAGGGTTTCCAGCCATGGCCAATGATATTGCAGCATAGGCCATGGCTGGATTGTAATATTTCACCAATTTTCATTGGTGAAATATTACGATTGCTCTGATTGAAAGTGAAACGTTACTTTCAACAGCCAATCAGAGCGATCGTAGCCACGGGGGGAGGCGAAGCCACTCCCCCTGGGCTCAAGTACCACTCCCCCTGCCCCTGCAGGTCGAGTGAAATTACAGTTAACCCTTTCACCCAATCTGCAGGAACGCGATCCTGCCATGATGCCACATAAGCGTCACAGGTCGGATTGGCACCGACTTTCATGACGCTTAGTGGCGTCGCAAGTCGGGAAGGGGTTAAATCGTAATGCAAACCAAAACATCCAAATGACCCTGATCAAAAGTTCACATACCCCATTTCTTAATACCATGTATTGCCACCTATAACAACAATAGCAGCCTGAAGTCTTTTGTGGTAGTTGTGGATTAGGTTCTTTATGTTCTGAGATGGTAAAACTGCCCACTCTTTTTGGCAAAAAGCCTCCACTTCCTGTAAATTCCTGGGCTGTCTAGCATCAGCTGCGTGCTTAAGATCTCCCCATATTAGCTCAATGATATTGAGGTCAGGAGACTGAGATTGGCACTCTAGAATCTTCATTTTGTCCAATCCCCAGCTTCCAGGCTGATGAGTACAAATTTGCCTCCATTATTTGCTGATAACATGCTGCATTCATCATTCCTTCAATTTTGACCAAGTTTTCTGTGCCTTTGTGATTCACACATCCCCAAAACATCAGGGATCCACCTCCGTGCTTTGCAGTAGGAATGGTGTTCTTTTCTCTCCAAATGTAACATTTATGATTGTGGTCAAAAAGTTCAATTTTGGTCTCATCACTCCAAATTACCTTGTTCCAGAAGTTTTGAGGCTTGTCTCTGTGCTGTTTTGCATATTGTCGGAGAGATAGTTTGTAGCATTTGAGAAGTAATGGCTTTCTTCTGGCAACTCGACCATGCAGCTCATTTTTCTTCAAATGCCTCCTTATTGTGCATCTTGAAACAGCCACACCACTAGTTTTTAGAGAGTCCTGTATTTCAGCTGATGTTATATGTGGGTTTTTCTTTGCATACCGAACAATTTTCCTGGCAGTTGTGGACGACATTTTTGTTGGTCTACCTGACCTTGGTTTTGTTTTTACAGAGCCCCTGATTTTCCATTTGTTAATCACAGTTTGAACGCTGCTGACTGGCATTATCAATTCCATGGATATCTTTTTTATCCCTTTCCTATTTTATACGGTTCAACTACCTTTTCCCGTAGATCCCTTGACAATTCTTTGCTTTCCCTATGACTCACAATCCAGAAACATCAGTGGCTGGAGGAAAGATGCAAGAGTCTCTCTGGATCCCAGAAAGTCACTGATTACAAGCAAACAGGTCACAGGTGAGGATGTTACCTTTAGTAGCCATTCAAACCAATTTGTGTCAACTTCTGTGCATGTTATCTGGCCAAAATCACAAGGGTATGTGATCTTTTGATCAGGGTCATTTGGATATTTTGGGTTGTCATTATGATTTAAAAAGAGAAAGCACAGTAGTTTGACAATAAATGGCTTCACCCAACCACTAACCACGAGTGGAATAAAAGTTTTGCTGTTATCATTTATATTCTCTGATAAAGGCCAAGAAATCAAAAATTCTTTCTGCCGGGGTATGTAAACTTTTGAGCACAACTGTAACTTATTGGTCACTGGAGGTCTGATCACTGGAACCCCCACCAATCCCAAGAAGGTTCTCTGCAGACCTCGATCCGAATGGGTCATAGATCTACCATGTGAACCACTGCTCTTTTAATTGTCTATGAGACTGCCAGAAATAGTCAGAAAAATGTTCATGCTCAATCACAGCTCCATTCAGAAGGGTCTCTGTAGTGTGGCATTCTCAGAATTAGTAGGAGTCCCAGTAGTCAAAACTTCACTGATCAGTGAGTTATGCCATATCCTATGGATATCTTATGGATTAAAGAAGCACTCCCACTAAGGCTAGTTTCACATTTGCGTTTAAAAACGCAGCGTTTAAAACGCAAACGCAGGTGGTGAAAAAAACGCATGTAAACGCGTGCAAACACTGCGTTTTTTAGATGCATGTGTTTTCTCATGCGGTAAAAAAATGCGGCGTTTTGACGCGTTTACACACGTTTTTTCCTGCGTTTGCGTTTTTGAAACGCATGCTGAGAAGTGTGTGACAGCTGCCAATCATCAAAATCATCTAGAAAACCCACTAAAAATAGAAATAGCTAGGGTTGGGGTTAGGGTTAGGGTTAGGGTTTGGATCCCTTTATCACCTTGATGGGTTGGGGTTAGGGTTAGGGGTAGGGTTAGGGTTAGGGTTTGGATCCCTTTATCACCTTGATGGGTTAGGGTTAGGGTTAGGGGTAGGGTTAGGGTTAGGGTTTGGATCCCTTTATCACCTTGATATGTTAGGGTTAGGTTTAGGGTTAGGGGTAGGGTTAGGGTTAGGGTTTGGATCCCTTTATCACCTTGATGGGTTAGGGTTAGGGGTAGGGTTAGGGTTTGGATCCCTTTATTACCTTGATGGGTTAGGGTTAGGGGTAGGGTTAGGGATAGGGTTTGGATCCCTTTATCACCTTGATGGGTTAGGGTTAGGGTTAGGGTTTGGATCCCTTTATCACCTTGATGGTGGGGGGTGGCTTATCAGTGTGTATTCTTGTTTTTTTCTATTGAAACGCATGTGTTTAAAACGCAAACAAACGCATGTGCTTAAAAACGCATGCGTTTACATAGACAGCAATACATTTTTTTGCCGCAAAAAAACGCATGCGTTTTTTTGCCGCAAAAAACGCCTCTAGAAATTACTTCATGTTGCATTTCTGCAACCAAACGCAAGCATAGAAACGATGCATGCATCGTCAAACGCGGCAAAACACATACAAAAAAAACGCATGCGTTTTTAATGTTAAATATAGGGAAAAAAACCGCATGCGTTTTTTTGCGCTAAAACGCAGCGGCAAAAAACGCAAATGTGAAACCAGCCTAACTTTTTATTGATTAAATTTGTGTGTAAATGCACATAACGTAGTGTGAGTGTGTTAATATGCTCACCGACCGCCGTTCTCTGTGGTGTCCAGCACCAGTCTTCTTTTCTTAATGGCATCACTGCTCTGCAGACTCTTCTGTGTCACACTGCATTCTACGTGCCCCAGAAGTGACATTTACAATGTAAGCCTATGAAGGGTCAAAATGAAGTTCTATAGACTTTCACTGTAAAAGAGAATTCCAGCTCAAGCATAGAGTATTGAATGAGTTGGATAGTCTCATTTGCGGTGATTTCACTCTGAAGAGCAGTAAACCAGCACTGGACATCATAGAGAGCGGAGGTACAGTGGGCAAAATAGGGATTTGATGCACTGATGATTTTGCAAGTTTTCCCACCTACAAAGAATAGAGAGGTCTGTAATTTTTATCGTAATTACACTTAAACTGTGAGAGACAGAATCTAAAAATAAAAAACAGAAAATCACATTGCATGATTTATAAATAATTAAATTGCATTTTATTGCATGAAATGAGTATTTGATCACCTACCAACCAGCTAGAGTTCTGGCTCTCACAGACTTTTTTTTTCTTTGAAGGGAACCTGTCACCCCAAAATCGACGATGAGCTAAGCCCACCAGCATCAGGGGCTTATCTACAGCATTCTGGAATGTTGTGATAAGCCCCCGATGTATCCTGAAAGATAAGAAAAACAAGTTAGATTATACTCACCCAGGGGCAGTCCCACTGCGGTGGGCGTCGCGGTCCTGTCCGGCGCCTCCCATCTTCTTACGATTACGTCCTCTTCTTGTCTTCACACTGTGGCTCCGGCGCAGGCGTACTTTGTCTGCCCTGTTGAGGGTAGACCAAAGTAATGCAGTGCGCAGGCGCTGGGAAAGGTCAGAGAGGCCGGCGCCTGCGCACTGCCGTACTTTGCTCTACCCTCAACAGGGCAGACAAAATACACTTGCGCTGCAGCCGCAGCGTGAAGACCAGAAGAGGACGTCATCTGATGAAGATGGGAGGCTCCGGACTGCGACACCCATCGGACCGGACCGTCCCCCCAGGTGAGTATAATCTAACCTCTTTTTCTCATCTTTCAGGATACATTGGGGCTTATCTACAGCATTACAGAATGCTGTAGATAAGCCCCTGATGCTGGTGAGCTTAGCTCATCATCGATTTTGGGGGTGACAGGTTCCCTTGAAGAAGTCCTCCTACTCTGCACTCATTATCTGCATTAATTGCACTTGTTTGAACTTGTTAACTGTATAAAAGACACCTGTACACACACTCTATCAATCACACTCCAACCTCTCCACCATGGCCAAGACTAAAGAGCTGTCTAAGGACACCAAAGACAAAATTGTAGACCTGTACAAGGCTGGGATGGGATTCAGTATAGTAGACAAGCAGCTTGATGAGAAGGCAACAAATGTTGGCACAATTATTAGAAAATGGAAGAAGCACACGATGACTGTCAGTCTTTCTCGGTCTGGTGCTCCATGCAGGATCTCGCCTCGCGGGGTAAGGATGATTCTGAGAAAGCCAAGAACTACGTGGGAGGACCTGCTTAATAATTTGAAGAAAGCTGGGGACCACAGTCTCAAACATTACTGTTAGTAGCACACTACGCCATCATGAATTAAAGGTCCCCCTGCTCACTCCAGCACATGTCCAGGCCCGTTTCAAGTTCACCAATGACCAACTGGATGATCCAGAGTAGGCATGATAGAAGAGCCTGTGATCAAATGAGACCAAAATAGAACTTATCAACTCCACTCGCCATTTTTGGAGGAAGGAGAAGGATGAGTACAACCCCAAGAGCACCGTTACTACCATGAAGCCTGGTGAGGGAAACATCACACTTTTGGGGTGCTTTTCTGCAAAGGGGCACGGGATGACTGCAATGTATTGAAGGCAGGATGGATAGTGTAATGTATTGTGAGATTTTGTCCAACAACCGCCTTCCCTCAGTAAGGGCATTGAAGATGGGTTGTGGCTGGGTCTTCCAGCATGACAATGAACTGAAATACACAGTCAGAGCAGCTAAGAAGTGGTTCCGTAAGAAGCATTTAAAGGTTCTGGAGTGTCCTAGCCAGGCTCCAGACCTGAACCCAATACAAAATCTTTGTAGGGAGCTGAAATTCAATGTTGCCCAGTGACAGCTCTGAAACTAGATCTGAAAGATCTGGAGAAGATCTGTATGGAAGAGTGGGCCAAAATCCCTGCTGCAGTGTGTCCAAACTTGGTCAAGAAACTGTACCAAATATTAAGCTCTTTTTTGCTATTGCATCAAATACTTATATCATGCAATAAAATGAAAATTAATTATGCAAAAATCATACGATGTGATTTTCTGGATTCTTTTTTGAAATGGGAAAACTTGCAAAATCGGCAGTGTATCAAATACTTATTTTTCCCACTGTAAGTGGGTATATTAACACAATCACACTACTTTATATGCACCCACACACATTTAATCAATAACAAAGTTAGTGTGAGTGCTTCTTTAAGTCTCATGTTAGAGTTCATAAAGAGATCTGCAATAAGCTTCTACAATTTTGGTTAAAAACACCCCCAGTAGAAACAATAATATTAGTAGAGAGTGTGTTTATAGAAAAAAATCTCTTTTTGTCCACATTTAGCACCCCATCATCGTAAGAAAAGTCTGGTTAACAAACTTGACTGGAAAGCAAAAGCCAAAAGAAATGCTGAGGCACACCATTTACAGAAATAGCTGCTTCATAAATATTTGATATGAAATTGAAAATCTTCTGTTGACCTCAATTTCAGCCTTGTGCTATACTTCTTTTTCCTTGCAGAATGTAGTATACACCATCTGTGTATAGATTCCTTGAAATAGCCACAGTGTCTCTACTCTCTCCTGAAGACACTATATCAATTCCGCCTTCAAGGACAGAGATCACAAATTAGTGTAAACTTGTAACATGCTACCGGTACTGAAGATGAAATAGTATAGTGTCATATGGCTGTACTTATTATATATGCATGTATAAGAGAAAGGTTGTAGATGTTTTAACTCTGTTTTGTTAGAAACCATGAGATTTATTCCTAATCTTAGTGTTTCAGTCCAATGTTATTGGCTTCTATACTTTGGTAGTGATTCAAGGGAACAGCCAGAGAACTTTTTATAAGGAAGCTACTCAAATGTCTTCCTATGTCAATTGGGTAGGGGAAACTTTTGCCAGCTTAAAGTCATGGTCCGAGGTCTAAATTAATTTTTGTCCTAAGTCCCTATCTATTTAATGCCATAATCTAAACTATTTTCTAATATACTTGAAGTGAAAATTCCCTATCCTTCCCTAACTACACTATCTAACTGCTTTTCTACTTTTTTCCACTTCCTTTTTAATGCTTCGTTTAACAATCCCAATGCATGATGTAATACTCAAACAAAACATCAGCAGATGTCAGAGGTTGCAGTTAATGCCACGGCTTTTGTCCCCTCCCTGAAACAAGCGTCATCAGTGATGCTCGTTTCAGGAGCTGGGCTGTCATGATTCTCAATGGCGAGAGAACATAGCCCAGCATATATATAAGAACTAGCTCTTGGAAGATGGAATCTAAACTGACCATGAACTAAACCTGCCGCACAATTAACAGTGGCCGGGTAGCGTGCCTACGTTTTATCCCTAGACGCCCAGCGCCAGCCGGAGGACTAACTAATCCTAGCAGAGGAAAATACAGTCCTGGCTCACCTCTAGAGAAATTTCCCCAAAAGGCAGACAGAGGCCCCCACATATATTGGCGGTGATTTTAGATGAAATGACAAACGTAGTATGAAAATAGGTTTAGCAAAATCGAGGTCCGCTTACTAGATAGCAGGAAGACAGAAAGGGCACTTTCATGGTCAGCTGAAAACCCTATCAAAACACCATCCAGAAATTACTTTAAGACTCTAGTATTAACTCATAACACCAGAGTGGCAATTTCAGATCACAAGAGCTTTCCAGACACAGTAACGAAACAGCAGCTGTGAACTGGAACAAAATGCAAAAACAAACAAGGACGAAAGTCCAACTTAGCTGGGAGTTGTGTTGTGAATTTGGATTCTGGGCTCCCCCGGTGGCTACTGGTGGAATTGAACTGGTGTCTTCATCTTCTCTGTTCACCTGTTCCCATCAAGATGTGGGAGTCGCTATATAACCTTGCTGCTCTGTTAGTTGCTTGCCGGTCAACAATGTTATCAGAAGCCTCTCTGTGCTTGTTCCTGCTCCTAGACAACTACTAGATAAGTTGGACTCTTGTCCATGTTTGTTTTTGCATTTTGTTCCAGTTCACAGCTGTAGTTTCGTTACTGTGTCTGGAAAGCTCTTGTGAACGGGAATTGCCACTCTGGTGTTATGAGTTAATGCCAGAGTTTTAAAGTAATTTCTGGATGGTGTTTTTGATAGGGTTTTCAGCTGACCATGAAAGTGTCCTTTCTGTCTTCTGCTATGTAGTAAGTGGACCTCAAATTTGCTAAACCTATTTTCATACTACGTTTGTTATTTCATCTCAACTCACCGCCAATACATGTGGGGGGCCTCTGTCTCCTTTCGGGGTATTTCTCTAGAGGTGAGCTAGGACTAATATTTTCCTCTGCTAGCTTTATTTAGTCCTCCGGCTGGGCTGGGCATCTAGAATCAACGTAGGCATGCTACCCGGCCACTGCTAGTTGTGCGTTAGGTTTAGTTCATGGTCAGCTCAGTTCCCATCTTCCAAGAGCTAGTTCCTATATATGCTTATGCTATGTTCTCTTGCCATTGAGATCATGACAGTTTGACCGGCCCGCAAAGTGTTAATTGTTTGGGCTGAAGCAGGAGAAAAAGAAGTGTTGAAGGGAAATTTTTTTTTTTTTTTCCCCTCAGAGTTTTGCTGCCTAGCCCTTAATTGCTGTCTAGCTGCTTCTTACCTCCTCTTAACCCTTGAATGGCTCTGTGTTCACCTGTTTGTAATGGATCTTCAGAGTGTAACTGCAGGTTTGAATAATCTCACCACGAAGGTACAAAATTTGCAAGATTTTGTTTGTCATGCACCTGTATCTGAGCCGAGAATTCCTTTGCCGGAATTTTTCTCGGGGAATAGATCCGGGTTTCAGAATTTTCGAAATAATTGCAAATTATTTTTGTCTCTGAAATCTCGCTCTGCCGGAGACCCTGCACAGCAGGTCAGGATTGTGATTTCCTTGCTCCGGGGCGACCCTCAAGACTGGGCTTTTTCATTGACACCAGGGGATCCTGCGTTGCTCAATGTGGATGCGTTTTTTCTGGCCTTGGGGTTGCTTTATGACGAACCTCATTTGGAGCTTCAGGCAGAAAAAACTTTGATGTCCCTATCTCAGGGGCAAGATGAAGCGGAAATTTACTGCCAAAGATTCCGTAAATGGTCTGTGCTTACTCAGTGGAATGAGTGCGCCCTGGCGGCGACTTTCAGAGAGGGTCTCTCTGATGCCATTAAGGATGTTATGGTGGGGTTCCCTGTGCCTGCGGGTCTGAATGAGTCCATGACAATGGCTATTCAGATCGATAGGCGTTTGCGGGAGCGCAAACCAGTGCACCATCTGGCGGTGTCCACTGAGAAGTCGCCAGAGAGTATGCAGTGTGATAGAATTCTGTCCCGAAGCGAGCGGCAGAATTTTAGACGGAAAAATGGGTTGTGTTTCTATTGTGGTGATTCTACTCATGTTATATCAGCATGCTCTAAGCGCACTAAAAAGCTTGGTAAATCTGTTTCCATTTGCACCTTACCGTCTAAATTTATTCTATCTGTGACCCTGATTTGCTCTTTGTCATCTATTACCACGGACGCCTATGTCGACTCTGGCGCCGCTTTGAGTCTTATGGATTGGTCCTTTGCCAAACGCTGTGGGTATGATTTAGAGCCTTTGGAGACTCCTATTCCTCTGAAGGGGATTGACTCCACCCCATTGGCTAATAATAAACCACAATACTGGACACAAGTAACTATGCGTATTAATCCGGATCACCAGGAGATTATTCGCTTTCTGGTGCTGTATAATCTACATGATGATTTGGTGCTAGGATTGCCTTGGCTGCAATCTCACAACCCAGTCCTCGACTGGAGAGCTATGTCTGTGTTGAGCTGGGGATGTAAGGGGGCTCATGGGGATGTACCTGTGGTTTCCATTTCATCATCTATTCCCTCTGAAATTCCTGAGTTCCTGTCTGACTATCGTGACGTCTTTGAAGAATCCAAGCTTGGTTCGTTACCTCCGCACCGAGAGTGCGATTGTGCCATAGATTTAATCCCGGGTAGTAAATACCCAAAGGGTCGTTTATTTAATCTGTCTGTGCCTGAACATGCTGCTATGCGAGAATATATAAAGGAGTCCTTGGAAAAGGGACATATTCGTCCATCGTCATCTCCCTTAGGAGCCGGTTTTTTCTTTGTGTCAAAAAAAGACGGCTCTTTGAGACCATGTATTGATTATCGGCTTTTGAATAAAATCACTGTTAAATATCAATACCCATTGCCGTTGCTGACTGATTTGTTTGCTCGCATAAAGGGGGCCAAGTGGTTCTCTAAGATTGACCTTCGTGGGGCGTATAATTTGGTGCGAATCAGGCAGGGGGATGAGTGGAAAACCGCATTTAATACGCCCGAGGGCCACTTTGAGTATTTAGTGATGCCTTTTGGTCTTTCTAATGCTCCGTCAGTTTTCCAGTCCTTTATGCATGATATTTTTCGCGATTATTTGGATAAATTTATGATTGTGTATCTGGATGATATTCTGATTTTTTCGGATGACTGGGACTCTCATGTCCAGCAAGTCAGGAGGGTTTTTCAGGTTTTGCGGTCTAATTCTTTGTGTGTGAAGGGTTCGAAGTGTGTTTTTGGGGTACAGAGGATTTCCTTTTTGGGATATATTTTTTCCCCCTCTTCCATTGAAATGGATCCTGTCAAGGTTCAAGCTATTTGTGATTGGACGCAGCCCTCTTCTCTTAAGAGTCTTCAGAAATTTTTGGGCTTTGCTAACTTTTATCGTCGATTTATTGCTGGTTTTTCGGATATTGCTAAGCCATTGACCGATTTGACTAAGAAGGGTGCTGATGTTGCTGATTGGTCCCCTGATGCTGTGGAGGCCTTTCGGGAGCTTAAGCGCCGTTTTTCCTCTGCCCCTGTGTTGCGTCAGCCTGATGTTGCTCTACCTTTTCAGGTTGAGGTCGACGCTTCTGAGATCGGAGCTGGGGCAGTGTTGTCGCAGAAAAGTTCTGACTGCTCCGTGATGAGGCCTTGTGCCTTCTTTTCCCGTAAATTTTCGCCCGCTGAGCGGAATTATGATGTTGGGAATCGGGAGCTTTTGGCCATGAAGTGGGCTTTTGAGGAGTGGCGCCATTGGCTTGAGGGGGCCAGACATCAGGTGGTGGTATTGACTGACCACAAAAATTTGATTTATCTTGAGACCGCCAGGCGCCTGAATCCTAGACAGGCGCGCTGGTCATTATTTTTCTCTCGGTTTAATTTTGTGGTGTCATACCTACCGGGTTCTAAGAATGTTAAGGCGGATGCCCTTTCTAGGAGTTTTGAGCCTGACTCGCCTGGTAACTCTGAGCCCACAGGTATCCTTAAGGATGGAGTGGTATTGTCAGCCGTTTCTCCAGACCTGCGGCGGGCCTTGCAGGAGTTTCAGGCGGAGAGACCTGATCGTTGCCCACCTGATAAACTGTTTGTTCCTGATGATTGGACCAGTAGAGTCATCTCTGAGGTTCATTCTTCTGCGTTGGCAGGTCATCCTGGCATTTTTGGTACCAGGGATTTGGTGGCAAGGTCCTTCTGGTGGCCTTCCCTGTCACGAGATGTGCGAGGCTTTGTGCAGTCTTGTGACGTTTGTGCTCGGGCCAAGCCTTGTTGTTCTCGGGCTAGTGGATTATTGTTGCCCTTGCCTATTCCTAAGAGGCCTTGGACGCACATCTCGATGGATTTTATTTCAGATCTGCCTGTTTCTCAGAAGATGTCTGTCATCTGGGTGGTGTGTGACCGTTTTTCTAAGATGGTCCATTTGGTTCCTCTGCCCAAGTTACCTTCTTCTTCCGAGTTGGTTCCTCTGTTTTTTCAAAATGTTGTTCGTTTGCATGGTATTCCTGAGAATATCGTTTCTGACAGAGGGACCCAATTCGTGTCTAGATTTTGGCGGGCATTCTGTGCTAGGATGGGCATAGATTTATCTTTTTCGTCCGCTTTCCATCCTCAGACGAATGGCCAGACCGAGCGGATTAATCAGACCCTGGAGACATATCTGAGGTGTTTTGTGTCTGCTGACCAGGATGATTGGGTTGCTTTTTTGCCATTGGCGGAGTTCGCTCTCAATAATCGGGCCAGCTCTGCCACTTTGGTGTCCCCGTTTTTCTGTAATTCGGGGTTTCATCCTCGATTTTCCTCTGGTCAGGTGGAATCTTCGGATTGTCCTGGAGTGGATGCTGTGGTGGAGAGATTGCATCAGATCTGGGGGCAGGTGGTGGACAATTTGAGGTTGTCCCAGGAGAAGACTCAGCTTTTTGCCAACCGCCACCGTCGTGTTGGTCCTCGGCTTTCTGTTGGGGATTTGGTGTGGTTGTCTTCTCGTTTTGTCCCTATGAGGGTCTCTTCTCCTAAGTTTAAGCCTCGGTTTATCGGCCCGTATAAGATATTGGAGATTCTTAACCCTGTTTCCTTCCGTTTGGACCTCCCTGCATCCTTTTCTATTCATAACGTTTTTCATCGGTCATTATTGCGCAGGTATGAGGTACCGGTTGTGCCTTCCGTTGAGCCTCCTGCTCCGGTGTTGGTTGAGGGTGAGTTGGAGTACGTTGTGGAGAAAATCTTGGACTCTCGTGTTTCCAGACGGAGACTCCAGTATCTGGTCAAGTGGAAGGGATACGGCCAGGAGGATAATTCTTGGGTGAATGCATCTGATGTTCATGCCTCCGATCTGGTTCGTGCCTTTCATAGGGCCCATCCTGATCGCCCTGGTGGTTCTGGTGAGGGTTCGGTGCCCCCTCCTTGAGGGGGGGGTACTGTTGTGAATTTGGATTCTGGGCTCCCCCGGTGGCTACTGGTGGAATTGAACTGGTGTCTTCATCTTCTCTGTTCACCTGTTCCCATCAAGATGTGGGAGTCGCTATATAACCTTGCTGCTCTGTTAGTTGCTTGCCGGTCAACAATGTTATCAGAAGCCTCTCTGTGCTTGTTCCTGCTCCTAGACAACTACTAGATAAGTTGGACTCTTGTCCATGTTTGTTTTTGCATTTTGTTCCAGTTCACAGCTGTAGTTTCGTTACTGTGTCTGGAAAGCTCTTGTGAACGGGAATTGCCACTCTGGTGTTATGAGTTAATGCCAGAGTTTTAAAGTAATTTCTGGATGGTGTTTTTGATAGGGTTTTCAGCTGACCATGAAAGTGTCCTTTCTGTCTTCTGCTATGTAGTAAGTGGACCTCAAATTTGCTAAACCTATTTTCATACTACGTTTGTTATTTCATCTCAACTCACCGCCAATACATGTGGGGGGCCTCTGTCTCCTTTCGGGGTATTTCTCTAGAGGTGAGCTAGGACTAATATTTTCCTCTGCTAGCTTTATTTAGTCCTCCGGCTGGGCTGGGCATCTAGAATCAACGTAGGCATGCTACCCGGCCACTGCTAGTTGTGCGTTAGGTTTAGTTCATGGTCAGCTCAGTTCCCATCTTCCAAGAGCTAGTTCCTATATATGCTTATGCTATGTTCTCTTGCCATTGAGATCATGACAGAGTTGTCTAGTAGCAGGAACATGCAAAGAAAGGCTTCTGATTACATTGTTGACCGGCATGAAACTGACAGAGGAGCAAGGTTATATAGAGACTCCCACATCCTGATGGGAACAGGTGAACAGAGAGGATGATGCACACAAGTTCAATTCCACCAGTGGCCACCGGGGGAGCCCAGAATCCAATTTCACAACAGTACCCCCCCCTCAAGGAGGGGGCACCGAACCCTCACCAGAACCACCAGGGCGATCAGGATGAGCCCTATGAAAGGCACGGACAAGATCGGAGGCATGAACATCAGAGGCAGTCACCCAAGAATTATCCTCCTGACCGTATCCCTTCCATTTGACCAGATACTGGAGTCTCCGTCTGGAAACACGGGAGTCTAAGATCTTTTCCACAACGTACTCCAACTCACCCTCAACCAACACCGGAGCAGGAGGCTCAACGGAAGGCACAACCGGTACCTCATACCTGCGCAATAATGACCGATGAAAAACATTATGAATAGAAAAAGATGCAGGGAGGTCCAAACGGAAGGACACAGGGTTAAGAATCTCCAATATCTTGTACGGGCCGATGAACCGAGGCTTAAACTTAGGAGAAGAAACCCTCATAGGGACAAAACGAGAAGACAACCACACCAAGTCCCCAACACAAAGCCGAGGACCAACACGACGACGGCGGTTGGCAAAAAGCTGAGTCTTCTCCTGGGACAACTTCAAATTGTCCACTACCTGCCCCCAAATCTGATGCAACCTCTCCACCACAGCATCCACTCCAGGACAATCCGAAGATTCCACCTGACCGGAGGAAAATCGAGGATGAAACCCCGAATTACAGAAAAACGGGGACACCAAGGTGGCAGAGCTGGCCCGATTATTGAGGGCGAACTCCGCCAATGGCAAAAAAGCAACCCAATCATCCTGATCCGCAGACACAAAACACCTCAAATATGTCTCCAAGGTCTGATTAGTCCGCTCGGTCTGGCCATTAGTCTGAGGATGGAAAGCAGACGAAAAAGACAAATCTATGCCCATCCTAGCACAGAATGCCCGCCAAAATCTAGACACGAATTGGGTCCCTCTGTCAGAAACGATATTCTCCGGAATACCATGCAAACGAACAACATTTTGAAAAAACAGAGGAACCAACTCGGAAGAAGAAGGCAACTTAGGCAAGGGAACCAAATGGACCATCTTAGAGAAACGGTCACACACCACCCAGATGACAGACATCTTCTGAGAAACAGGCAGATCCGAAATAAAATCCATCGAGATGTGCATCCAAGGCCTCTTCGGAATAGGCAAGGGCAACAACAATCCACTAGCCCGAGAACAACAAGGCTTGGCCCGAGCACAAACGTCACAAGACTGCACAAAGCCTCGCACATCTCGTGACAGGGAAGGCCACCAGAAGGACCTTGCCACCAAATCCCTGGTACCAAAGATTCCAGGATGACCTGCAAACGCAGAAGAATGAACCTCAGAGATGACTCTACTGGTCCAATCATCAGGAACAAACAGTCTACCAGGTGGGCAACGATCCGGTCTATCCGCCTGAAACTCCTGCAAGGCCCGCCGCAGGTCTGGAGAAACGGCAGACAATATCACTCCATCCTTAAGGATACCTGTGGGCTCAGAATTACCAGGGGAGTCAGGCTCAAAACTCCTAGAAAGGGCATCCGCCTTAACATTCTTAGAACCCGGTAGGTATGACACCACAAAATTAAACCGAGAGAAAAACAACGACCAGCGCGCCTGTCTAGGATTCAGGCGCCTGGCAGACTCAAGGTAAATTAAATTTTTGTGGTCAGTCAATACCACCACCTGATGTCTGGCCCCCTCAAGCCAGTGACGCCACTCCTCAAAAGCCCACTTCATGGCCAAAAGCTCCCGATTCCCAATATCATAATTCCGCTCGGCGGGCGAAAATTTACGGGAAAAAAAAGCACAAGGTCTCATCACGGGGCAGTCGGAACTTCTCTGCGACAACACCGCCCCAGCTCCGATTTCAGAAGCGTCCACCTCAACCTGAAAAGGAAGAGCAACATCAGGCTGACGCAACACAGGGGCGGAAGAAAAGCGGCGCTTAAGCTCCCGAAAGGCCTCCACAGCATCAGGGGACCAATCAGCAACATCAGCACCCTTCTTAGTCAAATCACTCAATGGTTTAACAACATCAGAAAAACCAGCAATAAATCGACGATAAAAGTTAGCAAAGCCCAAAAATTTCTGAAGACTCTTAAGAGAAGAGGGTTGCGTCCAATCACAAATAGCCTGAACCTTGACAGGATCCATCTCGATGGAAGAGGGGGAAAAAATGTATCCCAAGAAGGAAATCTTTTGAACCCCAAAAACGCACTTAGAACCCTTCACACACAAGGAATTAGACCGCAAAACCTGAAAAACCCTCCTGACCTGCTGGACATGAGAGTCCCAGCCATCCGAAAAAATCAGAATATCATCCAGATACACAATCATAAATTTATCCAAATAATCACGGAAAATGTCATGCATAAAGGACTGGAAGACTGAAGGGGCATTTGAAAGACCAAAAGGCATCACCAAATACTCAAAGTGGCCCTCGGGCGTATTAAATGCGGTTTTCCACTCATCCCCCTGCTTGATTCGCACCAAATTATACGCCCCACGGAGATCAATCTTAGAGAACCACTTGGCCCCCTTTATACGAGCAAACAAATCAGTCAGCAGTGGTAACGGATATTGATATTTAACCGTGATTTTATTCAAAAGCCGATAATCAATACACGGCCTCAAAGAGCCATCTTTCTTAGACACAAAGAAAAAACCGGCTCCTAAGGGAGATGACGAAGGACGAATATGTCCCTTTTCCAAGGACTCCTTTATATATTCTCGCATAGCAGCGTGTTCAGGCACAGACAGATTAAATAAACGACCCTTAGGGTATTTACTACCCGGGATCAAATCTATGGCACAATCGCACTCCCGGTGCGGAGGTAGTGAACCAAGCTTGGGTTCTTCAAAAACGTCACGATAGTCAGACAAGAATTCAGGAATCTCAGAGGGAATAGATGATGAAATGGAAACCAAAGGTACGTCCCCATGAGTCCCTTTACATCCCCAGCTTAACACAGACATAGCTTTCCAGTCGAGGACTGGGTTATGAGATTGCAGCCATGGCAATCCTAGCACCAAAACATCATGTAGATTATACAGCACCAGAAAGCGAATAATCTCCTGGTGATCCGGATTAATACGCATAGTTACTTGTGTCCAGTATTGTGGTTTATTACTAGCCAATGGGGTGGAGTCAATCCCCTTCAGAGGTATAGGAGCTTCCAAAGGCTCCAAATCATACCCACAGCGTTTGGCAAAGGACCAATCCATAAGACTCAAAGCGGCGCCAGAGTCGACATAGGCGTCCGCGGTAATAGATGATAAAGAACAAATCAGGGTCACAGATAGAATAAACTTAGACTGTAAAGTGCTAATTGAAACAGACTTGTCAAGCTTCTTAGTACGCTTAGAGCATGCTGATATAACATGAGTTGAATCACCACAATAGAAGCACAACCCATTTTTTCGTCTAAAATTCTGCCGCTCGCTTCTGGACAGAATTCTATCACATTGCATATTTTCTGGCATCTTCTCAGTAGACACCGCCAAATGGTGCACAGGTTTGCGCTCCCGCAGACGCCTATCGATCTGAATAGCCATTGTCATGGACTCATTCAGACCCGCAGGCACAGGGAACCCCACCATAACATCCTTAATGGCATCAGAGAGACCTTCTCTGAAAATCGCCGCCAGGGCGCACTCATTCCACTGAGTAAGCACAGACCATTTACGGAATTTTTGGCAGTATATTTCAGCTTCATCTTGCCCCTGAGATAGGGACATCAAAGCTTTTTCCGCCTGAAGCTCTAAATGAGGTTCCTCATAAAGCAACCCCAAGGCCAGAAAAAACGCATCCACATTGAGCAACGCAGGATCCCCTGGTGTCAATGCAAAAGCCCAATCTTGAGGGTCGCCCCGGAGCAAGGAAATTACAATCCTGACCTGCTGTGCAGGATCTCCGGCAGAGCGAGACTTCAGGGACAAAAACAATTTGCAATTATTTTTAAAATTTTGAAAGCAAGATCTATTCCCTGAAAAAAATTCAGGCAAAGGAATTCTAGGTTCAGACATAGGTGCATGAACAACAAAATCTTGCAAATTTTGTACCTTCGTGGCGAGATTATTCAAACCTGTAGCTACACTCTGAAGATCCATTTCAAACAGGTGAACACAGAGCCATTCAAGGATTAGAAGGAGAGAAAGAGAGGAAGGCTGCAGTATAGGCAGACTAGCAAGTGATTAAATTATGAGCACACTCAGAACTAGAGAAAAAAAAAAAAAATTTTCAGCAGACTTCTTTTTTCTCTCCTTTCTCAGCCAATAATTTAACCCTTTTTGGCCGGTCAAACTGTCATGATTCTCAATGGCGAGAGAACATAGCCCAGCATATATATAAGAACTAGCTCTTGGAAGATGGAATCTAAACTGACCATGAACTAAACCTGCCGCACAATTAACAGTGGCCGGGTAGCGTGCCTACGTTTTATCCCTAGACGCCCAGCGCCAGCCGGAGGACTAACTAATCCTAGCAGAGGAAAATACAGTCCTGGCTCACCTCTAGAGAAATTTCCCCAAAAGGCAGACAGAGGCCCCCACATATATTGGCGGTGATTTTAGATGAAATGACAAACGTAGTATGAAAATAGGTTTAGCAAAATCGAGGTCCGCTTACTAGATAGCAGGAAGACAGAAAGGGCACTTTCATGGTCAGCTGAAAACCCTATCAAAACACCATCCAGAAATTACTTTAAGACTCTAGTATTAACTCATAACACCAGA
The DNA here is from genome assembly GCF_051348905.1 of Ranitomeya variabilis. Lineage (NCBI taxonomy): Eukaryota > Metazoa > Chordata > Amphibia > Anura > Dendrobatidae > Ranitomeya > Ranitomeya variabilis. The sequence continues at coordinate 363,155,007 of NC_135232.1, forward strand.
GTGGCAATTTCAGATCACAAGAGCTTTCCAGACACAGTAACGAAACAGCAGCTGTGAACTGGAACAAAATGCAAAAACAAACAAGGACGAAAGTCCAACTTAGCTGGGAGTTGTCTAGTAGCAGGAACATGCAAAGAAAGGCTTCTGATTACATTGTTGACCGGCATGAAACTGACAGAGGAGCAAGGTTATATAGAGACTCCCACATCCTGATGGGAACAGGTGAACAGAGAGGATGATGCACACAAGTTCAATTCCACCAGTGGCCACCGGGGGAGCCCAGAATCCAATTTCACAACACTGGGCTAGTTCCTATGAGATGTGCACAATGACAGTCCGCTCTCTGTTGCTGGCTCATATCAGCAGTAACAAGACTGCAAAAGACCAGCACTGCCGGGTATTCCGACAACTCACTCTGTTGCTCTCACATTACTGCTGATCTGAGCCATCAACAGAGAGCATTCTCATGATGTGGTGAAATCTCTTTGGTGGTTTATCGTCAGCTGATCTGGTGATGTAGCAGCTTCGGATTAGTCCACAAGTAAGGTCCTGTCTGACTGGACATGAGCTGAAACCTATAAAAGGGTCTCTGAGGCACAGGCGGACGTGCTAGCGTCATTATGCTTATGTGTCTGTATGGGACTCTGCCCCAGTGTGATGTCTGTATGCGTGCGCTCAGGGTTGGCTGTAAGTCGTTAGAATTCCGGCATATCTGGAGAGGAGCTAGTGTGTGTGAATTCAGTGCTTGCGTTTAAGCCATTAGAATTCTGGCTTCTCCGGAGATGAGTTGTTGAGTGCATGCGCTCTTTAAGAGACTGAGTGCCCTCTATCCCACCAGAGGGCTATGACTCACTGTGAGGGCAACAGGGGTCGTGTCTAGCGCATACCTCCTTAGTGGCAGTTAGCTGCACCTATCTGTGCAGAGGCTGCTTGCTTTGTTACTGTGTGCAAGGGACACAGCTCTATAGCAGAGCATCTGTTCCGCTACTGTGTTCACCTCTCTGAGCAGTCATCAGTGTAGGGTAATTAGCACATAGTTCTCACAAAGTGACGTTTAACTCCATGTATACGTTGAGTTCACTTGCCACATGGTCCCGTCAATACCTTAGCTGCAGATTAACATCTCTGCATGGTGGACCCCGGGTTGGATCACACTATATTAGTTATTTTCATTTAGTGCGATCCGCTAACCATAACACATGTAGTCATAAATAGGGATGTGCGAGTAGTGAAATATTCGGACTCGCTATACTCGTACCGAGTATACCGTAATACTCGGGTATTCAGTACAAGTAGTGAGTCCATACATATATATATATATATATATATATATATATATATATATATATATATATATATATATATATATATTTCATAGAGCATTAGGTAGCAGAAAAGCCGGTAATTCAATTGTCAGCTCCTGCATAATCATTGCAGAACCCGACAGGATATGAGACATGGTTTACATATAGTAATATTAGTAAACCATTGCAAATCCGTTAGATTTTTATATGTCCTTCACTAATAATGCTAGTAGTGTGTGTAAAATTTGGAAGCTGTAGGGGTTAAATTAAAGGATTAATTCACGGAAAAAGCTGGCGTGGGTTCCTGCGCAATGTTCTCCGCCAGAGAAGGAAAGCCAGTGACTGAGGGCAGATATTAATAGCCTAGAGAGGGACCATGGTTATTGCCCCCCCGGCTAAAAACATCTGCCCCCAGCCACCCCACAAAAGGCACATCTGTAAGATGCACCTTTTCTGGCACTTGGCCTCTGTCTTCCCATTGCCCTGTGGCATTGGCATATGTGGTAATAAGGGGTTAATGTCACCTTGCTATTGTAAGGTGACATTAAGCCTGGTTAATATTGGAGAGGTGTCAATAAGACACCGATCCATTATTAATCCAATAGTCTGAAAGGGTTAAAAATACACACACACACGTTAAGAATAAAGTATTTTAATGAAAGAATCACACAGGTTTTAAGTACATCTTTATTGTACGCTCAATCCAACCGAAGCCCTCGTTCTTCTGTAAAAAATCCAATATAAAAAAGCAGCAATATCTCATACCTGTCCGCCGAACAGTCAAGTCCAACACAGTAAATCCATCTCAAGGGGTTAAATACATTTACAACCGGGAGCGCTGCTAATGTGGCCGCTCCCGGCTGTAAAAGACTGGGGAATTAATGAAATGCAGGCAATCGAGCTTCGGTGACTAGCGGTGCCGTCATCGAAACTCCACCCCCTTGCGGCATGAACTCATATGAACTGTAGCTTTCAAAAGTTTCTGAATATTTTCTCATGCTATAATTCATGAGTAAGGAAATAATTATTTATTCCATTGCTGTTTTTGTACTGTTTGCCTACTGACAAAGACATGAACAGTCTATAATTTAAGGGTAGGTTAAATTTAACATTGAGATCTCTATATCAAAAATAAAATCCAGAAAATCACATTGTATAAATTACATACATTTATTTGCATTTTGCAGTGAGAAATAAGAATTTGATCCCTCTGGCAAACAAGACTTAATACTTGGTGGCAAAACCCTTATTGGCAAGCACAACAGTCAGATATTTTTTGTAGTTGATGATGAGGTTTGCGCACATGTCAGGAGGAATTTTGGTCCACTCCTCTTTGAATATCATCTCTAAATAATTAAGATTTTGATCCTGTCGCTTGGCAACTCGGAGCTTCAACTCCACCCATAAGTTTTCTATGGGATTAAGGTCAGGAGACTGGCTAGGCCACTCCATGACCTTAATGTGCTTCTTTTTTAGCCACTTCTTTGTTGTCTTGGCTGTATGTTTTGGGTCATTGTCTTGCTGGAAGACCCAGCCACGACCCATTTTTAATGTCCTGGCAGAGGGAAGGAGGTTGTCACTCAGGATTTTATGGTACATGGCTCCATCCATTTTCCCATTGATATGGTGAATTAGTCCTGTGCCCCTAGCAGAGAAACACCCCAAAACATAATGTTTCCACCTCCATGCTTGACAGTGGGGATGGTGTTGTTTGGGTCAAAGGCAGCATTTCTCTTCCTCCAAACACAGCGAGTCGAGTTAATGCCAAAGAGCTCAATTTTTGTCTCACCTGACCACAGGACCTTCTCCCAATCATTCACAGAATCATCCAGGTGTTCATTGGCAAACTTCAGACAGGCCTGCACATGTCCCTTCTTGATCAGGAGGACCTTGCAGGCACTGCAGGATTTTAAACCTTTACGGCCTTGAGATCATTAACAAGTTCCCCAAGTGTAGTTTTAGGATGATCTCTCACCTTCCTCATGACCTAAGATAGCCCACGAGGTGAGATTTTGCATGGTGCCCCAGATCGATGTCAATTGACAGTCATTTTGTATTTCTTCCATTTTCTTACTATTGCACCAACAGTTGTCTACTTCTCACCCAGTGCTTCCTTATGATTTTGTAGCCCATTCCAGATTTGTGCAGGTCTATGATCTTGACTCTGACAACCTTAGAAAGCTCTTTGGTCTTGCCCACGTTGTAGAGGTTACAGTCTGACTGATTAATTGAGTCTGTGGACAGGAGCCTTTGATAAAGGTGACTATGTAAGACAGCTGTCTTTAATGCAGGTAACGAGTTGATTAGGAGTGTCTAACTGGTCTGTAGGAGCCAGAACTCTTAATGGTTGGTAGGGGATCAAATACTTATTTCTCCCTGCAAAATGCAAATAAATGTATATAATTTATGCAATGTCATTTTCTGGATTTTATTTTTGATATTCTATCTCTCAATGTTAAAATTTATCTACCCTTAAAATTATAGACTGTTCATGTCTTTGTCAGTGGGCAAACTTACAAAATCAACAAGGGATCAAATACTTATTTCCTTCACTGTATTATTTTTGTGCCTTTGATGCAAATATAAAACAACATATTGATTACTGTATAAAACTCTCAAATTGCTATATTACATATACTGTTTATTCTTCAATATATTGTGCAAACTCCCTATGGACTTATTTGCCTCATCGTAATTGTAGTATGCTTAATCGCAAAATCCCCAAAATGGTCGAATTACAAATTCCACATTAATTCTGATGTCATACATCCCAGTTATATATACATTTCACTTTCTTAATGATCTCATTTTTTTTTTCCATCCTTTTGATGAAAGCGTAACATCCCCACCTTCCACCAATATTTTTAACCCTTCGATAGAGCTACTATGATGTTTAAAATAGACTAACACACTGTGTGAAACTATAACATTAATTATAAGGGATATGTAGTGCCACATATCACCATCACATAGTTACAGAGTAATACTACATACAAGGAGCAAATACCACCACACCTTGACCAGACCACATAATACCACCAAATGGTGACCAAATAATACCACATACCAGGAAAAAATACCGCCATATCATGACCAGACCACATATTACCACCACATAGTGACAGAATAATACCACAGACAAGGAACAAATACCATCACATCATGACCAGATCACATGTTGCCACCACATAGTGCCCCAATAATACCATATACATTGGACAAGTACCGCCACACCATGACCAGACCACACAATATCACCACATTGTAAACAAATAATACCACATACAAGGAACAAACACCACCACACCATGACTACATATTACCAAAACATAGGGACTGAATGCTACAATACTGATCATTAATTAAAAGTACACAATACAAATACCATAAGTGCCATTATACACAAGAGTTCTGTATATAGTGTATAGTGTACAAGTAATACAGTGATCACCAGTGACATTATACACAGCCGCTCTATGTATTGTGTCAGTGTACAGATAATGCACAGGAGCTCTGTATATGGTGTGTAGTATACAGGCTATAAAGAGATCAACAATGACATTATACACAGGAGCTCTGCATATAGTGTATAGTGCACAGCTAATACATGAATTACCAGTGATTTTTTCACAGGAGTTCTGTATATGCTATTTAATGTATAGTGTAAGTGTACAGGTAATATGCTGACTCACCAGTGATGTCTCCAGTTGAAGTCCTTCATCTTCACTTTTCTTCTTCAATCAGCACAGACCGCCATCATTTTTTCCAGTCAAGATTTGTCTCTGTAGAAAATAATGCACAGAGCACCGCTTCCAAAGCACATTCACCACTTTTTCCCCCAATTTCTACAGTACACAGCTGAATACAGATGTGTACTCACCATTAATATACAATTAGCTATTAGGCAACCCACCATTCCAAATATAAATTGTAATCCACCACTGTGCCCACACTTACTATAAATAGCCACTTTTCCCACCCAATAAATATATAAATTAATTAGCACCTGTGCTCTTTCCCCCAATTCAATACTAACCACACCCCTGCATCCACAACGCCCTCCACTTTGTACCTCCTGTTTCCCAATTCATTACATTTACATGCCCCCTCCACCCCAATTCTCTACGTTATGTCCTCTCTCTCCCACCCCCACCTTCTATTCATTAACTGCTTTCCCCCACCCTTAATACAACATAATTTGTTCTCCCCACCTTCAATGTATCATTATTTGCTGCCCTCACCCCCAATTCCTCATCATCATTTACTCTTCCCACCCTCCAATTTCAATTCATCATCATTTGCTATCCTCCACCCTCAATTCATCATCATTTGCTGTCCCCTGTCCCCCAGTCACTATAAATTATAATTTACTCTCCCATCTTCAATTCATCATTATTTGCACTATCTCACCCCCATGCTCATGTCATCATTTGCTGTTCCCCACCCCCCACCTTCAATTCATCATTTGCTATCCCACCACCCACCTTCAATATATCATTTACTATCCCCATTCCCATCCTGAATTTATTTGCTGTCCCCCAATTTCAATTAATCATTTGCTATCGCCATCATCCACCTTCATTAAATAATTTGCTGTCCCTGTCCCCCACCTTCAATACATAATTTGCTGTCTCCCATCCCCCGCCTTCAATTCATCATTTGCTGTCTCCTGTCCCCCGCCCTCAGTTCATAATTTGTTGTCCCTTGCCCCCACCCTCAATACATAATTTGCTGTCCCCTGAACTCAATTCATCATTTGCTGTCCCCTGCTCTCAATTCAGCATTTGCTGTCCCCCTACCCTCAATTCATCATTTGCTGTCTCTTATCCCCCACCCTCAATTCATCATTTGCTGTCTCCTGTTCCCTGCCCTCAATTCATCATTTGTTGTCCCCTGCCCTCAATTCATCATTTTCTGTCCCCTGCTCTCAATTCAGCATTTGCTGTCCCCCACCCTCAATTCATCATTTGCTGTCTCCTATCCCCCACCCTCAATTCATCATTTCCTGTCTCCTGTCCCCGCCCTCAATTCATAATTTGTTGTCCCCTGCCCTCAATTCATCATTTGCTGTCCCCTGCTCTCAATTCAGCATTTGCTGTCCCCCATTCTGAACTCATATCTGCTGTCCCTTGCTCTCAATTCATCATTTGCTGTCCCCTGCTCTCAATTCAGCATTTGCTGTTCCCCACCCTCAATACATCATTTGCTGTCCCCTGTCCCCCACCCTCAATGCATTATCATTTGCTGTCCCCATCCTGAATTTATTTGCTGTCCCCCATCCCCCACTCTCAATTCATCATTTGCTATCAACCGTCATCCACCTTCAATAAATAATTTGCTGTCCCTGTCCCCCACATTCAATGCATCATTTGCTGTCCCTCATCCCCCACTCTCAATTTATCATCTGCTGTTCCCCGTCTCTCACCCTGTATTCATCATTTGCTATCCCCAATCCCCACATTTAATACAAAATGTTCTGTCCCTCATCTTCAATACAACATTTGATTCCCCCAACTGTTAGAATCTGTTTAGTTTGTGACTATCCGCCATTTTCTTGTGGAGTTCTGGCTGCTGGTCTTTTTCCTCTGGTGCTGGGTTTGTCTTGGGTCAGGTGTTTGTATCACTCTTTATTAACCAGCACCTGCCTCCCAGTCCTTGCTGGACAACAGTGTTAATCGGCTTGAGCTCTAGCTTGGTGCTTTGCTTTGTCTTCTGTGTGTGTCATTTGTGCAGTGCTGGTACCTCTGGTTCTGCTAGCCTTAGTTTCTGTTTTCTATTGGTTTCTGCAGCCTTCTCTGTGTTTTCTATTAGGAGATGACCCGTTTTTGTACCCAGTCCTTAGTTCTTTTAGGGAACCCCTTATCCTTATCTATAGGTCTTCGCTTGAGATTTACCTAGGATCATTGGTGGGTCTATTCGCAAGGAATGGGTCGCCCAGTCCATCATAGGGTTTCAGCCTAGTCATAGTGCATTGTCAGTTTTCCCCCTTCTACCTTAGTCCTGTGTTGCAGGTCCGTAACACACAACCTCATCCCTCAATTCATCATTTGCTTTTCTGGTCCCCCTCCCTTAATTAAAAATTTGCTGTCCCCTGTTCCCAACCTTCAATTCATTATTTGCTGTCTCCGGTCCCCCGCCCTCAATTCATCATTTGCTGTCTCCTGCCCCCTGCCCTCAATTCATCATTTGCTAACCCCTGTTCCCCAGCCTCAATACATTGTTTGCTGTCCCCATCCCTCAATTCATCATTTGCTCTCCCCCACCCCAATTCACCATTATCTATGCTCCCCCACCCTCAATGCATCATTTGCTGTCCCCCGTCCTCCACCCCAGTATATCATCATTTGCCAAACCCTGTCCCCCACCCTTAATTCATCATTTGCTCTCCCCCACACCCAATTCACCATAATTTGCGCTCCCCCACCCTCAATACATCATTTGCTGTCCCTGTCCCTGTCCTGTCTTAATATATAATTTGCTGTCTAACACCCTCAATTCATAGTAACATAGTAACATAGTTATTAAGGTTGAAGGAAGACTTTAAGTCCATCTTGTTCAACCCATAGCCTAACCTAACATGCCCTAACATGTTGATCCAGAGGAAGGCAAAAAAAAGACATGTGGCAAACAGTAAGCTTCAAATTGGGGAAAAAAATTCCATCCCGACTCCACATATGGCAATCAGACTAGTTCCCTGGATCAATGCCCTATAAAGAAATCTAGTATATATAACCTGTAACATTATGTTTTTCAAGAAAGGCATCCAGTCCCCTCTTAAATTTTAGTAATGAATCACTCATTACAACATCATACGGCTGAGAGTTCCATAGTCTCGCTGCTCTTATAGTAAAGAATCTGCGTCTGTGATTATGCTTAAACCTTCTTTCCTCCAGACTTAGAGGATGCCTCCTTGTCCCTGTCTCAGGTCTATGATTAAAAAGATCATCAGAAAGGTCTTTGTACTGTCCCCTCATATATTTATACATTAAAATAAGATCACCCCTTAGTCTTCGTTTTTCCAAACTAAACAGCCCCAAGTGTAATAACCTGTCTTGGTATTGCAGACCCCCCAGTCCTCTAATAACCTTGGTCGCTCTTCTCTGCACCCGCTCTAGTTCAGCTATGTCTTTCTTATACACCGGAGACCAGAACTGTGCACAGTATTCTAAGTGTGGTCGAACTAGTGACTTGTATAGAGGTAAAATTATGTTCTCCTCATGAGCATCTATGCCTCTTTTAATGCATCCCAGTATTTTATTTGCCTTTGTAGCAGCTGCCTGACACTGGCCACTAAATGTGAGTCTGTTGTCCAACCCTTACACCCAGGTCTTTTTCATTGATGGTTTTGCCCAGTGTTTTACAATTAAGCACATAATGATACATCTTATTTGCTCTACCCAAGTGCATGACCTTACATTTATCTCCATTAAGGCTCATTTGCCATTTATCAGCCCATCATCCTTTTGTCCCCCATTCTTCACCCACAATTCATCATTTGCTGTCCCCTGTCCCCCAACCCTCAATTCATTTATTCTCCCCCACTGCAAATTCAAAATAATTTGTGCTCCTCCACCCTCAATGCATCATTTGCTGTCCCCAGTCCCCCACCCTCAATTGATCATCATTTTATCCCCTCGTCCCCACCCTCAATTCAACATTTGTTGTCCTCTGTCCCCCATTCTGAATTCATCATTTGCTCTCCCCACCACCAATTCATAATTTTTTGTGCTCCCTGACTCTGAATACATCATTTCCTGTCCCCGTAACCTACCATCAATTCATCATCATTTGCTCTCACAGCACCCATTTTATTAATTTTATTCCAAAAAAATATGTTTTTTATACTTACCTCTCATACAATCCACTGCATCTCCAGTTCTGGACTGGTATCCTGGCAACCGTACATGTCGTTGCCTACACAATGATGTCATTGTGTACGCTCCATCACCAGCACGTCACAGAAAAGGTGGAGGAATCTTCCCTGGAGTTGCGCAGCCGTTCTGTTTTGAAGGTTGCGGAGCTCCAGGAAAGCCCTCAGCGTAGAGATATGCACCACCGGTGTACAGTACATTATTATACCCTGGGTCCAGTTCCCCCCTTTTGCTTCTGCTCTCCGAGCCTCATACACCAGTAGGGGCAGTAATGGCGGCCCTGTACCCATACCCTTATATGGTTAAAATAACTTAAAAAAAATTTAATAAAAAAAGCATAAAATGTGCCTGTTTGATATTTGCTCATACACTTGCACGCTAAATGAACTAATTATTCCCTTGATCTTAGTGAAAAATGTACCAGATGGCCAGTGCTCAGTTTCTGAATTCTGTGACTTTGTTTGACAAGCCATATAAGCTCTTAATTTGAGGCAAGCAATAGATACTTATGGTTACCATAACTAACAATGTCACCCACTGGATAATTTCATCACTAGCAGTTTAGAACAGAAAAGATTTACTTATACCGTTAATGGAAATGGTACTTGGACATCAAAAAGGGACTGTGTAATATCCAAGGTTCGCATGGCCCTTCTGACTGTGCATGTTTTTCCAATCTGTCATCTGTATAAACTGGACTATGTCCAAAGTATATACATCTTTTTAGATCAACCAATGCAAGACTTGTGTAAGAAAAGCTAGAAATAACAGCATTCAATTTCAAAAATCAATTGAAAACGAATCATGTATTCAAACTTTGTGGAGAAATCTAGGGCTCGGACACTTGCGTTATCATCATTATTTTCTTAGTTGTCATATTGGAAAATCAAAATTTAGAAAGATAAACAGATTTTAAAGTAAGACTTCCATTATAACCTGTGAATGACATTCTTTTTAATGATAATTCTGCTTGCCTACACAGTGTTCTTTAGATCTGAGAATCCATGGGATTAGGCCAAATATTGTCATGGTAACAGAAAGAAATGGAATCACTTAAAAAAGGTTTCCAATAGCAAGATCCGTTAGCATTCAGTAAGTAGCCTTCAATAGACGTTGACATCTGCTATTCATTTGTTGTTTTTAGGATTGTCGAAAGCAGGATAATTGGAAGTAGTACAGTGTTCTGGGAACATATTGAGTGAAACAGCTCTTAGAGTTTTTCTTAAGCATTTTGTATGTACCTGCTTTGTCCATTTAGAAACTGGACAAGCTAGTATATGGAAAGCTGTCTAAACTGAATGGTTTGCAAGCAATGAATACTCAAAGAGTGGATTTTGTATTCTTCTGGGGTCAACTACTCTTCTGCCTTATTTTCAAAGAACTGCATTTTAAAGACGATTATAGCGATTATAGATGATTACAGCAATTAACTAGGTCTTTTTTATTTTAATCTATGTATTTGAAAAGTGTGTATGAAATACTTCAGATATAGCTGCCAGCTATACGTCAGAACTACTGGACTGCCTACTGGGGCTTACCTATGTGTGCGACCTATGAAGCTGTATAGCGACCAGACAGGTAAGGTGACCATCTGTGGCAGCTTCCATCCATGCGTGGTACTGATCTAGAGAATTTTAAAACCTTAACCATTCATGGATGGAAAAGAAACAGAAAGTGGCATTTTATGATGAGCAATGGAAGGGAAAAGGACCCATAGTCTGATCTTTCACAAGGGCTCTCTGTAGTGTACAGTATGTCCAACCCACATGCTTGTCAAGACAACATGCCCTAGAACAGAGGTGGGGAACCTCAGGCCCCAGGGCCATTTACGGCCCTCGATGACATTTTATCAGGCCCCCAAGCAGATTCTCAGGGACCGCATTCTTGGGCAGGGAGGTGTATTTTGATGACAACCAGCTCATTAATTTCTTCTTGCTCTGTTAGCACACAAAAAACTGAACACTGAAGGGCATGCAATGAAAGATTACGTCCTGACACCATTACCAGAGTCAGGATGTACTTTGTGGGCGGAGATTGTACGTCCCCCGAAGGATGGTATAAATATCCAAATGGCCCTTGGCAGAAAAAAAGATTCCCCACCCCTGCTCTAGAAGGACAGCCAGACTAAATAAGTGGGCCTCACTCTAGGAGAAATCTGCAAGTGTGTGTGTAACCATGTTACTATTCTGTGACAATTATAAGATGTTTCATAGTTTTAAGGGTGAAGGTAAACATTAGACCGTCAAGTTCAACCTATAGCCTAACATGATACAGAAGAAGGCAACAACCCATAGGGCAGACACTAATAGCTCCATATTAGGGGAGAAATTCCTTCCCGACTCCATACAGCAATCAGACTAGTTCCCTGGATCAACGTCCCATCACATAATCTAGTGCCCATAGTCTGTAATAAATAATTTATTTATCAAGAAAGGTATCAAGGCCCATCTTGAATTTTAGTAGTGAATCAACCATTACAGCAAAATATGGCAGATAGTTCCATAGTTTCATCGCTCTTACAGTAAAACATTGCTGTCCGAGATAATGATTAAACCTTCTCCCCTGTAGACATAAAGGATGCCCCCTTGTCCATGTCGCAGGCCTAGGTGTAAAAAGATCATTAGAAAGATCTCTGTACTGTCCCCTCATACATTATACATTGTTATAAGATCGCCCCTAAGCCTTTGTTTTTCCAAACTGAATAACCCTAAGTTTAATACCCTATTGCAATTTACTTATTCCCATAACAACCTTGGTTGCTCTTCTCTGCACCTGCTCAAGTTCAGCTATGTCCTCATACACTGGAGACCAAAATTGTACACAGGATTCTAAGAGTGGCCGCACTAGTGGCTTGTACAGCGGCAAAACTATGTGTTGTTCTATACCTGACAGGTGGCCAGAAAAAGTTTTGTTATCAGAATTAAGTTCTGAGGAGAATGCATTCTATGCAACAACAATAATAATAATATTAATAATAAAACACAGGCATTTTTAAAGCACATTTGCAGTACTGGTGGCCCAGAGATTGTAAAGAAAATTAAAATCACAGAAATCATTTTTTCTGGAGGAGAAAATCTTTAGGCCTTTGTCTAATTTAACAAAAAATGAGTAGCCCCAAAATACATGCGGAGGACCGCATATAGATCAACAAGCAAAAAATCAAAAGGAGTCCTCCAATATCAAATAATTTTAAATATAGAAATTTTATTCAAATATGAGATTTAAAAAAAAAAATAAAAAAATTTAAAAATAGGAGATGCTAGTACACCATACAGGTAATGGCAAGACAGCAAACACTGGACATGAAGTAAATTAAATTAGGCCTACACATAGGGAATGTATATATATATATATATATATATATATATATATATATATATATATATATATATATACAGGGTATGCCACATCCTGAAACAACTACACAGCCAAAGTAAATAAATGTAATAATAAAACTAAATACAAAATATAAAGTGCATAGTGCAAAAAATAGCTTATATAGCTATACAGTATTTAGAAATATAGGGTAATGAGCAGTAAAACTGAGTAGATTACATTGTTAAGGTGATATCAGGCTAAATAGCTAATGACAATGTGCACACCATAACAGGTAAGTAGCCATTTGTACAAAAAGAATATCAAATCCAATACCCAAAGATGTTATAATTACCCTATGTAGGTACAGGTCCAGCGTACCCCTTGACGCTGGTTTCGATCTCGTATCTTCCTCAGATTTAGGGAGAGTTAGGGGAGAAGGCCGATTATGGAAAATATGACTAGGTAGAGTGGGTGGTATATTATTGGGTAATTGTGGGTTTGAATGTGTGATATTACTGTATTAGTGTTGTAGCATCAATTGTATACAGTATATATATATATATACATAATCTCCAGCTTGGGTACAAATATATAGGTAGTAAATGTTAGGGGTCGAGTTCCCGCCTCTGCACAGGGGGAATTTCGAACCATCTCCGCTGCGGTCTCCCATTCTTCTCCAGCCACAGTGGAGCCTGCTCAGTGGAGATGTCGGTCCCAGCATGTGGCTCAGCCTGATATGGTGCAGATGGTTACTGCTGCCTTTCCAGGCTCAGCCATTGTAGCCAGTACTGGTCAGCGGTGAGCAGATGTCTCTGGGACTAAGTCCTGCTTTTCCCCTTCTGAGCATGCCCAGTGTAAGTCCTCTCATTGGAGGTCGAGGGTCACATGCTCAGGTACTACAGCAGCTCCCATTGGTCCTCTAGGAAGGTCCTGTAGTTGCTGCAGCTATAAAAGGTTTGCATGGCCGCACGGCCATGCGCTAGTATCAACTAAGTTACGTGTTCTGCGCCAGTGTGGTCATATGTATGTGGTTTCAGGGTTCAGCTGAAATAAGCCCCTAGAATACCGGCATCTCCGGTGAGGAGTTTTGTGTGAGTGGATTCAGGGCCCGGCTGAAATAAGCCCCTAGAATACCGGCACCTCCGTTGAGGAGTTTTGCGTCTGCTATTCTGACTGCATGACCACTGTTCGCTCTTTTTAGTAGCTGTGTTCCTCTGTGAGGTTAACAGGGCACAGCGTTCTCTTGTCTTAAGTGACTCTGTGAAGTAACAGAGTTCACTTAAACCGCCATATAGTACCGTCAGTTACTAGCAGCGGGTTTTACTCCTGCACGGTGGCCCCCGGGTTGCGAACGCACCTATTACTCTATAAATATATATTTGTTGCGTTCCGCCAAACCCTAACAGTAATAGCCTGTAGACTTGTGTGCAATAAATATTCTTTATTGATACATGGTTTTGTCTCAGGTAGTTTATAGTATAAGGAACAGAACGTTAAAGAATCACTAAGTTGCATATTAATTGTCAATAGTCACGTTCGACTTTAATAATTATTATAATTATTATCAGAACCCAATAGAGCAGTAGTAGTTCTCCCTTCAATAATTAGTATTTTGGAAGGAACTTTTCCTGCCTTTGTATCAGTGAAAGACAACTTTTAGCTTCCCATTATGACACAGGTTGATCACCACTTGCTTAGCAAATGAGTAGTAAAGATGAAATACAGAGAACTACTAATCAATATTCTGTATCAATTATTTGCTTTATACATTTGTAGACTATATGCTACTTTTCCCAGCTTTATTAGGCTATGTTTCCATGGTCAGGAAATGTAGCGCTTTGGATGCAGCGGATTCCCCGCTCCACCCAAAGTGCCGCCCCTCTTTGTACGCGCAGTGATTCCCCTGTGTTCATTGACACATTGACGGAGCGTCTTTGCAAGATAAATAGACATGCTGCGGTCTGGAAAAACAAGCTGCATGTCCGGATAAGCAAGACCGCCGGATGCGGCCGTGCGCACATAGTAGAGATGGGATTTCATAAAATCGGCTCCACTATGCTGTACCATCTGGATGCTGCGGATTTGATGCTGCGGCTGTATGCAGCGTCCAATCCGCAGCAAATCCTGAAGGAATACGCCATGAGGAAACATACCCTTAGAGGCTTCAGGATCATTTCTGTTTGCAAGCTGTGCTCACAATATGTCACATGAAGAAAACTCTTATTTCTCACTAACTCTATGTAAACCAGTATCTTCTCCCACTTTTGTTAACCATTATTCCTTACACGACTCACATACTATATTGCTGCAAGTCGTTCATTTATGGAATACTGTAACTGAGCTCCATATGCAGTCTTCAGCTGTGCATTCTGAAAATGTTACCCTCATTTGTTTTGTTAATTTAATTTGCTAACTGAGGTTTGTGCCTTATGCTTATTAAACTGGAAAGTACATAGCTTGGATTAGTATAATTTATGACTTAAACATTCTTATATTTCAAGAGTAAATTAAAACCAGAAAGCATAATGTCAAACCTAGAAAGTGCTGCAGGTCTGAAATCAAATTTTGAAAATAGAAAATTTGGAGAATTACATGTATCATTCTGAAATATAAGGATGACATAATTTGTTTTCCATTCAGGTTTTTCTTCTGCTGCACAGGCCAAATTGAAAAACCATGCAAACATCAGTTTAATATTTCCATGACATCCAAGAGCTCAAAACAGCCAAAGTAGCCATAGTCAGCAAGCTTTGCCTTTTTTCAGATTGGAACAAATTTTTGTTAAGTCTGTCATAGATTTCAACACTTCTTTTCTGATCAAGATTGATGGAGTTTCCATTGCTGAGGGTTCAACCCTGAATTTTTCACTTAATGACAGCTTCTGGTGCATGGAATGTATATACACAAGCTGGAAAAAAGTTTTGCTCTGTAGCAACATTATATTCAATGTGCCTGTTGAAAGTGGTAAGCTACATGGCAACCTAATATGTATCTAATATATGACTAGTTTTAAAATAAATAAGAGGAACGTGTATAGGTTCTGGGAATGTTTAGCTTAAAAAAAAGAAGGCTAACTGAAGAGAACTGAAGGTAAACTAATTAAATTTGCAGACCATGCAAAGCTAGGAGGGATAGCTAAAGGTACCTTCACACGAAACGACTTTGTAACGATATCGCTAGCGATCCGTGACGTTGCAGCGTCCTCGCTAGCGATATCGTATAGTTTGACACGCAGCAGCGATCAGGATCCTGCTGTGATGTCGCTGGTCCAGAACTTTGGTCCAGTCCAGAACTTTATTTGGTCGTCCGATCGCCGTGTATCGTTGTGTTTGAAAGCAAAAGCAACGATACCAGCGATGTTTTACACTGGTAACCAGGGTAAACATCGGGTTACCAAGCGCAGGGCCGCGCTTAGTAACCCGATGTTTACCCTGGTTACCAGCGTAAAAGTAAAAAAACAAACAGTACATACTCACCTGCGCGTCCCCCAGTGTCTGCTTCCTGACACTTACTGAGCGCCGGCCCTAAAGTGAAAGTGAAAGCACAGCGGTGACGTCACCGCTGTGCTGTTAGGGCCGGAGCTCAGTCAGTGTCAGGAAGCAGACGCTGGGGGACGCGAATGTAAGTATGTACTGTTTGTTTTTTTTACTTTTACGCTGGTAACCAGGGTAAACATCGGGTTACTAAGCGCGGCCCTGCGCTTAGCAACCCGATGTTTACCCTGGTTACCCGGGGACCTCGGCATCGTTGATCGCTGGAGAGCGGTCTGTGTGACAGCTCCCCAGCGATCAAACAGCGACGCTGCAGCGATCGGCATCGTTGTCGCTATCGCTGCAGCGTCGCTTCGTGTGAAGGTACCTTAAGACTGGAGAAGACAGAGAAAGGATTCAGAAAGATCTAGATAATCTTGAACAATGGGCAGCGACTAATAGAATGGTATTTAACAGGGAGAAATTCAAGATTCTACAACTGGCAGCAAAATACAAAAAAGACCCTCCTACTATTTACACAAACTTTAATAAATCAATATAAAAAGGGGGGCTTTTATGCAGACGTTCGTCAACGAGATGGGTGGATAGGGACATTGACTCTAATAAAGGTCTGAAGGTTTCCTTACCTTACCGCGAAGGTTATCATAGAAAACCATATGGTGCCGCCATTCAACATTGGCTTACTCTCACTGACCCTGTTAAACCCTGTAAGAAAATAGCATAATCGTGAATATAAAACAGCAAGTAGGCAGACATAGGACACATAATGACACAGGAATTGTCCATCATACACATATACAGTATCTTATCATATGAATTAAGAAAAACATAAGTTGGACAAATGTGTTTCACGTGAGGGTTTTGGGAAAGGCATCTGGACATGAACTCTGCCATCTGTGGCAGACTACAAAAATTCAAACGTTCAGTGTGCTCACCAGGAACAACACCAACCATCCTCTCCTCCTCAGGATGCATTGCTTCCTCCTCTTCATGTGATCCATGCTGGACAGGCATGAAGCTGGGATTGGGAGTCCCCTCTGTATCGCAGACCAAAAACTCCTGTTCCTCCTCATCATTCACCTCCTGTTCCTCGTCATCACTCAATGTGGTCTCAGAATATTTTGTGAGGCTAGGCTGTGTGGTATCAGTCACTGTACAATCTTGCTCCACAGCCACCCGCTCGACATTCAAAGCTTCCTCTTTGAGATCCTGCAGCAAACATTTAATAGACAGAGCACTGGGATGGTTACCCTGATGATAGCGTCATCAACACTCACCATCTTGGTGCAGTACTCAAAGTTCTGAAGACCCTCACATATGCCAGCGATCCACACCCACTCTGCAGTTGTTATGTGTGGGGGCTGCGTGATACTCAGACTGGCATTGAGAAGCTGGAATTCAGCCACTGCCCTTTGCTGCTCTCCAAGCCTTGCCAACATATGAAAGGTCTAATTCCAGCGTGCAGGTAGGTGACAAATCAGTTGGTGACGAGTCAAATTAAAGCGCTGCCACAGTGAAGTTAGACCGGCAAAAGCCTGAGATGACTTTCGGAAATGTGCGCTTACATGATGTATCTTGGCAAGTAGGTCCGGCAAGTCAGGGTATGTTTTTAAAAACCGCTGTACATCCAGGTTCAGCATGTAGGCCATGCATGAAACATGTACCAGCTTGTCGTGCATTAAAGCCTGCTCCAAGTTACACCCATTATCGCACACAACCAGACCTGGTTGGAGGTTCAGCGGGGAGAGCCACTGATCAGACTGTTGTTTTATCCTTTTCAAAAGGTCTGCTGCGCTGTGAGCTTTATCACCTAAACAAATGAGATTCAGCAGAGCGTGCTGTTGCTTCGCCAAGGCAGTGCTACAGAGCTCCCAGCTGGGGAGTGATGGGGGGTCTAGTTCTGCTGAGGATGAGGAGGAGGAGGAGAGACAGGAACTGGAATATGATGAGACTGAAACCCTGATGGAAGTTGGGCTTGCTATTCTTGGTGTGGGTAAGAAGTGTGATGTCCCACCCTCTAACTCTATCCCAGACTCCACCAGGTTCAGCCAGTGTGCCATAAGTGAAATGTAGTATCCCTATCCACAAGAACTTCTCCACATGTCTGTGGTTAGGTGGACCTTCCCTGTGACTGCTTTGGCCAGAGCACGGCTGATAATGTGTAACACATGCTTATGTAAGATTCAGTTCCCACAAGCAGAAACGTCAACATTTCCAGGGCTGGCAATCTGGCAATGTGTGTGTTTAGCATTTGGGCCTGTGAGTGGGTGCTTCTTTCTGCTTCCTGTGAAACGTCTGGGGTAGGGACAACTGAATGCTGCGCTGGGACAATGAACTGGACGAGGTTGCTGACTGTTGTGTCTGTGCAACTGCAGGTGTAGGCAGAAGGCATCATCACCTGCTTCCTGGACAGAACATTGGGAAGGCTGTAACACAGAGGAAGGGGTAGTAGTTTCACCCTCATACACAGATTTTGTACCCAGGCATTCCACCCACCTACTGGGGTGCTTGGCTGCCATGTGCTTTTGCATGCTGGTGGTGCTCAGGTTGGCAGTGTTCTTGCCTCTTCTTAACTGTAATTTTCAGCATCTGCCATACCAAGCTGTTTTTTCTGAAGGACTTTCAGAAAAAAACTGCCATACAGGGGAACAACGCACCCTTATCTAGCTGAGTGGGGGGGGGGCCTCTGTGGAACAGTTGACTGAGTTTTTACTCTGATCAAACCACTACCTCTTCTTACCTGTTTTTGTGCTATGGGTCCAATCCTCTCTGTGCTCGCTAGGCATGCAACCGTGCCAGGTTGGATCAGTAGTCTAATCATTGACCATGTTGTCTTCCAATTCCTCAATATGACCCTCCTGAGTTGAGATTTTAGGCTGACCTGATGGCAACTGTGCGTCATCATTATCGTCCACCTCTTCAGACATGAATTAACCTTCCCCAATGTGGTTTTCTCCTGGCCATGGGTGCTCAAATGTTTGGGCATCACTGCACTCTAACCCTTCATGACCGTCTTTAATGGTGCCTGAGAGAGGCCTGAATAAATATAAGTGAACGTAAACAGTTTATCTGTCTGGGTTTATTAGTAGTGTAGCGCTCTGACCAAATTTTGACAGGAAGCTAGAACGAGATGCAGTCACCTTCTAATCTGTAACATAGCCTTGGCGGGCATCACCACATCCACATCCCTTAACGTCACCCTTTCTCATATTGAATGTGTTATGAAAAAAATATTTCCTAGCTTTATTTTTCACAAGTACCCTCCCAGAGGTGTTATGAAAAAATTCCCTGTATCTAGCAATGTGTGGCTATTTTTTTCCAGATACCAGCTTTATTACACATGGCAACAGCAGTCTCATGAAAGTTACAGGTAAATAGTCACATTTGCATATCTCTGCACGGTTTGCGCCATTTGCACAACAGCTAAAGATATGCTATTTATTTAACCAACAGAAAATTTGTATTTTTTTTATACTACCTTTCTGACACATGGCAACAGCAGACTAAGGAAAATTATTGCCACTGGTAAATTGTGATGTTTGCGTATCTCTGCACAGATTGCACCAGTCGCATTTCTCTGCAGGGTTTTCAACAGTAGCACAACTGCTTGATAAAGGGACACTATTTATTTAACCAATAGAAATTTTTTTTATTTGTTATATCACCTTAATGAAAAACACCAACAGCAGACTCAGGGAAATTACTGGTAAATAGAGACATTTCCGTAGCTCAGCAGGTTTTGCGCCAATCGCACATCTGCTAAATAAATATTAGCAATTTAAACAATAGGCGAGGAGGATTATTTTAGCAATTCGTTTTTTAAAAAGATGTTACTATATGCTGGTACTGTGGAGTATTATTTATTTGTAAAGAAAAAAGTTTTTTTATATGCTGTATACAGGAATATTATGTCGCTAAAAAAAATTCGTTTAGTATATGCTGGTACCAACTAATATTATTTGGCTCTAAAAAGAGATGCTTTGCATATTATGGTAGTGGATGAAACCCTGTCTATCTCTCCCTAATCCCACAGTATGTTACTCAACTATGCAACACAATGCAAACTAGTAGAGATCTACAGCATGTTGTTGCAATGATTATGTGATAACACCCAGATGCCTGCCTTTCACTCTCCTTCATACGTATTATATCTCTCCCTATGCTATCTCCATCAATCAAAGAACTAATTCACACTCATGAGCTCTTAAAAGATCTTTTTGGAATCACAACCTCTCCTTTCACTCACCCTACGCTCACACTACGCTTTCCCTACACTGTTTCTGGCTGCAATGTGCGCAAGATTGCACCGGCAGGTATTAAATATCCCCTTTGACACTGTAAGGCCAGCCAATCACAGTAATGCCACACCAAAGATGTCGCCGGCATTACTGTTATTGCAAGCAAGCCCAGCATGTTTATTGGCTGCAAATAAAGCGCCAAACATGCTGGGCAGGTCACTCGAATATATCGAGGTGTATATCAAATTACTCGCCTAGTAACAAATAGCCTGATTAGCATACTATTCATGTGAGTAACGAATAATGCTGAATGTATTCTCTCATCACTATTCATTACTTCACAGCAGAGAATACTCAAACGTCTATGGATTATTTACATATTTTTTAACATAACAGAGCCAACTTTTATTTTGAGTTAGAAGAGATGTATGTCTTGGAGTTCGAGCATGGAGATAATCAACATTTATTATGTGCCTTACTATAAAAATTGAAACTTCAGTGTCTGCTGCCATCAAATCTTGATGTAGGTCTTTTACAGTAAATTAAGGTTTTTGATCACCTGCCTACTCATGAATCCTGTGGCAGCCAGCAGTAGCTTTCTTTGTCTACCATGTCCACATAGTGTAGCCAGCGTTCCTTCAACTTTGCACTTGCGAATTAATGACTGAAAACTGTCTTTAGTTACAATTAAATCATTTTCTATCTTTTTGTGTCCGTTTCATTCTTTATGCAAGGCACTGATAAATTTTATTAACTTATTTGACTAGTCTCTTGACTTAGCCATATATCTAACATCTAATCAAACGTCACAGTTAGCAAACACCTTTCCAGTCTAGGTATTTTATGAGATTTTGTTCTTGCTTTAAGGCGTTGTCTGGTGAAATGAAGTTATCTTTTACACATTGTTGGTGATAACTTGTAGGTTGATAGGTGTCCGAGAGCTGGAACCCCAGCTGAAAAAAGCTGAATTTTGCATTCTATTAATTCTCTATGAAGACTATCGAAAATTGATGAACTTAGCTCTCGACAGTCACATAGAGAGTGAATGGAGCAGAGGTTGAACATGTGTACTGCCACTGTCCATAGAGTTGGACGTTCTAGTAAATCTTCAAAACTATGGATGGTCTAGTTGGCTGCCTTAGCCTATTCATATTTTTGCTCTCTTGTTGGAACTTTCTAAGAAAAAAGTCACCCATACTTGTAAAATTATTTCTGAAAAAGCCTACAACAAAGATTACTATCCAATGCTTTCAAACTACTCCAATAAGTAATGTCCGGAGATTTCCTTAATATTATTTTGATGTTTTACTTAGTTTCATTATATCCTTTTTAATGTTTTTCCAAAACATGACCGGTTGGAGCACTTTAAGAATAGGATTGTGAAACACAACTTTATCACAATTTCACCAAATATGCAATCATCTTGCATGCACTGCTATTTTGACGTCTAGCCACAGATTTTCAATGATGTCTAGATCAGGGGACTCTGAGGGCCATTGTAAAACCACCAGCTTGCACCTATTGAGGTAGTCTATTGTAGATTTTGACATGTGTTTACAGTCATTTTCCATTTGTAGAAGCCATCCTCTTTTCAACTTCAGCTCTTTAACAGATGGTGTTATGTTTGCATCAAGAATTTGTTGAAATTACATTGAATCAATTATTTCATAAACCTATCAAATGCACGCCTTGCCATTGGCTGCAGCGCAAGCCCAAAGCACAATTGATCCTCCCAAGCATAATGGTCAGTGAGGTGTTCTTTTCCTGAAATTCTGTGTGCTTTTTTCTTCACACATACCTTTGAAGACTGTGGACAAAGAGTTCTATTTTAACCTCATCGGCCCACAGAACTTGTTTACAAAATGCATCAGGCTTGTTTAGATGTTCTTTTGAATACTTCTGATGCTGAATTTTATGGTGAGGATGCAGAAGAGATTTTCTTCTGATGACTCTTCCATGGAGGCAATATTTGTGCAGATGTCTCTGAACAGTAGAGCAATGTACCACAACTTCAGAGTATGCTAAATCTTTATAAAGGTCTTTTACAGTCAATCAGAGGTTCTGATTTGGTTCTGTAGCAATCCTATAAGTAGATCTCACTGAAATTTAGCTTGGTCTTCCAGACCTTATCTTGACCTCCATTGTTCCTGTAAACTGCCATTTCTTAAGTTGATTTTGACCTGAGGAAAGGGCAACTTAAAAACACTTTACAATTTTCTTATTGCCTTCTCCTACATTGTGGACCTTCATAATTTTCATTTTCAGAGTGCTAGGCTGCTACTTAGAAGAACCCCTGGCTGCTGTTTTTGGCACAAGGTTAGATGAGGCTCGGTTTTTATAAATTAAACCAACTCAAAACAAAAAGCGTGCTACTGGGGTCCCATCAAAATGTATATTTTATTAATTATTATTTTAAACCCATACATGTACTGTACATAACAGAAAAACAGAGAATTGTGCAAAAAAACAGAATACTCCTATGGGGTGGTACCAGAGCACCTATATCATTTATATCAAATGCACATTTAATAAAGGCAAAATGCAAAAAGGCATGCAAGACAACATTGAAACTGAAAAAACACCCCACCAAAGGTACCCTAAGTTATACAAGCCTAATGCTGAGACTAACTCTTAGTAAGAGAGCAATGTAAAAAGTACTTACAACAATATGGTGTTTCAGTAAGAAGGATGGGGGGTCAAGGTGCATGTGCTCTGGTCCCAGCTTTTTTAAAGCTGGGAAATTTGCATCACCTGGCCTTTCCTAATGATGATAGTAACATTACATAACATTACCGTAACAATTGCCATAACCAAAGTTATTTGAGCACACAAATCTTTTGCAACGGCCTCATTTTCCTTTTTATAATTTTTAAAATGTAAATATAGCAATATCTATCTTTACATCTTTGTTGAAAACCCAAAGACAGAGTGGTAAAATCAAAAGAGGTCAAAATTTGGTCAAATAAATTAGAAACCATTAATGCTCAAGTAACAATTTCCGGAGGCAAAGAGAGAAAATAACAAATCAGATAAAAAATAGCTTCTGAAAATTGTGTACAACTAAGAACACATTTCTAAAACTGCTCTTTCTTTTCAAGTTTCTGTTGTCTATTATTTGAAAGACAAAATTTCCGTCAATATATTTCTCTTATATATCAAAGTATTGAATGGACTTTATTGTTACAGGACGTGAGTATTAATGTGAAATTGCTAGGATTATATGTAGGGTTATTTTTGAATTTTTGCCTTTTTGGTTAAGACTGAGTAAAATAATTGGGTCTTGGGCAGAAATGTCCAGTGTCTCACATGATGTTTCCATTTCTCCTTACATACATAGACATAATCATACATCCCCCTACATACATAACCCACTTGGGAGAAACATTTAACCCCTAGTGAGGCAGCAATTTTGCACTTTTATTTTTCCCTCCCCTTCCTCTAAAAACCGCTTTACTGTCGATATAGCATTTTGAGGGCTTATTTTCTGATGGACAAGTTGTAGTTTTGAATGACCACATTCATTTTACCAAATAATGTATAGAAAAAAATTTCCCAGTGTTGTGAAATTACAGAAACCAAGACAAAACACAATCCCACCATTGTTTTGTGTTTTTTTTTTACGGCATTCATTGTGCAGTAAAGATAACCAGACAACAACAAAAAATCAGAAATTTGTTTTGCCGCAATCTTCTGAGACCTGTAACGTTTATTTTTTTCCATGTATAGAGGTCAGCTTGTTTTTAGAGCTGACCTGTAATTTTTATGAATATCATTCTCAGGTATACATGATGTTTTGATCGCTTTTTATTGTATTTATTTGGAAATTGCAACAACAAAAAAATGCACAAGTTTGATGCATTGGCTTTTTTTTTCGGGGGTTAAATGTACAGTTTAAATAATTTAATATTTTGATATATTGGACATTTTAAGAAACAATGATCAAGTGTTTATTTTTTAAAATTTTAATAGGCAACAAAGGGTTCACACATTCTAAATGTACGTCATAGGCCGTTAAAGGGTTAGGAAAGTGAATTCCTTGTACATTGTCTTATAATCAGCACCGGAAATAGAATTTACCATTAGTATTGATAACAATTAAATTGTCCTCAGATGCTGGAATTATAGTTGCGATGAATAAAAAAGGCCAGATATTGGCCATTATATAGTATATAAAATCTGCGATATCTGACAGCACTTTGTGAATTGTGCCATTAAAAATAGTTTTTGGACGTTGAATCAGGGCCACATCCAAGCTTATTTAAGCCATTGGGTGATAGAGTTACAGTGGGTACCTTGATACCTCATTTTCTTTTAACCCCTTCCCGACATGTGACGGAATAGTACGTCACATGTCGGGACCCCCGCTTTGATGTGCGCTCCGGCGGTGAGCGCACATCAAAGTCGCGACATGTCAGCTGTTTTTTACAGCTGACATGTGCGTGCAATAGCGGCGGGTGAAATCGCGATCACCCGCCGCTATTAACTAGTTAAATGCCGCTGTCAAACGCAGACAGCGGCATTTAACTACCGCATCCGGCCGTGCGGCCGGATATGAGCGCATCGCCGACCCCCGTCACATGATCGGGGGTCGGCGATGCTCCTCCATTGTAACCATAGAGGTCCTTGAGACCTCTATGGTTACTGATTGCCGGTGGCTGTGAGCGCCCCCCTGTGGTCGGCGCTCACAGCACACCTGCATTTTAGCTACATAACAGCGATCTGATGATCGCTGTTATGTAGCAGAGCCGATCGGGCTGTGCCTGCTTCTAGCCTCCCATGGAGGCTATAGAAGCATGGCAAAAGTAAAAAAAAAAAGTTTTTAAAAATGTGAAAAAAATAAAAAATATATAAAAGTTTAAATCACCCCCCTTTCGCCCCGATCAAAATAAATCAATAAAAAAAAAACCCAACCTACACATATTTGGTATCGCCGCGTTCAGAATCGCCCGATCTATCAATAAAAAAAAAGCATTAACCTGATCGCTAAATGGCGTAATGAGAAAAAAATTCTAAACGCCAGATTTACGTTTTTTTGGTCGCCACGACATTGCATTAAAATGCAATAACGGGCGATCAAAAGAACGTATCTACACCAAAATGCTATCATTAAAAACGCCAGCTCGGCACGCAAAAAATAAGCCCTCACCTGACCCCAGATCACGAAAAATGGAGACGCTACGAGTATCAGAAAATGGCGCAATTTTGTTTTGTTTTGCTTTTTGCAAAGTTTGGAATTTTTTTTCACCATTTAGGTGAAAAATAACCTAGTCATGTTAGGTGTCTATGAACTCGTACTGACCTGGAGAATCATAATGGCAGGTGAGTTTTAGCATTTAGTGAACCTAGCAAAATAGGCAAGCAAAAAACAAGTGTGGGATTGCACTTTTTTTGCAATTTCACTGCACTTGGAATTTTTTTCCCGTTTTCTAGTACACGACATGCTAAAACCAATGATGTCGTTCAAAAGTACAACTCGTCCCGCAAAAAATAAGCCCTCACATGGCCAAATTGACGGAAAAATAAAAAAGTTATGGCTCTGGGAAGGAGGGGAGCGAAAAACGAAAACGGAAAAATGGAAAAAGCTCCGGGGGTGAAGGGCCATCCCTCTCAAAATAAACTAATAATGGTTGCAGTAATGTTTTTGCTCCTGTTTTGCTTTTTTATTGCAAAATGTAGTAAAAAAAAAAAAAAAATATATATATATATATATATATATATATATATATATATATATACTGTATATATATATATATATATATATATATATACGGTATATATATATATATATATATATATATACTGTATATACGTCTCTTCTAAAAACAAAAGAAAAAAAACATCATGTATGAACATACACTGTGGAAAAAAGGAGGTATAATTTATAATTTAATCCTTTTGCTGAGAAAAATATGGCTGCTATACTTGAAATCGCCAGAAACTTTTGACTGTCTTCTCACATTTCTTTTATTTCCACCTTGCTTTTTTTAGCCTCCATTGTTACAAACTCATATGTGTATCATTAATATAAACTTTTACTCTGAGTTAAGTGCAGAAAAGAAACATTCTACCATTTTAATTTACCAATCAGCATAAATAGCATCTTATCTGTTTTGCTTAGGTTCTTACAGTTATGGGAATACTAAATACCTTATATCTTATTTACTGCTTTGTGATATTTATTTAATAAAGTTGATATTCTTTGGGACTTTTTTACTTTTTTTTACATTTATATATGTCTATATAGTAGTGTATTATGTTTGTAAAGAAGACTATGGTAAGGCTTTTAGTTCGAGCGGATCCTTTCGCTATAGCTCACTGTGAGGTTACGTTTCGGACAGCGTGCTATTCGTGGACAACACTGACTGTACTTGGACCCATTTTTTTCAATGGGGTTGTTAAGTTGAGTATTTGACACAAATCAAATGTACATATGAAAAAATTGCTATATGCACTAATCTTCCCGTGTTTTGAATCAGACTCACCTGCTCACATCTATGGGTTTGCAAAAAATTCAGATCCCATGTGGATCGACTGTACAGCATCCAATTTATACGAATGCCTTGCAATTATTAGCATAGAAAACTATATTTTGGTGTAGTAAATATTTAAATGAAAAATTGTCCGTTTTTGTAGATGAAAATCGGCTGTTTTTTTCTACTCTGGTGTGAACTTAGCCTTAGTGCATCTGCCTACCATAAGGCAGGGCATGGCTAATACTTGGCAAAATGCAAGGCTCAAAATGATTCAGTACTTAGCTTTGTCCGGTGACATTTCTGTTTTGTGTAAAAGAAAGCGAGCAGCTGGTATATTTTGCTACCTCATTCACTTAGGCAGGTTTTATTAATTATTTATTTATTTTACTTGCTTATATAGCTCCATTCATTTTCATATTGTTTCACACAGATCACAATGGTTTAATGGGTAATCGTTTACACTACCTACCATAAAATAAAGACAAACTTGTTAGCTGAATGTCTGCTTTATGTCGTTCTGATAATAGTAATAATAATAATAATAACAATAATAACAATATGTATTTTTGAATTATTTATGTGGCCTTAAATATTTTGGATCAATAGATATAAATAATAATGTTGGTCTTTTAGCATCTGTCTAAGAGCGAGAGTAAGAGTAATTGACTAAGCTGGCAGACAACAAATTGACATGTTTTTCATCTTATCAATGTCTTAATGTAAGGATTTGTTAAGAGAAATAAGGTGAAGTCCTCAAATAAACAAAAATATGAAGTATGTTAGAATTTTCCTGGTAGTACAACCATGAGTCCCTGGATAATTGGGCAACCAATCCTTTACAGGAAAGGTACATATCTAGCTAGTCATGTGTTGTGCTGGGTAGTAGCTGGAGTGGGGCACTGCCAGGGATATACACCAGGAGACAATATACCACTTTACTTTGCCCTCAGTGTTCAGCTACTTGGCTGCTATCCCAAGCTGCTTTTTTGGTCATCTAAGTCCTTGAGTGACAGAAAGTCTATCTGTGACTCTATGATTCAGTATGGGTATTTAGAACTTTGACCGGAAAATATTGTACATGTAGTTTTAGCCTCTATGTTAGTAATTTTCAGGTATTTTACATATTTTCTGATAGAAGTTGCTAAATGGTATGATCCGCATCTAGAATCCAGTGTCTAGAAATAGAAACATTTATCACAACCCTAATGGCTTCTTTGGTAGTGGAGTACAATGGGATAAATTTTGTGCCCCCAAAGTAATTAACTGACAGCACTCCCTGACTTCCTTCTACTAGGCCAGCATCAAACCGCTTAACTCCAAACACATGTAAAATAATTTGATGAAAATACTAATGTAGTTATAGTTTGCACTTTGACCTCACAGTTTTAGCTTTTGCTGAAATCAGACATAAAATAAAAAAACAAAACATTATACGTTGCTATATTTTTTCAGTTTTACTTGCATTTTTAATTACGTTTATTACCCTAGTGCTAATCCTCACACTAGCTCTAAACCTAACCCTAAACTACCCTTGCTAGGTGGTAGAAAAAGAGGAAAGATGAAAAGCAGCTCTTATTAATGAATCAAGATAGTACTGAATCATGTACACTGCAACCATCTTCTGTCAGTGTGGCTGCAGAGCACAGAAGACAAGTTGAGTATGACATAGACTGCTGTACACTGCATAGGCAGTAAGTGAAATGACAAAGCTCAATTCTGACAAAGCTTTGTGATTGCGGTCACTGCCTATGCAAAGCACAAGAGCCTATGAAAAACTCAATTTGTCTGCTGTGCTCTGTATAAACAGTGCTGTTTCGATGGTGGGGGTGAGGAACATATACAATGCTTGTACAGTCATGGACAAAAATTTTGAGAATGAGACAAATATTAATTTTTCCAAAGTCTACAGCTTCATTTTTTCTAATGGCAATTTGCATATACTCCTGAATGTCAGAGTGATCAGCTTAACAGCAATTACTGTACTTGCAAAGTCAATATTTGCCCAGAAAATGAACATTAACCCCCAAAACACATTTCAACATCATTGCAGTCCTGCCTTAAAAGGAGCAGCTAACATCGTTTTAGTGATTGATCCATTAACACAGGTGTGGGTGTTGATGAGGACAGGGCTGGCGATCAATCAGTCATGATTAAGTAAGAATGACATCACTGGACACTTTAAAAGGAGGCTGGTGCTTGGTATCATTGTTTCTCTTCAGTTAACCATGGTTATCTCTAAAGAAACACGTGCAGCCATCATTGCACTGCACAAAAATGGCCTAACAGGGAAGAGTATCGCAGCTACAAAGATTGCACCTCAGTCAACAATCTATCGCATCATCAAGAACTTCAAGGAGAGAGCTTCCATTGTTGTCAAAAAGGCTCCAGGGCACCCAAGAAAGACCAGCAAGCGCCAGGACCGTATCTTAAAACTGTTTCAGCTGCGGGATCGGACTACCAGCAGTGCCGAGCTTGCTCAGGAATAGCAGCAGGCTGGTGTGAGTGCTTCTGCACGCACTGTGAGGCAGAGACACTTTGAGCAAGGCCTGGTTTCAAGGAGAGCAGCAAAGAAGCCACTTCTCTCCAGAAAAAACATCAGGGACCGACTGATATTCTGCAAAAGGTACAGGGAGTGGACTGCTGAGGGCTGGGGCAAAGTCATTTTCTCTGATGAATCCCCTTTTCGATTGTTTGGGACATCTGGAAAACAGCTTATTCGGAGAAGAAGAGGTGAGTGCTACCACCAGTCTTGTCTCATGCCAACTGTAAAGCATCCTGAAACCATTCATGTGTGGGGTTGCTTCTCAGCCAAGGGAATCGGCTCACTCACAGTCTTGCCTAAAAACACAGCCATGAATAAAGAATGGTACCAGAATGTCCTCCAAGAGCAACTTCTCCCAACCGTCCAAGAGCAGTTTGGCGCCCAACAATGCCTTTTCCAGCATGATGGAGCACCTTGCCATAAAGCAAAGGTGATAACTAAATGGCTCATGGAACAAAACATAGAGATTTTGGGTCCATGGCCTGGAAACTCCCCAGATCTTAATCCCATTGAGAACTTGTGGTCAATCATCAAGAGACGGGTGGACAAACAAAAACCCACAAATTCTGGCAAAATGCAAGCATTGATTATGCAAGAATGGACTGCTATCAGTCAGGATTTGGTCCAGAAGTTGATTGAGAGCATGCCAGGGAGAATTGCAGAGGTCTTGAAGAAGAAGGGTCAACACTGCAAATATTGACTTGCTGCATTAACTCATTCTAACTGTCAATATAACCTATTGGTACTCATAATATGATTGCAATTATATTTCTGTATGTGATATAAACATCAGACAAATACTAATAAAAACCAGAGGGCAGCAGATCATGAGAAAATATAATTTTGGTGTCATTCTCAAAACTTTTGGCCATGACTGTACTCTAGGTGCCAGTCATTTGACAGTAGAAGCGAGTAATGTTGTGACCCTGCTGCCCCTTTGGCCTCCCCATGATTTGCCCGTTCTTTGGAATAAAGGTAAATAATACCAGAGATTATGTTACCATACTTATTGTAGCAACTCCCTATCACACTTATTCCCAAAGGTGTATTTACCATTCAGGAAGACCATGCGCCTATTTCGCCAGTGAAGCTTATGCCTAAGCTCTTTCTAGTGCTCTTCCTCACTGCCAATTTAGGCAAAACACAACCTAAGATCTTACTTAGCAATGCAATTGATCATTGCCATAGGGAAGGGCATTTATTAGAATATTGTATAATAGACTGACTAGTGACGGCTTTCCGTGCTATAGCCCATTGCCGCTTAATAACGCTGGTGAGCAGTGATACATATTGAGCGAGGTATAAGATTTATGTTTTATTAGCATCCTCCATCACAATATCTCAATGGTGATGGATACCGCAGATATACTATCCTTTAAATATGTTGTTTATCCATGGCTCACCACAAGGCAGAAAGAACAATGAGATGTAGAGAATAAATGTAGTCATTGTTTCAATTCATATTGAGCATACATATTTCTCAATTAACAGTGCTGGGATACGCTCACACTGCTCACACATGGCCAAGTGCTCTCTGATGTTTTATCGGATAGCACTCGACCCATTGTTATACTATGGGGCAGTGCAGTTCTCCAATTAATTTCTCATGCCGATTTTACCAGCTTTTCAGTTAAAAGGTATCAATCACTAAGGACTCTCGATTCTAAATATTTTTCTATCTACTGGCTAACACAGTACCAAGATATATATCTTTCCTGTATCACATGTATTTAGTAATTTGATATAATCTACCAATTGATTTTTAGCATTTGCAGTATATACAGCTCTGGCACAAACTAAGAGACCACTGCAAAATGTTCAGTTTGTCTGATTTTTCTCTTTATAGGTATATTTTTGAGTAAAATGTAAATTGTTCTTTAGTCTATAAACTTCTGACAACATGTCTCCGAATTTCCAAGCAATACATTTTGTTGTTTCTTTTCTGAAAATGAGAAATGGTCCAATTAAAAAAAAAAACACTGCTTTCAGACCTCAAATAATGCAAAGAAAACAAGTTCAGAATCATATAGAAACAACAATACTAATGTTTTAACTCAGGAAGAGTTCAGAAATCAATATTTTGTGGAATAACCATGATTTTTATTCACAGCTTTCATGCGTCTTGGCATGCTTTCCACCAGTCTTTCACACTGCTCCTGGTGCAAAAATGTAAGCAGTTCTTCTTTGTTTGATGGCTTGTGACTATCCATCATCCTCTTGATTACATTCCAGAGGTTTTCAATGGGGTTCAGGTCTGGAGATTGGGCTGCCCATGGCAGGTTTTAATGTGGTGGTCTCTTAATCAGGGCCGGCGTTAAGCACAGGCAGACCAGGCAGCTGCCTGGGGCCCCCGCTCCTCCAAGGGCCCCCTGCTGGTTCCACAATGGAGCTTGCTTAAAATTAAAATAGCACAAGGCAGTGCTTCACTTTGCAGAAGAGGCAGACATAAGTGTATCTGTCTTATCTGTTCTGCAATGCGAGCGTTTCCTGACGGCGCTGCACTGCCTCGTGTTATCTATTGTAACGTCGGCTGCAATCCCCCAGGCAGAAGCAGTCAGGCGTGTTATACTGACCTGACCTGCGCTCTGCATGTTCTCCTGTTCTTCTGCTATGGCCGTCGATCCTCACTCTGCAGCAGGCTTCAGGGTTATAATTTATACTGTGTCCTGGGCTGGCAGCTGCTGTTCAGCGGCAGGACCTTCCTATGTCACACCTGACCACTGACGTTGTCCTGACGCTGCACAGCAGCCCCTGTCAGGACACAGTACAGGAGCTGTGCTGCCACCCAGGAGTTTTCCCATATGGAGACTTCACTGCTTACTGGTGAGTTTTTTTCAACTGCACTACCACACCAGTCACACACTGGCCACACCACCTCATTTTTTTGTTTCTTTAGCATTTTGTGTGTCTTTTGTACTTGGTATTTTTCAGCAGTAAAGAAACTGCTAAGGCTGGGTTCACATTGCGTTAGCAGCAGCCCGTTCAGCACATACGCTAACGGGCTGCTGTTAACGCAATTGCCGACGTTACATCGCGCTAGCGCAGATAGAGCATCTGCTAGCTCTATCTGCGCTAGCAGTGACGGACCCGAAAACGTTGCAGCCCGCGTCTCAGGGTCCGTCACTCAGTGACGGCACATCCCTAGCGCACGCCCATTGTGGGCGTGCGCTAGCGATGTGTCCGACATTGCATTCAATGGCGGCGTTAACGGACTACGTTACACCGCGTTATGCCGTGGTGTAACGTAGTCCGTCTAACGGACGCCAGGAACGCAATGTGAACCCAGCCTAATGGTTTCTTAAGAAAAAAATGCTCAAAAAGATGTCAGGGTGTCTTCTAAGCCACTGACTTGTAAAGTATAGAGCATCCTCGGAGAAGAAAACCCCTGAGGGTCTCTTGTAACCAGGGCCGGACTGGCCATCGAGCAGTTCTGGCAAATGCCAGAAGGGCCTGTGCCAGTAGCGGGCCGCTGCGTGCCGACTCACCCCCCACCAGCGTTTTGCCACCGCATTCAACTATACTGGTGTCTATGACGCCGGTACAGTTGAATACAATGATGGAGGAGAGAGCGTCCGCTGACGCTCCCTCTCCCATCATTCCCTGCTCAGCCTCTGACACTGCGGGTGTGCGCACACTCACTATGTGCCAGGCAGTGCAGCGGCAGCCGCCAAGACAGGCGCAGGGAGCAACGCGGGCACAAGGAGAGGTGAGGAGTGTGGGTTGTTTTTTTTACTGGACTGTGGGGCCATTCTCGGGGGGGAGGAGAGATGCGGGCTGTGCTGTATACTACTATGCGGGTTGTACTATATGCTATGCGGGTTGTGCTATATACTATGCGGGCTTTGCTATATACTATGCGGGTTGTGCTATAAACTATGCGGGCTTTGCTATATACTATGCAGGTTTTGCTATATACTATGCAGGCTTTGCTATATACTATGCGGGTTGTGCTATATACTATGCGGGTTCTGCTATATACTATGCGGGTTGTGCTATATACTATGCGGGTTTTGCTATATACTATGCAGGTTTTGCTATATACTATGCGGGTTGTGCTATATACTATGCGGGCTTTGCTATATACTATGGGGGTATATTATATTCTATGGGGGAGGCCGTATTATATACTATGTGGCTGTGTTATACACTATTGTGGAGGTTAAGTTGTAAAGCGCTGCGGAATATGTTGGCGCTATATAAATAAAATTATTATTATTATTATTGTATTCTATGGGGGAGGCTGTGTTATATACTATGGGGGGTATATTATATTCTATGGGGAGGCTGTGTTATATACTATGGGGGGCTGCATTCTATTCTATGGGGGCTACATTATATATTATGGGGAGGTGAGCTGTATTATATTCTATAGGGGTCTGTATTAGATTTTTTGAGGGATGATTGCATTATACTCTTTGATGGGGCTGCATTATATTCTGAGGGGAGGTGGGCTGCATTATATTCTATTCGGGGCCACATTATATTCTATGGGGGCTGTATTATATTTATATTCTTTGATGGGTGATTGCATTATACTCTATGAGGGTGCTGCATTAAACTATGAGGGGGGCTGCATTCTATTCTATGGGGTGGCTGCATTATACTCTGGGTTGGCTGCATTATACTCTGTGGGGTGGTGGCTGCATTATACTATATGTGGGCTGCATTATACTGTATTGAGGACTATGGGGAATACGTTATACTATATGAAGAACTATGGGGTGCATTACACCATGGGAAGTGAATTGTACTACATGGAGGACTATGGCGGTGCATTATACTATATGGAGCACTATGAGGAGTGTATTATGCTATATGGAGGACTATGAGGAGTGTATTATACTATATGGAGGACTAAGTAGTGTATTTTAATATATGGAGGACTATAGGGAGCGTATTATACTATATGGAGGACTGTGGTGCACATTATAACATATGCAGGACTATGGGGTGTATTTTACTAAACAAGCAAAAAGCTGCATATTCATCGAGTGATTGGATTGTTTATGCCGAAATAGAAATCATTGTTCTCAGCAGCACATCGCCGGTGTAAACTGTAGATGTGCTGCTGATAACATGATACTGTATAGTGATCTGTTAGTGATCGTTCTGTCCCCATCATTATTCCTCAGCTGGTGGAAAGAGGCCGGGAAACAAGTGTTGAACAGCTTCAGTATTGTCGATCAAACTCATTTAGCGGCCTGAGATCAGCGCTTGAAAATACAACCGAAATGCTTTTGTGTGATGTGCAATATGTTAGCATTTGGGGCCCCATTTTAAACTTTGCCTAGGGCCCCACTTTGCCTAAAACCAGCCCTGCTCTTAATTTTTGCCAGAGCTGTATGTATTAGGGTCTTTTTTATCCCTTATATACACATGTAATTGTGTATCAGATATAGTTCACTAATTAGTTGATATTAGCTGCCAGTCGGTGGTAATACCCAATATATGCATCAGGATCTTTTCTGGCACCTAATATATACATTTAATTGTCAGTGATAACAGTAATAGCGCGGTGTCAGGCACTTCTTAATCTTGAGTTACCTATTCCATTGTCTAGAGTCTTAGTCCATGATGTTGTAAATTAATTAAGGATTTACAATAATTACTTATTGGTAGACAGTGAAGAACATATTTCAACTTTATTGTACATAGTGTAGTCAATATTGTTTTAATAGTAATCAATACAAGTGAAGCCTTATAATTATAGGGTGGTGAAAGATTGGTAATTTGCATCCTTAGGACTAAGTAGTTTCATTTTGTAGAACAAAGACACAGTCTTGGTTGGTGCCATTCCCTTTGCTACTTTGTGACCCAACAATGTGTATGACTTTGTTCAGAGATCTGTATCTTTAGCAAAGAAAATGAGGCCAAAGATCATGGAAAAAATAGAAACAAACACCAGGCCTTTCTATCATCTATGGCAAAGGTAAGCACCAACATGACGGCTCATTTTGATTTCTTTTATGAACGGATTCTTATTCATGTACTGTATACCGTAACAAAGTTATGTGTGTGGATTAGCTGTAAGCTTTCAAATTCAGCCTAAATCATTTTATAGTAGCAAGCTGCAATATTTTATGAGCCATAGAGCATACATTCTAGCAAAAAATCCATTAAGGTTAGAGGAATTATCCAGAAGTGAGTGGTGCCATTGACATCACAACCCGCCGATCCTACAAGAATTTAGGTAGTTTTTGGGGTCGTTGTGCCATCAGCACTGCTCCTTTCAGATGTGGAAATGAGTGGCTCTTGACTACATCAGAAAACACCTTTAATTTATTCTTCTGCATTTTCCAGTATTCTATTCAGACTATATTTTACCTAAAGATGACAAAAATAAATTCCAAATTTGCAACCTTTTTGCTTTTGCACATGTAGATAACTGGTTTTCTGATTGCGATAATAGAATCGGACGTCATTTACAATTCAGCCAACTCCTTTATTGAGAAAAGGGCTTCAGATGTGGAGGTATGCTTTCTTCTACTCATTCTACTCTACGCAAATCTCTAGAGAGCAAAATGAATAATCACAGAATTTATGAATTCAAACAAAAATGACTGGCTGAGTAATTGATCAGTCTTTAGCAAGAAACATGACCAATCCTGGAGATCTGAGCTGCAGAGTTCATGAAATGCCAACTTTTAACTATGCACGCTATTTATCATTATGCCTTTTCTATAATCCCATGTTACTTTCTATTATTGGATATGTTGGGGTAATACTATGACATTTAAGCACGGCAATTTTTTTATGCTTTCTAAATTTATGTACAAATCGACTTGTTTCAAAAATAATTCAGTTTAATTCTATGTTTCCCCAGAGGAGATCAAGTCACAGGAGAAGTTATTATAGCTGTATAGAAAAAGAAATAAATCATATTTTTCATATGAACAATCCTAGAATCTGTCAGCCTATAATGCCAAAACTCTCTGCATTACTGAGTCATGAGTAATAAATGATTATATCAGTATAAAAGTACTGCAGACAAGGTGGACATGATCATCACTGTAACCCACAACACGTGTACAAGAAAAAATGCGTTCTGTTCTTGTTTTTTAATAATAGTATTGTAGTTTCTATTAAAAATGACATTAGCATGCGATCAACACACTTTTGGCCAGGATCTCCATTTTACAATAATCTTTAATGTGTTTATAATAACTGTGTGAAAGAGATCTCTGAATGCTTCGTTTCCAACAAAACATATGGCAAACTATATGACGGAAGTCTTTTCGAGCAGATTCTGCTTCACAATCTGTAAAATAATTCATTATAAATATTAAATATATCTTACATCGAAATCTTTACTAGATGAATAAATATGAATGAAATGTATTGAAAGAGAGAGAAATAAAGAGAGATGATAGATAGATTGACGAACTTTAGATAAATAGATAGATTGATAAATACAAAAATATAGGTGCAGCACTAGCAGAGGACAAAAGATATAGAGGGTGCAAAGTCTATCTGTCTATCTAGCTATCTATTTTGCTCCTTCCAAAAGATTTTTTTGAAGGATTTCAAATTTCGGGTCTCCCCTAGAAGCACAATATACCTCATCATCCTCCAATTGTCTCCGAATTTCTGAAACATTTACGTATGTTCATGATGATGACAGTGCCCCCCTTGTCCGCAGGTTTGATGGTAATGTCACCGTCGTGGAGTAATGACAACAATGATTGACATTCTTTACCAAATTACTGTAGGATGCCTGAACTCTCTAGAAAAATCTCTTTTAAGTCTTGTTATATCTTCATTTACAGTTGATACAAAGGCCTCAATAACCAGGATATTGATAGTGCCCAAAAATTCACTGCCTTTAGAAAGAGATAAGTCTTGTAAACACAATTCAAACCCAACAGGTTTTTTAATGGTGGAGTCTTTTTTGAATACCAATATTTCAGCTTAATCAATCTGTAGCATGTTTGCATGCACCATCACATTATGGGTGTCAGGTCCGAGCATTCCTACATGAACAGTTTCCTAGAAAGTGGGTCGGTGGTCGTGGGCTAGTTAAATGGCCACCAAGGTCTCCTGATCTGACCCCCTTAGAATTTTATCTTTGGGGTCATCTGAAGGCAATTGTCTATGCTGCAATAATACGAGATGGGCAACATCTGAAACAACGGATACTGGAAGCCTGTGCTAGCATTTCTTCTGCCGTGTTGCTATCAGTGTGTCAAGAGTGGGAGATGAGGGTTGCATTGACAATCCAACACAATGGGCAGCACTTTGAACATATTTTATAACTGGTCATAAACTTGTAAATATCTCATGAAAGAATAAAGTTATGGTAAAACCAAGCACAACATTGTTTTTCTTATGAAATTCTCAATAAGTTTGATGTGTCACATTACCCTCTTCCCATTGAAAAAAATAAAGTTGGATCCAAAATGGCCGACTTCAAAATGGCCGCCATGGTCACCACTCATCTTGAAAAGTTTTCCCCCTCCCATATACTAATGTGCCACAAACAGGAAGTTGATATCACCAACCATTTCCATTTTATTTAGGTGTATCCATATAAATGTAAAGCGCCATGGAATAAATGGCGCTATAATAATAAATAATAATAATAAATGGCCCACCCTCTATCTATCTATCTATCTATCTATCTATCTATCTATCTATCTATCTATCTATCTATCTATCTATCTATCTATAGATAAATCTATCTATCTATAGATATATCTATCTATAGCTCTATCTATCTATCTATCTATCTATCTATCTATAGATATATCTGTCTACCTATAGATATATCTATCTATAGATACATCTATCTATCTAGAGATATATTGATCTATTGATAGATATATCTATAGATATATAGATAGATATATCTATAGATAGATGGATAGATAGATAATACCAAGCCCGATGTTTAGTAATAAACATAATAAAATGATACACATAAAGAGTTAAATAAAGACACACACACACAAAATTTGCATTAGGCCGAGGTCACACTTGCAAGAAACTCGCACAAGTCTCGCACCTCAGTATCTGGCACTGCCACCAGCACTCAGGACTGGAGTGTTCAGCTGCATAGAAATACATGCAGCCTTGCGCTCCAGCCCCGAGTGCCGGCGGCAGACCCGGGTATTGATGCGAGAGACTCTTGTGAGTTTCTTGCAAATGTGACCCAGGCCTTAAACGCAATATCTGTTTAATTTAAAAAAATTGAAAATAAAAATGGCGTGGGCTCACGCGCAATTTTCTGCGCCAGAGAAGGAAGGCCAGTGACAGGGGGCCGATGTTTATATGTTTATAGCCTGGGAAGGGGTTAACACCCATGGAGCTTCCCAGCCAATGAATATCAGTCTGCAGATATATATTTAGCTTCACAGGCTATTAAAATAGGGGAGCTCCCCCAAAAATCGACCTGGGGTCCCCCTATAATTAATAGCGAAAAAAGGCTGTGCAGACAGCTGCGGGCTGATATTCATAGCCTAGGAAGGGACCATGGATATTGGACACCCCCAGCTACAAACACCAGCACACAACCGCCCCAGAAATGGCGCATCTCTAAGATGCGCCAATTCCGGCACTTAGCCTCTCTCTTTCCACTGCCCTGTAGTTGTGGCATATGGGGTAATAGGGGTTAATGTCACCTTTGTATTGTAAGGTGACATGAAACCGGCTTAGTAATGAAGAGGTGTCAATAAGATACCTATCCATTACTAATCCTATAGTTGTTAAAGGGTTAAATAAACACACAGCCAGAATAAAGTATTTTAATGAAATAAAACACTACACATTTTTGCCATCTTTATTGTTCTGCCAATCCATGCAACGTCCTTGATCTCCTGAAAAAAAGAAAAAGTAATAAACCAACACAAATACTCCCTGGTTCGAAGCAGTCCACTTAAGAACGAGTGTCCAACAACAATCTCCCCTATAGAAGAGTCACATCAGGAGATGTGACCTCTCTACACAGCCTCCAGTGACACACTGACAGGAGACAAAGGCTTCTGCAGTGTTATCACTGAGAGTTCAATGAGTTCATGTTCTCACTTTACGGCACGGCTGCGTGAGAATTTTCCCGCACGGTGGTGCAGCAAGTGACAGTATGAACTCTGCTGAACTTGGCAGAGGCATACATTGCAAAGGATTACCTGCCTTCATTGTATCACCGGAGATAGATCATCACGGGATTGTATCACGAAAGATCATCGCGGGACACTCATTATTAAATGCATTACATCAGACCAGGGAGTATATGGTGGTTTATTACTTTTATTTTTTAACAGGTGATAGAGGGCTTTGAGGACTAGGTGTATGGTGAGTATGTACTGTATGTAATGTATATGTGTGTGTATGTTTTATTTTTACACAGTAGCCAGATGATGGGACTACTGCTATCCAATCATCTGGCTAGCTGTCACTGTAACAGGGATAGCCAGATGGGACTAGTAGTCCCATCGTACGATGTCTGCTTACACAGAGCCGCGCGCACACAGCCCTGCAGACACCACACACCGACGCACACACACACAGACACACAGATACACACAAACACCCGCACACGGACATGCACATATTCTCCACACTCAGTCTCTGTCCACACACATAGTCACTGCCCAAACTCCGCCCACACACTCTTCCTCCTCCCAGTCTGCAGCGTTT
Source organism: Ranitomeya variabilis (assembly GCF_051348905.1). Classification (NCBI taxonomy): domain Eukaryota; kingdom Metazoa; phylum Chordata; class Amphibia; order Anura; family Dendrobatidae; genus Ranitomeya; species Ranitomeya variabilis. Next base: position 363,194,876 of record NC_135232.1, read on the forward strand.
CTTGCACCAAACTCTGCAGCAAACCAGTAGATCTTTTTAAACCTGCGGTTTTGCTGTGGATTTACCTGACACAATGATAGTCAATGGGTGTAGAAATGCTGCAGATCCGCAAAAAGAATTGACATGCTGCGGAAAACAAAACGCTGCGAATAATCACTTTTTTATGAAGCATGTGCACACCAATTGTCAATTTCCCATTGAATGACATTGCTTGTGCACTACACTGCGGATTTGATGCAATTCCGCGTGTCCAAAAACGCTGCAGAAGCACATCAAAATCTGCAACGTGTGCACATAGACTAATGCTCTCATCATGTGTATCTAGACCTCTTTTAATGCACCTCATGATCCTGTTTGCCTTGGAAGCTGCTAAGATATTGTGGTGTAATATCAGAACCCTCAAACGTTTTGATGCAAATAGTCAAGAAAAAAACATGTTGAGAAAAAAAGATGCACATTAACTGCCAAAGATTTGAGAAGAATCAAATGTTAAGTGACCAGGAACCAATTATCCTCTAGTGCTGTCATATTCTAGAACTGAAACCTCCCTGGAGGACCAGAAGTACAAGGTGTTCACAGTGCTTAGAGACATGGCCAAGGTAAGGGAGGCTGAAAAACGACCACCACTGTACCACAGAACAAGACACATACACTGGAATGTCAAGACTAAGCCAAGAAATATTTGAAGAAAGGTTTTTCAAAGGTTTTAAGGACTAATGAGCTAAGGACGGAGTAAATGGATTTGCCTGTGACTGGATGAGTAATGTGTACAGACCTCCACTTCAACCCAGAGTCCAGCTAGGTAGAGGTGGGGTACTATTATGGGCTGGTATTAAAATCAGTTAGTTGGACATTTTTGCGTTGAAGATGGACTCAAAACCAACTCCTAAACCTACTGCCAGTTTTTAGAAAACACTTACTTTAAGAAGTGGTACAGGAAAAACTGCATCTTTCAAAAAAGCCATGATTTTTATTCAGGACATTGCTCAACCGCATGAATCAAGTTCTCCACTGCTTCGATAGCAATTTTTAATTTTGAGTTCTTTAGTTTTTTAAAAGTTGAAAAAAGAAGTGGATAAAAATTTACATTTTTCATGTAGTTTCAAAATATATATTTTTTTTAATCAGATTTTTTTTATTGAAAATGTTAAAATTTCAGGACAAATGCAGACAAAAATATAATAAACCCCTCCCCTCAACACAGTGTAACAAGTCGTATCAAAGTGAAAAAGACGAACCACAGGAGAAAATATCATACTTAGTTGGTTGCTGTTAATTTGTTAGAATAGAGATTAAATACAGATGCATACAAGTATGTTGGAAAAAGTGTCACCAAGAAATGTAATGCATCTGGATCTGGAAATGATATGCTGTTATGGGCCTACTGTTACAAAAGAGACCACAACGGTATCTGTAACTCACTTTATGCCAATATTGATTCATCAAACCATGGAGCTCAGAGCTTTTCAAATTTTGCAAAAACATTCCTTTTTAAATAAATACCTTTTTCCAAATTCAATAACCAGTTGATTTTATTTATTTATATAATTATTGTAAGGACCTGATCAGTTATCCAGTATTCAGCTATTAATTGCCTAGCCATGAACAACATAAAGGACACAGCTGTCTTACCATATTCATAAGTAGTCAAGTCCTGAACATACCCCAGTGTACTGTACATACAAAAGAAGTAGGGATTATGAATTGCATAAACTCTATTCATAATTTCCAACACCCCTTTCCAGAAAGGTTCCAGATTAGGAAAGGACCACATAAGTGTAGTAAGCTTTAGAGATGAGCGAATTTATTCGGAATACTATCGCCAAACATAAATTTGGCACGAATATGGCACATTCGGATTCCTGATCAGAAACACGTGCAACTTTTTATAAAATCGGAAAAAAATTGGTAATATACGGTAAAAGTGAGGGAAAATATTTGGGTTGCCACAAAAGTATTTTCAGCAGTTTAGTAACGATAATGGTGGTGCATCAAGAGCGTTCGACATGTGTTTGATGATGGGGGGGTTTGCAGAGCTCAGAGGCGCGGCATTCTTGTAAACAGTCATTTTTCCCCCCTAACTTTAGGTGTGGACATTGCAGCTAGCCAATCAGGGTGCAGGAAACACCCACGATATCCTGACACAACGGCTTGTGTCATTGGCTGCTGAACTCACATGTCCCTCTCCATATAAATAGCGGGCAATTTGACACCGTAACAGCACAGAGAGGCTGATTCTGACTCTGGCACTGTTAGCAGCAAGATTTTAGCTAGTTAGCTAGGCAGTTGTATATCAGTCAGATAGTGTAGCTAGTTAGTGTCCAGTGTGGCTGTTAAATTTACCTTCCAGCACTTTTTTTTGGCCATTACTGAGGCCCACAGACAAAGCCAGCAAGGCACATGTCCTACAAGTGTGTTGTGCACTGCTTCTACTGGGCTCCATGTGCTCGTATAGCATTCTAAATAATATTTTTTCACTAGCTAAATGTGAAACAGCCTGCGCTATCCCACCTTGTCATTTTGTGCTGTGGTGATATGAAACTGTCTGCAGCCCTAATGCACAGTAAAAAAAATTATAATTTTTCAGTTGCAAAAAGTTAGACAACCCACCGTATCACACTTTGTCATTTTGTTGTGTTGAAATTAAGCTGTAGAGGCCTGATCCAGAGACCACAAAAAATTCTACTGTTCCTAGTGTCATATAGTAGGGGACCTGATATTCAAATCGTTTGTATTATCTAGTGTATTATAGAGGTCTGATACAGAGGCCAGCAAAAAATTATTCTTTTACTAGTGTCATACAGTAGGGGACATCTCACATTCATTAGTTTGTAGCATCTAGTGTGTTATAGAGACCTAAACCAGAGGTCACAAAAAGCTCTTCTGTTCCTAGTGTCATACAACAGGGGACCTGACTTTCAAATAGTTTGCAGCATCGTGTGTTATAGAAACCTTATCCAGAGGCCACCCAAAATTTCTTGTTTTCCTAATATCATACAGAAAAGTACATTTGACTTTAAAATTGTTTGTAGCATGTCATCTTTGTCATACAGACCTCATCCACACTCATCTCTTTTTTCTGTGACTAACACGATACAGCAAGCCATATTTCAACATGGAATTTACTATCACTGAAATTTAGCTGTTTGCTGAGTAGGTGCAGAGTTTAAAATCTAATTTTTTGTTGCTAATACTGTGTTCCTACCACACTATCTTATCAACATCACTGGGAGAAAGTGAGGCCGTGATGGAAGGGTAATTAGGCTTGGAGTTCAAGGTGTATGTGGAGTAGGTGGTAATGTTTGTGAAAGCACTAGGTAACCAACGTCACGTCCTCTGCAAAGACAACTGACAACTTCTGTTACTGGACGGGCTACTCCACTACCTTTCTTTGGCAGACACACAGTGGTACGCCTTGTCGATGATGACCAGAAAGAGCATATGCTTGAGTGGATGGCAAGCACAGCTTTAAGTGGCCTCTCCTCATCTTCCTCCACCTCAACATGACACTCAGTACAGTCCACAGAGGTGACACCCAAATTCCTCTTGCTTCCCCTCGCTTCCCAACTCTCCAACCATACAACTGACTGTACAAAACAAGCCACATATGGGTGAGTCTGAAGAGCTGTTCACATATTCCATGCCATGTTCATCAGAAGTGTACGCAAAAGCTCCACAGAGTCAAGAGGAGGAAATCTGCACCGATACCCAAAATGTTATTTAGCTATGATCTGGGGCAGGACAAAGTAGGGTCCGAACAGAATCTTGACCCTCATCATCAGATTTTTAATCCTGGGTGGGGAGCTGATCCTGATGAAACTCAGATACCTGAGGTTCACATGGACTGTACTGTGCTGTCAGGGCAGGAAAAGGAGGAGGGTGACTCCAAGGGCAAGGAATGTGAGAGCACTTAGGATGATGATAATGAGGTGTTAGATCCCATATGGCGTGAACACAGAGGCACACAACTGATTAGTGTATCTGAGGAGGAAGGCGAGGAGTTTACATTGCGGATTACGTCACAGACACATAGCAATGCATCTTCAGCCACTGCTGTGGCTGTCACCAGCAGTGTCTGCAGGTCTTCAGCTTGTAGGGGTGGCAAAGGTTGCCTAGCATCAGCCTTTTTTTACTCTGCAAAGGATGAGCCACATGATGTAATCTACAAAAAAAAGTTGAGGTAAAAAGTGCAATAATTTGAATACTACATGTATGAACCTTCAAATGCCCAATCAACATGATTTACTGTGGGAATCCCACTGCACAAAAATGCAGACCAGCAGACCTCAACAGCCATCAGCCGTCCCATCAATTGCATCTGTTGCTTCTTCCTCCTCCTCTGTTACCGTGCCAACTATTGAGATGCAGGTCTTTGACTGCAGAATCTCTGGTACTTTACTCGCTCCAGTCATGCTGACTGAGAGCCCGCCATCAGCATGGATGTGGATATGCCTGCTGTTTTTGACCAATCTCAGAGAAATAACAAGCCACAAGTTTTTCAATCCATCGTAACATCTCTGCCTGCACCTCTCTCATGGTCCAGCAGTTTGTCCAGTTCACCGTACTCCGCCCTCTCTCAGCAGTGCAGCCAGCCCACGGTTCCACAGTTGTGGTCACGTCAAAGATTGTTTCCTCCTACGCATGACAAAGCTAAGATGTTGAACTCCACCATCTCCAATTTGTTGGACAGGAAAATGCTGCCTTTCCGCCTGGTAGATATAGATGGTTTCCGAAAGCTGATGGCCATCGCAGTCTCCTAGTACCAATTGCCCAGTTGCCATTACTTTTCAAAGAAAGCTGTGCCTGCGCTACACCAGCATATCACAGACCACATCACCCATTCCTTGACTAAATCTCTATCTGCCAGGGTGCATTTCACCACAGACACTTGGACGAGTAAGCATGGCGAAGGGCATTACATCTCGCTGACCGGGCACTGGGTGACTCTGGTGGCTGTTTGAAAAGGCGCTGCTCCCCAAGTTTTGGAATCTCCAAGGCATGCAGGACAAACCTCTACATTTAAAACTTCCTCCACTGCTTCTGCCTCCTCCTCTATCTCTGCTAGGGCCTCCACTTGTGCCCTCAACTTCTGTCTTAACAAGACACGCTTTCCAACAGTGCAGAGCAAATCCCCACCATCTCCATACAAGCTCACACACGTGCCTTGCATGGCTCATGCCCTGAACCTGATGGTAAAGCATTTTCTCCGCCACTATCCTGTCCTGGGTGAGCTGCCCCAAAAAGCACGTAAGCTGTGTGATCATTTCCACTGTTCGAACCCCTCAGGTCATTGACTTGCATTGATACAGATGTCTTTGTCCATGCCAGGTTGATATGTGATGTGCCCTACATGGTGGAATTCCACTCTGCATATGTTTCAGTGACTGTGGCAGCAGAAACGAGCCCTGACGCAGTTTGTCATGTCATATAGCCTGGGCCAACGCAGTACGGACGTGGCGCATATCACGTTTACGGAGTGGGCACAGATTAAGGACCTCTGCACCATTTTGCACAGTTTTGAAATGGCTACTAAGATAGTTAGCGCTGATGACACCATCTTCAGCATCACTATTCAGTCATCTATATGTTGGAGCAGACTTTGAATAGCCTGCGGGAGGAGATGGTGATCACAGAGGAAGAAGCAGAGGAGGATGCAGAAAGGATAACATGTCTCTAAATTTAAGACTGTTGTCACACAGACGGGTACCAAGGGAGGGTGGATTACTGCGATCAAGGGGGGCAGATGATAACTGACAAACTGTTATCAAAGGTGCAAGATCCAAGGGACAAATGGAGGAGGGAGAGGTGATGGGCGAGCAACTGTCAGATGAAGAGGATAATTCTTCCCTCTCTGATGTTCGTGGTTGGTGGGAGGGGACAGAGGAAATGAGCCTCATTGTTACCCAATCACCAACACAGCGTGGGCTTTGACCTCATGCTAGAGCCCGACATATAAGTGCCTTTTTGCTGCACTATCTGCAACATGATCCTGTTATAGTTATGCTTAGGAATGCTGCTGATTGGGTTGCCACTCTGTTAGATCCACGTTATAAAACCAAATTTTCCAGATGCTTCCTACCCTGAAAAGGGACCCGCGAATGCTGGAGTATAGAAACACGCTTTTACACAACCTTAAGAGAGCTTCTTCCCAAGACAGCTTTAGACTTCCAACCTCTGGCTCGTCAATTTGTCAACACCAAAATATTAGCAGCAGCGGTGTAAGTGGAGGAAGCAATTTCTGTGAGTCCTTTGACACTTTTTTTAGAGCAGCTCATAACCAGCACAACAGAGCCCATGTCTTACACGTAGTGAACGAATGTAGAGGATGATGCATGAGTATCTAGAACTCAATATCAATACCATCAGGGAGGGTTTGGACCCTTTCACATTTTGGTCTTCCAAAATGGATGAGTGGCCTGAGCTCGCCTCACACGAGGTTTTATCGTGCCCAGCAGCCGGCATTCTCTCAGAACGTGTTTTCAGCGCTGCTGGTGGTGTCCTGACGGATAAGTGCAGCCGGCTGTCCCCTGAACAAGTAAACTGCCTAACTTTGATCAAGATGAACAAGTCATGGATCTCCAAGGACTTTTGCACCCCAATCGCAAACTGTAAAGACTAGGTGATATTGCATTTTTTAGTGTGATGCATTAATGTCACGTAACTGCACTCTGTGATATCGTTAGTGTGGCTTCTGTGCATGCTGCGGCTACTGCTGCTGCTGATGTTAACACAAATTATTTTCAGAGAGACAGAAGAGTTTGGGAGTATAAACTAATGATGACCTTTGACACACTCAGTGCAGGAATGAATGTGTTGCATGTTATTGTCTTTTTACATCACTTAAGGAATTTGCTCCTCAGACCTTGTGGGGGCATCATAACACAGTATCAGACCCAATCATAGGACCATAAAACTTTAAGACTTCCTTATCTATGAACTGTTCTAATATTTATGGATACAACTGTTTATCACTCTCACATAATGGTAATTCTGCTTCAAGTCACCTGTCTTATATATGGCATTATTTCTGGGCTGTATTGTGCATAAAAATGTGATTCTTCAGAATTTCTTGTAGTCTATGCATGATGAAGGGACCTGAGTAGTCTCGAAAGATTGCAGTTTGTTACCATCTTTTCAGTTAGCCATTGAAAGGTATCAACCACTGAGGACTCTCAATTCTAAATATTTTTCTAACACAAATTTTGGAAATGTGACAGCCATACTGCTGGGTTAGCTGTAGTGGAAGATGTGTTGGTCTATTTCTATTCTCGTGACAGTTATTCCATTTCTGTGGTATCAGGCCATCATTTTTTTTAAATGTGAAAACTCCAGGTTGGGTGTCCGCCTGCTGGATTGGGTATAGAGGAAAACCTGTCAGTCCATATTATACTATTTCTACTGTGGTGAAATTGATGCCACTTCTGTGGTTTAAAGCACTCCTTGTTGGGTGTCCATCTGCTGTATTGGGTGTAGTGGAAGACCTGTCAGTCCCTATCGTACTATTTCTACTGTGGTGAAATTAATGCCACTTTGGTGGTGTCTGCCAATATTTTTTGGAAATGTGAACACTCCTGGTAGACTCTTCAATTCTCTGACCTTCCACCATAGACAATAAATGAGAAATAACATTGAAAATGAACCCACTGAAACAATAATTCTATAAGCCTCTAAAGTTTTATATAGCCTAGGTAACTTAAAATGATGCTGAAGTAGAAGACACTGTGGTCGCCCCCCACCACCCCATTCCATCTCTTAATACAGTGGGTACGGAAAGTATTCCTACCCCTTTAAATTTTCCATTCTTTGTTTCATTGCAGCCATTTGATAAATTCAAAAAAGTTCAGGTGATGAGCAGTGCCTGGTTTTCTCCACACATACCGCTTACACTTATCACCAAAAAGGTCTATCTTCCTCTCATTATATCAGAGAATCTTATTTCTCATAGTCTGGGAGTCCTTCATGTGTTTTTTTAGCAAACTCTATGCGGGCTTTCATATGTATTGCACTAAGGAGAGGCTTCCATTGGGCCACTCTGCTATAAAGACCTGAATGGTGGAGGGCTGCAGTGATAGTTGACTTTGTGGAACTTTATCCCATCTCCCTACTGCATCTGTGGAGCTCAGTCACAGTGATCTTGGGGTTCTTCTTTACCTCTTTGCTCAGTTTGGCTGGACGGCCCGGTCTAGGAAGACTTCTGGTGGTCCCAAACTTCTTCCATTTAAGGATTATGGGGGCCACTGTGCTCTTAGAAACCTTGAGTACTGCAAAAATTATTTTGTAACCTTGGTTAGATCTGTGCCTTGCCACAATTCTGTCTTTGAGCTCTGACGTCTTATATAGACAGGTGTGTGCCTTTCCAAATCAAGTCCTATCAGTTTAATTAAACACAGCTCGACTCCAATAAGGGAGTAGAACCATCTCAAGGAGGATCACAAGGAAATGGACAGCATGTAACTTAAATATGAGTGTCTGAACAAAGGGTCTGAATACTTATGACCATGTGATATTTCAGTTTTTTCTTTTTGATTAAATTTGCAAAAATTACTACATTTTTGTATTTTTCAGTCAAGATGGGGTGCAGAGTGTACATTAATGTGAAAAAATGAACTTTTTTGAATTTACCAAATGGCTGCAATGAAGCAAAGAGTCTGAATACTTTCCATACCCACTGTATGTTGGAGTTGGGCTGCCATAAAAAACTTTAACTGCTCGGCCACCATCACTTTTGTCTCTTTGCAATGTCTCCAGTCTTATTCTTGTTGTTTGATTGAGATTAATTTCTTAAAAGTATCTCTGGGGTATACAAATAGGGAAATTTTGTGAAACATATAGCAGTTGGGCATGGTTACCATTTTAACTGAATTAGTGTGAAGGACCATTGACAATGGTAATTTAGACCAAGCTCCTATTTTGTTTGAATTTTGTAAGAATTGTGTTAGATTTAATCTTTCATAGTCGTTTATTTGCGTCGTTATGTTAATACCCAAATATTTAAACACAAAGACTACACGTAATCCAGAATTAGCATAAAAAGGAACTTTGCCACCATTATTCAATTGAAGCAAGACTGATTTACTTCAACTGATAACTAAGTTCAAATATTCAAGGTCCCAAAATATCTCTCAAATCTCTCAACAGTCGGTATAACCACGGGTAGAGCAGTGGAACCTCTACAAAAACAATAATGTATCATCAGCACAAAGCACTACTTTCTCCCCTACAGTTCCTTTACAAAAATCCTCGATACCAAGATTATTCCTAATGATTATGGCAAGAGGCTCAATAGCAAGTGCGAAGAGCAAGGAACACAGTGGGCAACGCTTTCTGGTGCCGCTACCTAGTTCAAAAGCGGAGGAAAGCTGTATGTTAACCCATAATCTAGCTACCAGTCTCCCATACATCAGTTTTATTCATGAGGTGAAAATGGAGCCCAAACCAAGCTTTTATAGAACTAACCACAGGAACTCCTATTCAATAGGGTCAATAGCCTTGGCTGCGTTCAATGAGCATATTACCCTATTGTGGAAACCCGGGGGTCAGCGGGTGCTCTAGTCCGCTGGTTTGGGACCGCATGAACAAGGGATTTCCTGGGCATAATACTACTGAGGCAACACGGGGTGAGGGCAAAACATTGTGGCAATAATTTATTGAACCACAAAACAGGCAAATAACACATAGAACAGTCCCAGCAAAATACCCAAGATGGTGCAAAATTACAGAATCTCACCCTTCCACTGACTCACTGGGATTAGGACAGCTGCGAGATTTCAGGACCGACCCCCCTCACTAGCGGCACCCTGCTTTTGGTGGACACACACAGAGAGGAGATAGCAACAAGTTTAAGAAGCTAACCGAGAACAGTGAGGCATTTGGCTAGGTTACCTGATTGCCCCAACCTGATTTCTTTAAGACATCTCTGAGGGTTCAGCGATGGAATAAATCTGTGTTCTTCCATCTGGGGCCGTGGTCCCCTATGCTGACATCTTGTAAAGTCATTTGGAACAGAGGCAAAGTCTCCTTATATAACTGCCTTTTGAGCCATCATTCACAGGGGGAAGGGGTGATGAGTAGTGTTGAGCGATACCGTCCGATACTTGAAAGTATCGGTATCGGAAAGTATCGGCCGATACCGGCAAAGTATCGGATCCAATCCGATACCGATACCCGATACCAATACAAGTCAATGGGACTCAGGTATCGGACGGTATTCCTGATGGTTCCCAGGGTCTGAAGGAGAGGAAACTCTCCTTCAGGCCCTGGGAACCATATTAATGTGTAAAAGAAAGAATTAAAATAAAAAATATCGCTATACTCACCTGTCCGACGCAGCCGGGACCTCAGCGAGGGAACCGGCAGCGTTGTTTGTTTAAAATTCGCGCTTTTACTTGGTTACGTGAGGTCCCGGCTTGTGATTGGTCAGGGCGGCCATGTTGCCGGGACGCGGACCAATCACAGCAAGCCGTGACGAAATTACGTCACGGCTTGCTGTGATTGGTCCGAGTCCCGGCAACATGGCCGCCATTAACCAATCAGAAGCCGTGACGTCACGGGAGGCTGGACATGCGCGTATTTTGAAAAGCGCGCGTGTCCAGCCTCCAGTGACGTCCCGGCTTATGATTGGTCACGGCGCCATGTTGCCGGGACGCGGACCAATCACAGCAAGCCGTGACGAAATTACGTCACGGCTTGCTGTGATTGGTCCGAGTCCCGGCAACATGGCCGCCATTAAACAATCAGAAGCCGTGACGTCACGGGAGGCTGGACACGCGCGCTTTTCAAAATACGCGCATGTCCAGCCTCCCGTGACGTCCCGGCTTGTGATTGGTTAATGGCGGCCATGTTGCCGGGACGTCACTGGAGGCTGGACACGCGCGCTTTTCAAAATACGCGCATGTCCAGCCTCCCGTGACGTCACGGCTTGTGATTGGTTAATGGCGGCCATGTTGCCGGGACGTCACTGGAGGCTGGACACGCGCGCTTTTCAAAATACGCGCATGTCCAGCCTCCCGTGACGTCACGGCTTGTGATTGGTTAATGGCGGCCATGTTGCCGGGACGCGGACCAATCACAGCAAGCCGTGACGTAATTTCGTCACGGCTTGCTGTGATTGGTCCGCGTCCCGGCAACATGGCCGCCCTGACCAATCACAAGCCGGGACTTCACGTAACCAAGTAAAAGCGCGAAATTTAAACAAACAACGCTGCCGGTTCCCTCGCTGAGGTCCCGGCTGCGTCGGACAGGTGAGTATAGCGATATTTTTTATTTTAATTCTCTTTTTTACACATTATTACATTAATGTTGTTGCGATACCCGATACCCGATATCACAAAAATATCGGATCTCGGTATCGGAAATTCCGATACAGCAAGTATCGGCCGATACCCGATACTTGCAGTATCGGAATGCTCAACACTAGTGATGAGGTTAACATTTTTTGATTATTCATAGTTTATCCTTCAATGTTTGCAAGTCAACAACCTGCATGTAATCAACATTAGAAATGAGCGAATATGTTCGGAAACCGATCACCAAACATAAATTTGGCACGAATGTGGCACATTCAGATTTGTGTTTGGAAGCATGAGCAAATTTTCATACAATCGGTAAAAATCGGTAACTTTCTGTAAAAGTGTGGGAAAATATTTGCATTGCGACAAAAGTATTTTTAGCACTTTGGCTAGGATAGTGGTGGTGTATGATGAGCCGGGGGCACGTGTTTGATGAGGGGAGGGGGCGGAGAGAGCTCAGAGGAACGGCGTGCTTGTAAAATAATTTTTTTAATAACTTTATGCACATTGCGGATAGCCAATCAGGGCACAGGAAACATCCACAATGTCCAGACATAACGGCTTGTGCCATTGGCTGATGAAATCGCATGTCCCTCCCTATATAAAGAGCAGACATCTTGTTTTAGAGCCATTTTGTCAGTATAACAGTGCAGAGAGACTGCTGCTGGTGCTGGTCCTGGGTGCTGGGCAGTTGTTTATTAGTCAGTTAGTTTAGCCAGCTATTGTCCTATGTGGCTGTGACATTGACCTTCCAGCAGATTTTTTTTCCTTCTTGTGCCATTAGTAAGATTCACAGACAAAGCCAGTAGGGCACAATTCATAGAACTGTTTTGTGCACTGCTTCTATTGTGCTCCATGCATGAGTAGACCTCTCAAAATCAATTTTTTTCAGTTGGCAAATGTGAGTCAGCAAGGCATATAGTGCTGCAGAACTTATCTGTGTGCAGAGGTGTTGCAAACTAAAAAAAAAAACTTTTTTTTTCAGTTAACGTGATTTAGCATGCCATATCTCACCTTGTCATTTAGTGGCGGTGAAATTCATCTTTGTGCAGAGCTGTTACAGAGTAAAAAAAAGTATTGTCACTTAGTGCAGCTGAACTTAATCTGTGTGCAGTACTGTTGCAGAGTAAAAAAAACTATTTTTTTTCAGTTGCTAATGTGATTCAGCATGCCGTATTTGACCTTGTCATATAGTGGCGGTGAAATTCATCTTTGTGCAGAGCTGGTGCAGAGTAAAAAAAACTATTTTTTTCTGTTAGAAATGTGATACAGCATTCCATATCTCACCTCATTTTGTGGTGGTGTAACTCATCTGTGTGCAGAGCTGCTGCAGAGTAAAAAAGCTATTTTTGTCTGTTGCTAAACGCGATACAGCACAATTTATACCATCTCCTTTTCTGGTGGTGAAATTCAGCTGTGTGCAGAGCTCATGCAGAGTAAAAAAATATATTCTTTTTGTGTCAAAGGTGATACAGCAGGCTACATCTGCGTTTGAAATTGTTTGGAGCATATATACACAAGCCTCATCCACATTGAAAAAACTACTTTCTTCTGTTACTAACGTGATACAGTAGGGGAGATTTCAGTTAGAAATTTTTTGGAGCATAACTTTTATGTTATACAGGCCTCATCCTCACTAACAAAAATACTTCCTTCTGTTACTAACGTGATACAGAATAGATATCTGAATTAGAAATTGTTTGGAGCATATATTCTACTGTATACATGCCTCATCCCATTAAAAAAAACTACTTTATTCTGTTACTAATGTGATACGGTAGGGGAGATCTCAGTTTGTAATTTTTTTTGGAGCATGTCTTCTATGTTATACAGGCCTCATCCACACTAAAAAAATACTTTCTTCTTGTCACGATTCCTTTGCTCAGTGAATGATTGTTATGATGTTCTATGGAAACTGTCTTGCTGAGAAGTCTGTCTTAACCCCTTAATGACCGCCAATACGTCTTTTTAGTGACCTGCGATTTAAGAGAATAACATCTCCATACAGGTGACAATCCAGAAGCTGTCAGCTGTACACTATAGCTGACAACTTGCTGTATCAGCCACTATCAGTGTTTACATCATCCATATCTGTTTAACCCCTTAAATGCTGCTGTCAATAGTGACTACATCATGTGAATGGTTAACACAGTGTGGGGGCTTCCTCTTTATCCCCATTGGAAACCTAAGATCATGATTGTGTGATCCTGATGTTTGCCATGGCAATTCATGACTAAATAATGGCTTTATAGTCTGCTGGCTGTTGTAACCTGTTCAGAAGTTAGTGACATTTAGGTGGTAAAAATAAACTTTTTCAATCCTGTCATGTCACTTTGCATTAATTCCTGAAAATGTCTTCAAGGGTAAATAAACTACCTGACAGCAGTTTTCAATATGTCAGGGGGTGCTCTTTTTTAAATGATGTAGAAAATAGTAATACCGGTCCTAGGAATGCTTTTTAAAATGATATCACTTTTGGGGGTTTCCCAATATATAGGACCCTCAAAGTCGCCTAAAACATGGATAGGTCCCTAAAAAAATACCATTTGTAAATTTAGTTGAAAAAATGAAAAATTGCTGCTACATTTTTAAACCTAAAATGCTAAAAAAATAAAATAACATTTTACAAATGGTGCTGATTTAAAGCAGGCAGGAGGGTAATGTTATTTATTAATGTTTTTCTGTGGTATGACCATTTGGATTAACATTTTTCTCACATTTCTGATGTTTTGTGTTTATTTACAAAAAATATTGACCTAAATTTACCATTATCATAAATTATAATGTGCCACGAAAAAACAGTCTCAGAATCACTCGAATTTGTTCAAGCATTGCATAGTTATTACCAAATATAGTGACACTGGTCAGATTTAAAAAAATTTGGCCCTGTCACTAAGGGGTTAATTGACAGTTGGTTGTCCAGTACTATGATGGGCTTGCTGGGCTGTTTGTGACTTTATTGACAGTAAAGGGAAATAGAGCCAGGGTCGGACTGGGGCACCGGGACACCGGAGAATCCTCCGGTGGGCCCTGCCCCCAGCTCCTGCCTCCTTCATTTGTGCCTACCCTGCATACTCATAGTGTGCGCCCAGCAGTGCGCACTTTATTGTATAGTCGGCACTGGCTGGCAGACTGCACAGGTGATGGGAAGTGCAGGCGCAGCTCCTTCACGTCACCTGCTGCCCCTGACGGCTTCTATTACTCTGCCAGGAGAGCTGTGTGTGCCTGCATGCTGACCCTCACTTCAGCCAGCACAGTCAGCGGAACAGCTGACTGTGAGGCTGAGTCTGAGAGGAGACACGCACACAATAGCTGTCCCGCAGTCACCTGCGTATCTCTGCTCCTCTTCCACAAAACCCTGGGCAGCAGTGTAAATGCTGATTGGCTGAATTGTTAGTTTTCTTTGTGTGACCTCACAGCACAGCTCAGGCAAGGAGCTGTGCTGTGATTGGTCAGCTGTCCTACCCAAGCAGCACGGCCATATATTGTGCAGAGGAGCAGAGGGATGGCTGCAGTCAGTGAGAGTGTAAGTAAATAACTGTATGATGCCTGCACCCTGACTAGATCTCCGGCCACAGAGGCAGTTAGGGAAGGGGGCCCATGCATCCTAAAGGTAACGGGAGGGGGCCCACAAGTGATATTCTAATTTTCTTGTGGGCCCCCTTCCCCATTATGTCAACCACCTCTATTTTACTGTGGCTCCCCTTTCCCTCTCTGAGCAGGCTCATAGGAAATTAGAGGTGAAACAGTGGGTGAGGGGGCCCACAGGAAAATAGAGGTGACACAGTGGGGGAGGGGGCCCACAGGAAAAAAGAGGTGACACAGTGGGTGAGGGGGCCCACAGGAAAATAGAGGTGACACAGTGGGGGAGGGGGCCCACAGGAAAATAGAGGTGACACAGTGGGGGAGGGGGCTCACAGGAAAAAAGAGGTGACACAGTGAGTGAGGGGGCCCACAGGAAAATAGAGGTGACACAGTGGGTGAGGGGGCCCACAGGAAAATACAGGTGAAACAGTGGGGGAGGGGGCCCACAGGAAAATAGAGGTGAAAAAGTGGGGGAGGGGCCCACAGGAAAATAGAGGTAACGCAGTGGGGGAGGGGGCCCACAGGAAAATAGAGGTGACACAGTGGGGGAGGGGACCTACAGGAAAATAGAGGTGAAACAATGGTGAAGGGGGTCCTCAGGTAATTAACACATTTACGACATCCGCCTTACATGTATGGCGTGTGTTAAATGTCACTGTCAATCTCTTACAGCAGCATATAACACATGCCAACATGCGTGCGCATCATTCTCTCACCCATTAGCGCCCTTGATGTGATCGTGGTTGCCGATGGGTTGTCATGACAGCCAGGGATCTTCTTCCTGTAGCCAGGCTTTAACCCCTGCATGACCTTGGGATTTTCCGTTTTTCCATGTTCGTTTTTCGCTCCCCTCCTTCCCAGAGCCATAACTTTTTTATTTTTCCGTCAATATGGCCATGTGAGGGCTTGTTTTTTGCGGGACGAGTTGTACTTTTGAACGACATCATTGGTTTTACCATGTCGTGTACTGGAAAATGGGAAAAAAAATCCAAGTGCGGTGAAATTGCAAAAAAAGTGCAGTCCCACACTTGATTTTTGTTTGGCTTTTTTGCTAGGTTCACTAAAAGCTAAAACTGACCTGCCATTATGATTCTCCAGGTCAGTGCGAGTTCATAGA
The DNA here is from genome assembly GCF_051348905.1 of Ranitomeya variabilis. Taxonomy (NCBI): domain Eukaryota; kingdom Metazoa; phylum Chordata; class Amphibia; order Anura; family Dendrobatidae; genus Ranitomeya; species Ranitomeya variabilis. The sequence continues at coordinate 363,210,866 of NC_135232.1, forward strand.
CATCTAACATGACTAGGTTATTTTTTATCTAAGTGGTGAAAAAAAATTCCAAACTTTGCTAAAAAAAAAAAAAAATTGCGCCATTTTCCGATACTCGTAGCGTCTCCATTTTTCATGATCTGGGGTCGGTTGAGAGCTTATTTTTCGCATGCCTAGCTGGCGTTTTTAATAATTCCAATTCAGTGCAGATACATTCTTTTGATCGCCTGTTATTGCATTTTAAATCAATGTCGCGGCGACAAAAAAAAACGTAATTCTGGCGTTTTGAATATTTTTCTTGCTACACCGTTTAGCGATCAGGTTAATGCTTTTTTTTATTGATAGATCGGGCGATTCTGAACGCGGCGATACCAAATATGTGTAGGTTTGATTTTTTTTTTAATTGATTTATTTTGATTGGGGCGAAAGGGGGGTGATTAAAACTTTTATGTTTTTTTAATTTTTTTCACATTTTTTTAAACTTTTTTTTTTACTTTTGCCATGCTTCAATAGCCTCCATGGGAGGCTAGAAGCAGGCACAGCACGATTGGCTCTGCTACATAGCAGCGATCTGCTGTTCGCTGCTATGTAGTAGAAAATCAGGTGTGCTGTGAGCGCCGACCACAGGGTGGCGCTCACAGCTGCCAGGGATCAGTAACCATAGTGGTTTCAAGGACCTCTATGGTTACTATTCTGAAGCATCGCTGACCCCCGATCATGTGACGGGGGTCGGCGATGCGCTCATATCCGGCCGCCCGGCCGGATGCGGTAGTTAAATGCCGCTGTCTGCGTTTGACAGCGGCATTTAACTAGTTAATAGGCGTGGGCAGATCGCGATTCTGCCCGCGCCTATTGCGGGCACATGTCAGCTGTTCAAAACAGCTGACATGTCCCGGCTTTGATGCGGGCTCACCGCGGAGCCCTGCATCAAAGCAAGGGAGCTGACCTCGGACGTACTATCCCGTCCAAGGTCAGTAAGGGGTTAAAGGAGACCATGATTTCTGCTATATGCAGTGATGCTGTGGCATCACTGTATATAATGGCACATGCGATCGGATGATCGCATCTTCATGTCCTCTGAGGGGGCCAACTAGTGATGAAAACATCACATCTATCCCAAAATCATACTAATAAAAACAATGTCTCGCCCCCAACAGAAAGCTATCATACAGCTTCCCTTTGTGTAATAAAATACGCAGCAGTCGCCCTCTTCTGCCGCTGTGTCGTTGCTTCTGTCTTCTTTATTGCAGTGGAATATGGACACCGGTAAGTATTTTACTACACACACTGGACCTAGATTACTGCTCTCCTGTGTGGTGTAGTATGTAGAGATGTATGTATATATGTATATGTATGTATGTATATAAAGGATCTGTCAGCTCTCCTGTATGGTGTAGTACATAGAGGATCTCTCAGCTCTCCTGTGTGGTGTAGTACATAGAGGATCTGTCAGCTTTACTATGTGGTATAGTATATAGAGGCTCTGTCAGCTCTACTATGTGGTGTAGTATATAGAGGATCTGTCTGCTCTTCTGTGTGGTGTAGTATATAGAGGATCTGTCAGCTCTCCTGTGTGGTGTAGTATATAGAGGATCTCTCAGCTCTCCTGTGTGGTGTAGTATTTAGAGGATCTGTCAGCTCTCTCATGTGGTGTAGTATATAGAGTATCTTTCAGCTCTCCTGCGTGGTGTAGTATATAGAGGATCTGTCTGCTCTTCTGTGTGGTGTAGTATATAGAGGATGTCAGCTCTCCTGTGTGGTGTAGCATATAGAGGATCTCTCAGCTCTCCTGTGTGGTGTAGTATTTAGAGGATCTGTCAGCTCTCTCATGTGGTGTAGTATATAGAGGATCTTTCAGCTCTCCCGTGTGGTGTAGTATATAGAGGGATCTGACAGCTCTCCTGTGTGGTGTAGTATATAGAGGATCTGTCAGCTCTCCTGTGTGGTGTAGTATATAGAGGATCTGTCAGCTCTCTCGTGTGGTGTAGTATATAGAGGATCTGTCAGCTCTCCTGTGTGGTGTAGTATATAGAGGATCTGTCAGCTCTCTTGTGTGGTGTAGTATATAGAGGATCTGTCAGCTCTCTTGTGTGGTGTAGTATATAGAGGATCTGTCAGCTCTCCTGTGTGGTGTAGTATATAGAGGATCTTTCAGCTCTCCCGTGTGGTGTAGTATATAGAGGATCTGACAGCTCTCCCGTGTGGTGTAGTATATAGAGGATCTGACAGCTCTCCCGTGTGGTGTAGTATATAGAGGATCTGACAGCTCTCCCGTGTGGTGTAGTATATAGAGGATCTGACAGCTCTCCCGTGTGGTGTAGTATATAGAGGATCTGACAGCTCTCCCGTGTGGTGTAGTATATAGAGGATTTGTCAGCTCTCCTGCGTGGTGTAGTATATAGAGGATCTGTCAGCTCTCCCGTGTGGTGTAGTATATAGAGGATCTGTCAGCTCTCGTGTGTGGTGCAGTATATAGAGGATCTGTCAGCTCTCCCGTGTGGTGTAGTATATAGAGGGATCTGACAGCTCTCCTGTGTGGTGTAGTATATAGAGGATCTGTCAGCTCTCCTGTGTGGTGTAGTATATAGAGGATCTGTCAGCTCTCGTGTGTGGTGTAGTATATAGAGGATCTGTCAGCTCTTCTGTGTGGTGTAGTATATAGAGGATCTTTCAGCTCTCCCGTGTGGTGTAGTATATAGAGGGATCTGACAGCTCTCCTGTGTGGTGTAGTATATAGAGGATCTGTCAGCTCTCCTGTGTGGTGTAGTATATAGAGGATCTGTCAGCTCTCTCGTGTGGTGTAGTATATAGAGGATCTGTCAGCTCTCCTGTGTGGTGTAGTATATAGAGGATCTGTCAGCTCTCTTGTGTGGTGTAGTATATAGAGGATCTGTCAGCTCTCCTGTGTGGTGTAGTATATAGAGGATCTGTCAGCTCTCCTGTGTGGTGTAGTATATATAGGATCTGTCCGCTCTCTCGTGTGGTGTAGTATATAGAGGATCTTTCAGCTCTCCCGTGTGGTGTAGTATATAGAGGATCTGACAGCTCTCCCATGTGGTGTAGTATATAGAGGATCTGACAGCTCTCCCGTGTGGTGTAGTATATAGAGGATCTGACAGCTCTCCCGTGTGGTGTAGTATATAGAGGATCTGACAGCTCTCCCGTGTGGTGTAGTATATAGAGGATCTGACAGCTCTCCCGTGTGGTGTAGTATATAGAGGATTTGTCAGCTCTCCTGCGTGGTGTAGTATATAGAGGATCTGTCAGCTCTCCCGTGTGGTGTAGTATATAGAGGATCTGTCAGCTCTCGTGTGTGGTGTAGTATATAGAGGATCTGTCAGCTCTCCCGTGTGGTGTAGTATATAGTTGGATCTGACAGCTCTCCTGTGTGGTGTAGTATATAGAGGATCTGTCAGCTCTCCTGTGTGGTGTAGTATATAGAGGATCTGTCAGCTCTCGTGTGTGGTGTAGTATATAGAGGATCTTTCAGCTCTCCCGTGTGGTGTAGTATATAGAGGGATCTGACAGCTCTCCTGTGTGGTGTAGTATATAGAGGATCTGTCAGCTCTCCTGTGTGGTGTAGTATATAGAGGATCTGTCAGCTCTCTCGTGTGGTGTAGTATATAGAGGATCTGTCAGCTCTCCTGTGTGGTGTAGTATATAGAGGATCTGTCAGCTCTCTTGTGTGGTGTAGTATATAGAGGATCTGTCAGCTCTCCTGTGTGGTGTAGTATATAGAGGATCTGTCAGCTCTCCTGTGTGGTGTAGTATATATAGGATCTGTCCGCTCTCTCGTGTGGTGTAGTATATAGAGGATCTTTCAGCTCTCCCGTGTGGTGTAGTATATAGAGGATCTGACAGCTCTCCCGTGTGGTGTAGTATATAGAGGATCTGACAGCTCTCCCGTGTGGTGTAGTATATAGAGGATCTGACAGCTCTCCCGTGTGGTGTAGTATATAGAGGATCTGACAGCTCTCCCGTGTGGTGTAGTATATAGAGGATCTGACAGCTCTCCCGTGTGGTGTAGTATATAGAGGATTTGTCAGCTCTCCTGCGTGGTGTAGTATATAGAGGATCTGTCAGCTCTCCCGTGTGGTGTAGTATATAGAGGATCTGTCAGCTCTCCTGTGTGGTGTAGTATATAGAGGATCTGTCAGCTCTCCCGTGTGGTGTAGTATATAGAGGATCTGTCTGCTCTCCCATGTGGTGTAGTATATAGAGGATCTGTCAGCTCTCCCATGTGGTGTAGTATATAGAGGATCTGTCAGCTCTCCTGTGTGATGTAGTATATAGAGGATCTGTGGGCTCTCCTGTGTGATGTAGTATATAGAGGATCTGTGGGCTCTCCTGTGTGGTGTAGTATATAGAGGATCTGTCAGCTCTCCTGTGTGGTGTAGTATATAGAGGATCTGTTAGGTCTCCTGTGTGGTGTAGTATATAGAGGATCTGTCAGCTCTCCTGTGTGGTGTAGTATATAGAGGATCTGTCAGCTCTCCTGTGTGGTGTAGTATATAGAGGATCTGTCAGCTCTCCTGTGTGGTGTAGTATATAGAGGATCTGTCAGCTCTCCCGTGTGGTGTAGTATATAGAGGATCTGTCTGCTCTCCCATGTGGTGTAGTATATAGAGGATCTGTCAGCTCTCCCATGTGGTGTAGTATATAGAGGATCTGTCAGCTCTCCTGTGTGATGTAGTATATAGAGGATCTGTGGGCTCTCCTGTGTGGTGTAGTATATAGAGGATTTGTCAGCTCTCCTGTGTGGTGTAGTATATAGAGGATCTGTCAGCTCTCCTGTGTGGTGTAGTATATAGAGGATCTGTTAGCTCTCCTGTGTGGTGTAGTATATAGAGGATCTGTCAGCTCTCCTGTGTGGTGTAGTATATAGAGGATCTGTCAGCTCTCCTGTGTGGTGTAGTATATAGAGGATCTGTCAGCTCTCGTGTGTGGTGTGGTATATAGGATCTATCCTGTGTGGTATTTTTAAATTGCAGGGTGGGCCCCAAGAATGATTTTCCTCTGGTGGGCCCAAGGTACTCCAGTCCGGCGCTGAATAGAGCAATAATTTTACTGCTACATACATAAACCTTCACATGCGCAATCAACATGCTTTACTCTGGCAATCCCACTGTGATAAAATGCAGACCTCAACTATCATCAGCTGCCCCATCAACTGCATCTCCTACTTCTTCCTCTTCCTTTGTTACTGTGCCAAGTATTGTTACGCAGGTCTCCAATGGCAGAACCTCTGGTATTTACCGACTTCATTCAGGCTGAGTGAGAGCCCGTCAGCTGTAATGGAAGCGGACATGCCTGCTGTATTTGACCGATATAAGAGATCAAGCACACAACAACTTTATCAATCCACCATAACATCTCCACCTGCACCTCACTAGCAGACCAGTAGTTTGTCCAGTTCACCGTACTCCGCCCTCTTTCAGCACTGCAGACAGACCCCGGTCCCGCAGTTGTGGTTATATAAAAGATTGTTTCACCCTACACATGACAAAGCTAAAAGGTTGAACTCCATCATCTCCAATCTGTTGGCCACGGAAATGCTGCCTTTCTGCCTAGTAGATACAGATGGTTTCCAAAAGCTGATGGCCGCTGTTTCTTGACTAAATCTATGTCTGCCAGGGTGCATTTCACCACAGATACTTGGCAAGTAAGTAAGCATGGCCAAGGGCATTGCATCTCGCTGACTGGGCACTGGATGAATCTGGTGGCTGTGGGGGCAGGTGGGGAAGGGGCTGCTCCACAAGTTTTGGAATCCCCAAGGTGTGCAGGACAAACCTCTCTATTTCACACTTCCTCCAATGTCCCTGCCTCATCCTCTATCTCCTCTAGGGCCTCCACCTGCGTCCTCAACCTCTGCCTTAATGAGACACATGTTCCAACAGTGCAGAGTGAATCCCCAACACCTCTGTACTGCACAGCTAGGGCTCACCTCAATCAGGCTTAAAATTGATATGCCTTGGAGATCGCAGTCATACAGCTGAAGAGTTGTGGATAGCTCTCCAGGCAGAGTTTGAGCAATGGCTGTTTCCGCTGAACCTGGATCCAGGGAAGGCCATGTCCAATAATGGTGCAAACCTGGTGGTGACCATACGCCGAGGCAAGCTCACACATGCGCCTTGCATGGCTCACGTCCTCAACCTGGTGGTACAGCAATTTCTCTGCCAGTATCCTGGCCTATGTGAGCTGCTGCAGAAGGCACAGAAGGTGTGTACTCACTTCCGCCTTTCGCAACAATCAGGTCATCGACTTGCATTGATACATAAGTCTTTGTTCATACCAGTTAGCAGGGTGATATGCGATGTGCCAACACAGTGGTATTCCATGACACAGTGATGGAGATGGAAATTTCATTCTCCAGCAGGACTTGGCACCTGTCCACACTGCCAAAAGTACCAATACCTGGTTTAAAAATAACAATATCACTCTGCTTGATTGGCCAGCAAACTCGCCTGACTTTAATCCCATAGAGAATCTATGGGGTATTGTCCAGAGGAAGGTGAGAGACACCAGACCCAACAATGCAGACGAGCTGATCGCTTCCATGGCACGTCGCATTGATGCAGTAATTGATGCAAAAGGAGCCCCAACCAAGTATTGAGTGCATTTACTGAACATGCATTTTAGTAGGCCAATAGCTCACTCTGTAATGACGCAATATAATATATGAATTTCACTTTTTGTATTGAAGAACTGAAATAAATTAACTTTTTGATTATATGTATTCTAATTTTGTGAAAAGCACCTGTATTTCACATCTTTAAGGGGTTAATCAAACCCTCTTGCTTATAACTACAGTGCCTCCATGTATTTCAGTTCATTTATATTAACAGAGACAAAAAGTCTTTCAGCAGCAGGAACCCATTGACTGGCTTGACATTTTTATCTCTGTAAGTGATTTACCTAGAACTAAGAATGGTTGTGCATTAGTGTAATGGGTATTGCCTTATGTATTGTGCTTTCCTTTGTACACATCATTCAACCATTTAGCAATACTTTCAGTTTTTGCTAGAAAAAAAGCTGCCTAAAATGTTAGAAAACCCCTTTTTACACATAATCACAATTGGAAACACCGCTGACTTCGAAGATTAAATAAATCTCACGAGGAGCCTTTATCAAATTTCTTAACTAATAACATTTTTACATCTATAAAATTAACCTTGTCTTCACCCCAAGAGTAAATTTATAAAATAGGAATCATTTAATTTGTACCATCGTAGTTCGCAATTTAAATTTCAATTTCAATCGAATCACATATTGTAGGTAGAGCTCATGGCAGTAAACAGAATTTTTGAGGATATATACTTCTTGAAAGATTCTGACACTCTGTTAAAGTATAATTACACTGGTCTACAAAAAAAAAATGTTTTCTGGCATGGACTTTAAGAACAGTTTTAGACTAATTTGAGGGTGCTGAATTCAAATCTGATCTTATAATTTCTTTATCACATCATGTTTTTGCGCTACAGGTATATAGCCCATTTTCAAGAATTCCATGATAAATATAAGTAGTGTATGAAAAGTGCCGGTTTATACAGTTCACTAAGGTAAATTTAGTTTTCATTTAGTCTCCCAACAAATGTGAGAATATCTTTGTTTTCTTTGAACATGCATAATTCCCATTTGTTATGATAACACCCTTGTTTTCTGTGCTACTGGGACAGTAGAGCTACAACAGAGCATTGGGTGAAAACTGAATGGCCTCAGCGACAGAGTTTGGCATCTGGCGATAAGAATGTCATCCATGATCCTCTAGTGGATAGGAAGGACATTGTCTTTCCTCCCTTATACATAAAACTTGGATTGATGAAGCAGTTCATCAAAGCTCTCAATCACAGTGGAGAATGCTTTAACTATATATGTTCAACTTTTCCTGGTCTTAGTGAAGAGAAGAAAAAGGCTGGAATATTTAATGGACCTCAAATAAGAACACTTATGAGAGACCCAAATTTTATCACATCAATGAATGAGACAGAAGAAAGAGCTTGGAATGCATTTTGTAATGTGGTGCAGAATTTTCTAGGGAATAAGAAAGCAGACAACTATGAAGAGATTGTGGAAGAGCTACTAATGAGTCTGCGAAATCTTGGATGTAGAATGAGTATCAAGATTCACTATTTACACAGCCATTTGGACTTTTTTCCAGAGAACCTTGGGGATGTGAGCGAGGAACAAGGGGAGCGTTTTCATCAGGACATTAAAACAATGGAAGAACGGTATCAAGGCCAGTGGGACTCACATATGATGGCTGACTATTGCTGGAGCTTGATGAGAGACAACCCAGAAGCTGTACATCACAGATCAGCCAAGAAAAGAAAGTTCAAATAACTGCCATTTGTCATTCATCTGTGTGCCATATACTGTATATGTGTTTTTATATTTTGTAGTTTGATTCTGTAAGTATATTTGATTTGCTGTACATTGACTTTGTAATCTTTGTTATTCCTTGATTAAAAATATACAAAATGTAGTACCCAAAATAATGTGTTTTTATCATAAAACATTAGGAGTAAATTTAATCAAAAATTGAAAATATCTCGAAATTCTGATGTGATAGCCAGAAACGGAGTTCATATTCGTAATCAGCAGCCAAAATTGACTTAAAATATGTTTTAAAAACTTTTGCTAGAAAAATTGCGTTGACCAGTGTTATCAACGACAGTGCAAACATGTGAAGGTCCTTGATAGAAGTAAATGCATCAAAGGCTGCTGCTGGTGAGAATGATAATCCTTTGTTAAGAAGGGAAAGATCAGTCGTTGTAAAGATGTGTTGATTACCTTATTGTCACTAGAGATGAGCGAATATTTCAATGTTCGGTTTGGATTACGATCACCGAATTTGCAATATTCGGTGATTAATTTGTCGAATATTCGCCAAAAATAACTGAACGCCGTTCAGGTTAATAGGAGGCAAAAACAAACACATGCACAACACTTTATAATGGCCCCAAATGCTGCCAAAGCACATCAAATGAGGGACAGATACCAGGAAAGTGGCCTCAATTCACCCACAGTACAAATTTTAGCATAGAACTACAGCAATCAGCCAGGCATGAGATATCAGGGTCTGGGACATCATTTACAGCTTTCAATTGAACGTCACAGTAAGACGAGGTGGGTGAGGGATTGGTGTAGACCCCCTCTCCTGGGGACCCTGATACCACATGCAGCACCTCTACCTGCTTTCATGCTGAGCCACACTCAGGTGGCACAAATATCAGTTTTGTGGACTACCATTGTCAGAAAAATTTAAGGATAGTAACATGGGTAGTTGAGTCCAAGAAGAGAAGGCCTGATGGTCTCGGAGGCGTACTGGTACAGGCAACACACATGAAGAAGACCCAACCAGGAGTGTTCATATTTCCAAAAATTATTGACAGACACCACCAAAGTGACATCAATTTCACTACTGTAGAAGTAGTGTAATAGGTTTTCCACTAAACCCAATTCAGCAGATGGACACCCAACCAGAAGTGTTCACATTTAAACAAATGAGGGCCTTACACCACAGAAGTGGAACAAATTTCATGAGAGTAGAAATAGTATAATAGGGACCGATAGGTCTTTCACTAAACCCAATTCAGCAGATGGACACCAAACCAGAATTGTTCACATTTAAACAATTGAGGGCCTTACACCACAGAAATGCAACAATTTCACCACAGTAGAAATAATATAGTAGGGACCAACAGGTCTTCCACTACTCCCAATACAGCAGATGGACACCAAACCAGGAATGTTCACATTTAAACAAATGAGGGCCTTACACCACAGAAGTGGAATGACTGTCACAAGAATAGAAAAAGTATAATTGGGACTGAACGTCTTCCACTAAAGCTAACCCAGTAGAAGTAGACCACCATGACTGTTCACAATTCCACAAATTAGTGATAACATCATCAGCAGCAGCGCTAGCCACAGCAGGCACAGAATCCACACTAATGATATCATAGAGTGCAGGTATGTGACATATGGAATATCAACTAGTCTGTACAGTCTGCGATTGGGGTGCAAAAGTTCTTGGAGATTCATGACTTATTCATCTTGTTGAATATTAGGTGGTCTACATTTTCAGGGGACAGCTGGTTGTGTTTATCCGTCAGGACACCACCAGCAGGACTGAAGACATGTTCTGAGAGAACACTGGCTGCCAGGCATGATAAAACCTCCAAGGCACGTGAGGTGAGCTCAGGCCACTTATCCATTTTGGAAGACCAAAATGTTAATGGGTCCAAACCATCCCTGATGGTATTAACATTCAGTTCTAGATTCTCCTGCACCATCCTCTCCATTCGTTCACTATGTGTAAGACTTGGACTCCATTGTGCTGCTGAACGAGCTGGTCTAAAAAAGTGTCAAATTACTCACAGAAATTGCTTCTTCCACTTACACCACTGCTGCTGCTGCTAATGTTTTGTCATTAATGAATTGACATGCCGGAGGTTGGAAGTCTAGAGCTGGGATGTGAACTGTGTGCTTTACTGCTGTCTTGGGGAAAAGCTCTCTTAAGGTTGTGTAAAAGCATGTTTTGGTGCTCCAGCATTGCGGGTCCCTTTCCTGGGCGGGAAGCATCTGACAAAATTTGATTTTATAATGTGGATATAACAGTGTTAACCCAGTAGTCAGCAATATTCCTAGTCATAGCTATACGGGGATCATGTTGCAGATAATGCAGCAAGAAGGTACTCATAAGTTGAGCTCTACGATGCGGTCCAAGCCCATGCTGTGTTGGTGGCTGAGTAACAATGAAGCTCGTTTCCTCTGTTCTCTCCCACCAACCACAAACAACAGAGAGGGGAGGATTATCCTCTTCATCTGACAGTTGCTCACCCATCACCTCTTCCACCTCCATTTGTTCCTTGGATCTTGCACCTTTGATAACAGTTTGTCTGTTAACACCAGCCCACCTTGATCGCAGTAATCCACCCTCCCATGACATCCGCCTGTGTGACGACAGTCTGGAATTTAGAGACAATGTTATCCCTTCCACATCCTCCTTTGCCTCTTCCTCTTCTTCTGGGACCACCATCCCCTCCCGCAAGCTATTTAAAGCCTGCTCCAGCATATAGATGATGGGAATAGTGATGCTGATTATGGTGTTGTCAGCGCTAACCATCGTAGTTGAAATTTCAATACTGTGCAGAGGTCCTTAATCTGTGCCCACTCTGTAAAAAACATGATATGCACCACATCCGTACTGCATTGTCCCAGGCTATACAACATAACATACTGTGTCAGGGCTCATAGCTGCTGCCACAGTCGCTGCAACATGTGCAGAGTGGAAATCCATCATGTCGGCACATTGCATATCAACCTGTTAACTAGCATGGACAAAGACCTCTGTATTGATGCAAGTAGATGACCTGATGGGTACAAATGGCGGAAATGAGCACACAGTTAGCGTTCTTTCTGGAGCAGCTCAACCAGGCCAGGAGAGTGGCGGAGGAAAAGCTGTAACACCAAGTTGAGGACATGAGCCATGCAAGGCACGTGTGTGAGCTTGCCTTACCGTAGGGCCACGACCAGGTTCACACCATTATCGGACACGTCCTTCTCTGGATGCAAGTTTAGTGGAGACAGCCATTGATCAAACTCAGCCTGGAGAGCTGTTCACAACTCTTCAGCTGTATGACTGCGATCTCCAAGGCATATCAATTTTAATACTGCCTGATTGCAGTTAGCCCTGGTTGCGCAATATGGAGGTGGTGAGGATTCACTCTGCGCTATTGGAACGCGTGTCTCATTAAGGCAGAGGTTGAGGGTGCAGGTGGAGGCCTTAGAGGAGATAGAGGAGGAGGCAGAAGCATTGGAGGAAGTGTTAAATGTAGAGGTTTGTCCTGGAAGCCTTGGGAATTCCAAGACTTGTGGAGCATTGCCTGTCCCTACAACCACCAGAGTCACCCAGTGCCCAGTCAGGGAGATGTATCACCCTTGGCCATGCTTACTCATCTAAGTGTTTGTGGTGAAATGCACCCTGGCAGACAGATTTAGTCAAGGAACGGGTGATGTTGTCTGTGACATGCTGGTGTAGTGCAGGCACAGCTGTCTTAGAAAAGTAATGGGCAATTGGAACTGGGGGACTGTGACAGTCATCAGCTTTTGGAAACCATCTGTATCCACCAGGCAGAAAGGCAGCATTTCTGTGGCCAAGAGATTGGAGATGGTGGAGTTCAACCTCTAAAGGCCCCGTCTCACATAGCGAGATCGCTAGCGAGATCGCTGCTGAGTCACAAGTTTTGTGACGCAACAGCGACCTCCATAGCGATCTCGCTATGTGTGACACGTACCAGCGATCAGGCCCCTGCTGCGAGATCGCTGGTCGTGTCGGAATGGCCTGGACCTTTTTTTGGTCGTTGAGGCCCCGCTGACATCGCTGAATCGGTGTGTGTGACACCGATCCAGCGATGTCTTCACTGGTAACCAGGGTAAACATCGGGTTACTAAGCGCAGGGCCGCGCTTAGTAACCCGATGTTTACCCTGGTTACCAAAAAAAACAAACACTACATACTCGCCTTTCGGTGTCCAGGTCCCTTGCCGTCTGCTTCCTGCTCTCACTGACTGCCGTACAGTGAGAAGTGAGAGCACAGCGGTGACGTCACCGCTGCGCTCTGCTCTCACTGTACGGCCGGATCTCAGTCAGAGCAGGAAGCAGACGCCAAGGGACCTGGACACCGAAAGGCGAGTATGTACTGTTTGTTTTTTTTGGTAACCAGGGTAAACATCGGGTTACTAAGCGCGGCCCTGCGCTTAGTAACCCGATGTTTACCCTGGTTACCCGGGTGCTGCAGGGGGACTTCGGCATCGTTGAAGACAGTTTCAACGATGCCGAAGTCGTTCCCCTGATCGTTGGTCGCTGGAGAGAGCTGTCTGTGTGACAGCTCCCCAGCGACCACACAGCGACTTACCAACGATCACGGCCAGGTCGTATCGCTTGTCGTGATCGTTGGTAAATCGCTTAGTGAGACGGGGCCTTTAGCTTTGTAATGCATATTAGGAAACAATCTTTTACGTGACCACAACAGCGGAGCCGGGGGCTGGCTGCACTGAGAGTGGGCGGAGTACTGTGAACTGGACAAACTGCTGGACCATGAGAGAGGTGCAGGTGGAGATGTTATGGTGGATTGAGAAACTTGTGGTGTACTTGCGCTCTGAGATCAGTTAAAAACAGTAGGCATGTCCACTTCCATTACAGCTGACAGCGGGTTCTCAGTCAGAGTGACTGAAGCAGATAAAAAACCAGAGGATCTGCTGTCGACATCCTGCGTCTCAATAGTAGGCACGGTAACAGAGGAGGAGGAAGAAGCAGCAGATGTGATTGCTGGAGCGTCTGATGGTTGTTGAGGTCCGCTGGTCCACATTTTTGAGCAGTGGGATTTCCATGGTAAAGCATAGTGATTGTGCATGTGAAGGTTCAAAAATGTAATAATCAAATTATTGCACTTCTTTTTCTTTTGCAAAGTTGGCAGATTACATGAGTTAGCTCATCTTCTGCAGTGTTAAAGAAGACCCAGGCTAAGGAACCCTTGCCACCCCTGTGAGCTGCAGACCCATGGATGCTGCTGGTCACAGCCACAGTTGTGGCTAAGGATTCATTGCTCATCCTGGCTGCCTCACTACATGTCTGCGATGTACGGTGCAACGTAACATCCTCGTTTTCCTCCTCAGATGACCTACCCAGCTCTGTGCCTCTATGTTCTTGCCAACTGGGATCTTATCATCATCCTCTGTGTTATCACATTCCACGTTCTTGGAGTCACCCTTCTCTTCCTGCCCTGACAGCACAGTACAGTCCGCGTGAGCATCAGATATCTGAGCCTCATCAGGATAACCTCCCCCTCAGGGGTTAATATCTGATGACGAGGGTCAGGATGCTGATTGGACCCTACTTCGTCCTACCCTGGATTGAAACTAAAAAAAATTTGGGCATCAGTGCAGATTTCCTCTTCTTGACTCTGTGAAGCTTTTGAGTACACTTCTGATGACCATGGTATAGACTGTGTGAACAGCTCTTCAGACTCACACTTCTGTACTGTCAGTTATATGGTTGGAGAGTTGGGAAGCAAGGGGAAGCAGGGGGGATTTGGGTGCTACCTCTGTGGACTGTACAGGGTGTGATGTTGAGATGGAGGAAGAGGAGAGGCCATTTAAAGCGGCGATTGCCATCCACTCAGCGGCATACATAGAATTCATGGGGCCCCATAGCAAAAGTCTGAATGGGCCCCCCCAAAAAAAATCACTGCTGGGACCAGCTCACCGTCTTGCTTCTCCACACAGCCTCAGCTCCTCATGTTCCACTGCCAACAGCCGGTAGCTGCCCTCACATGTGCAACTACTCAGGGCCAGCATACACTGCTCTCTGGTTGGAAAGCTACGACAGCCAGGAGGTGTGGCCTCCTTATGCAAATCCAGCCAGAGTTCAGCTGGGAGCAGTGCAGGACTAGAAAGGATAAATTAGGAGTAGCCAGGTACAGAGTGACGGCGGTGCGCACATTTAATTAAAGGCACAGCACAGCCCAGGGGCGGACACTGACAGCTTGGGGCCCCTGTGTAAAAATGTGTCTGGGCCCCCTCCTTTTATGGTGACAAAGCTATGTATATATAAATATATATGTATATATCCACACATACATGTATATATATTACATAGTCTCCTTTATTATGTATATTTCTGTCCCTTATACAGTGCCCTCTCTTGCTATGTACTGCACTGTCCCTTACATATTGGATTATATAGAGCCCTGTTTTTTTATTACTTACTGTCCTCTCTTGTTAGATATATAATGCAATGATGGCTGATGGAGCATGGGAAAGCTTCTTTTCTAATGGAGGAGATGATGGGCTGGTGGTCTGGTCACCGGTTCCTCCATCAGCAGTAATTTTGTATCTAACAAGAGAGCGGACTATGTAATAAAAGAGGGCACTGTGAATAACAAAAATAACAAGAATACACTATGTAAGAGAGAGCACAGTACATAACAGCAGAGGAAGCTATATAATAAAGGATGGCACCATATATAACTAAAGAGGATGGTATGTAATAAGTGACGGTGTTATACATGATAAAAGAACTATGTAACTAAGGATGGTGTTATTCATAATAAGTGAGTAAACTATATACTAAGGGACTGTGCTATACATAAAAAGTGACTTCACTATACACTGAGGTATGGTTCTATACATAATAAGCAAGTATACTATATACTAAGGGACTGTGCTATACATAATAAGTGAGTACACTATATACTAGGGAACTGTGTTAAACATAAGAAGCGATAACATCTTCCTCCACTTCCCCCTGTTCCTAAATCCATTATAAATCATTTTTCCTCCCTTCCCCACACCCCTCATTGTCCTCCTCCCCCGCATCCCATTATTGTCCTCTTCCCCACCCCCCATCATTGCCTTCTCCCCTGCACCACATCACTGCCTTTCCACCACCTCTATCATTGCTTTCTCCCCACCATTCCATCATTGCCCATTCCACCACCTCCATCATTGCCTTCTCCCCACCACCCCATCATTGCCCATTCCACCACCTCCATCATTGCCTTCTCCCATTCACCCCATCATTGCCCATTCCACCACCTCCATCAATTCCTCCTCCCCTATCACCCTGTCATTGCCCTTTCCACCATCATTGTCATTTCCACTACCACATCATTGCCTTTTCCCCCACCACCCCCATCATTGCCCATTCCACCACCTCCATTATTTTCTCCTCCCCCACCCCCCCATTTTTGCCCTTTCCACCACCCCATCATTGCTTTCTCTCCCACCACCCCATCATTGCCCTCTCTGCCACCCCATTATTGCCTTCCCCCCATCACCCCATCATTGCCCTCTCCTCCACCTGCACACACACAGACACACACAGCACCATTCACCTGCCTGCACACTCCCCCGTAGTGCAACGCACACATGCAGGCATACACAGACACACCCACACACGCACACCACCACTCATCTCTACACACACGTACGTACACATACACACTCACACACAAAAATTGTAACTACTTTTCCAATTTTTCCATAAATAAATGCTAATTTTCCTGACCTCAATTTACCACTTTCATGAAACACAGTGTGTCATAAAAGAACAGTCTGAAAATTACTGGGATTCCAAAGTTATAGCCTCAAAGTGATACATGAAAAATGGGGCTCAGTCAGGATGGAGAAGACTTTGGTGGTAGGAGGTTAAGTATTTGGGTGTTGGATGTTTGAATTAATTTGCTAGTTTGGTCCTTTTTGATTGATGAGTAAACATGGTTATTTATTTTCCTTCCTAGTTTATATGAATGCATTGCATGCTGAGCTTTACAACACAGTTAATCCATTTCGGTTCATTCATACCCTCGGTATTTGACTTCTGATACTTGACAAAGTCTTTATTAGGTTCTTCATTGTTACATGTTTCCTTAACTAATGGAGCCTTGAATTTACAGATAAAGACTGAACTTTTTACTTGTCTTCCGATACACAGCTCCTGTTTTAAGAATGTGTTTTATTGCATGACATTAAAGAGTTTAATAAATTGTTTGTTCAGCTAGGATGTCTGCAAAAAACAGTGGCTTTGACAATGGAGTATTCAGTTTTGCTCTGTAGTGTGGTAATGACAGGCTCCCATCATGTTTGTCAGGAATTAGATCTCTACTTTCATTTAAATTTAATCAACCATTGAAGTTTAACTTGCATTTGTTAGGGATGAGACATTTAGACATGGTTTTATAGTTGAAAAATATCTAATGATTTTGAAGATGGAGCCGAAGGGTAACATCAGTCTCCAGGATAATAGATCCCTTGGTGACATTTAAAATACTTTGGCTCAGATTATCTTCAGAGTCTGAGCTTTTTTAAAGCTTGTTGGGACATAGCTGGCTATCTAATGCATTGTGATTTATAACGCACACCAAATCATTACTGAATTAAACAATGTATAGCCATCTTCAATTTTACAGCTCAGCGTATATTTTGCATACGAAAATAAATAATAATTATTGTAAGAATAAATAGTAAAAAAATAAACAGAAGATCTCTTAGATTTTATAGATTTATATCACTTTTTCTGAACAGGTTATTTGCATATACAATTTTTTATTAATGCATTAGATTTACATAGTCATGTTAAGGACCTGCAAGAAGGAGTGTGGTTGTCATGCTTGTTGACCGTGGACCCACTGTGCCATGGGCCGGGGAGAGCCTGCAGGGCTAAGCAACCATCTAAGTTTTCACTAGATCCCCTGATGCTGGGGTTAGACTTGAGCCCAAGTGGATACAAGGTGCCACTCCAGGACAGATCTTGGAACCATGGCAACTGACCCCAAGGGTCAGAATATCAAATAGGACATGGAGTCCAATGCAGGACTGGATACAGATGGTACTTACTTAGATGCTTGTTCAGATGGGGCTGACTCTGAAACCAGAACTGGCAGCATGGCTTTAAGGCACAGACACCACCAGAGCAGTTTCAGGATTCTGGTACCATGGGTGAGTTTTCAGGTTCAGGTACCGCTGGTGTGGTTTTAGGTTCAGGTACCATCAGAGTGGTTTCAGGTTTAGGTACCACCTAAGCGGTTTCAGGTTCAGGTACCACCAGAGCGGTTTCAGGGTCAGGTACCACCAAAACGGTTTCAGAGTCAGGTGTCACAAAAGCTTTTTCAGGATTGTCTCAAGCAAGATGGATGCTGGAAAGCAGAACTGGTACTGGTACAAGTTTAACTGGACTGGTACAGGAACCTAATAACAAGCTAGCAGCTTACAGACTGACTAACTACAATTGCTGCTCAGGCACCTCCCAACAGGTGGAGGTGCCTTAAGTATTGAATGCCTTACAGTTATTGGCTGGTGAGTGACTCATTAGGAGTGTGCACGCCATCAGAAAGCGCAGCAGGAAGCGTGCTTGCATGCACTAAACACTCTTCAAGAGAACCTGTGTGACGAGTGCAGACCCTGGGACATGGAGGGCACAGTCGGCATCCCTGCTTGGTGGGAGTGGAGCAGCCCCCAAACGCAGGGCAGCGGGGTACCCGGTACCGGGTCTCTCGGTTCTAGGAATGTCACGGTGGCCCGACCTGGTCCGTGGCCCTGCTAAGTGGCGCCCAATAAAAGGTGTAGGTGGTGGTGTAGGTTGCAGTAAATGATGAGGACACAGGGTTGCAGTCTCTTTAACTATTTACTGAAGGCTTCGGCATCCGCAATCCAGAGCACTGCTAGCAGGGCTGGCTGAGACCGGCCGGTCCGAAGGCACATCCAGAGTTCCCTTTACAGGTGGAAATCAGTAGCCTACCTACTAGCGCCTGGGTGTTGTAGTACTTCCCTGCTAAGCACCATGGGATAGTCCTCACAGCTGTCGTGTATGTTTCTGTTCTTTCTCTCCGTCCCCCAGATGATATGGCTAGGACGCACCCGTATGACTGGGTAGGCCTGGAGTTATTTTATAGGGACCCTAGAGATGCCCCTCTCCCACATTTGCCTCCGTTGTCTTCGTTAGGTGTAAAGGGGAGACAGCCAACCTAAAGTTAACTGCCCTGCCGTAGTTCAAAGTAATGCGTAGAGTCTATTACTTCCTCGGCGTTCTGGCTGCCGGCTACGCATCTCAGAAGGATGTTGCTGATCTTGGAGCACGACTCCTTCTGGTTCTATCTCCTTTGTGCTGTGATCCCGTTTCTCACTTCTCCACAATATACTTCGCTTTGTGTCCTTTCTTAGGAGTCTGCCGCTATATGATACAGGCACGGCTCCGTAACGATCTGTCTGTGTTAGGCCACTGTCAGGATCCCACCCCTGACAGGTCCTCTCTCCAACTCTTCCCAAGTGCTTTTTCCCCTGACTTCCTATCCAACCCCCAGTTTTACCCAGGTGTGAGGAGTGGCCTAGTAAATAGGACCTTTTGCTCCCCCTGGCGGCCGGAGTGTGAAGTGTAATGTGTGACTGTGATACCTGGCAAGGTGAACTCTTTTAGTGCAATCAGACATACCATCACTCCCCCTGGTGGAAGAGCGACGCCACTGCAATGACCAGATTCTGGGGCACTGCACTCCCCCCCCCGTTAAATCCAGTACTCCCGGACTGGGAAAAGAAGGACAACAATACATGTTAGTAAAAGACATACACAATTTTTGAAATGCTATGAACAAGTAAATGCTATGAACAAGTAAATATAACAGTGCTTCTCTTTATGGGAGGTGAGGACACTTGAACGTTGCGAAAGTTTTGGTCATGCACAGTTCATGACTCCCAGTTCAGTGGGTGCAAACTTAAAACAGCAGGGATCCCGGGTAAACAAAGGGATCCCTTTTGAAAGTTTTGGAGCAATTCACTGTCCATTACTCCATTGTCCATTTTTAAACCTGTAACAAAGATATTTACACAAACATTTTCAACCAAATAGCAGCTATCGTTAATACCTCCAAGTTTTGTAGCG
This sequence comes from Ranitomeya variabilis, assembly GCF_051348905.1. Taxonomy (NCBI): domain Eukaryota; kingdom Metazoa; phylum Chordata; class Amphibia; order Anura; family Dendrobatidae; genus Ranitomeya; species Ranitomeya variabilis. The sequence goes on from NC_135232.1 coordinate 363,230,281, forward strand.
AAGTGGAGTTTGATTCTTGGTGCTACGTGTAGACCTCCGCAGTGCAGGGGTTGCTATTGGCCTAACAGGGCCCGCTGCGCTTGCTATCGCTTGTGTAGTGCACTGTCTTTTAGCTACACTTCTAGTGAGTCTGGGTAGCACTGGCATGCTGGAGCTCTCAGGGCTACTGCTACTAATAGCGGGCATGGCAGATTCACTGATAGCAGAGGGAGGACTTGCCGGTTCAACTGCTGGCATGGCATCCTCTGGTGGGGTCTGCTGTGATTACGGGTCTGGATGATCTGGCACCACATTTAGTTCTGGCGGTTTCAGTTGACGAAACGTTAAGACAGGTACCACGATGGCCTGATTTATTTGAGTCCAAGACTGGGGAAAATCGCCGAGAACAGTGTGTATCATCTTCTCTTCTTCTACAGGTGGAGAGGTCCCTGGATCTGTTTCCCTCTCTCTCAACTTGTCAGGGCATATTTTTAGGTGGTCTCTGGATATTGCCGTTGAGGTTTCCCCTCCATCTTTGCTGATGAGACAGACCTTCGTATTGTCAAAATCGGATGGCAGGATGGTATACGGTTCCGCTTCCCATTGGTCGTCAAGCTTGTGTAATCTCCTCTTCCGTTTGAGTACTTGCTCACCGGGTGACAAGGGAGTCGCAGGAGCATGCTGGTTGTACTCCCTTTCTTGTTTTTGTCTGGCTTGGGCTAGACTTCTTTCCATGCATTCCTGTATTTGGCAGTACCTTTGCTGCCTCTCTGTATCCCAATCTGCATCTGGCGAGGTATCTTGGTGGGTTAGGACCCCCATGTCCAGATCAACAGGTAACTTGCTAGATCTTCCTCGCATCAGGTACGCTGGAGTGCAGTTGGTGGAGTTCACTGGGATGTGGTTGTACATGTCTACCAAGTCAGGCAACTTTGTTGGCCACAAGTTCCGTTCCTCCACAGGCAAGGTCTTCAGTAAGTCGATTACCACTTGGTTCATCGTCTCACACATCCCGTTGGTTTGTGGATGGTACGGTGTAGTCCTGATCTTCTTACACCCGTACAGATTGCAGAACTCCTGGAACACTTCTGCTTCGAATGCTGGCCCCTGATCGGTCAGTACCTTCTCCGGGTACCCATGTGGTCTGCAGAAGTATTGCTGGAAGGTTTTGGCGGCCGTCCTGGCCGTTAGATCATTGACAGGCACGACTACCAGGAATCTAGAGTAGTGATCCACGATGGTAAGAGCGTAGATATAGCCTGACTGGCTAGGTGTTAGCTTCACATGATCTAGTGCGACCAGTTCGAGCGGCCATTTGGTGATGATAGTCTGCAAGGGAGCCTGTTGGCTGTCACGGTCCTTCCAGCGTAGGCTACATGGGCCACACTCTCGACACCACCTCTCGATGGCTTTCTTTATGCCAATCCAGTAGAACCTCCCTCGGAGTAGCCTCTCCAACTTTCTCCATCCGAAGTGTCCTGCCCCATCGTGGTACGCTCCCAGAACCATTGGTACATCTTGCCTCGGGACCACTATCTGCCATACCAATTCGTGAGTGCGTGTGTCGATGCTTCTCCGGCACAGCTTACCATCGTGAATAAACAGTTTGCCTCTCCCCTTCCACAGCTGTTATGTCTCTTGTGGATCATCTGGGCCGGGATGCAAACCTGCCTGCATCAGGAGCTCTTTCACCCGACGGACCGCGGGGTCACCATCCTGGGTCTCTGCCCATCCGTGGTGGGGCAGGGGATTCAGCGTGGTGTTCTGCTTGTTCTTGCGCTTGTTCTCCACATGATGGGAGCACTGGGTGGCCTCGGGGCGATGGAAAGCGGGCAGCTCTACCTCTTCAAGTGCCTCTGGGTCTTCCCCTGTTTCTGGCAAGTTGGGCATCCGGGACAATGCATCGGTATTCGCATTCTTGTGCCCTGCCTGGTACTTGATGGTGAAGTCGTAATTGGACAGCCGGGCCATCCACCGCTGTTCCAAGGCACCGAGTTTTGCTGTGGCCAAATGCGTTAGTGGATTATTATCCGTGAAGACGGTGAATTTCGCTAAGGCCAGGTAGTGCTTGAACCTCTCCGTCACTGCCCAAACGATGGCAAGGAACTCCAACTTAAAGGAGCTATAGTTGTCTGGGTTCCTCTCAGTGGGATGAAGCTTCCTGCTGGCGTAAGCAATTACCCTCTCCTTGCCTTTCTGGACCTGGGACAGCATGGCTCCCAACCCCACGTTGCTGGCGTCTGTGTACATCACAAACGGTTGGTCACATTCAGGGTAGGCCAGTACCTCTTCTTCTGTTAGCGCCGACTTTAAACAAGTGAAGGATCCCTCCAGTCCATCGTTCCAGTCAAATGGGGTATTCCGACACTTGGTCTTCTTGGACTGGCCCACCAACAGGTCTTGCAATGGCACGGCTTTCTTGGTGAAGTCCTTGATAAACCTCCTGTAGTAGCCTACCAACCCGAGGAACTGCCAGACTTCATGGAGGTTGCTGGGCTTTGGCCAGTCCTTGATCACAGTAACCTTGTCGGGGTCTGGGGCCACTTCTTCAGCACTCACCACATGGCCCAGGTACTGCACTTTGGGTTTTAGCAGATGGCATTTGGACGGTTTCACCTTTAAGCCAAAGTTGGACAGGGCTTCAAACACCTCAGCCAGGTGCTTCAGATGGTCTTCATAGGTCTTAGAGAAGACAATGACATCGTCCAGAACGTTCCCGGGGCGTTGCACAGCCCGAAGGGCATGTAGTTGAACTCGCAGAGACCCATCGGCCTCGTGAAGGTCGTCTTTTCCTTGTCCGCCTCTGCCACGGGAACCTGCCAGTACCCACTGGTGAGATCCAAGGTAGAGAAGTAGTTAGCAGATTTTAAAGCAGCCAAGGACTCCTCTATCCTGGGCAGTGGGTATGCATCTTTATGTGTAATACGATTTAGCTGCCTATAATCAACACACATCCTCATTGTGCCATCTTTCTTCCTAACGAGGACTAATGGAGCTGCCCAGGGGCTACAACTGTCTCTCACTACCCCAGTCTCCTTCATCTCTCACAACATGTCTTTGGCACACTGATAATGAGCTGGGGGTACAGGACGGTATCTCTCTTTTATGGGTGGATGATCTCCCGTGGGGATATGATGTTGAATCCCTTTTACCTGCCCGAAATCTAGGGGGTGCTTGCTGAATACTCACTCATACTCATGAACCACCCTGTAGGCCCCTTGTTTCTGGTGAGGTGGGGTAGAGTCAGTGCCCACGTGCAATTCCCAACACCAATCTTTCAGTTGCCCTGCAGAACCATTGCTCTCCGCCGGATTGGACGGAGCCAAGGGTCCGGGTGCCTGTATCACACTATTGTTAACAGTAAACAGTTTGGCAAGTGTGGCGTATTTGGTTAGGTGGACTTCTTCCTCCCCACAGTTAAGAACACATACTGGCACCCTCCCCTTGCGGACGTCAACCACCCCTCTGGCTGTCAGGAGGGTAGGCCTATTGTCCGAATATACAGGTTCTACCAGGGCCTGATAGTCTTTACCCCTGAGGCCTATGGCTGCCCGACACCATATTAACATTTCACTTCTGGGGGGTATCGCAATGGGGTTTGAATCACTCACTGTGACACGGCCAATTTCACCACCAGTTAGCTCCACCTGCTGTCTCTGCATCAGAGCTCTGATTTCTTTCTGCAGGGCACGTTGCTCACTGTAACCAGCTGTTTCTGCTACCTGCTGTAACAAGACAATAACCTCTGCAAGACAATTTTCTATGACATTTGTACCAATGGTCTTCATGGGATTACATTCACGTCGGTCAATATCAACAATTACAATCCCTTGGGCCTCCAATTCCACCCGCCCCACTTTAATGGTGACCTCTTTATACCCCACTTGTGGCAACGGCTGACCATTGTTGGCTATTATGGTGAAATCATCATCAGGGCCACGAGTAATGTCGGTGTCCTCCCAATAATGTTTATAAAGGATGTAAGGCATGGTCGTCACTTGAGAACCGGTGTCCAGCAAAGCGTTCATGGGGATACCGTCGATCACGATGGGAAGAACTGGTCGCCCTCCAATGTATTTGGTCCTCCAATTTTGCGGGCCTGGTCATCCTACTCCTGGGGGTTGGCCCTCTGCCCCAGGGGTTGCTCGTTTAAATGACAGTACCTTGCAAGATGGCCCACCTGGTGACAGCGGCGGCAGATAGGTCGTCCGTCCCGATGGAAGCGATCGTCATCCCTGCCTCTGGTCGGCGGAATCCTCCTCTGTCGCTGCCAGGGAACATCCTCCGGTCTGGAAGCCAGCTGGATCTTCTCCTTGGGTGCCTCCTGTAGGGACTGTATGGTCCAGGCTAGGGCAGCAACGCTCTTGGTCAGCTCCTGCATCTGGAGGCATAGTCCTGCAGGGGAATCGTCTTCCAGGATCTGGGCATCGGCCTCAGCGGAAACTGGAGCATCTGGCGCCACCTCCTGGTGGTACATGAGAGCTTGATGCCTGGGAAGTACTGTACGGCTGGGCTGTCGTTCCTGTAGCGCCTGGATGGCTTTATCCTTGAATTGCGCAAAAGTCAGGTCTGGATTCTGCATGGCCAGGAAGTGCAGTTGGGCCCTTTGGTGACTGCACAGGAGCCCCTCGACGAACCGCTCTTTCAGGAGTTTATCCTCATCTTGCATGCTGTTTGGGTCATTCTGCTTGATGGCCCACAGTGCCTCCTGGAGATTAAGGGCATAGTCCCGTAAGCTATCCTGTGGCCTCTGCTTGCACCCATAAAACGTCAATTTAATTTCTGTAGCGGTGCGGGTGTCAAAGGTGGTCTTAAGCTTTGCAAAGACCTGCTGCGCAGTTCTCTTATCCACGGCGAGCTAGGACTTCACTTCTCTCAGAGCCGCTCCAAAGAGTTGGCCTGTTATCATATGAACTTTCTGAGGCTCTGTCAGGGGATAAAACTCAAGCAGGCTGCAGATCCCCTTTTTAAAGTCAGTTAATGTATGTGATTCTCCAGAATATTGCGGGAGCCAGGCTGCTCCAGGTAGGTACGGCATGGAGAATGGCATTATGGCTGCTGTAGCTGCGGCAGTATCCGGCTGGCTGCTGGGGGCGGCAAGCTCTGTGGGACCCAGCGATGGTACAAGGCCTCCAGCTGCGCCGACTGCGGAGCTCGGAGGTGCCTCGGAGTCTGCGGCTGCGACCGCCACCTCCGCTCCTCCGGGATCAGGCATGGCCGCTCCTCCCCTCTGCTAACCTGGTGGAAGTCGAGGTTCCTCTTCCGGAATCGGCTCCTCACCGCGTCTTCTTGCTCCGCGCTCTTTTTGACCGGCTCCACCCATGAAGCTATGGCTCCTCCCCTCGTGCCCCACACGGCACGGCGATGGCGGATTTTGGCGGCAAACAGCAATACACAGTCTTTACAATAAATCACGGTTCAAGCACAATTCAATCACAGTTCCAAGGCACACATGACCTGATTCTCAGGCTTAAGTAGATCCTGTTCGTGACGCCAAGGTTGGAGTGGCCCCCAAACGCAGGGCAGCGGGGTACCCGGTACCGGGTCTCTCGGTTCTAGGAATGTCACGGTGGCCTGACCTGGTCCGTGGCCCTGCTAAGGGGCGCCCAATAAAAGGTGTAGGTGGTGGTATAGGTTGCAGTAAACGACGAGGACACAGGGTTGCAGTCTCTGTACCTCTTTACTGAAGGCTTCGGCATACGCAATCCAGAGCACTGCTAACAGGGCTGGCTGAGACCGGCCGGTCCGAAGGCACATCCAGAGTTCCCTTTACAGGTGGAAATCAGTAGCCTACCTACTAGCGCCTGGGTGTTGTAGTACTTCCCTGCTGAGCACCACGGGATAGTCCTCACAACTGTCGTGTATGTTTCTGTTCTTTCTCTCCGTCCCCCAGATGATATGGCTAGGATGCACCCGTATGACTGGGTAGGCCTGGAGTTATTTTATAGGGACCCTAGAGATGCCCCTCTCCCACATTTGCCTCCGTTGCCTTTGTTAGGTTTTAAAGGGGAGCCAGCCAACCTAAAGTTAACTGCCCTGCCATAGTTCAAAGTAATGCGTAGAGTCTATTACTTCCTCGGCGTTCTGGCCGCCGGCTACGCACCTCAGAAGGATGTTGCTGATCTTGGAGCACGACTCCTTCTGGTTCTATCTGCTTTGTGCTGTGATCCCGTTTCTCACTTCTCCACAATATACTTCGCTTCGTGTCCTTTCTTAGGAGTCTGCCGCTATACGGTACAGGCACGGCTCCGTAACGATCTGTCTGTGTTAGGCCGCTGTCAGCATCCCACCCCTGACAGGTCCTCTCTCCAACTCTTCCCAACTGCTTTTTCCCCTGACTTCCTATCCAACCCCCAGTTTTACCCAGGTGTGAGGAGTGGCCTAGTAAATAGGACCTTTTGCTCCCCCTGGCGGCCGGAGTGTGAAGTGTAATGTGTGACTGTGATACCTGGCAAGGTGAACTCTTTTAGTGCAATCAGACGTACCATCACTCCCCCTGGTGGAAGAGCGATGCCACTGCAACGACCAGACTCTGGGGCGCTGCAGGAGCAGCAGAGGCAGGAAGGGACACTGGTGTTACAGTATCAGCCCTATATGCCTCCTCTTCCTCAAGCCTGCAAGGAATTTCTCTATGCGAAGAGGAGCATGAATATTCCCCCTTGAGTTCAGATGATATTTCTTTGGAACTAGACCCCTTCCAATCCACAAGAAAAAGGTTTACCCTCTCACCTTCATGGCCAAGATGCTCTCTACCTCAGAGCTATTGCAGAAGTGGCACCCGGATCTTCAAAGAATGGACTTAAAATGACTGGTTTGATTGAGAAGGGAAACATGGAAGGAGTTAGGAACACGCACTTACTCTGGGAACTTCAATTTATTCAACACTGTGTTGATCTGTCTGAGGAACTCAAACAAATCGATGAAGTGCGAACCCAACTTTTAAGATGGCATCTCAAGGCGGATGTATTTTGAAGACAGACTCCCCTTATCTCCTTGCTGGAAGGTTGGTACATCCAAGCATCTTTTATCATCATGCCTCTTCATTCAGTCAGAGGAGTACTCCAGAGTTGCTTTGGTATCCCTTAAGATCTTGGAAAATTCATCAGCGAGAGCATCGGCTGCAGGAACACCAGTAGTGGCTGACACCAGAAGGGGAACACCAGGCTGGTGACCATAAATGATGAAGAATTGTGATTTGGCAGAGGACTCACTTACATGAATACTGTAAGACTATTCTGGCCAATATAACAGCTTGACCCAGCCGTCATGGTGCACATTTTTGAAATGCTGCAGAAAGTTGGAAAGGATTTGGTTGATTCTCTCCACCTAACCATTGGACTTGGGATGCTATGCAGATGAAAACTCCAAGTTCACATGTAACAGTTGACAAGTAGCTCTTCAAAACCTGGAAGTGAATTGGATGCCCTTGTCAGAAACATTGTGCAGTGGAAACCAGGAAGGCTGAAGATGTACTTTTAAACATTCAGCAAGCTTAGCAGTGGACAGGAGACCTGGCAAAGGAGTGAAGTAAGCCACTTTCAAGAAGCGATCCACCACGGCCCAAATAATGGAACAACCAGAGGACACAGGAAGGTCCATAATGAAGTCGTATAGATATGGCATGCCATATCTATATGAACTGTTTTTTCTTGAAAGCGGCACCCAGGTGGAACGTTCATGGTGCTAACATAGTTTTTCTTGACAAAAAGGCATATATGGTATATCACCACAAGTACCTGAGATTAGGGTTGAGCGAAACGGATCGTTCATTTTCATAAGTCGCCAACTTTTGGCAAAGTCGGCGTCTCATGAAACCGAGCCGATCCCTGTGTGGGGTCTGCCATGCGGTACGCGACTTTCGCGCCAAAGTCGCGTTTCAATGACGCTAAAAGCGCCATTTCTCAGCCAATGAAGGTGGACGCAGAGTGTGGGCAGCGTGATGACATAGATCTCAGTCCCCACCATCTTAGAGAAAGGCATTGCAGTGATTGGCTTGCTTTCTGCGGCGTCACAGGGGCTATAAAGGGGCGTTCCCGCCGCCCGCCATCTTACTGCTGCTGATCTGAGCGTAGGGAGAGGTTGCTGCAGCTTCTTCGGAAGCAGGGATAGTGATAGGCAGGGTACATAAAGCTACAAACCGCTTGTGCTGTAGCGATTTCCACTGTCCAACACCACCTTTTGATTGCAGGGACAGTGGAAGCTACATTTTTTTTTCCTCAGCGCTGTAGCTCATTGGGCTGCACTAGAAGGCTCCCTGATAGCTGCGTTGCTGTGCCTGTGTGTACGCCGCTGTGCAAACCAACTGCTTTTTTCAAAGCACAAATCCTGTTTTTCCTTCCTTTCTGCACAGCTATCTTGTGTGTTTGTTCACACTTTTGTGTGCAGCCGTCCTTTTTATAGCTGCCTGCCATACTTTTCTGAGATAACTGCAGGGAGATAAATATTGGCAAGTCTGCCTCCGTGCCATTGCTGTGTGTGGTATCTGTCTCTCATTGTGTGGCACCGAAAACACTGTGTAATACTTGGCTTTTTTTTGGGGGGGGGGTACATTCTCCCTTTTCCCAAAAAAAAATTAGTGGGAGATAAATATTGGCAAGTCTGCCTCCGTGCCATTGCTGTGTGTGGTATCTGTCTCTCATTGTGTGCCACCGAAAACACTGTGTAATACTTGGCCATTTTTTTTTTTTTCTAAATTCTCCCTTTTCCCAAAAAAAAATTAGTGGGAGATAAATATTGGCAAGTCTGCCTCCGTGCCATTGCTGTGTGTGGCATCTGTCTGTCATTGTGTGGCACCGAAAACACTGTGTAATACTTGGCCATTTTTTTTTTTTTTTTGGGTACATTCTCCCTTTTCCAAAAAAAAAATTAGTGGGAGATAAATATTGGCAAGTCTGCCTCCGTGCCATTGCTGTGTGTGGCATCTGTCTGTCATTGTGTGGCACCGAAAACACTGTGTAATACTTGGCCATTTTTTTTTTTTTGGGGGGGTACATTCTCCCTTTTCCAAAAAAAAATTAGTAGGAGATAAATATTGGCAAGTCTGCCTCCGTGCCATTGCTGTGTGTGGCATCTGTCTGTCATTGTGTGGCACCGAAAACACTGTGTAATACTTGGATATATTTTTTTTTTTTTAGGGTAAATTCTCCCAGAAAAAAAAAAAAATAGTGGGAGATTAAGATTGGCATTTCTGCTTGAGTGCTGGTCCTGTGTGTGCCATCTGTCTCAAATTATTGGGGCACAGAAAACCTAGTGTGTAACATTGGGCCTGATTTTCCTTTCAGTGTCAGGCACCTATAAAGGTATATATAAATCCTACAGAAGTTTGAGTTCATCTGATAAGTTGTTTTACAGTAACAAATAGCGTTACTTTTGTTACGTTTTGCAAACAATGAGGAAGTCTAGTGGAAGAGGTCGTGGCCGTGGGCGGTCATTGTCAGCTGGTAATGATGGTAGTGGTGGTGGAGCATCAGGTGGTCGTGGTAAAAGCAGTACAGCACCTAAGTCTCGAGTTGTTGAGCCAGGTTCGTTGTCTGGCTACACAAGGCCTCGAACGCTCTCTTTTCTGGGAGTAGGAAAACCACTTTTGAAGCCGGAGCAGGAGGAACAAGTATTGGCTTTCATTGCTGACTCTGCCTCTAACTCTTTCGCCTCCTCCTCGGAAAGTGCCAAATGTCAGAGCAGTGCATCGTCAGTGGATGCTCCCGGTCAGGAACAAGTCGCTTCCTTGTGTCCTTCACTAAAAACAACAGTGAAGGATGCGTCAGTCGACACAACAGGTTACTCCATGGAGCTCTTTACACATACCGTTCCTGGGTTACACAGTGAAACAGTTAACAGGCTATGCCCATTAGAAGTTGAATCGGACATGGAGTGCACAGATGCACAGCCACAGCCAGATTACTATGCTGTTCCTTTGATTTAAACCAGAACATTGCCCTCGCAGTGTACTGAGGCAGAATCAAAACCAGCGGAGACTATGGTGCTCCGTCACGAACGCAATACCACCGGCTTACACGGTGACACAGACGAAGTTGCACACAACATAGAAGAGGAGGTCATAGATGACCCAGTTGTGGACCCCGATTGGCAGCCATTGGGGGAACAGGGTGCAGGCGGCAGTAGTTCTGAAGCGGAGGAGGAGGAGCCGCAGCAGGCATCAACATCACAACAGGTTCCATCTACCGGGCCCGTATCTGGCCAAAAACGCGTGGCAAAACCTAAACCAGTTGGAGGACAGCGTGGCCATCCGGTTAAAGAAGCTCAGTCTGCAATGCCTGAAAAGGTATCCGATAGTAGAAAGAGTGCAGTCTGGCATTTTTTTAAACAACATCCAAATGATCAGCGCAAAGTCATCTGTCAAAAATGTTCAACTACCTTAAGCAGAGGTCAGAATCTTAAAAGTCTAAATACAAGTTGCATGCATAGACATTTATCCACCATGCATTTGCAAGCCTGGACTAACTACCAAACGTCCCTAAAGGTTGCAGCACCCTCGGCCAATGAAGCTAGTCAGCAACGCTACATCCCTTCCCTCCCTGTAAGCCGACCATTTCCCACACCACCTGCAGTATCTGTGCAGCTTTCGTCGCCAGGCCAAAGCAGTCAGGGAATCACCAGGTTAGTAGTAGGAAACACTGCATGTAGGGCACTGGCAAGAATACCATCTCCAACCCTCTCTCACTCACCCATGTCCACCGGCACCACCGCTAGTTCCACGATCTCCAGCTCTCCAGTCCAGCTCACCCTACATGAGACTCTTGTTAGGAAAAGGAAGTACTCATCCTCGCATCCGCGTACACAGGGTTTGAACGCCCACATTGCTAGACTAATCTCATTAGAGATGATGCCCTACCGGTTAGTTGAAAGCGAAGCTTTCAAAGCGCTGATGGACTACGCTGTACCACGCTACGAGCTACCCAGTCGGCACTTCTTTTCTAGAAAAGCCATCCCAGCCCTCCAACAGCATGTTAAAGACCGCATCGTCCATGCACTCAGGCAGTCTGTGACTACGAAGGTGCACCTGACAACAGATGCATGGACCAGTAGGCATGGCCAGGGACGTTACGTGTCCATCACGGCACACTGGGTGAATGTGGTGGATGCAGGCTCCACAGGGGACAGCAATATTGGGACAGTTCTGCCTAGCCCACGGTCAAGGAAAGAGTTTGCTGTAGGCGTTCTCCCCCCCTCCTCCTCTTCCTCCTCCTCCTGCAGAAGCGAGAGCTCGTCCACAGACCGCAGTCGCACATCCACTCCATCCGCAGCTGCCACTGTTGCACACCAGGTGTGCCATTATGGGACAGCTAGTGGCAAGCGTCAGCAGGCTGTATTGGCAATGAAGTGTTTGGGCGACAACAGACACACCGCGGAAGTTCTGTCCGAGTTCTTGCAGAAAGAAACTCAGTCATGGCTGGGCACTGTACATCTTGAGGCAGGCAAGGTAGTGAGTGATAACGAAAGGAATTTCATGGCTGCCATAGCCCTTTCCCAACTGAAGCACATTCCTTGCCTGGCTCACACCTTAAACCTGGTGGTGCAGTGCTTCCTGAAAAGTTATCCGGGGTTACCCGACCTGCTCCTCAAAGTGCGCAGACTTTGCTCGCATATCCGCCGTTCGCCTGTACACTCCAGCCGTATGCAGAACTATCAGCGTTCTTTGAACCTTCCTCAGCATCGCCTAATCATCGACGTTGCAACAAGGTGGAACTCCACACTGCACATGCTTCAGAGAGTGTGCGAACAGAGGCGTGCTGTTATGTATTTGTGGGAGGATACACGGGCAGGCAGTTGGATGGCAGACATGGAGTTGTCAGGTGTGCAGTGGTCGAAGCTACAAGACCTGTGTCAAGTCCTTCAGTGTTTTGAGGAATGCACACGGCTGGTTAGTGCAGACAACGCAATAATAAGCATGAGCATCCCCCTAATGCGTCTGCTGATGCAAAGTTTGACGCACATAAAGGAGCAGGCGTCTGCAGCCGAGGAAGAGGAAAGCCTTGATGACAGTCAGCCATTGTCTGGTGAGGGCCGTGTAGAGGACGCGGTAGCGGGCGAAGAGGAGGAGGAGGACGAGGAGGATGATGGGGATGAGTACTTTTTTACTGAGGAAGCTTCTCCTGGGCCAACAGAAATTAGTGGCGTTGCAAGGCCGGGTTCTGTTTTTGTAAGGGAGACAAGTGACGTAGATTTGCCTGTAACTGCCCCTCAAACCAGCACAACCGCAGATTTGCCAACTGGAACTTTGGCCCACATGGCGGATTATGCCTTACGTATCCTCAAAAAGGACCCACGCATTATTAAAATGATGAGCGATGATGATTACTGGTTGGCCTGCATCCTTGACCCTCGCTATAAAGGCAAATTGCAAAATATTATGCCACATGAGAACCTCGAACAAATATTAGCAACCAAACAAGCTACTCTTGTAGACCGTTTGATTCAGGCATTCCCAGCACACAGCGCCGGTGATGGTTCTCACACGAGCTGCAGGGGGCTACAGGGCAGAGGTGTTAGAGATGCACAGATCAGAAGTGGTGTTGGACAGAGGGGTTTTCTGACCAGGTTGTGGAGTGATTTCGCAATGACCGCAGACAGGACAGGTACTGCAGCATCTATTCAAAGTGACAGGAGACAACATTTGTCCAGTATGGTTACTAACTATTTTTCAGCCGTTATTGATGTTCTCCCTCAACCGTCATTCCCATTTGATTACTGGGCATCCAAATTAGACACCTGGGCTGAATTGGCAGAATATGCGTTGCAGGAGCTTGCTTGCCCAGCAGCTAGTGTGCTATCAGAAAGAGTATTCAGTGCTGCTGGTTCAATATTAACCGAAAAAAGGACTCGTCTGTCTACCCAAAATGTGGATGATCTAACCTTCATTAAAATGAACCACTCCTGGATTTCAAATTATTTTGCCCCAACTTTCCCGGCTGACACCTAGCTTTCCTATAAAAAGGTCTTGCTTGTGGATTGGTCTTACTGAGTGTTAAAATCTCTTAATTTGCAGCAGCTGTTTGAGTTTGACCAGCATAGGACATGTTTACACCTCCCCCAATGGGAAAACTGCCCCCACGGGGCCGTTGTCTCACTCTCGACACTTGGCGCAAGCACCCGTTAGTTACAGTGCTGTTTGTCAGAAGAGGTGGGTGTGCTCGCTTTTGGTCGACGGCACTGCCACTGGGTCCCTCATAGTACAATGTAGTGTCTCTGGCGGTGGTGGTGCGCACCCAACGTCAGACACACCGTTGTAACATGAGGGGCCCTGGGGCGGTACCGCCGGCCACAAGAGAGTTCCCCCCCCAGCTCAAACTGTGCTCTACCACGTGCCAAATTATCTCGCACAGCTCCACCAATGTTTAGTCTATGCGCTGACATCATTCAATGCCTGGCACTGACAATCAATACCAATTTGTTGACATCTATGATGATAGTTACAGTAGTCTGGGTCAGTGTCCTATATTGACACCAGTAAATACTAATTTACTGCCAAATTACTTTGTCATAAACTCTGCAGATGAGCCCACCCCTGTACCTAAGCATGCCACCCTTTTTTTTATTTATAGTTGTTTTGCGAGACATTAACATCTATTTATTTTGCCTGCCTGCCTATTGTTTGTTTTTTTAGGCCTTTGATAGCCTGTCTGCGGCCCCTACCTGCAATACTCCTCCACTGACCACAATGCTGCCTGCCTGTGTATCCATGTGTTGTGAATTAGACTTTTTGGCTCCCTCTTGTGGTTACTTGTGATATGACTCTGGGATTGTCTTTCCTCAGTTTGGCACCCACCTGGGTCGTTAGTCCAGGGGTGTTGATATATAAACTTCCTGGATCCTTAGTCCAGTGCCTGGCATCGTTGTAATCAGATCCTTTCTGTTTGCTCCTGTCTGCTGGTCCGGTTCGTGCTAAATTAAGCTAAGTCCTGCTTCTTTGTTTTTTGGTTATTTGCTTTGCTCTTATATTTTTCCAGCTTGTACTAAATGTGATTCCTGACTTTGCTGGAAGCTCTAGGGGGCTGGTGTTCTCCCCCCGGGCCGTTAGACGGTTCGGGGGTTCTTGAATATCCAGCGTGGATATTTTGATAGGGTTTTTGCTGACCATATAAGTCATCTTACTATATTCTGCTATTAGCTAGTGGGCCTCTCTTTGCTAAATACCTAGCTCATTCTTACGTTTGTCTTTTCCTCTTACCTCACCGTTATTATTTGTTGGGGGCTTGTATCCAACTTTTGGGGTCTTTTCTCTGGAGTCAAGAAAGGTCTTTCTTTTCCCTTCTAGGGTTAGTTAGTTCTCCGGCTGGCACGAGACGTCTAGAACCAACGTAGGCACGTTCCCCGGCTGCTGCTATTTGTGGTGCTAGGATTAGATATATGGTCAGCTCAGTTACCACTGCCCTATGAGCTGGTTTTTTGTGTTTGCAGACTTAGTAATTATTTCTGAGACCCTCTGCCATTGGGGTCATAACATCCATGTAACCGATTTAAAACTGCCATGCCTGCCTATTGTTTGTTATTTTAGGCCTTTGATAGCCTGTCTGCGGCCCCTACCTGCAATACTCCTCCACTGACCACAATGCTGCCTGACTGTGTATCCATGTAACCGATTTAAAACTGCCATGCCTGCCTATTATTTGTTATTTTAGGCCTTTGATAGCCTGTCTGCGGCCCCTACTTGCAATACTCCTCCACTGACCACAATGCTGCCTGCCTGTGTATCCATGTAACTGATTTAAAACTGCCATGCCTGCCTATTGTTTGTTATTTTAGGCCTTTGATAGCCTGTCTGCGGCCCCTACTTGCAATACTCCTCCACTGACCACAATGCTGCCTGGAGTGCCTGCCTGTGTATCCATGTAACCGATTTAAAACTGCCATGCCTGCCTATTGTTTGTTATTTTAGGCCTTTGATAGCCTGTCTGCGGCCCCTACCTGCAATACTCCTCCACTGCCTGTGTATCCATGTAACCGATTTAAAACTGCCATGCCTGCCTATTGTTTGTTATTTTAGGCCTTTGATAGCCTGTCTGCGGCCCCTACCTGCAATACTCCTCCACTGACCACAATGCTGCCTGTCTGTGTATCCATGTAACCGATTTAAAACTGCCATGCCTGCCTATTGTTTGTTATTTTAGGCCTTTGATAGCCTGTCTGCGGCCCCTACCTGCAATACTCCTCCACTGACCACAATGCTGCCTGCCTGTGTATCCATGTAACCGATTTAAAACTGCCATGCCTGCCTATTGTTTGTTATTTTAGGCCTTTGATAGCCTGTCTGCGGCCCCTACCTGCAATACTCCTCCACTGACCACAATGCTGCCTGGAGTGCCTGCCTGTGTATCCATGTAACTGATTTAAAACTGCCATGCCTGCCTATTGTTTGTTATTTTAGGCCTTTGATAGCCTGTCTGCGGCCCCTACTTGCAATACTCCTCCACTGACCACAATGCTGCCAGGAGTGCCTGCCTGTGTATCCATGTAACCGATTTAAAACTGCCATGCCTGCCTATTGTTTGTTATTTTAGGCCTTTGATAGCCTGTCTGTGGCCCCTACTTACAATACTCCTCCACTGACCACAATGCTGCCTGCCTGTGTATCCATGTAACCGATTTAAAACTGCCATGCCTGCCTATTGTTTGTTATTTTAGGCCTTTGATACCCTGTCTGCGGCCCCTACCTGCAATACTCCTCCACTGACCACAATGCTGCCTGCCTGTGTATCCATGTAACCGATTTAAAACTGCCATGCCTGCCTATTGTTTGTTTTTTTAGGCCTTTGATAGCCTGTCTGCGGCCCCTACCTGCAATACTCCTCCACTGACCACAATGCTGCCTGGAGTGCCTGCCTGTGTATCCATGTAACCGATTTAAAACTGCCATGCCTGCCTATTGTTTGTTATTTTAGGCCTTTGATACCCTGTCTGCGGCCCCTACCTGCAATACTCCTCCACTGACCACAATGCTGCCTGCCTGTGTATCCATGTAACCGATTTAAAACTGCCATGCCTGCCTATTGTTTGTTTTTTTAGGCCTTTGATAGCCTGTCTGCGGCCCCTACCTGCAATACTCCTCCACTGACCACAATGCTGCCTGGAGTGCCTGCCTGTGTATCCATGTAACCGATTTAAAACTGCCATGCCTGCCTATTGTTTGTTATTTTAGGCCTTTGATAGCCTGTCTGCGGCCCCTACTTGCAATACTCCTCCACTGACCACAATGCTGCCTGGAGTGCCTGCCTGTGTATCCATGTAACCGATTTAAAACTGCCATGCCTGCCTATTGTTTGTTATTTTAGGCCTTTGATAGCCTGTCTGCAGCCCCTACTTGCAATACTCCTCCACTGACCACAATGCTGCCTGGAGTGCCTGCCTGTGTATCCATGTAACCGATTTAAAACTGCCATGCCTGCCTATTGTTTGTTATTTTAGGCCTTTGATAGCCTGTCTGCGGCCCCTACCTGCAATACTCCTCCACTGACCACAATGCTGCCTGGAGTGCCTGCCTGTGTATCCATGTAACCGATTTAAAACTGCCATGCCTGCCTATTGTTTGTTATTTTAGGCCTTTGATAGCCTGTCTGCGGCCCCTACTTGCAATACTCCTCCACTGACCACAATGCTGCCTGGAGTGCCTGCCTGTGTATCTATGTAACCGATTTAAAACTGCCATGCCTGCCTATTGTTTGTTATTTTAGGCCTTTGATAGCCTGTCTGCGGCCCCTACCTGCAATACTCCTCCACTGACCACAATGCTGCCTGGAGTGCCTGCCTGTGTATCCATGTAACCGATTTAAAACTGCCATGCCTGCCTATTGTTTGTTATTTTAGGCCTTTGATAGCCTGTCTGCGGCCCCTACTTGCAATAATCCTCCACTGACCACAATGCTGCCTGCCTGTGTATCCATGTAACCGATTTAAAACTGCCATGCCTGCCTATTGTTTGTTATTTTAGGCCTTTGTTAGCCTGTCTGCGGCCCCTACTTGCAATGCTCCTCCACTGACCACACCAATGCTGCCCGTGTACTCCTGGAACCTATTTAAAAGTTCATAGAGCCTAGTTATATATTTTATTTACTATTAATAAGGCCATGATGGACTACGCTGTACTACGCTACAAGCTAACCAGTCGACACTTCTTTTGCGAGAAAAGCCATCCCAACCCTCCACCAGCATGTAAAAGACCGCATTGTCCATGCACTCTGGCAATCTGTGAGTACAAAGGTGCACCTGACAATAGACGCATGGACCTGTAGGCATGGCCACGGAAGATTACGTGTACATTAAGGCGCAATGGGTTAATGTGGTGGATGCATGGTCCACAGGGGACAGCCTACTAAGTCTGTCTGCAGTCCCTAATTCAAATTGTCCTCCACTGTCTAAATCGGAGCTTCCACCTTCTGGCTTTCGGCCTATAGTATCAGATATTAAACTGCATTTGGCCTTCAACATTGGTTATGGCCTACTAACGGTGTCTGCCCCTGCCTGGTGTTTGTCCTCAACTGAATAAAGCTGAGCTTCAACCTTCTGGCTCTCATTAAGTGCTGTGTTTTTAAAAATTGGTGGTTAGGGCCTACTAACGGTGTCTGCCCCTCCCTGGTGTTTGCCCTCAACTGAATAAAGCTGAGCTTCCACCTTCTGGCTTTCGGCCTATAGTATCAGATATTAAACTGCATTTGGCCTTCAACTTTGGTTACGGCCTACTAACGGTGTCTGCCCCTGCCTGGTGTTTGTCCTCAACTAAATAAAGCTGAGCTTCAACCTTCTGGCTCTCATTAAGTGCTGTGTTTTTAAAAATTGGTGGTTAGGGCCTACTAACGGTGTCTGCCCCTCCCTGGTGTTTGCCCTCAACTGAATAAAGCTGAGCTTTCACCTTCTGGCTTTCGGCCTATAGTATCAGATATTAAACTGCATTTGGCCTTCAACTTTGGTTACGGCCTACTAACGGTGTCTGCCCCTGCCTGGTGTTTGTCCTCAACTGAATAAAGCTGAGCTTCAACCTTCTGGCTCTCATTAAGTGCTGTGTTTTTAAAAATTGGTGGTTAGGGCCTACTAACGGTGTCTGCCCCTCCCTGGTGTTTGCCCTCAACTGAATAAAGCTGAGCTTCCACCTTCTGGCTTTCGGCCTATAGTATCAGATATTAAACTGCATTTGGCCTTCAACTTTGGTTACGGCCTACTAACGGTGTCTGCCCCTGCCTGGTGTTTGTCCTCAACTAAATAAAGCTGAGCTTCAACCTTCTGGCTCTCATTAAGTGCTGTGTTTTTAAAAATTGGTGGTTAGGGCCTACTAACGGTGTCTGCCCCTCCCTGGTGTTTGCCCTCAACTGAATAAAGCTGAGCTTTCACCTTCTGGCTTTCGGCCTATAGTATCAGATATTAAACTGCATTTGGCCTTCAACTTTGGTTACGGCCTACTAACGGTGTCTGCCCCTGCCTGGTGTTTGTCCTCAACTGAATAAAGCTGAGCTTCAACCTTCTGGCTCTCATTAAGTGCTGTGTTTTTAAAAATTGGTGGTTAGGGCCTACTAACGGTGTCTGCCCCTCCCTGGTGTTTGCCCTCAACTGAATAAAGCTGAGCTTCCACCTTCTGGCTTTCGGCCTATAGTATCAGATATTAAACTGCATTTGGCCTTCAACTTTGGTTACGGCCTACTAACGGTGTCTGCCCCTGCCTGGTGTTTGTCCTCAACTGAATAAAGCTGAGCTTCAACCTTCTGGCTCTCATTAAGTGCTGTGTTTTTAAAAATTGGTGGTTAGGGCCTACTAATGGTGTCTGCCCCTCCCTGGTGTTTGCCCTCAACTGAATAAAGCTGAGCTTCCACCTTCTGGCTTTCGGCCTATAGTATCAGATATTAAACTGCATTTGGCCTTCAACTTTGGTTACGGCCTACTAACGGTGTCTGCCCCTGCCTGGTGTTTGTCCTCAACTGAATAAAGCTGAGCTTCAACCTTCTGGCTCTCATTAAGTGCTGTGTTTTTAAAAATTGGTGGTTAGGGCCTACTAACGGTGTCTGCCCCTCCCTGGTGTTTGCCCTCAACTGAATTAAGCTGAGCTTCCACATTCTGGCTTTCGGCCTATAGTATCAGATATTAAACTGCATTTGGCCTTCAACTTTGGTTACGGCCTACTAACGGTGTCTGCCCCTGCCTGGTGTTTGTCCTCAACTGAATAAAGCTGAGCTTCAACCTTCTGGCTCTCATTAAGTGCTGTGTTTTTAAAAATTGGTGGTTAGGGCCTACTAACGGTGTCTGCCCCTCCCTGGTGTTTGCCCTCAACTGAATAAAGCTGAGCTTCCACATTCTGGCTTTCGGCCTATAGTATCAGATATTAAACTGCATTTGGCCTTCAACTTTGGTTACGGCCTACTAACGGTGTCTGCCCCTGCCTGGTGTTTGTCCTCAACTGAATAAAGCTGAGCTTCAACCTTCTGGCTCTCATTAAGTGCTGTGTTTTTAAAAATAGGTGGTTAGGGCCTACTAACGGTGTCTGCCCCTCCTTGGTGTTTGCCCTCAACTGAATAAAGCTGAGCTTCCACCTTCTGGCTTTCGGCCTATAGTATCAGATATTAAACTGCATTTGGCCTTCAACTTTGGTTACGGCCTACTAACGGTGTCTGCCCCTGCCTGGTGTTTGTCCTCAACTGAATAAAGCTGAGCTTCAACCTTCTGGCTCTCATTAAGTGCTGTGTTTTTAAAAATTGGTGGTTAGGGCCTACTAACGGTGTCTGCCCCTCCCTGGTGTTTGCCCTCAACTGAATAAAGCTGAGCTTCCACCTTCTGGCTTTCGGCCTATAGTATCAGATATTAAACTGCATTTGGCCTTCAACATTGGTTACGGCCTACTAACGGTGTCTGCCCCTGCCTGGTGTTTGTCCTCAACTGAATAAAGCTGAGCTTCAACCTTCTGGCTCTCATTAAGTGCTGTGTTTTTAAAAATTGGTGTTTAGGGCCTCCTAACGGTGTCTGCCCCTCCCTGGTGTTTGCCCTCAACTGAATAAAACTGAGCTTCCACCTTTTGGCTTTCGGCCTATAGTATCAGATATTAAACTGCATTTGGCCTTCAACTTTGGTTACGGCCTACTAACGGTGTCTGCCCCTGCCTGGTGTTTGTCCTCAACTGAATAAAGCTGAGCTTCAACCTTCTGGCTCTCATTAAGTGCTGTGTTTTTAAAAATTGGTGGTTAGGGCCTACTAACGGTGTCTGCCCCTCCCTGGTGTATGCCCTCAACTGAATAAAGCTGAGCTTCCACCTTCTGGCTTTCAGCCTATAGTATCAGATATTGAACTGCATTTGGCCTTCAACTTTGGTTACAGCCTACTAACGGTGTCTGCCCCTGCCTGGTGTTTGTCCTCAACTGAATAAAGCTGAGCTTCAACCTTCTGGCTCTCATTAAGTGCTGTGTTTTTAAAAATTGGTGGTTAGGGCCTACTAACGGTGTCTGCCCCTCCCTGGTGTTTGCCCTCAACTGAATAAAGCTGAGCTTCCACCTTCTGGCTTTCGGCCTATAGTATCAGATATTAAACTGCATTTGGCCTTCAACTTTGGTTACGGCCTACTAACGGTGTCTGCCCCTGCCTGGTGTTTGTCCTCAACTGAATAAAGCTGAGCTTCAACCTTCTGGCTCTCATTAAGTGCTGTGTTTTTAAAAATTGGTGGTTAGGGCCTACTAACGGTGTCTGCCCCTCCCTGGTGTTTGCCCTCAACTGAATAAAGCTGAGCTTCCACCTTCTGGCTTTCGGCCTATAGTATCAGATATTAAACTGCATTTGGCCTTCAACTTTGGTTAGGGCCTACTAACGGTGTCTGCCCCTGCCTGGTGTTTGTCCTCAACTGAATAAAGCTGAGCTTCAACCTTCTGGCTCTCATTAAGTGCTGTGTTTTTAAAAATTGGTGGTTAGGGCCTACTAACGGTGTCTGCCCCTCCCTGGTGCATGCCCTCAACTGAATAAAGCTGAGCTTCCACCTTCTGGCTTTCGGCCTATAGTATCAGATATTAAACTGCATTTGACCTTCAACTTTGGTTACGGCCTACTAACGGTGCCTGCCCCTGCCTGGTGTTTGTCCTCAACTGAATAAAGCTGAGCTTGAACCTTCTGGCTCTCATTAAGTGCTGTGTTTTTAAAAATTGGTGGTTAGGGCCGACTAACGGTGTCTGCCCCTCCCTGGTGTTTGCCCTCAACTGAATAAAGCTGAGCTTCCACCTTCTGGCTTTCGGCCTATAGTATCAGATATTAAACCGCATTTGGCCTTCAACTTTGGTTACGGCCTACTAACGGTGTCTGCCCCTGCCTGGTGTTTGTCCTCAACTGAATAAAGCTGAGCTTCAACCTTCTGGCTCCCATTAAGTGCTGTGTTTTTAAAAATTGGTGGTTAGGGCCTACTAACGGTGTCTGCCCCTCCCTGGTGTTTGCCCTCAACTGAATAAAGCTGAGCTTCCACCTTCTGGCTTTCGGCCTATAGTATCAGATATTAAACTGCATTTGGCCTTCAACTTTGGTTACGGCCTACTAACTGTGCCTGCCACTGCCTGGTGTTTGTCCTCAACTGAATAAAGCTGAGCTTCAACCTTCTGGCTCTCATTAAGTGCTGTGTTTTTAAAAATTGGTGGTTAGGGCCTACTAACGGTGTCTGCCCCTCCCTGGTGTTTGCCCTCAACTGAATAAAGCTGAGCTTCCACCTTCTGGCTTTCGGCCTATAGTATCAGATATTAAACTGCATTTGGCCTTCAACTTTGGTTAGGGCCTACTAACGGTGTCTGCCCCTGCCTGGTGTTTGTCCTCAACTGAATAAAGCTGAGCTTCAACCTTCTGGCTCTCATTAAGTGCTGTGTTTTTAAAAATTGGTGGTTAGGGCCTACTAACGGTGTCTGCCCCTCCCTGGTGTTTGCCCTCAACTGAATAAAGCTGAGCTTCCACCTTCTGGCTTTCGGCCTATAGTATCAGATATTAAACTGCATTTGGCCTTCAACTTTGGTTACGGCCTACTAACGGTGTCTGCCCCTGCCTGGTGTTTGTCCTCAACTGAATAAAGCTGAGCTTCAACCTTCTGACTCTCATTAAGTGCTGTGTTTTTAAAAATTGGTGGTTAGGGCCTACTAACGGTGTCTGCCCCTCCCTGGTGTTTGCCCTCAACTGAATAAAGCTGAGCTTCCACATTCTGGCTTTCGGCCTATAGTATCAGATATTAAACTGCATTTGGCCTTCAACTTTGGTTACGGCCTACTAACGGTGTCTGCCCCTGCCTGGTGTTTGTCCTCAACTGAATAAAGCTGAGCTTCAACCTTCTGGCTCTCATTAAGTGCTGTGTTTTTAAAAATTGGTGGTTAGGGCCTACTAACGGTGTCTGCCCCTCCCTGGTGTTTGCCCTCAACTGAATAAAGCTGAGCTTCCACATTCTGGCTTTCGGCCTATAGTATCAGATATTAAACTGCATTTGGCCTTCAACTTTGGTTACGGCCTACTAACGGTGTCTGCCCCTGCCTGGTGTTTGTCCTCAACTGAATAAAGCTGAGCTTCAACCTTCTGGCTCTCATTAAGTGCTGTGTTTTTAAAAATTGGTGGTTAGGGCCTACTAACGGTGTCTGCCCCTCCCTGGTGTTTTCCCTCAACTGAATAAAGCTGAGCTTCCACCTTCTGGCTTTCGGCCTATAGTATCAGATATTAAACTGCATTTGGCCTTCAACTTTGGTTACGGCCTACTAACGGTGTCTGCCCCTGCCTGGTGTTTGTCCTCAACTGAATAAAGCTGAGCTTCAACCTTCTGGCTCTCATTAAGTGCTGTGTTTTTAAAAATTGGTGGTTAGGGCCTACTAACGGTGTCTGCCCCTCCCTGGTGTTTGCCCTCAACTGAATAAAGCTGAGCTTCCACCTTCTGGCTTTCGGCCTATAGTATCAGATATTAAACTGCATTTGGCCTTCAACTTTGGTTACGGCCTACTAACGGTGTCTGCCCCTGCCTGGTGTTTGTCCTCAACTGAATAAAGCTGAGCTTCAACCTTCTGGCTCTCATTAAGTGCTGTGTTTTTAAAAATTGGTGGTTAGGGCCTACTAACGGTGTCTGCCCCTCTCTGGTGTTTGCCCTCAACTGAATAAAGCTGAGCTTCCACCTTCTGGCTTTCAGCCTATAGTATCAGATATTAAACTGCATTTGGCCTTCAACTTTGGTTACGGCCTACTAACGGTGTCTGCCCCTGCCTGGTGTTTGTCCTCAACTGAATAAAGCTGAGCTTCAACCTTCTGGCTCTCATTAAGTGCTGTGTTTTTAAAAATTGGTGGTTAGGGCCTACTAACGGTGTCTGCCCCTCCCTGGTGTTTGCCCTCAACTGAATAAAGCTGAGCTTCCACCTTCTGGCTTTTGGCCTATAGTATCAGATATTAACCTGCATTTGGCCTTCAACATTGGTTACGGTCTACTAACGGTGTCTGCCCCTGCCTGGTGTTTGTCCTCAACTGAATAAAGCTGAGCTTCAACCTTCTGGCTCTCATTAAGTGCTGTGTTTTTAAAAATTGGTGGTTAGGGCCTACTAACGGTGTCTGCCCCTCCCTGGTGTTTGCCCTCAACTGAATAAAGCTGAGCTTCCACCTTCTGGCTTTCGGCCTATAGTATCAGATATTAAACTGCATTTGGCCTTCAACTTTCGTTACGGCCTACTAACGGTGCCTGCCCCTGCCTGTTGTTTGTCCTCAACTGAATAAAGCTGAGCTTCAACCTTCTGGCTCTCATTAAGTGCTGTGTTTTTAAAAATTGGTGGTTAGGGCCTCCTAACGGTGTCTGCCCCTCCCTGGTGTTTGCCCTCAACTGAATAAAGCTGAGCTTCCACCTTCTGGCTTTCGGCCTATAGTATCAGATATTAAACTGCATTTGGCCTTCAACTTTGGTTACGGCCTACTAACGGTGTCTGCCCCTGCCTGGTGTTTGTCCTCAACTGAATAAAGCTGAGCTTCAACCTTCTGGCTCTCATTAAGTGCTGTGTTTTTAAAAATTGGTGGTTAGGGCCTACTAACGGTGTCTGCCCCTCCCTGGTGTTTGCCCTCAACTGAATAAAGCTGAGCTTCCACCTTCTGGCTTTCGGCCTATAGTATCAGATATTAAACTGCATTTGGCCTTCAACTTTGGTTACGGCCTAGTAACGGTGTGTGCCCCTGCCTGTTGTTTGTCCTCAACTGAATAAAGCTGAGCTTCAACCTTCTGGCTCTCATTAAGTGCTGTGTTTTTAAAAATTGGTGGTTAGGGCCTACTAACGGTGTCTGCCCCTCCCTGGTGTTTGCCCTCAACTGAATAAAGCTGAGCTTCCACCTTCTGGCTTTCGGCCTATAGTATCAGATATTAAACTGCATTTGGCCTTCAACTTTGGTTACGGCCTACTAACGGTGTCTGCCCCTGCCTGGTGTTTGTCCTCAACTGAATAAAGCTGAGCTTCAACCTTCTGGCTCTCATTAAGTGCTGTGTTTTTAAAAATTGGTGGTTAGGGCCTACTAACGGTGTCTGCCCCTCCCTGGTGTTTGCCCTCAACTGAATAAAGCTGAGCTTCCACCTTCTGGCTTTCGGCCTATAGTATCAGATATTAAACTGCATTTGGCCTTCAACTTTGGTTACGGCCTACTAACGGTGTCTGCCCCTGCCTGGTGTTTGTCCTCAACTGAATAAAGCTGAGCTTCAACCTTCTGGCTCTCATTAAGTGCTGTGTTTTTAAAAATTGGTGGTTAGGGCCTACTAACGGTGTCTGCCCCTCCCTGGTGTTTGCCCTCAACTGAATAAAGCTGAGCTTCCACCTTCTGGCTTTCGGCCTATAGTATCAGATATTAAACTGCATTTGGCCTTCAACTTTGGTTACGGCCTACTAACGGTGTCTGCCCCGCCTGGTGTTTGTCCTCAACTGAATAAAGCTGAGCTTCAACCTTCTGGCTCTCATTAAGTGCTGTGTTTTTAAAAATTGGTGGTTAGGGCCTACTAACGGTGTCTGCCCCTCCCTGGTGTTTGCCCTCAACTGAATAAAGCTGAGCTTCCACCTTCTGGCTTTCGGCCTATAGTATCAGATATTAAACTGCATTTGGCCTTCAACTTTGGTTACGGCCTACTAACGGTGTGTGCCCCTGCCTGGTGTTTGTCCTCAACTGAATAAAGCTGAGCTTCAACCTTCTGGCTCTCATTAAGTGCTGTGTTTTTAAAAATTGGTGGTTAGGGCCTACTAACGGTGTCTGCCCCTCCCTGGTGTTTGCCCTCAACTGAATAAAGCTGAGCTTCCACCTTCTGGCTTTCGGCCTATAGTATCAGATATTAAACTGCATTTGGCCTTCAACTTTGGTTACGGCCTACTAACGGTGTCTGCCCCTGCCTGGTGTTTGTCCTCAACTGAATAAAGCTGAGCTTCAACCTTCTGGCTCTCATTAAGTGCTGTGTTTTTAAAAATTGGTGGTTAGGGCCTACTAACGCTGTCTGCCCCTCCCTGGTGTTTGCCCTCAACTGAATAAAGCTGAGCTTCCACCTTCTGGCTTTCGGCCTATAGTATCAGATATTAAACTGCATTTGGCCTTCAACTTTGGTTACGGCCTACTAACGGTGTGTGCCCCTGCCTGGTGTTTGTCCTCAACTGAATAAAGCTGAGCTTCAACCTTCTGGCTCTCATTAAGTGCTGTGTTTTTAAAAATTGGTGGTTAGGGCCTACTAACGGTGTCTGCCCCTCCCTGGTGTTTGCCCTCAACTGAATAAAGCTGAGCTTCCACCTTCTGGCTTTCGGCCTATAGTATCAGATATTAAACTGCATTTGGCCTTCAACTTTGGTTACGGCCTACTAACGGTGTCTGCCCCTGCCTGGTGTTTGTCCTCAACTGAATAAAGCTGAGCTTCAACCTTCTGGCTCTCATTAAGTGCTGTGTTTTTAAAAATTGGTGGTTAGGGCCTACTAACGGTGTCTGCCCCTCCCTGGTGTTTGCCCTCAACTGAATAAAGCTGAGCTTCAGTCTTAGGCTTTTGGCCTAAAGTATCAGATATTAAACTGCATTTGGCCTATTAGTGTGTTTGGGCCCTTAAAACAGTGTCTGCTGCTCCTGGGTTTGCTACTCCACTGAACAAAGCAATGCCGCCTGTTTAGTCCTGTTACCAATTTTGAACTGCATTTAGCCTACTTTATTCTTTGGCCCTATATCTGTTTCCTCCTCATCCTGCCCATTGCCCAGCCACTGCTAGATGAGTCTGCTGGTACATTGACCTAGACCACTACATTCCCCTTGCACTCTACACAGCCAGAATCTGACCCTGCTGAAAGGTTCCCCTTCCCGCATGTTATACCACCTTACACAGGGACAAAGAGGAAGGTGCAGATGAAAGTGCAGGTTCCTTCATCAGGTGGGGGGGGCATACTCGTTGGCGACGTCACTGGCACAGGGCCCCTCAGAGTACGCAAAAGTGTCGCTGCTGGTGGGAGGCGCCCCCGCCGTGCAAACACACCGCTGTACTTTGAGGGGCCCTGTGCCAGTGCCAATGCGAACAAGTGTGCCCCCCTGCTTGCTCAGGATCACAGCACTTGCAACGTTGAAATACTTACCTCTCCCTGCTCCACCGCCGTGACGTAGTCCACGATTCCTGGGCCCACTAAAACCTTGAACCAGCCCTACCCCCCACAAATTTGCCAAATGACCCCCAAGTTCCATTGAACAACTATTATTATAAAGTTAATTAAGATTGACAAGCTTCAGAAACAAGAATGGATGTTTTTGGCAATAAAATGGGCACTGTAGGTGTTTTCCTGGCCTCCACTCACTGCCGACTATGCTTCCCCATTGACTTGCATTGGGTTTCGTGTTTCGGTCGATCCCCGACTTTTAGCGATAATCGGCCGACTGCACTCGACTCGACTCTGGACAAAGTCGGGTTTCACAAAACCCGACTCGATCTTTAAAAAATGAAAGTCGCTCAACCCTACCTGAGATACAAGGGTCTAACCAATTTCGGTTGTGCGGATGTGACAATTCTACAGTTTTTGGATCCATAATGAAGTCTATTGCAATGTGCTGCCATGGAGCTGAATTAACAGGAAGTGAAAGAAGATACCAAGACGGAAGATGCTCAGGCATTTTGTTACAAGAACAGGAAAAGCAGGCAGAAACATACTCCAGAATATCCTTTCTCAAGGTAGGCGACTAACAATGATGAGAAATTAGTTGAAAAGTCGTCTTTTAACCGGCATTACCAGCCGACTTAGAAGAGTGCCCCCACTGCAGAACTTGCTTCTTATTGGATTCCTGCACTAAAGTCTTCCAGAGAGGAATCTGAGATAAGTTCACTGGGGCAACATTCAACATCTTGGAAAGATCAATAATATGCAGTGGATCTTCCTTTTGCTCAGGAGGTAGAAAAGTCTTGAGACGGCATCTGCCTTATTGTTCTTGTCGGCTAGATGAAAATGTATGACAAAATCGGGCAAAGAAGAGCATCCACTTAGCTTGGCCTTGGATTCAGTATTTGCGATGACTGTAGGTAGGCCACGTTCTTGTGGTTGGTGTATATGACAACCAGATGTAGCGCCATTCCTCTAGGGCCATCTTGATCGCTAGCAACTCTCAGTCGCCAATCGAGTAGTTAAGTTCAGAAGCTGAAAAAATCTTGAAAAATAATCCACAAGTTACCATACAACTGGAGGAAGACTTCTGTGTGAGAAATGCCCCTGCTCCGGAGAATGAAGCATCGACTTCCAGGAAGAATTATTTGCTTAGCTTGAGTCGGTGAAGCATAAGAGCAGAAGAGATGGCCTGTTTTAGAGAGAAAAATGCCTCCTCAGCCTCCGAAGTCCAGATCTTAGGATTAGCACCATTGCAGGTCATTGCAGAAATGGGAGCCGTCCAGGATGAAAAATTAGCAATAAACTGGCAGCAATAGTTGGCACTACCACGCATGAGTAAAGTAGATCTTTGAAGACATTGTTTACAAACTCCTGGAAGACAGCAGGGGCTTTACTGAACCCAACTAGCATCACACGATATTCGTAGTGACCATCTTGGGTGTTGAAAATGGTCTTTCACTCATCTCCTATGCGTATACGAATTAGATTATATGCTCCTCTAAGATCCAGCTTGATGAACATCCTGGCACCTCTTACGTGATCAAACTATTTCACAATCAAGGTCAGTAGATATTTACTTTTGATTGTGATCTGGTTGAGACCTCTGTAATCGATACACTGTCGAAGAGAACCATTTTTCTTAATGGAAAAAGAGAAACCAGCTCCAGCTGGAGAAGAAGACTTTTGGATGAATCCCCTAGCCAGATTCTCCTTTACGCATTCAGCCATGGGTAGGGTCTCAGCTTGCGACAGAAGATGGATTTGGCTTCGAGGCGGTGGAGATCCCGGGAGCAGGTCTATAGGACAATCATATGGCCTTTATGGAGGTAATGTCTTTGCTTCTTTCTTATCGAAGACATAAGGGTAGTAAGTGAACGGCAGACCTGGGAGATTAGATGGTTTTGCCTGGGGCCCGCACAAGATGCATTGGTACAAGATGCTTTTCATGGCAAGATGCTCCCCATTGGAGTACTTCTCCGGATCGCCAGTCTAGAACCGGTTCATGCACACGAAGCCACGAAAGGTCCACTAGAAAAGAGTGCAACAGCCCAGGAAGCGCATAAAAGGCAATCTTCTCCATGTATAAGATTTGTATACGGAGCTCCGCTTTCTCTGTGACAAGACACTCCCATCGATGGATGACACCAACAAAGCAGTCTCAACAGGAATATGGTACCAATCTACCACTTCTTGCACCATGAAGTTTCCATCCGCACTGGAATTTATCGAAGTAAACCAACCAAGACTAACAAGGTAATATGACCGGGGTAATGAAAAAGACCAAACAAACAAATATATACAGTATAACAGAGGAATGCACCGGAGAGTGGAGGATGGGGTTAAACCAAAGTAGGAGAAGAAAGGAAATAATCACACACCCAAAACTTAGCAACAGTCACAGATAAACCCACTAACCGCCTTCTCCAATAATGACCACCAACATTCTCCAGCCATGCAGCATAAGCTATCTATGTCAATTGGGGTCAAATTTGGTGCTTAGCCTTGCTCTTCCCACTTGCCCTGTAGCGTTGGCAAATGGGGTTCATATTTGTGGGGTTGATGTCACCTTTGTATTGTCAGGTGACATCAAGCCCACAGGTTAGTAATGGAGGGGAGTCTATAAGAAAACTATCCATTAGTAACCCCATAGGGATATTGTATAAAAACACAGACACACAGAATACAGTCCTTTATTTGAAATAATGACACAGACTCCTTTAATGGTTTAATTAAGATTCATTAAGAATCTTAATTAAACCATACTCATCGAACACCTTATCCACTGACGCGAACATCTCTAGAAACAAAAATAAAATAATAAACCACAATATTCCTCACATGTCCACAGAGAAGATAATAATGTCCCACAAAGATCCAGATGACTTTGAGAGCAGTCACTAATGTGATTGCTCTCAAAGACAACTAGCGATACTGTGATAATTATAATGGATGACCCAGGAGTCTTTTTGCGTGGAGCAAGACACTACAGAGCACAGTTTATAGGTTTCAAACAGGTGCAGGGAAAACATCAAAGTCTATAAACACATAGTGTTGATATTGAATGCAACTTAACAGAGTCTGTAGGTAACCTCAGAGGAGAATGTAGTCACGGAGCAGTCTGTAAAGCACAGTTACACTTGAAAACAAGTAAGTCCTTGTCTAGTCCATACACAGATAAATATATATATTAGCCAGTTCCAATAATATAGTAACTCATCCAGGGAGGCCTGGGTAGGAAGTCTTGGGTTTTTGCAGAGCAGCAACAGCTTACATGTACAACAAATGCAGGTGAGAGCAACACGAACAGCCAGAAGCAGGAGGAAAACTGGAAACCAGTGTATGCAGCAGAAACTGAGAGCGGAGAAACAGGAAATCCACAAGGGTTCACTGAAGCAGGTAGAAAGTCAGGAAGCCACCAGGGTCAGGAGCTGGACACAGGCAGAATACTCTAGCACAGACTAAAGGCTGGGGTGGAGTTATAAAGCAGGAAAACACGGGGCTCATGAGACAAAAAACACCATCTTGAAAGAGGGCAGGAATGCCCAAAAGGTAATAAAAAATGTTCAGAGTCCTGACAGATACTCTGACAGGAGGTAATCACTCCTGCAGTGTATATTACTGAGCTGCATGGGGTGGCACTGTGGCTCAGTGGTTAGCACAGCAGCCTTGCAGCGCTGGGGTCCTGGGTTCAAGGACAACATCTGCAAGGAGTTTGTTCTCCCTGTGTTTGCTTGGGTTTCCTCCGGGTACTCCGATTTCCTCCTGCTGCGGAATATGTTAGCGCTATATAAAGATTATTATTACCTCCTGTCATTGGTATCTCCGGCAGCCAGGTAGAGCAGTCACATCTCCCAATGTGACAGTTCTACACTTGAGATCATCATGGGACACTAGGGATTATGTGGACAGGTGAGTATATGGTGGTTTATTATTTTACGTTTTTTCTACTAGACGAGGGCATCGGGGATTCGGTGTTAGGTGAGTGTAATGTGTTTTTATTTTTATTTGAATATGTATGTAACTATTTTACTTTTGTTTTTAACTGTGAGCATAGGCGCCGTCTTATGAGACTACATCTATCATCAACGGCACCTGCTGTCAATGTTATCAGTGACAGCAGACATAGCCCGATGGGAGCAGTAGTCTCATCAGTCCACACCTGCTGACCTGCGGTAAGCTTTTTACCACAGATCACCGCTGCGGGTCACAGTCACATCTGCGGAGTCACGCTGACTTCTGACAGCATGACCCCAGAGCTACCACCAATAAGAGCCTCTGCGCTGGTGTTTCCCACACTGTCACACAGATGACAGCATGGGAAACACCATAGGAAGTACGCAAACATTTTTGTACCTGCGTTTTCGCTGCGGATTTGACTGACTTAATTGAAGTCAATGGGTGAAAACGCTGCAGAAACGCACAAAGAACTGACATGCTGCAGAAAATAATCTGCTGCAAATACTCAAAGGAAATTTACTGATCATGTGCACCACACTTCAGGATTATCATTGAATTAGCTTACATAAGGATTCCATTTTTGGTCCATTTCTAAGTGGAAAAAATGCTGCAAAAACGCATAAAAAGCACACAGTGTGCACACAGACAAAAGATTCTGGTTAACTTGTTCAGCTTGCCCATTAGACTGCGGGTGAAATGCTGAAGAGAATGACACATGGATCACCTAAGGAGTGCAAAATGCCATCTAAAATGTGGAATAAACTGCATTCCCCGGCCAGACACAATATTGGTAGGGATCCTATGTAATTTTAATATCTCACTAAAGAAAATGTGCACCAAGGTCTTGGCGTTAAGTAAATCGGATAGCGCAATAAAATGGGACATCTTACAGAATCGGTCCACTAGCACCAAAATTACAGTATTACCATAGTACCGTGTTTCCCCGATAGTAAGACAGCGTCCTACATTCTTTTACCACTCAAAAGTCCCACTATGTCTTACTTTCGGGGGGGTGTCTTACATTGGAAAAAAAACCTGTGTGGTCGCTGGAGAGCTGTCACACAGACAGCTCTCCAGCGACCAACTATGCGAAGTCCCCTGGTAACCAGGGTAAACATCGGGTTACTAAGCGCAGGGCCGCGCTTAGTAACCCGATGTTTACCCTGGTTACCAGTGTAAATGTAAGAAAAAAAAGAAAAAAAAGTGAGGTGTCATATCTTGTTTTTTCCAGAGGTGATTTTGGCGTTTTGGGCTGTCGGGACAGAATACAGTGGCTCTTCCTTTGCCTTTTGGTGTTTTTAATCCTTCAGAAAGATACTGTTGACTTCCATCTCCAAGTTCTAATCGTCGCTTCGCCGGAGGGCGCCCTAGTGCAGGCTGCAGTAGGCCGGCTCTGGCGGTGGGTCCATGCGGGGTGGAGTCGATGAAGCTGGCCGCTGCTTGCTGCTCCGGAGCGCACAGTCCGTGCGGGGGATGGTGCACCGGGTTGGGGGAGGACAGGACGTGCAGGTATCCGCCGCCTCCTGCGCCAACCACAGCGCCGCCCCCGGCCACGAACCCCCCGGAGAAGCTGGAGCATTTGTCGGGGAGCAGCAGCTGGTCGTGCCCGAGGTGGCTTCCCTTTCTCATGGTACGGAGCCGCCGCCTTCTCCGCTCTCCTCCTTGTGACCCCAGTAATCCGCACTGCCCGGCCTGCACCCTACAAATAGCCGGGGCTGCAGTTAGAGCAGGTGCTGAGGTGAGCTTGTCGGAGGGCTATCGAGCACTGGGGGAGGCGGATTGTACGGCTGTGTGTGCTCGGGCCCCAGCTCCGACCTCCCTGCCACCGCCGCGGCTGAAAAATGGCTCCAGGAAGCTGACAATGAATGAAGGGATGCGGTTTACGCGCGAAGGTCGGAGCTGGGCCCCGAGCACACACAGCCGTACAATCCGCCTCACGAGGAGAGCGGAGAAGTCGGCGGCTCCATACCATGAGAAAGGGAAGCCACCTCGGGCACGACCAGTTGCTGCTCCCCGAGAAATGCTCCAGCTTCTCCGGGGGGTTCATGGCCGGGGGCGGCGCTGTGGTTGGCGCAGGAGGCGGCGGATACCTGCACGTCCTGTCCTCCCCCGGCCCGGTGCACCATCCTCCGCACAGACTGTGCGCTCCGGAGCAGCAAGCAGCGGCCAGCTTCATCTACTCCACCCAACATGGACCCACCGCCAGAGCCGGCCTACTGCAGCCTGCACTGGGGCACCCTCCGGCGAAGCGACGATTAGAACTTGGAGATGGAAGTCAACAGTATCTTTCTGAAGGATTAAAAACACCAAAAGGCAAAGGAAGAGCCACTGTATTCTGTCCCGACAGCCCAAAACGCCAAAATCACCTCTGGAAAAAACAAGATATGACACCTCACTTTTTTTTCTTTTTTTTTTTACATTTACACTGGTAACCAGGGTAAACATCGGGTTACTAAGCACGGCCCTGCGCTTAGTAACCCGATGTTTACCCTGGTTACCAGTGAAGCCTTCGCTGAATCGTCCGCATCCCGCAGTTAATGCAGCAAAAGGTACCGGTACGGCTTATATTTTTCCAACGTACAGTACTATGTCTTACTTTCGGGGGTGCGTCTTACATTAGCCGACCCCGCTAAAACCCCCACTACGTCTTACTATCGGGGGTGTCTTACTATCGGGGAAACACGGTATTACAATGCAACACGAGTAGATCATTGATAAAATCGACCCATAAATGAGTCAAGGTCTACTGGGAATCCCCAGTGTTTGCAAAGATCCAGACAGATGAGTATGAGAAGTTTTAGAACGCGAACAGTCACTGCAGGTGACCACATACTCCCGGACATCTTGATGTACCCCTGACCACCAAAATATGCTGAATAAGAAGATCTGTGGTGGCTTTATTATGGGGATGTCCGGCCAAGACCAAATCATGATGTTCACTAAGAACTCTCAAACGGAAATTCACAGGCACAAACAGTTTATCTAAAGAACAGGCAGCAGGGGCATCCTGAGGTGATAAATTAGTGTGTGTGTGTGTGTTTGTGTGTGTACATGTGCGGATGTGTGTACAGTATGTGTATGTATGTATGTATGTATATGTGTATGTATGTACGGTATATGTATGTGTGTATCTATGTGTATGTATGTGTGCATCTGTGTATGTGTGTGTATCTATGTGTGTGTATGTATGCACAGT
The DNA here is from genome assembly GCF_051348905.1 of Ranitomeya variabilis. NCBI lineage: Eukaryota > Metazoa > Chordata > Amphibia > Anura > Dendrobatidae > Ranitomeya > Ranitomeya variabilis. Next base: position 363,263,965 of record NC_135232.1, read on the forward strand.
ATATGTATATGTGTGCACTGTGTGTGTATGTATGTCTGTATCTATGTATGTGTGTGCATCTGTGTATGTATGTATGTGTATATCTATGTGTGTATGCATGTGTCTGTACATCTTTGTATGTATGTGTTTAAATATACGGTATATGTGTATGTGTGTATGGTATGTGTATACTATATGTGTATATAAGTGTGTGTCTATGTATGTACGGTATGTGGGTGTATGGTAAATGTATGTACTGTGTATGTGTGTATGTTTGGTATGTGTATGTACAGTATATGTGTGTGTACCTGTGTGTGTATGTACGGTATATGTGTGTATGAATGGTATATGTATGTACGGTATATGTATGTGTATCTGTGTGTGTATGTACAGTATATGTATGGTATATGTATGCATGTAAGGTATGTGTATGTATGTACGGTATATGTATGATGTATGTGTGGTCCATCGGATTGTGGATAACTTGCTGATCACTGGAGATTCGACCACTGGGCTTCCCAGAGATTCGGGGAATAGGGCTCTGCAGTCTCGTCTCTGAATGGAGCAGAGTTGTACATGCTCGGCTTCTGCTCTATTCATTATCTATAGAGCTGCTGAGTGCTGTGCTCGGCTATTTTCATCAGTTCCATAGACAATGAATAGAGCAGATACAAAATAAAATACGGAATAAAATAGGGCACATGTCACTCCGTATTTACTTGGAGTAAGGTGCTCAGATGGCATACCACTCCTATATCACAAATGTCAAATCTGGCACTCTTTTTTATTTAGAATCTTTTTTTTTCAGGTAAAGCAATCCCAATAGGTTCATGTAACATTTTGGTCTTACATACAATCCTCAGACTTGAATACAAAATAAATAAACAAAGTAAAGAGAAAGCATGTATTAATATACAAACATAAAAAGAACCCTGATTTAGGCATGTATATAATGGAAAAATAAATGATATGAAGAGTCACAGGAGAGGCAATACATAGTTCCATATAAGTCAGTGGTATACAAAGACATTAGTAGATAATGTTAGTCACGGACGGTATCTGAAAATGGATAATCATGATGCCTAGAAAGAATTATAACAATGTACCAAATTATGCACCATAAAAAAGAGCAGAATTTGAGGTAAGTATGGAGGTACAAATGTAGAAAAATTGTAAGAGAAAATACATAGAAAAAAATGTGAGAAAATTGTTCAGAAAAAATATTAGGTAAAAAATAAAAAAAATTGGAAAAATATGGAGAAAATACATACAAAAAAATACATAGAAAAAACGTGAAAAACCGTGGAATGGACAAATGCTGTATAAAAAGGTTGTTATATGCTGAAAAAAAAGGGGGGTACACCAGAGTAATAATAGGCTTAAAAGTCACAGAGAAAAAAGCAGAGATGGTTACCTGCTGAAGCCTCCAAACAAATGCACTATCAGGGCGCATCGGACCCGATTAATGATGGCAAAAACACAGGTGCAAAAAATACCGATGAAACAACGACTTTCAATCCAGTGTTGGCTGTTTGGCATTAGTGCACAAAAAGATAAGAGATAATAGTCTGTATGTGACGTTGTTCACACAGGCAATGCAGAGCATCTGGTTTACAGCCTATTACTAACGCACATACAGGCGGGCTGCCCGGTGCTACAAAATGCATGCTGTGTGAATAGAGACCTACAGTTTACAGAGCTATCTTGATCTGACTGCGCCCTGCAAGATAAAGTGCAAAAACACCCACATATCAATGTATGCAAGGTATTAGTTTATATTGGGGCCTCAATACGTAAGCTGGCTACCCGCGTCAAGGGTCCTTACATTTTGCCAGTCCTTACGCTAAACATTGAGTAAAAGCTCACAGACACAAAAAGAGGACTTAAAATAATAGGCTTACCAGTTTGCTGTGGAGTACATGTGACAAATAGGCAGCGCAGGGTAAAGGGGTAGATCCTAGGAAAAAGCGCTGGGGTTAAGTGACTAGAAGTGAATACCCAAGCAGTGTCTTTGACAATACTCACTGCACTTTACCACCTCCTGAGTCTGGCAATCTACAGCAGGGTTGTGCAGAGTGAGTCAAGGAAGTCCAAGAACCACAGGAGAGGGCAGACTCTCTAGCACATAACAGTCAATACCTTCTGAGTGTATGGCACCCAACCTGTAGATGTAACCCGTGGACGGCTTTAGTAAAATAGCCCTGTCTCGAGGGTTCAGAGTCGATGGCGATTATGGGTATAAGTCCGGACAGTGTATGTGGTTTGAGGCCCTGGACGTGAATGATCAAGTTAAACCCCACCCCACTGTCCAGAAAGGTAGAGACAACCACCTTATTTTTCCCAGATGGATCTCAGCAGGCAGAAAAAAATTGTGTCTTAGCCACTGAGGATACAGTGGGGAAAATAGTATTTAGTCAGCCACCAATTGCGAAAGTTCTACCACTTAAAAAGATGAGAGAGACCTTGAATTGACATCATAGGTAGACCACAACTATGAGCGTCAAAATGAGGAAACATCAAGAAAATCACCTTGTCTGATTTACAAAAAAACCCTGTTTGGGAGAGAAGAACAGACAAATCGCGGCGCCCTAAGTGCGTAAACACAATATTATAGTCTTTAAAGGGTGCACAATTTTATGCACTCACCTGATAAAAGACTGAAATGGCTTTAGATTATGTATCCTCAAAATTCCCTCTGAGATACTTTTCAATATACAGGGCTTGCAGCTTGCCTCGGGTGGATCCAAGTGAAAGAGCCAGAGTAGGGCTCACACAGGATGAGTAATTCAAGAAAAGCACATCCAGCCCATGAATGGCAGCGCTTCCCGAGTCATCCAAAGATGATATTTTATATTTTTTTATTTCATAACTTAAAATAGAAGAGATACAACGCGTTTTGGATACAGTATATATCCTTCTTCAGGTATCATAAAAACACAGTACAAATCCTACTAGTATAAGATTCAATTACACTTATATATAGTATCAAACCTTTTATCCCAGCCTCAGAAACTTGATTTGGGGTGTGGACCAAGTTTCCTGAACTTGGTCCACACCCCAATACATATTGGGGTGTACATATTGATGTACTAAGACATTTGTCTACATATCCTTTTTGCTTTTTGGGGATTTCCCTTGGACCCCCTCTGGAATTGCTCACTCAGTGCTTAAGGCTACTTTCACAGTAGCGTCGTTTTGCCTACGTCGCAATGCATCGTTTAGGAGAAAAAACGCATCCTGCAAAGTTGTCTGCAGGATGCGTTTTCCCCATAGACTTACATTAGCGATGCATTGCGACGTATGGCCACACGTCGCATCCGTCGCGCGATGGATGTGTTGTGTTTTGGCGGACCGTTGGCACAAGAAACGTTCCATGTAACTTTTTTTGTGCGTCGAGTCCGCCCCCTCCTCCCCGGAACTCACAATGGGCAGCGGATGCGTTGTAAAACTGCATCCGCTGCCCACGTTGTGCTACATTTAGCACACTGTCCGTCGGTACATCGGACTAGTGTGAAAGTAGCCTAAGTAATGTCATATCATGTTTAGATGTACCATATAAATTACTTTTTGTCACGTGATTTTCCATGGTATTAAGTCCCTCTTGTTAATGTATCTAGCACCTTTATGCTTTTTGTACTTTTTGACATTTTTATATCTGTATATGAATAAAATATTACTTTTTTCATTTAGTACTTCTTTTTTTACTGCTGTATTAATTTACTTCTGGTAATATATTTTGTGGTCAGTTAACAAGGTAATATGACCAGGGGTAAAGAAAAATACGAAACATACAAATATACTCACACATATAACAGAGGAATTCACTGGGGAGTGGATGACAGGGTTAGACCAAAGTAGAAGAAGAAAGGGAATAATCACACACACAAAACCTAGCAACAGTCAGATGTAAATCCACCAACCGCCTTCTCCAATGATAAAATATTAACCACCAACAACTTCCAGCATGCTGCATAAGCTAACTCTGACAATGAGTGCTAGCCAGGACCCTGATTATATAGGAGATGGGAGTGGCTAACAGTGCAGAGCTGAGAGCCTTAGCTCCACGAGCTCTCACCAGAGCAGATTAACCCCTGCACTGCCTAAATAAATTTGCACCATTTAATAAGAAAGTAAAGTGCTCCTAATCAATGCAGGAGTAGGATAAATCAGACACTGCGGTCTCCTGGCTCCTCTCTGTTGCAATAATTTCGTGACACTAGGTAAGCAGTTTCAATGAAGCTTGAGCCTCCACAAGATATTGATATGGTCAGAATTAGTGATGAATGAAAGTGCTTGGATAAGGTGTTGTCCAAGCATGCTTGTGTGCTAATGAAGTGTCTTCAGTGTGCTCGAAAAACAGCTGCAACACATGCTGAGATTGCCTACGAAACAGTCAGGATCAATGGTGGAGAGGAATCACCTTCACTCATGTAGGCCTCTCCTACCGACCCTAAGCTTTGAATTTCCCTACTTCTTGGGACACATACCGACCAGATATTGCGTGCTACAACAGTAGTAGCACAGTCATTTGGCGCGACGGTGTTCCTGCCGTTGTTTGAGTTTGGCCAACTTAAAGGGAACCTGTCACCCCCAAAATTGAAGATGAGCTAGGCCCACCGGCATCAGGGGCTTATCTACAGCATTCTAGAATGCTGTAGATAAGCCCCTGATGTAACCGGAAAGATGAGAAAAAGAGGTTAGATTATACTCACCTGGGGGGGCAGTCCGATCCGATGGGCGGTCCGATCCGATGGGCGTCGCGGTCCGGGGCCTCCCATCTTCTTACAATAACATCCTCTTGTCTTCACGCTGTGGCTCCGGCATAGGCGTACTTTGTCTGCCTTGTTGAGGGCAGAGCAAAGTACTGCAGTGCGCAGGCGCCGTGAAAGATCAGAGAGGCCCAGCGCCTGCGCACTGCAGTACTTTGCTCTGCTCTCAACAGGGCAGACAAAGTACGCCTGCACCAGAGCACCAGATAAACCCTTCCAGAATGTTGGCACCAGTGATTCATTATTCCAGCCTAGTTCAGAAGACAGAGTGAGTAACTAGACTGAATATTAGGACACGGTCAGACCACCCTGACAGTCTGAGGAGACAAGATGCTGCAGAAGTGACATGGCGCTATCTAAGACCTTGCAGAACACCTCCAGGAAAACCTGCAAATCCAAAGTCTCTTCTCTCCTATAGGGCATTGAGTCATGCCAGGGCCTCGCCTCCTAAGTGATTCATCAGGAATGTAATTTTAACCCTATCAGAGGGGAACTATTGGGCCACCAGATCATAGTGCGTGGTACACTGGTTAATTATTCCACAGCACTGCTTGGGGTCCACATCGAAACATGGCAATGCAGACAGATGGGGAGCATGTACTGATGCATAAATTGCAGGTAACTGCTGCGGCTAATAGAAAAAATTGAGTAAGACTGCCTGGTGCAGTCGAAACGCATCGACTTGGTCACGTCGACCATGTAAATTTTTCTTTTGTATGCACTATAATTTCTTTTGAAAAACAAAAAGAAAAGAAAAATCCAGTCCTGTTGAGCCAGACTCCATTTTTTTCTATTTTCCTTGATGTGAGGCCAGGGCGAGGCCGGTGTCTGAGCCCCAGGTGGATGAGGATGGTGCAACTGGGGGAGCTGGAATCAAGTTTCTATAACTGCCGCAGCTGCTATAATTTGGACTCGAGAAGCGTCCAAACAAGTGTTCACTGACCTTAGATAGTACAGGATTTTGTTCTGCTGATCATGTTGCTGGGACATCTCTTGGAAATACTCCGAGATTGGTGAGTTTTTGGGATCAGAGGGGTCCTTGACCTGAGCAAACTGTCACGCTTGTGGATCAGGTACCCACGGAGTCTGGAGGGGCGTGACTAAGCGGCCAACTGAGTTTTCACTGGAGTCTCTGATGGTGTGGTTAGACTTGAGCACAGATGGATGCCAGGTGCCACTCCAGGACAAATTCTGACACCGTAGCAGCTAACCCCAAGAATTAGGATAGCAGAACAGGCACTCAGTCCAAGGCAGGAGCGGATACAGATGGTACTGATGTAGATGCTTGTTCAAATGGGACAGACTCTGGTACCAGAACTGGCAGCATGGGTTTCAGGCACAAATAGCGCCAGAGCAGTTTCAGGATTGTCTCAGGCAAAATGAATAGTGAAAAGCAGTGCTGATGCTGGTGCAGGTTTAACTGGACTGGTACAGGGAACTGATAACAAGCTAGCAGCTTGCAGACTAACTACCTACAATTGTTTCTCAGGCACCTCCCAACAGGTTGAGGTGCCTTAAGTATTGAGTGCCTCTAGCTATTGGCTGGGGACACATTATGAGTGGGTGCACTGTCTCTTTAAGAAACAGTAAGCACACACATGCCCTAGAGTGCATGCATGCCCCAAGTACTCTGCCAGAGAGCCTGCATGACACACTCAGATACTGGAACACGGAAATAGCAGCAGGGCTGATAAAGATACGTATAAAAAATTAATAGCAGACCCAACAAACATCAAAACACAATTTTTTAGAGTACACATGGAAAAAGATGGAATTTCCAAAGAAATGGCGGAAAAACTTTTCCCTGAGTTTCCATTGAAACCCCATTGGTATCACATACCAAAAATCCACAAAAACACAAGGTTTTCACTGGGACCCCAATTGTGTTAAGGATTGGATCAGTCACAGAGCCCCTCTCCAAGTTTTTGGATTGGCATTTAAAACCTCTGTTAAAAACAGTAACAGCTTGTATAAAAGACACAGGAGATTTTTTAAAGATTCGGACATTGAATGGCAGCAAGACTTTAAATTAACATCAGTCGATGTAGAGAGTTTATATACTCGCATCCCACAAACAGCAGGGATAGAAGATATAAAAAAAGCCTTAAAATGATTCATGAAATGGATAATAATATAAAGTTTATAACTGAGGAATTAAATTTTATACTGACACACAATGCCTTCTCCTTTGACGATAAGTGGTACTCTCAAATTACCGATACAGCGATAGGGACACCAGTCACTTGTACATTAGCAAATCTCTTTCTAGCTAGCTTTGAGACTAATTATATTTATAGTACCGAAAACCAATACATTAAATATCTCAGTGCCTACCACCGATATATGGACAACATATTTATTGTATGGGCAGGTACATAATCAGAATTTGAAGATTGTGTAAAATATCTTAATAATAAAAATACTGTCAATATGAGATTTACCGCTCAATTTCTAAGGTGGTATTAGAATTTTTAGATGTCCATATTTACTTAGAGAATTGCAAAATAGCCATGAAAACCTTTAAAAAATTAAAGGGCCACTGTCACCCCCCTCCAGCCGTTATAAACTAAAAGAGCCACCTTGTGCAGCAGTAATGCTGCATTCTAACAAGGTGGCTCTTTTAGTTTTAGGTTCAAGTATACCCAAAATAAAGCATTTTGATACTTAGCCACAATACCGGTCTTTAGCCAGGGAGGCGGGTCCTCACTCCCCAGCTTGAACCGCTACCCTGCTGTCACTCCAATCTTCATGGGCTTTCGGCGCCGCCCCCTCAGCGCTGTTTACGCTTCAAAACCGGCGCCTGCGCTGTGTACTACTGTGCTGCGCAGGCGCAGTAAGCTCTGGCCGTCTGACGTCCCAGCCAGGCTTGCAGACTGCGCCTGTGCGGGCAGTGCGGCCACCCACCTTGGGAATCCCAGCCCCGCACTATGTGTTATGCATTATGCACAGTGCAGGGCTGGGATTCCAAAGGTGGGTGGCCGCACTGCCCGCAAAGGCGCAGTCTGCAAGCCTGGCTGGGACGTCAGACGGCCAGAGCTTACTGCGCCTGCACAGCACAGTAGTACACAGCGCAGGCGCCGGTTTTGAAGCGTAAACAGCGCTGAGGGGGCGGCGACGAAAGCCCATGAAGATTTGAGTGACAGCAGGGTAGCGGTTCAAGCTGGGGAGTGAGGACCCGCCTCCCTGGCTAGAGACAGGTATTTTGGCTAAGTTTCAAAATGCTTTATTTTGGGAATACTTGAACCAAAAACTAAAAGAGCCACCTTGTTAGAATGCAGCATTACTGCTGCACAAGGTGGATCTTTTAGTTTATAACGGCTGGAGGGGCTGACAGTGGCCCTTTAATAGCTTCAAATATGCTCCTACACTAAGATAGTGCACACCCAGATCATACAAAAAGAAGTTTGTCCTACAGTCAATTCCTTAGACTAAGAAAAATAAATAGTACTGATGCAGGATTCTTAGTACAAGCAGATAAATTAACAAAAACATCTTAGTAAAAAAAGGGTATCCTTTGCAAGTACTAAAAGAAGCAGGGAATAGAGCTATGGAAAAATGCAATCTGACCTTTTGAATAAATTGAATAATAAAACCTTAAATAATCATCCTGAAAATAGAAAATGTATCTTTACTTTCAAAAATAGCACAAATATAAGTCTAATTAAAAACACAATCAGAAAAAAATGGCACTTGATAGAAAACTATAAAGACTTAGCAGAAATAGCCAAAAATAAACCACTGGTCACATATAGAAGTAATCGCAATATAGGAGATGTACTAGTGCAGAAAAGGTTCAAATCACATACATCCACTTGGTTAAATGACACCGGTCTAGTAGGAATTACCATTGTGGCAACTGTTCTTTTTGCCAATTACGCATACAGATAAAAACATAAAATTGGGTGTGATCACACATGAGATAAAAGAGTTTATAACATGCCAAACTAAGTTTGTGGTATATGCGATTTTTTTGCCCACGTCAATTCTTCTATAATGGCAAAACAATAAGACCAATGTGTGTGAGGTTTAGAGAATAATAATAATTATGAAAGGGTCACTACATTTTATTAAACGTATCCATGAATATCACAATGCAGATCCAAATAGCAGACATTGAGCACATTATTTATCCTATACAGGGAAGAAATTATAATAAATTACTTATCTAGAGAGAAGTTAAATGGATTCTGGATACAGATGCCCAAGGTCCTCTTGGTTTAAATGATAAGCTAAATATGTTTGTGTGATTATGACATGTTATTTTCTATGTTCACATGTGATTCATTGTTGCACGAATTGTTCACTCCTCTTACCCTCGTTAAAAGGAAGTGTAGTTGAGCCACTTCGTAGTACAGACCTGAAGTGCTAGTGAAGCGTGAGATGGTCATTTTCCGTCATGTCTTTCTTTATCTTCTGAAATACCTGCACTGCAATATTAGCACTACCGCACTTTATGTAATTGTCCAAGATGTCAAGAAAATAAAAATGGACTGATTTACCTACAGAAAGGGATAGTGCTGACATTTCTTCTTCTCTTTGAAAGTTTGATACATGCCTTGAATCTTGCACCTCCCAGAAGAGTTTTGTGTATGAAGTTGTGAAATAGCTACAGTATATGGAGTATTTTGACACAAAAATAGGCTATTGAATTGGTGCCATGACACTCTTCTATGCACGTTAGAAGCATAGAACTAGTGATGAGAGAATGTGCTCGTCACTACTCGTAACGCGCTAAAGCATCAGTGTGCTCGGGTTGCTCATTACTCAGCGAATATTTTTTTTAATGCTTGAGTGGGAGCTCGAGTCCCCGCCCCACAAGTTTGGCGCTTTTTAGACAGCCAATGAACATGTGCGAATTGTCTGCCAGTCACTGTAATGCCGTAGCCATCTTGGTTGTGGCATTACTGTGATTGGCTGGCCCCATAGCATGATCAGGTCTATATAAGACCAGTGACGCTATGCTCGTACCCTGGAAACAGGTAGACTAGGGAGAGCTGCTGGTGACAGAAGGACAGAATTGTAGCTCTGTATTAGCTAGGAATTCAACCACATTTATATTTCTGTGAAGTACAACAGCCCTTCTTAGGGCTAATTATAATCAATAGTAATGCTGCTGTTAGCAGCACTTAGGGAGAGATTGTGCAGAAGGGATCATGTAGGTCAGGATAGGGTGAAATGTATGTCCTTTATGCTGCAGCCTGAAACTCATACCAAAACATGTTTTCAGGGCTAATAAAATTCTTTTTCTCCTTTATCCTGAAAATTGTTCTGAGCAGGGTAATATTATACACCATTTTTACTGCAGTTGTGCATCAAAAGTATACAGCCAGACTTGTTTAGATCTCAGTAGCATTGCTATATTGATACTACAGTCTTATAAGTCCATCTCAATTGGGCAACTTTGCCTGGCATTGTAATACTGCAATTTTTTGGAACAGTGAAATTTTATATGGCATTTAGCTTGCTACAGTTTTGCCTCAAAACTCCCCCCAAAATAAATTGTTTTGTTAAAAAAGTTGCATTGCTATATTTATACTGCAGTCTGATACATCTGTCTGAGCTGTGCAAATTTGTCTGGCATTGTAACACAGCCTTTTTAAGGAGCTATGAAGTTTTATATACCATTTATCATGCTACAGTTGGGCCTCAAAGCCCCCCAAAGAGAAATTGTTTAAAAAAATCGCATTGCAATATTTATACTGCAGTCTGATATGTCTGTCTGAGGTGTGCAAATTTGCCTGGCATTGAAATACAGCCTTTTTATTTTTCAGCTGTGACATTTTATATGGCATTTATTGTGCTACAGTTGGGCCTCAAAAGGCCAAAAAAAAGGTTTAAAAAATCGCATTGCTATCTTGATACTGCAGTCTTATATGTCCATCTAAACATCTAAAGTCTGCAAATTTTGCTGGCATTGTAATACTGCAATCATTTTTATCGTGCTAGAGGTGAGCCTCAAAACACACTCAAAAAACATTTGGTTTCAAATAGCATTGCTATATTGATACTACAGTCTTATACGTCCATCTGTAGTGGGCAAATTTTGCTGGCATTGTAAAACTGTCTGCAACATTTTCTCAGCAGGGATATATCACATAATTTAAAATGGGCAAGGCATGTCATAAGGGATGGGAAAGTGGATGTGATGCTGATGGTGAGCGCAGAGGCCGAGGACGTGGACAAGGTAAAAATTGTGCCTGCCGCGAGAGCACACATCATTTCGATTTAGCTTCCTGTCCCACTTTGTAGGGGGTGTGGAACACCACTATTGAAGCCAAACCAGCGTGGAAAGGTTGTTGGATGGATGGCAGATAATGCTTCCAGTCACTTTGCCAGCACCACCCTGTCTACCACACGGTCCAGTCTCAGTAGCCGAGATTCTGGATCACATAATCCTCACCCTGAACCTCTTTACTCCCACCATGCTGAGTGCCCGGAGACAAGTGATCCTACACTTGGACACTACAAAGAGCTGTTCACATGTTCACATTTCCATTTATAGATTCTGACCTCTTGCCCTGCTCTTTCTAACCGGGACATGAGGAGATCACATGTAGTGATGCTCAAATACTTGAGCAGCCACGATCACAAGAAGGAGGCGGTGAGTAAATGCAATTACTGTCTCAAGAGCTGGATGATGATGAGACACAATTGCCAGCAAGTGGTGTTGTTACGTCAGGAGAAGGAACAGGGTGCAGATGTGGAAGACGAGATGGTGGATGATTAAGTCACTGACCAAACCTGGGAAGGTAATGCAGCACCCCAGAGTCCTGGTCGTTGCAGTAAAATTATTCTTCCACCAGGGGGAGTGATATTACGTCTGATGGCAATAAAGGAGATCTCTTTACCAGGTATCACAAACCATACACCACACTTCACACTCCAGACCACCAGGGGGAGCCTTGCTCCTATTCACTAGGGCACTCCTCACAGTTAGGTAAAACTGGTGGTTTGGATAGAGAGTTAGTCAGAAGCTGACTGGGCTTCACCCAGGCAGTATCCAGTGAGAAGCTGGCTGGGCTTCACCCAGGCAGTCCCTGTCAGGCAGACAGAGGGGAAGGAGGAACATCACAGAGCTGCAGACAGAGAGGTCCCTGACAGGGGTGGGATCCTGTCAGAGGCCTAGACAAAAGGCCATGAAGCTGCGCCTGCCCCAAATGTGGCAGCATCCTAAGGAAGGGCACGAAAGAGAATTGTATTGTAGCGGGTGAGAAACAAAGTCATAGCACAAGGAGAGAAAACAGAGGGAGTTCTGCCCTGCAAAAGGCTGCCTCCTTCTGAGGCACAGAAGCCGGTGGCCGGAACACCGAGGGAGCAACAGTCTCTAAGCCTTGCTCCAGAGACCGGCAGGACAGTCAATTCCACGTTGGCTGCCCGACCATATACCCAGGAGGCACGGTGGCAACTTGTGGGGCTGGGGCATCGTAGGGTCGCTGTAAAAAGCCTCAGGCCACCAGTCATATGGGTTTGTCCTATCCATACCATCTGGGGGACAGAGAGGAAGACATAACATCTAGAACATCTACAACAGTTGTGAGGACCTTACCGAGAAGCTCAGCAGGGAGGTACTACAACACACAGGCGCTAGAGGAAGTCTACTGATTTCCACCTGGATAGGGGGACTCTGGATTTGCCTTCGGACCGGCTGGACTCTGCCTACCCTGTGGTCTGTACCCTGGACTGTGGATGCTGAAGCCTTCAGTAAAGGTAAAGAGACTGCAAACTTGTGTCCTCATTCTTCACTGCGCCTCACACCATCCACCACCTACACTCTGGGAAGCCCTGGGGAAACACTTCACCTGTGAGAAGGTATGTCATCTAGCTGCCATCACATCACCCCAGCGGACCCCTAAGCAGCGTCGGTCACCCTGACCGAATACCACAGGTGGCATCACAAACATTATCCCATAAAAACTCTTTCTTTTATTGGACGCCCCTCAAAGGGCCACAGACCGGGTCGGGCCACCATGACATCCCCACCGAGAACCGAAGGACCCGGTACCGAGTACCCCATTGCCCTTATGTGGGGGCGCTACAGTAACATGCAGAGCCAGGACAGCAGCGCACAGGGGGAGGGATCCGCAGCAGCACAATAGGTAGGAAGAGGCAATGGGGAGGCCAGAGAGACAAGTAGGGCAACTAATCCCCAGAGCACCAACACAGGTGAAGTTGCCAAACCAAGGTTTAGGTGTTCACGAACCTGGCGCTTTTTTAAAGACAGCCCAGTTAACCTAAAAATGGCCATTTGCAACATCTGCCATACCAGCATAAGCAGGGGCAGCAGAACTACCAGCCTGTCCACCACCAGCATGTTCAGGCACATGCAAGCAAAGCACCCGACTACTTGGGCAGAGCGCCAGGTTCCATAAATTGTGTCTGCGGGTGACACCACCACCTCTTTCCCTGTTCTACAGGCTTGCCAATCCCTTGTCGATGACGTAGGCAAAGATGCCTCCCATTCTGCACCTGTCGCTGCACACTTGCAACCTCCGTCAGCAACTACGTCCACGTCCTTGTCCCAGCACAGCATTCAGTTGTCCCCACCCCAGTCCTTGGAACACAAGCATAAATACGCAGCCAACCTTTCACAGGCTACAATGCTAAATGGCCACATTTCCACACTGCTTGCCCTGGAAATGTTACCATTTAGGCTTGTAGAGACGGAACATTTCCACAACCTCATGGCAGCAGCTGTCTCTCAGTACTTGGTCCCCAGCTGCCACTATTTCTCTCTGTGTGCCATCCCCGTCTTATAACAAGCATGTGTCCCATAACATCAGCCATGTCCTAACTAATGCTGTGACTGGGAAGGTCCAGTTAACCACAAACACCTGCACAAGTGCTTGTTACCAGGAGCACTACATTTCCCTGTTGGACCCTGGGACAGAACACATGTTACTAACACCGAGGATTGCGGACCCTGGTTCAATCAGGGTTTTCCTCACCTTCTACAGCAGTTCCTGCACCTCCTCCTCCTCCTCACCTTCAATCTTCTAAAAGTCAGCATCAGTTGCAAGCTGGAAGCACTGCAGCACTGCCTCGGCCAAGCGGCAACAAGCTGTGCTGAAGCTAATCTGCTTAGGGGACAAACTGCACATCTCTGCGGAGTTGTTGAAAGGTCTAAAAACAAGATTGATCTGTGGCTATCGCCCCTGTGTCTATTACCAGACATGGTTGTGTATGACAAGGGCCATAATCAGGTGGCAGCTCTGAAGCTTGGTAACCTCGCACACATACCTTGCCTGGCACACGTGCTCAACTTAATGGTTCAGCGGTTTCTAAAAACCTACCTCGATCTGTCTGAGTTACTTGTGAAAGTACACCACATGTGTGCCCTTTTATGCAAGTCGGCTACAGCTGCCTCTGGCCTGGTGGTGCTGCAGCAGCGTATGCAACTTACAGCTCACCAACTGGTGTGCGATGTCACATAAGAGCTGAGGAGTGTGCATGAATGTCTGACATTGGGGTTCTCCACAACTTTGAGGACTCGACCAAGATGGTGAGCAGCAATGACTCCATAATCCTCATCACCATCCCACCTCTCTGTCTACTGAAATGCTTGTTGCTCACAATTAACCCCTTTTCAATGTTGGGCTTAATAGTACACACATGTCGGAATCCCTCCCTTCAGTGCTAAGCCCACATCTTTCCTTGCACATGTCAGCTGTTTTGAACAACTGACATGTGCCTCTAACAGCTGCGGGTGGAATTGTGATTCACCCTTGGCTGTTAACCTGTTAATTGCCACTGTCAATCTCTGACAGGGGCATTTAACTCACACTTACCGGAAGAGCACTGGAAATCCCGCCCATTGGTGACCCTGTCTTGTGATTGTGTGTCACCGATGGGCTGGCATGACAAAGAGAGGTCTCCAGCAGACCTCTATGGTTGTCATAGCTGGATTTCTATGAGCGCCACCCAGTGTTTAGAGCCCAAAGCAAGTGAGCATTTCTGCTACACAGGTGATCTGATCATCGCTTGTATGTAGCAGAGGCAATCAGACAACCGCATCTTCTAGTCTCCTATGGAGGCTATTGAAGCATGCAAAAAGTAAAAAAAAATGGTTTTAAAAATACAAAAAATATATATATTCAGACGGAACCCCTGGTGGATGATTCCCTATAATGAGACAGATAGAGGCATTGTGGATGCTGGCTATGATCCAGCGGTGTCCATCCTTTTAGGTGTGCATAAAACCACGGCCCACCACAGTTTTGTGAACTTCTGAAAAGAAGGAGACAGCTGAACATAGGCCAGACAGAGTCCAGAGTAACTCTTCCCCTCAGGGGTTTAATCTGAATTACGTCACTCAGAGATTTAGATGAAAACCCTGATATACTGTAAGTGCTTAGCTAATCATGCCGGATAAATGTGATCCCAAACGTTATATAAAATGTTCCCAACATTAGCTTCAAATCAATCCACAAAAAAAGGAAGTCCCCACTCCGGTCCGTCATCCATACCTCCCAACCGTCCCGATTTCAGCGTGACAGTCCCGCTTTGGCACCGGGGTCCCGCTGTCCCGCTTCGGGCATTTAAAATCCCGAATTTGCGGCCGCCGGTGAAGCCCCGCCCACTTCCGGGACGTAGAGAGAGCCCGATTAGGTTTGTGGCTGTTTTTTTTTTCTTATACATGCTGGGTCTCCTCCCGACCGATCCCCGCCCCCGCCCCCGCCCCCGCCCCCTGTGTGTGCGGTGCTGAGGAAGAGAGCCAGCAGCGATCAAGATGAGAGGTCAGCGACTCACTACCTGAGGTGTGTGCACAGAGCTCTGGCGTCTCCTGCTCTTAGCTGCTATGCCGGCAGAGAAGGAGAGACGGGGGAGGTGCCGGGACAGTGCAGAGCTGTGAGCAGCCGGAGAAACTGAAGAGCTGCACATGGACAGATCAGCCGCCCCTGCACCACATAGGAGATTGTGTGTGTGTGTGATGTGTGTGTGTGTGTGAGATGTGTGATGCTGCATTTGTGTGTGTGTCATGTGTGTATGAGGTATCTGGTGTGTGTGATGGCTGGGTGTGTGTGATGGCTGGGTGTGTGTGTGTGATGGCTGGGTGTGTGTGTGTGATGGCTGGGTGTGTGTGTGTGATGGCTGAGTGTGTGTGTGTGATGGCTGGGTGTGTGTGTGTGATGGCTGGGTGTGTGTGTGTGATGGCTGAGTGTGTGTGTGTGATGGCTGGGTGTGTGTGTGTGTGTGATGGCTGGGTGTGTGTGATGGCTGCATGTGTGTGATGGCTGCGTGTGTGTGTGTGTGTGATGGCTGCGTGTGTGTGTGATGGCTGCGTGTGTGTGTGTGTGTGATGGCTGCGTGTGTGTGTGTGTGTGTGATGGCTGCATGTGTGTGTGATGGCTGCGTGTGTGTGTGTGATGGCTGCGTGTGTGTGTGTGATGGCTGCGTGTGTGTGATGACTGCGTGTGTGTGTGATGACTGCGTGTGTGTGATGACTGCGTGTGTGTGTGATGGCTGCGTGTGTGTGTGTGATGACTGCGTGTGTGTGTGATGGCTGTGTGTGTGTGTGATGGCTGCATGTGTGATGCATTTGTGTCAAAGCTGCATGTGTTTGTGAGCTGCGTTTGTGATGCTGCGTGTGTATGTGTGATACTGTGTGTGTGATGCTGCATGTGTGTGAGCTGCGTGCCTGTATGTCATTATACAGTATGGAGAACTGTGGCCATAATACAGTATGGAGCATCATGTGGGGTCATTATACAGTATGGGGCATCATGTGCAGTCATTATACAGTATGGAGCATCATGTGCGGTCATTATACAATATGGAGCATCATGTGCAGCCAGTATACAGTATGGAGCATCATGTGTGGTCATTATACAATATGGAGCATCATGTGCAGTCATTATACAGTATGGAGCATCATGTGCGGTCATTATACAATATGGAGCATCATGTGCGGTCATTATACAGTATGGAGCATCATGTGCGGTCATTATACAGTATGGAGCATCATGTGTGGTCATTATACAATATGGAGCATCATGTGCAGTCATTATACAGTATGGAGCATCATGTGCGGTCATTATACAATATGGAGCATCATGTGCGGTCATTATACAGTATGGAGCATCATGTGCGGTCATTATACAGTATGGAGCATCATGTGCGGTCATTATACAGTATGGAGCATCATGTGCGGCCATTATACAGTATGCATGCGGTCATTATACAGTATGGAGCATCATGTGCGGTCATTATACAGTATGGAGCATCATGTGCGGCCATTATACAGTATGGAGCATCATGTGCGGTCATTATACAGTATGGAGCATCATGTGCGGTCATTATACAGTATGGAGCATCATGTGCGGACATTATACAGTATGCATGCGGTCATTATACAGTATGGAGCATCATGTGTGGTCATTATACAGTATGGAGCGTCATGTGTGTTCATTATACAGTATGGAGCCTCATGTGTGGCCATTATACAGTATGGAGCACTGTGTGGCCATATTTTTTTGTTTATAACTATTGTATATGAAACAGTGTGATCAGCAGTGCTAAATGGGTGTGCTTGGGACGTGGATATGGGTGTGACTAATTATGAATGGGTGTGGTCAGAGGCGTGGCCTAAAATTTGCGCGCCGCAAACTTTGTCCCTCTTTCCCATCTTCAAAAGTTGGGAGGTATGCCGTCATCTGTTAGCATAAATATAGGGGGCTTCCAAGCTACTGGTAGCACAAAGGCTCTGTAAAAGCTTTATAGCTCCTTGCCCCCAAAAGAAATTCAGCAAACTCTTTGCTCCCAAATTAAAATTTCCTCTCCTTTCTGAGCCCCATAGCGTGCCTAAACAACATTTAGTTTCTGTAGCAATGAGAGCCAGCCTAATTTACGTGTGCGTGTCTCCAGAAGCATGAGTTGGGCACTACAATGTACTTATCACTACAATGTACTGGTGATTACAGCTTACTAGGCACTATGGTGGCAGTTTGCAATTTTCACTCAACAACATCCACCGCTGCTTGTTTCTGGTAAAATACCCTTGGAGTCAAAATCATCACTAACACCTGTAGATAAATTTCCAAAGGGGTATAATTTCCAAAATTGGGTTGCATAAAGGGGGATTCTGCTCTTCTAGCACTTAGAGGCTTTATATATGGAGTCTGCAAACGATTCTAGTCAAATCTGCATTCCAGGAGGCAAATAGCGCTCTGTCCCTCCCGGGTATCGCCGTGTGTCTAAGCGGTACTGTGCAGGAGTATGGAGTATGTCTACATTCAGCAGAAATTGTGGGACAAATTTTCATGCCAATTTTACCCATTTCACAGGGTGAAAATTTTAAATCTAGGGCTGAAACAAAAATTTGGTGGTAAAAATGTAATAATTTTTTCTTTACTGTCCAATAGTATACAATTCTATAACACACCTGTGGTGTTAATATGATCACTGCACACCTAAATTAATTAATTGAGAGGTGTAGTTTGTAAGATAAGGTCACTTATGGGGGTTTCTGATGTTCTGGCACCTCAAGGGATTTGCCAATGTGACATGACACCCTCAAACCAGTGAAGCAAATGTGAACACCAATATGACGCTTTTTTTTCTTTTGAACTTTGCAATGTGCCTCAATAGTAGTTTTTTTTTCCTAGATATGGGGTATCAGTGTACTCAGGAGAAATTGCACAATACATTTCGGGACCATTTTCTCCTGCAATCTTGTTAAAATTAAAAAAATTGGGGCTGAAACAACATTTTTGTGGAAAAATATATATTTTTTTTATTTTCATTGATCAACGTTGTAAAATTCTGTGAAGCACCAGTGGGTTTAAGGTGCTCATCACACATCTAGATAAATTCCTTGAGGGGGCCTAGTTTCAAAATGGGGTCCCTTTTAGAGGGTTTTCACTGTTTAGGCACATCAGTGGCTCTCTAAACGCGACATGGCTTCTGCTAATGATTCCTTCAAATTTTGCATTAAAAAGACAAATGACGCTCCTTCTTTCCGAGACCTGCCGTGTGCCTAAACAGTAGTTTCCCCCACGTATGGGGTATCGACGTGCTCATGGGAAATTGCACCACAAATTGTATGGTGCATTTTCTCCCGCTACTCTTGTGAAAATAAAAAAATCGGGGCTAAAACTATGTCTTTGAGGGAAATATTAGATTTTTTTCATGGCTCAACGTTATAAACTTCTGTGAAGCATCTGGGGATTCAAGGTGCTCACCACACCTCCAGATAAATTAGTAAAGGGGGTTTCCACTCTTTAGGCACATCAGGGTCTCTTAAAAGTTGACATGGTGTCTGCTAATGATTCCAGCAAATTTTGCATTTATTCCTTCCCTTCTAAGTCCGGCTTAGTGCCCAAACAGTAGTTTTCTCCAACATATGGGGTATCAGCATGCACATGATAAATTGCACAACAAATTTTGTAGTCCATTTTTTCCTTTTACTCTTGTGACAATAAATAAATTTGGGCCTAAAGTAAGATTTTTGTGAAAAAAGTTAAATGTTAATTTTTTCCTTACACATTCCAATACTTCCTATGAAGCACCTGAAGGGTTAATAAACTTCTTGAATGTGGTTTTGAGCACCTTGAGGAGTGCAGTCTTTAGAATGGTGTCACTTTTGGGTATCTTCTGTCATATATACCACTTAAAGTCACTTCAAAAGTAATGTAATCCCTAAAAAAATGATTTTGTTGTAAAAATGAGAAATCGAAGGTCAACTTTTAACCCTTATAACTTCATAATAAAAAAGGTTTCAAAAATTTAAAGTAGAGATGTGGCAAATGTTATTTATTAACTACTAGATTGTGGCCCGATTCTAAAGCATCGGGTATTCTAGAATATGCATGTCCCCGTAGTATGTGATTCGCGGCAGACTGTGCCCGTCGCTGATTGGTCGAGGAAACCTTTATGACATAATCGTCGCCATGGCAACCATTAGGACATCTACGTCGATACTGTGCCCTTCGCTGATTGGTCGAGGCCTGGCGGCCTCGACCAATCAGAGACGCGGGATTTCCATTATGACATCATCGTCGCCATACTATGCCCGTCGCTGAGACGCGGGATTTCCAGGACAGACAGACAGACAGACATACAGACAGACAGACGAAAAAACCCTTAGACAATTATATATATAGATTTTGCCTGACATATCTCTCTGGTTTAAAAACATAAAAATTAAATTTTGAAAATTTCTACATTTTCAACATTTTTGCCAAATTTCTAAAATTTTCACAAATAAATGCAAGTCATATCAAATAAATGCTAGCCTTCCACTATGATGAAGTACAATATGTCATTGCAAAACACTCTCAAAATCACTAGGATCTGTTGAAGCATTCCAGAGTTATTACTACATAAAGCGACACTGGATAGAATATGTTCCGCAATCCTTGTTTTTAACTTTTTGATGGTGCATCATATGTACAGTAAATCACATACACATGTTTGGTATCTCAATTAATAAATGATTTAATTTTGAAAGATTCTGGGCTTTTTATATTTTTTTTAGATATTGTATAGTCTAAACTTTGTATAGTCACCTTGTGTGGCCAATATAACATTAACCCTGCTGTTCTGTTTGGTCAAAAATGAAATTTGATATCCTACAGATTTTTTATTATGCAAATCTGAAACGTATCTATTTTCCCAATTTGAGGAGTTTTTAGTAGGAGTGTTTTTTTTGTTTACTTTTTGCTACAGGCTATTACACTTGTCCTGTTCGGTAAAAAATGACCGATGGCCTTTTATACTGATCTCCTGCCATATTTTCAGTAAAATAAAGGAGTTATAATTTCTTTTGGGACTATTTATTGCATCTACTATTGTTTATCAAGTTATCCATTTGCTGTAGGTGCATGCAGATTTACACATGCTTTCAGTACAAGCCATACACATTGGCTTTCAATACAGTTCTATGCAATTTTTTTTCGCTGTATCTTATTTACCCTGCTGTTCCTCTAAAAATAAATCAATTCAGTTTTCAAGATTGCATATTGTAAAAGAAAAGAGTTTTTTTTTTCATTTTCCTTGTGTTACTTGGTTCTATTACTGTGTAAAGCTGACCTGAAAAGAGTTCTATTTTTTATTTTACTGGAGATACAACAATGGTTTCTTACATTCCCAAGAAAATAAACAGGTCATTCTGATGAGCACGATGCACCATGACAATGCAATAAGCAATCGAGAAGACAAAAAGCCAGACATTATATTACATTACAACGCCACAAAAGGGGCCGTTGATACACTTGATCAACTAATAACTACTTATACATGCAAGCGAAAAACCAATTGGTGGCCAATGATTGTTTTTTATAATATTCTTGATGTGTCCGCATACAATGCATTTGTCTTATGGTGTAAAATAGACTCCAGTTGGAACAGAAATAAACTACATAAAAGAAGACTGTTTCTGGAAGAATTAGGAAAATCCCTTACTAGGCCATATGTTGAAGGGAGAAAATTGAATCCCAGAAGTGAAGGAGCAGCAGCCATTGTTCAAAGTATCCTGCAGCGCTCGCAAGCAAGCAAAACCACGCAAACTTTCTCCACCAGCACTGATACCGAACCAACGTCCTCCACCAGCACTGGTACCGAACCAACGTCCTCCACCAGCACTGGTACCGAACCAACGTCCTCCACCAGCACTGCTACCGAACCAACGTCCTCCACCAGCACTGCTACCGAACCAACATCCTCCACCAGCACTGCTACCAAACCAACATCCTCCACCAGCACTGCTACCGAACCAAGTCCTCCACCAGCACTGCTACTGAACCAACGTCCTCCACCAGCACTGCTGCCTGCCTAAAAAGGAAAAGATGCTGCTTTTGTCTTCCATCAAGTGACCATAAATCAAATATGACTTGTTTTATTTGTGTGAAATATGTATGTAAAAGACACGAGCATTATTATTGTGCTGAATGCATAAATAGAATAGTGTGAACCATTTCAGAAAAAAACTGAAGTTTTCATTATTTTTCTTTTTTTTTCAAAATGTTTAAATACAGTTGAATTTCATGTTATAGTTAGTTATATTTGTTATAGTTGTTTGTAGTTGTTATAGTTATCAAAGCACAAGTTAGAGCAGGCCGGAGCGAGCCGTCCCCTCCCTCCACAGACGGCGTACGTGCAGGCCGTCATGACAGGAGTTTGGGAGCAGAAGGCCTGAAGAGGTAGGGGTTAATTAGGGGAGGGGGGTTGTATGCATGAGGAGGGGGTTATAGGGTAGGGGAGGGGTGGAGCTTACCAGTTCCCGCTCTGGAAGCTCCAGGAAGAGACCATCCACAATGTCGGGCATCGACGGCGTGCTGCAGCAGCTGCGGGCGGCGGCAGAGCATCAGCCTCCAGGCTGGTTGGAATCCCAGTGGCCGGTATCCTGGGCAGCGGCAGCGGGGGAGTACAGGCGGCGTCGGGCGGTGAGTGGCGCTCCCGGCGCATACGGCCTCCGGAGTGGCTGTCCCCAGATACTCCCCATCCCCAGCGCAGGCACAGGAGCCCCTCCAGGGACCCTCCGGACCGTATGCCCGCCTGCAAGCGCCCTAGCAGGGCCCGGTCCGGGAGGAATCTGCCTGCGTGTTGGGGCCTGCGGCGGTGGAGAGGCCTGCTTCCCCCTCACTTCGGGGGGCAGGGCTTCCATGCGCTGGAACATCATCTGCCGGTGACGTCACGGCAGGTCGCCGCGGTGCAGCTCCCGCCGGGCAACTTGCTCCTGCCACAGCACAACGATGGCGGGGGAGATCCATTACTGCAGCGGCCGGCAGCGTCGCCGGGCCCTCGGGGCTGCCGGGCCCGTCCTGTGAGCCGGGATCAATGCCAGGGTTGTCGGCCGTATCCGGAAGGAGCCGTGGTCAGGGGTCCGAGGAGCCTGCATCCTATGGTGGGCCTGCGCTGGGTGTCCTTTCCCCTCGGGCCGCATCGGGATCATCAGTGGCGGGCCTGGACGGGACCGGATCTTCACGTCCTCCATCACGCGGTGAGACGCAGCCTCGCGGGGTTCCACGGAGCCGATCGGGAGGAGATGACGGCTGGACGAGCAGGATGTCTGCGGCTGGGGGGGACTTCGGCTCCCCTGCAGCCTGGTGAGCAAGACTCTATGTCTGTTTTGTTCCCGGCGCTATCTTTTTCCCCGGCAGTTGGGGTTAGTCAGGCGAGTGGGACGGCGGTTTTGGGGGAGCAAGAAGGGAGTCGGTCGGCTTCGGGGAATGAAGGGGTTGTTGTCTTGTGTCTGTGAGTTGCTTACACGATTGGGAGGGGTTAGGGCGGTGCCGTCCCCTTTGGCCGCGTGGGTCGGTCCTACGGATTTGGGATTGGGGGTGTCAGGAGGGGGTGCAGTAGCGCCCAGTAGTTCATCTGAGCCTGTGTCGGTGCAGACTGAAAAGGAGAAGGAAGGCGGGATTTGTTTGGATGATAAAGCGTGGGGTGAGGTTTATGTCTGTTTTGAGGGGCCGCTTGGGGCTCATTTAATAAAGGAAGTGAGGGAGAAGATATGTAAAGACGAATATGTCGAGATTTTTTCGCTTCTTCTGCTGGAAAAATTAAATTTGGATAAGAGCAAGAAGGAGGACAGTAAAAAAGAGGATGAGGAAAAGCGGAGGTGGCGCCTCATCCCGCAGACTTTTGTGAACTGGTTGCAGGCGTTCGCAATTTTGGCGAGCGTAATTGGCAAAAAGGCGCCTGAGAATTGTTCGGCTCTATTCTGCTACATGGATTCGATAGGTGAGGCGCACAGGGCGTATGGGGGCCAGGCTTGGCTCCGGTAAGATGAACAGTTTAGGCAGCGGAAGGCGGTTCGTCCAGCGATCCGGTGGGATCAGAAGGACATTGGTCTGTGGTTGCGGGTAATGGCGCCGATGAAATTTGGTAATTCCTTTCAAGGCGGGGCCGGAAATGCTGGCCAATCCGCGGCGCAAGGAAGTTCTTCTGGATCAGGAAGTCAGTCTGGGCAATCGGGGGGCCAGAAGCACGGTTTGTGTTGGCAGTTTAACGACGGCCAGTGCAAATTCGGGGCTACTTGTAAGTTCAAGCACGCGTGCTCGCATTGCAGTGGATCATCCCATGGCGCCGCTAAGTGCTTCAAGAAAAAGGGAAAGCCCGATGGCAATTCAAAAGGGGGCGACGCCGGTGAGGCTGGACGCAATGGTCCCCTATCTAAATGGGTTTCCTGATAGGCAAAAAGCGGAGTTGTTGTTTTTGGGATTTTGTGATGGTTTTCGGATACCCACCCCTCCTTTTGGCATCCCGCAAGTTTTGAGGAATTTGAGGTCTGCAGTTTTGCACGTGGCAGTTGTGTCTGGAAAGTTGAGCAAGGAAGTGTCGTTGGGGAGCATGTCCGGCCCTTTCCCCATTCCTCCCATCGAAGATTTGGTTGTTTCACCGTTGGGCGTCGTTCCGAAGAAGGAGCCTAACAAATTTAGGCTAATTCAGCATCTGTCATAC
Source organism: Ranitomeya variabilis (assembly GCF_051348905.1). Taxonomy (NCBI): domain Eukaryota; kingdom Metazoa; phylum Chordata; class Amphibia; order Anura; family Dendrobatidae; genus Ranitomeya; species Ranitomeya variabilis. The sequence goes on from NC_135232.1 coordinate 363,288,111, forward strand.
CCTAGGGGGCAGTCAGTGAATGACGGGATAGACCCGGAGCTTTGCTCTGTTGTTTATACATCTTTTGACGAGGCAACACGTTTGGTGCGTAGCTGCGGCAGGAGCGCGTTGTTGGCTAAGACCGATATAGAGTCTGCTTTTCGGTTACTTCCCATTCACCCGGAGAGTGTTAGACTGTTGGGTTGTTATTGGGACCGGGGGTTCTATGTTGATAGATGTTTGCCAATGGGTTGGTCACTGTCTTGCGCATACTTTGAGGCTTTTAGTTCCTTGCTTGAGTGGGTTGTCCGGGATGTGTCAGGTTTGGACTCGGTGATACATTATCTGGACGACTTTTTGTGCATTGGGCCTGCTCAGTCTGGGTGTTGTGACGTGGCTTTACAGACAATGTGTTGGGTGGCGGAACGGTTCGGCGTTCCGTTGGCGCCTGGAAAAACCGAGGGGCCCAGTACGTGTATTTCTTTTTTGGGCATTGTCATTGATTCCATTGAATGGGAGTTTTGGTTATCTGAGGAGAAAGTGGTTGGCTTAAGACGAGAGGTGGCTCGAGCGCGTCGTTTGAAAAAGTTGCCTTTGCGTGAGGTTCAGTCCCTTCTCGGCAAGTTGAACTTTGCATGCAGAATCATCCCTATGGGGAGGGTGTTTTCTCGCAGGTTGGCGGGTGCTACGGGGGAGGTTAAGGCCCCCCATCATTTTGTCCACTTGTCTAGCGAGCACAAAGCTGATTTGGAGGTGTGGGACAGCTTTTTGGCACAGTACAATGGTCGCTCGCTGCTGATGGAAGGAAGTGGTGGGCAACTCTGATTTGGACTTGTTCACGGACGCCTCGGGTGGTGTTGGTTTTGGTGCCTTTTTTGGTGGTCGGTGGTGTGCCTCCAGGTGGCTGGATGACTGGTTCGGTTCAGGGTTGGTGAAAAACGTGACGTTATTGGAGATTTTTCCTATATTGGTTGCCGTTTATTTGTGGAAAGAGGATTTGCGCAATCGCAGGGTTGGGTTTAATTGTGATAACATTGCAGTTGTTTGCGTTATCAACAGTCTAACGGCATCTTCTCTGCCAGTTATCAGGGTTTTACGTCAGTTGGTGTTGTTCTGCATGTCGATTAATGCGTATGTTACGGCGTCTCATGTGCCTGGGGTTGAGAATTCTATTGCTGACTCTTTGTCTCGATTCCAGTGGGAACGTTTTCGTGCTTTGGCCCCGGATGCGGAGGAGGCAGGGCTCCAATGCCCGCAGGAACTCTGGAGCGTGGTATCCGGGCTGCAGGACCTTTGATTCATGAGTCTTTGGCACCCACCACATGGTGTACTGGTCGGTATGGTGTGATTGGGAATCTTGGTTGGTGTCTTGCGGGGCAGCTAACATGGGTGACGATCATGTGGGGGCCTTGTTGCTGTGGTTGAGATGTGGTGCTGATGAAGGGTGGTCGACATCAAAGGTTGAGAGAGTGCAGTCAGCTTTGGCTTTTGGTTTTCAGCTTAGGGGATTATGGGATTTGACAAAGTTGTTTCTGGTAAGGCAGGCGATAAAAGGTTTTAGAAGGAATGAGGGACTGGGTGATCGGAGGCATCCGATTTCTTTTAGCCTGCTGGAGAGGGTTGGTGCGCTGCTAGGCGAGATCTGTGTATCCGTCTTTGAGGTGGCTCTTTTCCGGTTGGCATTTTCCCTGGCTTTTTTCGGTGCTTTGCGGGTTGGAGAGGTTGTGTCTCCTAACACGTACAAACCAGGGGGGCTTTTGGCTAAAGATGTGGTGCTTACTGATGGCGGTTTACAGTTTTGATTGCGAAGGTCGAAGACGGACCAGGAGGGTAGAGGCAAACAGGTAATCTTGGGTGCTGTTGTGGGTTCACTCATGTGTCCCGTTAGTTGTTGGCAAGTTTTTAATAGCTTTCAGCCTTCTAATAATAATAATAATAATCTTTATTTATATAGCGCCAACATATTCCGCAGCGCTTTACAGTTTAACAGTTTCAAACACAACAGTCATAGGTCAAAGGTTCAGCTCTTCTAGGGCTGGACCTTTGTTGTGTCATGAGGATGGGTCCTTTTTGTCCAAATTTCAGTTTGTGGCGGTTCTTAGGCGGGCATTGTCGGGGATGGGGCTGGATGCTTCCCGTTTTGTGGCTCACTCTTTTCGTATTGGGGCCGCGACAGAGGCGGCCATGGGAGGTTTGACACCCGAGGTCATACAGAGGATCGGGAGATGGGAGTCGGGGCGTTACAAGAGCTATGTTAGACCCTGATAGTTTGGGGGGGTCCACGTTGTTTTTTTGTATTTGTAGTAAAAATTTGGTGGAATCTAAGTTGTTTGTGTTTTCCAGGTCCTCATCCCCTGTTGGTTTGGATCGTCGGCCATTCATACATGTATTGGGGCGCGAGACGTGCGGACGTTCGGCGGGACGGACGCCAACTCGGGTTTTCCAAGAATGTGGCCGTGGTCAGGTGGTTGGGTTTTCGGGGATTGGGATGGAACGGGGTTTTGCAGGAGGTGCATAATGGCGCTCGTTTGGACAGGCCTCCTGACATTTTGGTGTTGCACGTGGGAGGAAATGATTTTGGGATCCGCCCCTGTCGGGAGCTGATCCGGGATATTAAGCACGACCTTCTCAGGTTATGGGTGTCCTTTCGGGATTTACTTGTGGTGTGGTCGGATATTGTCCCAAGGAGATGTTGGCGGCATGCCAGATCCGTGGAAAAGTTCAATAAGGCCAGAATTAAGGTTAATCGGGCGGTGTCTAATTTTGTGGTCAGGAATGGAGGTTTGTTTGTCACTTTGAGCTGGAAAAGGGCGTGGATGATTTTCTCCTTGGTGATGGTGTTCACCTGAATGCAGTGGGCATCGATTTGTGGGCCCTAGGTTTGCAGAATGGTATCGAAAGGGCCATAGCTGTCAAGTGTGGGGGGGTCTCGGGTATTTGAGGAGTGCAAATACCCTCATTGTGGCGGTGGGAGGGGTCCTTGGAGTTGACGCTAAATTGGCCGGGGGGATCCGTCGGGGTACGGATTTTTCAGTTGGTGTAAACTTTGGTTTCGGGTCTGGTGGTTCGGGGGCGGATCTTGGCAATGGTTGGCCGGATTCCCAGGTTTTAAGTGGACATGGTTAACCCTTCAGGGTATTTGGTGCTCCCGAGCCTGGGTGGTAGCGGCTGGGAGTAATTTTATGGTATGTTTTTGTCCACTATCTCTATTATTTATGGTTAACCACCAGTTTTGAGCTTCAAGGACTCCTCCCTACGTTATTTTACTGTTATTGTATGTTTATAATAAAGGCCACTGTGGCCAATTATTATCCAATTTGGAGTCTGTCGTTATTGGAGTGGGTCATTCGGCAAATAATATGGGGTCGTTAAACAAAAGAAGGGGAGGATTCCTTCTGGATATCGACCAATAGCAATGTCATGTAATTTCTGTGCAGAATGCAATAAGGCCGTGTAACCTTATTCAAAACAAAATAAAGAAAAATTAAGTTTTTTATTTAATTTTTTATTTGATAATGAGCAATCGTGTTCACATTACAATTTAATAATGCAACAGATATTCAAATAATACACTTAAAGTAGCTGAAACAACACTTTAATAGGTCCAGTCAAAAATGACCGGAACAGTACAAGTGTATAGCAGACCTGAACAGAAGAGCAGGGTTAAAAGTGGATAGCTGTCATCCCAGACACATTTTGAATATTATCCTCTATGGTGAAATTGTTTGTCTCTGTTCAGATTTTTTTCTGCTAAAGTCGAAATGGGGTCAACACAGAATAGTGTCCTGTTTGTGACCTGATTTTAAGGAAAATGTAATTAAACTGCCAAGATTTTACTGGAGATGACAGCTTCTTTTGCTATATGACAGTAATGTCCTGATGGCAACTCTGCGACCGAGGTCACTATAAGAATGAAAGAGATGCTGTTTTACGACAGCATCCAAAAACTTCTGGCTGCTGCCAGTAGCAGCTAATAGAGGGGAATTGGAAGTTTCACTCCCACCAATCAGATTTTGGTGTGTCATTAATGCAAAGATAGTGGCCAACCAAATTAATGTGTTTTATCATATTGCAATACAATGTAAGTCTCATTCATGAAGTGTTCAAATCTAGGTCCTTAAATCTATCTGCCAAACACAGAAATCAAATTACCATAGATGTTTTACAATGAAAAACCTCTTCAAATGAGTTATTAATACTCTTTCCTTAGCTTGTAGATGAATTATTATAATTATTATAATTTGGGAGAGATATTCTGAACTGCATGGCTCATACCCATAACCATAAAAAAAAAGATCCGATTTTGGTCCAGAAAAGTGGCACGCGTGTTATGCAAGTGTCATGCAATTTTCATGTGAGTACAATTCAATTTTTAACACCTATAGTCAAATTATGTGTGAATGCGATCCGTTTGCAACGTGATTTTAACATGAGCAATTCATTTACACATTATTTTCAAAGGAAATATTCTTCAATATATATATATATATATATATATTATTATTATTATTATTATTTATTGTTATAGCGCCATTTATTCCATGGCGCTTTACTGTGTGTGTGTATATATATATATATATATATATATATATATATATATATATATACAGTATATATATATATATATATATATATATATACACAGTATATATATATACTAGATGGTGGCCCGATTCTAACGTATCGGGTATTCTAGAATATGTAGGTAGTATATAGCACAGGCACTATATTGCACTGTGACGTAGTATATAACACAACCGACAAAGTACGTAGTATATAACAGAGCTACGTAGTATGTAACACAGTGTACGTAGTATATAGCAGAGCTACGTAGTATATAACACCGCCACTTAGTATATAACATAGCCACGTAGTGTATTGCACAGGTATGTAGTATATTGGTCAGCCACGTAGTATATAGCAGAGCCACGTAGTATATAACATAGCCACGTAGTATATTGTAGAGCCACTTAGTATATTGCACAGGCACGTAGTATATTGCACAACCACGTACTATATAACACAGTCACGTAGTGTATTGCACAGCTATATAGCATATTGGTCAGCGACATAGTATATAGCAGAGCCACGTAGTATATAACATAGCCACATAGTATATTGCACAGCCACGTAGTATATAATGGAGCCACGTAGTATATTGCACAGTCGACGTAGTATATAACAGAACCGACACAGCCACATAGTATTTTGCACAGCTATGTAGCATATAACACAGAGCACGTAGTATATTGCACAGCCACATAGTATATTGGACAGTCACGTTGTATATTGCACAGTCACGTTGTATATTGCCCAGCTACATAGTATATAGCACAGAGATGTAGTATATAACAGAGCCCACGCAGTATGTAACACAGCCCAGGTAGTATATAGCAATGTGGGCACTATATGCGTGGTTAAAAAAGACTTAAAAAATAAACATATACTCACCTTCCGAAGGCCCCTTGAAGTCCTGGCGCCTGTGTGCGGTGCACGCGGCAGCTTCCAGTCCCAGGGTTGGTATGAGCGCAGGACCTGTGATGACGTCGCGGTCACATGACCGTGACGTCATGGCAGGTCCTTCTCGCATAGTATCCTTGGCACCGGAACCTGCCGCTTGCACTGCCGAGGACAGCGTGCGACGTCAGAAGGTGAGAATAACCTTTTTTTTTTATTACGCATACGCAGCATCAATAGTAAAAAGTTGGTCACACAGGGTTAATAGCTGCGTTAACGGAGTGCGTTACACCGCGGTCCGTTAATGCTGGCATTAACCCTGTGTGAGAGCTCAGCGCTGACTGCTTGGCAGTAAAGCAGCAGCCATTTCGCTGCCATACTATGGCCGTCGCTGATTGGTCGTGGCAATGGTCGTAGGCGTTTTGCCACGACCAATCAGCGACTTGGATTTCCATGACAGACAGTGGCCGCGACCAAAGAATATCCGTGACAGACAGACAGACAGACAGACAGAAGGACGGAAGTGACCCTTAGACAATTATATAGTAGATATATATATATATACATATGTATATATATATATATACACAGAGAGAGAGATTAGATGGATAATTGATAAATAGATAATTGATACATAGATAGATAGATAGATACAAAAAGATACATATATATATATACACACACACACGTACTTGTCACAAAATTAGAATATCATCAAAAGGTGAATTTATTTCAGTTCTTCATTACAAAAAGTGAAACTCATATATTACATAGAGTCATTACAAACAGAGTGATCTATTTCAAGTGTTTATTTCTGTTAATGTTGATGATTATGGCTTACAGCCAGTTTAAACCCCAAAGTCATTATCTCAGTAAATTAAAATACTTTATAACACCAACTTGAAAAATGATTTTAAAATCCGAAATGTTGGCCTACTGAAATGTATGTTCAGTATATGCACTCAATACTTGGTCAGGGCTCCTTTTGCGTCAATTACTGCAGCAATGCTGCATGGCATGGAGGCTATAAGCCTGTGACACTGCTGAGGTGTTATGGAAGCCCAGGTTACTTTGATACCAGCCTTCAGCTCGTCTGCATTGTTGGGTCTGGTGTCTCTCATCTTCCTCTTTACATTACCCCATAGATGATCTATGGGGGTTAAGGTGAGGTGTGCTTGCTGGTCAATCAAGCACAGAGATACTGTGGTTTTTAAACCAGGTATTGGTACTTTTGGCAGTGTGTACATGTGCCAAGTGCTGCTGGAGAATCAAATTTCCATCTCCAAAAAAGCTTGTCGGCAGAGGGATGCATGAAGTGCTCTAAAATTTCCTGGTAGACAACTATGCTGACTTTGGTCTTGAAAAAACACAGTGGACCTTCACTAGCAGATGACATGGCTCCCCAAACCATCACTGATTGTAGAAACTTCACACTAGACCTTGGAAATCAAAGTCCTAGAGTCTGGAAGAAGAGTGGAGAGGCACACAATCAGTGATGGTTTGGGGAGGCATGACATCTGCTGGCTATTACTATCAGCTCACAGATGTATACTTAGCCTTTCCTGGTTATTAAAATGGGGGACCCCGGCAAAAAAATTAAATATGGTCCCCCTATATTTAACCCCTTAAGCCCCGAGGGTGGTTTGCACGTTAATGACCGGGCCAATTTTTACAATTCTGACCACTGTCCCTTTATGAGGCTATAACTCTGGAACGCTTTGACGGATCTTGGCGATTCTGACATTGTTTTCTCATGACATATTGTACTTCATGTTAGTGGTAAAATTTATTCGATATAACTTGCGTTTATTTGTGAAAAAAATGGAAACTTGGCGAAAATTTTGAAATATTCGCAATTTTCCAACTTTGAATTTTTATGCCCTTAAATCACAGACATATGTCACACAAAATACTTAATAAGTAACATTTCCCACATGTCTACTTTACATCAGCACAATTTTGGAACCAAAATTTTTTTTGTGACGGAGTTATAAGGGTTAAAATTTGACCAGCAATTTCTCATTTTTACAACACCATTTTTTTTTAGGGACCACATCTCATTTGAAGTCATTTTGAGGGGTCTATATGATAGACAATACCCAAGTGTGACACCATTCTAAAAACTGCACCTCTCAAGGTCCTCAAAACCACATTCAAGAAGTTTATTAACCCTTCAGGTGTTTCACAGGAATTTTTGGAATGTTTAAATAAAAATGAACATTTAACTTTTTTTCACACAAAATTTATTTCAGCTCCAATTTGTTTTATTTTACCAAGGGTAACAGGAGAAAATGGACCCCCAAAGTTGTTGTACAATTTGTCCTGAGTACGCTGATACCCCATATGTGGGGGTAAACCACTGTTTGGGCGCATGGCAGAGCTCGGAAGGAAAGGAGCGCCATTTGACTTTTCAATGCAAAATTGACTGGAATTGAGATGGGATGCCATGTTGCGTTTGGAGAGCCTTGATGTGCCTAAACATTGAAACCCCCTACAAGTGACACCATTTTGGAAAGTAGACCCCCTAAGGAACTCATCTAGATGTGTGGTGAGCACTTTGACCCACCAAGTGCTTCACAGAAGTTTATAATGCAGAGTCGTAAAAATAAAAAATCATATTTTTTCACAAAAATGATCTTTTCGCCCCAAATTTTTTATTTTCCCAAGGGAAAGAGAAGAAATTGGACCACATAAAAATGTTGTGCAATTTGTCCTGAGTACGCTGATACCCCATATGTGGGTGTAAACCATTGTTTGGGCGCATAGCAGAGCTTGGAAGGGAAGGAGCGCCATTTGACTTTTCAATGCAAAATTGACTGGAATTGAGATGAGACGCCATGTTGCGTTTGGAGAGCCCCTGATGTGCCTAAACACTGAAACCCCCTACAAGTGACACCATTTTGGAAAGTAGACCCCCTAAGGAACTTATCTAGATGTGTGGTGAGCACTTTGACCCACCAAGTGCTTCACAGAAGTTTATAATGCAGAGCCGTAAAAATAAAAAATCATATTTTTTCACAAAAATTATATTTTTGCCCCCAATTTTTTATTTTCCCAAGGGTAAGAGAAGAAATCGGACCCCAAAAAATGTTGAGCAATTTGTCCTGAGTAAGCTGATACCCCATATGTGGGTGTAAACCATTGTTTGGGCGCATGGCAGAGCTTGGAAGGGAAGGAGCGCCATTTGACTTTTCAATGCAAAATTGACTGGAATTGAGATGGGACGCCATGTTGCGTTTGGAGAGCCCCTGATGTGCCTAAACATTGAAACCCCCCACAAGTGACATCATTTTGGAAAGTAGACCCCCTAAGGAACTTATCTAGATGTGTTTTGAGAGCTTTGAACCCCCAAGTGTTTCACTACAGATTATAACGCAGAGCCGTGAAAATATATATATTTTTTTTTTCACAAAAATGATTTTTTAGCCCCCAGCTTTGTATTTTTACAAGGGTAACAGAATAAATTGGACCCCAAAATTTGTTGTCCAATTTGTCCTGAGTACGCTGATACCCCATATGTGGGGGGGAACCACTGTTTGGGCGCATGACAGAGCTCGGAAGGGAAGGAGCGCCATTTGGAATGCAGACTTAAATGGATTGGTCTGCAGCCGTCACGTTGCATTTGCAGAGCCCCTGATGTACCCAAACAGTACAAACCCCCCACAAGTGACCCCATATTGGAAACTAGACCTCCCAAGGAACTTATCTAGATGTGTTGTGAGAACTTTGAACCCCCAAGTGTTTCACTACACTTTATAACGCAAAGCCGTGAAAATAATTTTTTTTTTTTTTTTCACAAAAATGATTTTTTTAGCCCCCAGTTTTGTATTTTCACAAGGGTAACAGGATAAATTAGACCCCAAAGGTTGTTGTCCAATTTGTCCTGAGTATGCTGATACCCCATATGTGGGGGGGGAACCACTGTTTGGGCGCATGACAGAGCTCGGAAGGGAAGGAGCGCCATTTGGAATGCAGACTTAAATGGATTTGTCTGCAGGCGTCATGTTGCATTTGCAGAGCCCCTGATGTACCCAAACAGTACAAACCCCCCACAGGTGACCCCATATTGGAAACTAGACCTCCCAAGGAACTTATCTAGATGTGTTGTGAGAACTTTGAACCCCAAGTGTTTCACTACAGTTTATAACACAAAGCCGTGAAAATAAAAATTCCTTTTTTTTTCACAAAAATTATTTTTTAGCCCCCAGTTTTGTATTTTCACAAGGGTAACAGGATAAATTAGACCCCAAAGGTTGTTGTCCAATTTGTCCTGAGTATGCTGATACCCCATATGTGGGGTGGGAACCACTGTTTGGGTGCATGACAGAGCTCGGAAGGGAAGGAGCGCCATTTGGAATGCAGACTTAAATGGATTGGTCTGCAGGCGTCATGTTGCATTTGCAGAGCCCCTGATGTACCCAAACAGTACAAACCCCCCACAGGTGACCCCATATTGGAAACTAGACCTCCCAAGGAACTTATCTAGATGTGTTGTGAGAACTTTGAACCCCCAAGTGTTTCACTACAGTTTATAACACAAAGCCGTGAAAATAAAAATTCTTTTTTTTTCACAAAAATGATTTTTTAGCCCCCAGTTTTGTATTTTCACAAGGGTAACAGGATAAATTAGACCCGAAAAGTTGTTGTCCAATTTGTCCTGAGTACGCTGATACCCCATATGTGGGGGGGAACCACTGTTTGGGCGCATGACAGAGCTCGGAAGGGAAGGAGCGCCATTTGGAATGCAGACTTAAATGGATTGGTCTGCAGGCGTCATGTTGCATTTGCAGAGCCCCTGATGTACCCAAACAGTACAAACCCCCCACAAGTGACCCCATATTGGAAACTAAACCTCCCAAGGAACTTATCTAGATGTGTTGTGAGAACTTTGAACCCCCAAGTGTTTCACTACAGTTTATAACGCAGAGCCGTGAAAATAAAACATCTTTTTTTTTCTCACAAAAATGATTTTTAGCCCCCCAAATTTTTAATTTTCCCAAGGATAACAAGAGAACTTGGACCCCAGAAGTTGTTTTTCAATTTGTTCCGAGTACGCTGATAACCCATATGTTGGGGTAAACCCCTTTTTGGGCGCACGGGAGAGCTCGGAAGGGAAGGAGCACTGTTTTACTTTTTCAACGCAGAATTGGCTGGAATTGAGATTGGACGCCATGTCGCGTTTGGAGAGCCCCTGATGTGCCTGGACAGTGGAAACTCCCCAATTCTACCTGAAACCCTAACCCAAACACACCCCTAACCCTAATCCCAACGGTAACCCTAACCACACCCCTAGCCCTGACACACCCATAATTCTAATCCCAACCCTAATCCAAACCGTAAATGTAATTCAAACCCTAACCCTAATTTTAGCCCCAACCCTAACCCTAACTTTAGCCCCAACCCTAACCCTAACTTTACCTCCAACCCTAGCCCTAACCCTAACCCTAGCCCTAACCCTAACTTTAGCCCCAACCCGAACCCTAGCCCTAACCCTAACTCTAGCCCTAACCCTAACCCTAACCCTAGCCCTAATGGGAAAATGGAAATAAATACATTTTTTTAATTTTATTATTTTTCCCTAACTAAGCGGGTGATGAAGGAGGGTTTGATTTACTTTTATAGCGTTTTTTATATCGGATTTTTATGATTGGCAGCTGTCACACACTAAAAGACGCTTTTTATAGCAAAAAAGTTTTGCGTCTCACTCTCCACATTTTGAGACCTATAATTTTTCCACATTTTGCTCCACAGAGTCATGTGAGGTCTTGTTTTTTGCAGAGATGAGTTGACGTTTTTATTGGTAACATTTTCGGACACGTGACCATTTTTGATCACTTTTTATTCCGATTTTTGTGAGACAGAATGACCAAAAACCTGCTGTTCATGAATTTCTTTTGGGAGAGGCATTTATACCGTTCCACGTTTGGTAAAATTGATAAAGCAGTTTTATTCTTCGGGTCAGTACGATTACAGTGATACCTCATTTATATCATTTTTTTATGTTTTGGCGCTTTTATACGATAAAAGCTATTTTATAGAAAAAATAATTATTTTGGCATCGCTTTATTCTCAGGACTATAACTTTTTTATTTTTTGCTGATGATGCTGTTTGGCGGCCTGTTTTTTGCGGGACAAGATGACGTTTTCAGCGGTACCATGATTATTTATATCAGTCTTTTTGATCGTGTGTTATTCCACTTTTTGTTCGGCGGTATGGTAATAAAGCGTTGTTTTTTGCCTCGTTTTTTTTTTTTTTCTTATGGTGTTTACTGAAGGGGTTAACTAGTGGGGCAGTTTTATAGGTTGGGTCGTTACGGACGCGGCGATACTAAATATGTGTACTTTTATTGTTTTGTTTTTTTTATTTAGATAAAGAAATGTATTTATGGGAATAATATATTTATTTTTTTTAATTATTTATTTAGGAATTTTTTATTTTTTTTTTACACATGTGGAAATTTTTTTTTTTACTTTTTTACTTTGTCCCAGGGGGGGACATCACAGATCGATGATCTGATAGTGTGCATAGCACTCTATCAGATCGGCGATCTCACTCACATCGGTGCAGGCTTACCAGCGTCTGCTCTGAGCAGACACTCGGTAAGCCACCTCCTTCCCTGCAGGACCCGGATGCCACGGCCATCTTGGATCCGGGACCTGCAGGGAGGAAGGAGGTAGGAGACCCTCGGAGCAACGCGATCACATCGCGTTGCTCCGGGGGTCTCAGGGAAGCCCGCAGGGAGCCCCCTCCCTGCGCGATGCTTCCCTATACCGCCGGTACACTGCGATCATGTTTGATCGCGGTGTGCCGGGGGTTAATGTGCCGGGGGCGGTCCGTGACCGCTCCTGGCACATAGTGCCGGATGTCAGCTGCGATAGGCAGCTGACACCCGGCCGCGCTCCCCCCGTGAGCGCGGCCGATCACGTATGACGTACTATCCCGTCACCGGGAATTAAGTCCCAGGTCACCTTGACGGGATAGTATGTCATACGGGATTAAGGGGTTAATAATCAGAGAGGCTAAATGCCAGAATTGGGGCATCTTATGGATGCGCCTTTTATGGGGTGGCTGAGAGCTGATGTTTTTAGTCTGGTAGGGGGCCAATATCCATGGCCCCTTCTTAGGCTATTATTAAAAGCACGCAGCTGTCTGCCTAGCATTTGCTGGTTAATTATTATAGGGGACAGTACGTCATTTGTTTTTTGGGTCTTCCATTTTAATAACCAGGAAAGGCTAAGTATATAACTATAACTGTGAGCTGATATTAATACCTTGGGAAGTCCCATATAAACATCTGCCCCCAGCTGTCCGGTATCCCTCTGCTGGTTATTAAAATGTCGGGGGATCTCACGCTATTTTTTTCAGAATATAATTTACTACGTAGAAAAATACATGTACGGTAAGCTACACAAGCACTGTACTAATTTTATAATTCACTGACATCTATATTTCTATTGCGGTAGATCTGCTTACCCATAGGTACACAGAGGTAGAAAAAGTAACACTGTCTCTTTAAATCTTCCATTGGTTTATGATACAGGCAGCATAAACCAAGGTGAAGTGAAAATAAACACAGCCCTGTGGCCAAAACTGGAAAACAAAACAAAATGGTATACAGTCTCTACATCTGCGGGGATCTGTCCGCTCTGGAAATCTTAGCATCCACAGGTTCAGTCTTTTCTCCACAGGACACAAAATTCTAGATTTCCTCTCTCCAGCCCTGACTCTGACTGCCTTTCGAGCCCAACTATTTAAGCCCCAGACCACACACCACACTAGAGTGGAGATGAGGTGAACCCAACTCCCATCCTGTAATGAATGAAAGTGGAGGCATGGATGTTGCAGTGTACATTTGTTTATTGCTATTTTAGTGGAACCACTAGACCACAGCCCGGGGGGCTCCGAAGAGGGCATGACTATGTGAGCCCCAGAAACCCGTAGTAAGACCCCTCGAGCAGGGTCAGATTGGAATGTCTGAGGGACGCAGGTACGACCTCCAGTTAGGCCCCGGATGTGTGGCAGCTAGCCCAACAGGAACGGTGGACTGGCCAAGATAGCAGGTAGCGGTGAGTTGACCAGCACCAAGTAGCTGAGTAAGATGAAGCTGGCACTGGCAGTACAGATGTCATCCTGGATGCCGGAATGATGAGCAGTGAAGCGAGATGGGACTAGCACAGGCAGCACAAGTATCATCCTGGGGAGCAGACAGTCTGACAAGATAAACAGTGTTAGCAGGATACTGGCTGGACACTGACGGTACACAGACAGAACACAGGCATGACAGTATAAGGAACTGGAAGATAGAAACAGGAAGCACTTTTTGCACCGGCTTCTCCTCCATAGCAGCAGCGCCATAAATAGTACACACTATTCTACCATTGGTTCGGAGCATGTTTGAAAAATTAGCGATTTCTCTTTAAAAATCCAGGAGCACGCACACGCGTGCCCTCACAGACATACCCAGAGACCTGCTGGCTGCATGCAAGGCAGCAGCAGCAGGAGGAGAGCCAGGGACCGAGGCCAGGCAGTGGGGAGCGGACCGAGAGTGGAAATCCCAACAGGACCCCCACGGAGGTACGGGAGCAGGTGCTACACACCCGCTCTATGGTTGTCAACAAAAACCCATCCTTTAAACAAAAAGGCTAGTTAACCCCTCACAACACAAAGTGCTAATGGAAACTTCTGGGTTTTAAATCATTGATGCCATTAGCCTCAGTGAAACATATCTCCCTTCCAGCAGCTTGCAAGTGACTTTGTCACACTACCTATTCTATGTGTATATATCTATTCTATTCTGATCACACTGTGATTTGACTCTACGTGAATTGCCAGATTTTTAAAGGACATGGGTGTGTAAAAATCGGACGGCACTTGCATGGTCCGAGTGACGTGTGATTTTTGTTTCACACCCATTGACTTGTATTAGCGAGTCTCATCCGAGATATGAGGATAATTGCAGCATGCTACTTTTTTTTGTCATCCCGATTCGAGCTGAGTAAAAAATCGCAGATGAGCAGGGACTCATAGGTTAACATTGGTCCTAGTGCAATCTGATTTTTTAGCAGATAGCACTCTTCCGTCTTCCTTGCAGATGAGTATGAGCCTTTACTGTTGTTTTCTACTGTTGCTGAATGCAAATCCCGACAAATGCTTAGTAAAGTAAGAAGTAATGATTTATGTTACCTTGAAGATCTAACCGGCAAGTTAGCCTTAAAAATCCCTAAAAATGCTAATCTTTTATAGCTTTCACGCAGTTTGTACTTCTGAATTGTGGCACTGCTTCCCCATAATTAAATGAGAAAGAATAAGTTGCAGCCCTGCGCACAAATTACTACCCAGTGCATGCAAAATAAAGTATTACAAGTAGCAATTTATTCTATTTATTGTACAGATATTGATGTACATTGGATTTATGCTATTTTTGAGACAGCACCATGGTAACTGGTCTCTTGACAAAGGTCCCATGTCAGAGCTAGACAGAAATAGAATAAGTATAGCAGGCAGCTAGGATAAAATTCATTATAATTATTAATATTATTGTGGTCTATTTGTAAAGAGCGAATAGTTTCCACAGTGCTGTATAACAAGGCACACATTCATGCCAATGCTGAAATAAACAAAACAATGGTGCCAGGGATAAGGGGGGTCTGTACGTACAGGTGCTTCTCACAAAATTAGAATATCTTCAAAAAGTTAATTTGTTTCAGTTCTTCAATACAAAAACTGAAACTCATATATGATATAACGTCATTACAAACAGAGTGATCTATTCCAAGTGTTTATTTCTGTTAATGTTGATGATTAGGGTTGAGCGACTTTCATTTTTTAAAGGTCGAGTCGGGTTTTGTGAAACCCGACTTTGTCCAGAGTCGAGTCGAGTGCAGTCGGCCGATTATCGCTAAAAGTCGGGGATCGACCGAAACACGAAACCCAATGCAAGTCAATGGGGAAGCATAGTCGGCAGTGAGTGGAGGCCAGGAAAACACCTACAGTGCCCATTTTAATGCCAAAAACATCCATTCTTGTTTCTGAAGCTTGTCAATCTTAATTAACTTTATAATAATAGTTGTTCAATGGAACTTGGGGGTCATTTGGCAAAAGTTGTGGGGGGTAGGGCTGGTTCAAGGTTTTAGTGGGCCCAGGAATCGTGGACTACGTCACGGCGGTGGAGCAGGGAGAGGTAAGTATTTCAACGTTGCAAGTGCTGTGATCCTGAGCAAGCAGGGGGGCACACTTGTTCGCATTGGCACTGGCACAGGGCCCCTCAAAGTACAGCGGTGTGTTTGCACGGCGGGGGCGCCTCCCACCAGCAGCGACACTTTTGCGTACTCTGAGGGGCCCTGTGCCAGTGACGTCGCCAACGAGTATGCCCCCCCCACCTGATGAAGGAACCTGCACTTTCATCTGCACCTTCCTCTTTGTCCCTGTGCAAGGTGGTATAACATGCGGGAAGGGGAGCCTTACTTTCAGCAGGGTCAGATTCTGGCTGTGTAGAGTGCAAGGGGAATGTAGTGGTCTAGGTCAATGTACCAGCAGACTCATCTAGCAGTGGCTGGGCAATGGGCAGGATAAGGAGGAAACAGATATAGGGCCAAAGAATAAAGTAGGCTAAATGCAGTTCAAAATTGGTAACAGGACTAAACAGGCGGCACTGCTTTGTTCAGTGGAGTAGCAAACCCAGGAGCAGCAGACACTGTTTTAAGGGCCCAAACACACTAATAGGCCAAATGCAGTTTAATATCTGATACTTTAGGCCAAAAGCCTAAGACTGAAGCTCAGCTTTATTCAGTTGAGGGCAAACACCAGGGAGGGGCAGACACCGTTAGTAGGCCCTAACCACCAATATTTAAAAACACAGCACTTAATGAGAGCCAGAAGGTTAAAGCTCAGCTTTATTCAGTTGAGGACAAACACCAGGCAGGGGCAGACACCGTTAGTAGGCCGTAACCAAAGTTGAAGGCCAAATGCAGTTTAATATCTGATACTATCGGCCGAAAGCCAGAAGGTGGAAGCTCAGCTTTATTCAGTTGAGGGCAAACACCAGGGAGGGGCAGACACCGTTAGTAGGCCCTAACCACCACCAATTTTTAAAAACACAGCACTTAATGAGAGCCAGAAGGTTGAAGCTCAGCTTTATTCAGTTGAGGACAAACACCAGGGAGGGGCAGACACCGTTAGTAGGCCCTAACCACCACCAATTTTTAAAAACACAGCACTTAATGAGAGCCAGAAGGTTGAAGCTCAGCTTTATTCAGTTGAGGACAAACACCAGGGAGGGGCAGACACCGTTAGTAGGCCGTAACCAAAGTTGAAGGCCAAATGCAGTTTAATATCTGATACTATAGGCCGAAAGCCAGAAGGTGGAAGCTCAGCTTTATTCAGTTGAGGGCAAACACCAGGGAGGGGCAGACACCGTTAGTAGGCCCTAACCACCACCAATTTTTAAAAACACAGCACTTAATGAGAGCCAGAAGGTTGAAGCTCAGCTTTATTCAGTTGAGGACAAACACCAGGGAGGGGCAGACACCGTTAGTAGGCCCTAACCACCACCAATTTTTAAAAACACAGCACTTAATGAGAGCCAGAAGGTTGAAGCTCAGCTTTATTCAGTTGAGGACAAACACCAGGGAGGGGCAGACACCGTTAGTAGGCCGTAACCAAAGTTGAAGGCCAAATGCAGTTTAATATCTGATACTATAGGCCGAAAGCCAGAAGGTAGAAGCTCAGCTTTATTCAGTTGAGGACAAACACTAGGGAGGGGCAGACACCGTTAGTAGGCCGTAACCAAAGTTGAAGGCCAAATGCAGTTTAATATCTGATACTATAGGCCGAAAGCCAGAAGGTGGAAGCTCAGCTTTATTCAGTTGAGGGCAAACACCAGGGAGGGGCAGACACCGTTAGTAGGCCCTAACCACCAATTTTTAAAAACACAGCACTTAATGAGAGCCAGAAGGTTGAAGCTCAGCTTTATTCAGTTGAGGACAAACACCAGGGAGGGGCAGACACCGTTAGTAGGCCGTAACCAAAGTTGAAGGCCAAATGCAGTTTAATATCTGATACTATAGGCCGAAAGCCAGAAGGTGGAAGCTCAGCTTTATTCAGTTGAGGGCAAACACCAGGGAGGGGCAGACACCGTTAGTAGGCCCTAACCACCACCAATTTTTAAAAACACAGCACTTAATGAGAGCCAGAAGGTTGAAGCTCAGCTTTATTCAGTTGAGGACAAACACCAGGGAGGGGCAGACACCGTTAGTAGGCCCTAACCACCACCAATTTTTAAAAACACAGCACTTAATGAGAGCCAGAAGGTTGAAGCTCAGCTTTATTCAGTTGAGGACAAACACCAGGGAGGGGCAGACACCGTTAGTAGGCCGTAACCAAAGTTGAAGGCCAAATGCAGTTTAATATCTGATACTATAGGCCGAAAGCCAGAAGGTGGAAGCTCAGCTTTATTCAGTTGAGGACAAACACCAGGGAGGGGCAGACACCGTTAGTAGGCCGTAACCAAAGTTGAAGGCCAAATGCAGTTTAATATCTGATACTATAGGCCGAAAGCCAGAAGGTGGAAGCTCAGCTTTATTCAGTTGAGGGCAAACACCAGGGAGGGGCAGACACCGTTAGTAGGCCCTAACCACCAATTTTTAAAAACACAGCACTTAATGATAGCCAGAAGGTTGAAGCTCAGCTTTATTCAGTTGAGGACAAACACCAGGGAGGGGCAGACACCGTTAGTAGGCCGTAACCAAAGTTGAAGGCCAAATGCAGTTTAATATCTGATACTATAGGCCGAAAGCCAGAAGGTGGAAGCTCCGATTTAGACAGTGGAGGACAATTTGAATTAGGGACTGCAGACAGACTTAGTAGGCTGTCCCCTGTGGACCATGCATCCACCACATTAACCCATTGCGCCTTAATGGACACGTAATCTTCCGTGGCCATGGCTACAGGTCCATGCGTCTGTTGTCAGGTGCACCTTTGTACTCACAGATTGCCAGAGTGCATGGACAATGCGGTCTTTTACATGCTGGTGGAGGGTTGGGATGGCTTTTCTCGCAAAAGAAGTGTCGACTGGTTAGCTTGTAGCGTGGTACAGCGTAGTCCATCATGGCCTTATTAATAGTAAATAAAATATATAACTAGGCTCTATGAACTTTTAAATAGGTTCCAGGGGTACACGGGCAGCATTGGTGTGGTCAGTGGAGGAATATTGCAAGTAGGGGCCGCAGACAGGCTATCAAAGGCCTAAAAAAACAAACAATAGGTAGGCATGGCAGTTTTAAATCGGTTACATGGATACACAGGCAGGCAGCATTGTGGTCAGTGGAGGAGTATTGCAAGTAGGGGCCGCAGACAGGCTGTCAAAGGCCTAAAATAACAAACAATAGGCAGGCATAGCAGTTTTAAATCGGTTACATGGATACACAGGCAGGCACTCCAGGCAGCATTGTGGTCAGTGTGAGGAGTATTGCAAGTAGGGGCCGCAGACAGGCTATCAAAGGCCTAAAATAACAAACAATAGGCAGGCATGGCAGTTTAAAATCGGTTACATGGATACACAGGCAGGCACTCCAGGCAGCATTGTGGTCAGTGGAGGAGTATTGCAAGTAGGGGCCGCAGACAGGCTATCAAAGGCCTAAAATAACAAACAATAGGCAGGCATGGCAGTTTTAAATCGGTTACATGGATACACAGGCAGGCACTCCAGGCAGCATCGTGGTCAGTGGAGGAGTATTGCAAGTAGGGGCCGCAGACAGGCTATCAAAGGCCTAAAATAACAAACAATAGGCAGGCATGGCAGTTTTAAATAGGTTACATGGATACACAGGCAGGCACTCCAGGCAGCATTGTGGTCAGTGGAGGAGTATTGCAAGTAGGGGCCGCAGACAGGCTATCAAAGGCCTAAAATAACAAACAATAGGCAGGCATGGCAGTTTTAAAACGGTTACATGGATACACAGGCAGGCAGCATTGTGGTCAGTGGAGGAGTATTGCAAGAAGTGTCTGACACAGTTAGTACTCCCAAAAAATAAATAGATGTTAATGTCTCGCAAAACAACTATAAATAAAAAAAAGGGTGGCATGCTTAGGTACAGGGGTGGGCTCATCTGCAGAGTTTATGACAAAGTAATTTGGCAGTAAATTAGTATTTACTGGTGTCAATATAGGACACTGACCCAGACTACTTTAACTATCATCATAGATGTCAAAAAATTGGTATTGATTGTCAGTGCCAGGCATTGAATGATGTCAGCGCATAGACTAAACATTGGTGGAGCTGTGCGAGATAATTTGGCACGTGGTAGAGCACAGTTTGAGCTGGGGGGGGAACTCTCTTGTGGCCGACTGTACCGCCCCAGGGCCCCTCATGTTACAACGGTGTGTCTGACGTTGGGTGCGCACCACCACCGCCAGAGACACTACATTGTACTATGAGGGACCCAGTGGCAGTGCCGTCGACCAAAAGCGAGCACACCCACCTCTTCTGACAAACAGCACTGTAACTAACGGGTGCTTGCGCCAAGTGTCGAGAGTATGACAACGGCCCCGTGGGGGTTGTTTTCCCATTGGGGGATGTGTAAACATGTCGTATGCTGGTCAAACAGCTGCTGCAAATTAAGAGATTTTAACACTCAGTAAGACCAGTCCACAAGCAAGACCTTTTTTATAGGAAAGCTAGGTGTCAGCCGGGAAAGGTGGGGCAAAATAATTTGAAATCCAGGAGTGGTTCATTTTAATGAAGGTGAGATCATCCACATTTTGGGTAGCCAGACGAGTCCTTTTTTCGGTTAATATTGAACCAGCAGCACTGAATACTCTTTCTGATAGCACACTAGCTGCTGGGCAAGCAAGCTCCTGCAACGCATATTCTGCCAATTCAGGCCAGGTGTCTAATTTGGATGCCCAGTAATCAAATGGGAATGACGGTTGAGGGAGAACATCAATAAGGGCTGAAAAATAGTTAGTAACCATACTGGACAAATGTTGTCTCCTGTCACTTTGAATAGATGCTGCAGTACCTGTCCTGTCTGCGGTCATTGCGAAATCACTCCACAACCTGGTCAGAAAACCCCTCTGTCCAACGCCACTTCTGATCTGTGCACCTCTAACACCTCTGCCCTGTAGCCCCCTGCAGCTCATGTGAGAACCATCACCGGCGCTGTGTGCTGGGAATGCCTGAATCAAACGGTCTACAAGAGTAGCTTGTTTGGTTGCTAATATTTGTTCGAGGTTCTCATGTGGCATAATATTTAGCAATTTGCCTTTATCGCTAGGGTCAAGGATGCAGGCCAACCAGTAATCGTCATCGCTCATCATTTTAATAAAGCGTGGGTCCTTTTTGAGGATATGTAAGGCATAATCCGCCATGTGGGCCAAAGTTCCAGTTGGCAAATCTGCGGTTGTGCTGGTTTGAGGGGCAGTTACAGGCAAATCTACGTCACTTGTCTCCCTTACAAAAACAGAACCCGGCCTTGCAACGCCACTAATTTCTGTTGGCCCAGGAGAAGCTTCCTCATTAAAAAAGTACTCATCCCCATCATCCTCCTCGTCCTCCTCCTCCTCTTCGCCCGCTACCGCGTCCTCTACACGGCCCTGATCAGACAATGGCTGACTGTCATCAAGGCTTTCCTCTTCCTCGGCTGCAGACGCCTGCTCCTTTATGTGCGTCAAACTTTGCATCCGCAGACGCATTAGGGGGATGCTCATGCTTATTATTGCGTTGTCTGCACTAACCAGCCGTGTGCATTCCTCAAAACACTGAAGGACTTGACACAGGTCTTGTAGCTTCGACCACTGCACACCTGACAACTCCATGTCTGCCATCCAACTGCCTGCACGTGTATCCTCCCACAAATACATAACAGCACGCCTCTGTTCGCACACTCTCTGAAGCATGTGCAGTGTGGAGTTCCACCTTGTTGCAACGTCGATGATTAGGCGATGCTGAGGAAGGTTCAAAGAACTCTAATAGTTCTGCATATGGCTGGAGTGTACAGGCGAACGGCGGATATGCGAGCAAAGTCTGCGCACTTTGAGGAGCAGGTCGGGTAACCCCGGATAACTTTTCAGGAAGCACTGCACCACCAGGTTTAAGGTGTGAGCCAGGCAAGGAATGTGTTTCAGTTGGGAAAGGGCTATGGCAGCCATGAAATTCCTTCCGTTATCACTCACTACCTTGCCTGCCTCAAGATGTACAGTGCCCAGCCATGACTGAGTTTCTTTCTGCAAGAACTCGGACAGAACTTCCGCGGTGTGTCTGTTGTCGCCCAAACACTTCATTGCCAATACAGCCTGCTGACGCTTGCCACTAGCTGTCCCATAATGGCACACCTGGTGTGCAACAGTGGCAGCTGCGGATGGAGTGGATGTGCGACTGCGGTCTGTGGACGAGCTCTCGCTTCTGCAGGAGGAGGAGGAAGAGGAAGAGGGGGGGCGAATGCCTACAGCCAACTCTTTCCTTGACCGTGGGCTAGGCAGAACTGTCCCAATATTGCTGTCCCCTGTGGAGCCTGCATCCACCACATTCACCCAGTGTGCCGTGATGGACACGTAACGTCCCTGGCCATGCCTACTGGTCCATGCATCTGTTGTCAGGTGCACCTTTGTAGTCACAGACTGCCTGAGTGCATGGATGATGCAGTCTTTAACATGCTGTTGGAGGGCTGGGATGGCTTTTCTAGAAAAGAAGTGCCGACTGGGTAGCTCGTAGCGTGGTACAGCGTAGTCCATCAGCGCTTTGAAAGCTTCGCTTTCAACTAACCGGTAGGGCATCATCTCTAATGAGATTAGTCTAGCAATGTGGGCGTTCAAACTCTGTGTACGCGGATGCGAGGATCAGTACTTCCTTTTCCTAACAAGAGTCTCATGTAGGGTGAGCTGGACTGGAGAGCTGGAGATCGTGGAACTAGCGGTGGTGCCGGTGGACATGGGTGAGTGAGAGAGGGTTGGAGATGGTATTCTTGCCGGTGCCCTACATGCAGTGTTTCCTACTACTAACCTGGTGATTCCCTGACTGCTTTGGCCTGGCGACGAAAGCTGCACAGATACTGCAGGTGGTGTGGGAAATGGTCGGCTTACAGGGAGGGAAGGGATGTAGCGTTGCTGACTAGCTTCATTGGCCGAGGGTGCTGCAACCTTTAGGGACGTTTGGTAGTTAGTCCAGGCTTGCAAATGCATGGTGGATAAATGTCTATGCATGCAACTTGTATTTAGACTTTTAAGATTCTGACCTCTGCTTAAGGTAGTTGAACATTTTTGACAGATGACTTTGCGCTGATCATTTGGATGTTGTTTAAAAAAATGCCAGACTGCACTCTTTCTACTATCGGATACCTTTTCAGGCATTGCAGACTGAGCTTCTTTAACTGGATGGCCACGCTGTCCTCCAACTGGTTTTGGTTTTGCCACGCGTTTTTGGCCAGATACGGGCCCGGTAGATGGAACCTGTTGTGATGTTGATGCCTGCTGCGGCTCCTCCTCCTCCGCTTCAGAACTACTGCCGCCTGCACCCTGTTCCCCCAATGGCTGCCAATCGGGGTCCACAACTGGGTCATCTATGACCTCCTATTCTATGTTGTGTGCAACTTCGTCTGTGTCACCGTGTAAGCCAGTGGTATTGCGTTCGTGACGGAGCACCATAGTCTCCGCTGGTTTTGATTCTGCCTCAGTACACTGCGAGGGCAATGTTCTGATCTGAGTCAAAGGAACAGCATAGTAATCTGGCTGTGGCTGTGCATCTGTGCACTCCATGTCCGATTCAACATCTAATGGGCATAGCCTGTTAACTGTTTCACTGTGTAACCCAGGAACGGTATGTGTAAAGAGCTCCATGGAGTAACCTGTTGTGTCGACTGACGCATCCTTCACTGTTGTTTTTAGTGAAGGACACAAGGAAGCGACTTGTTCCTGACCGGGAGCATCCACTGACGATGCACTGCTCTGACATTTGGCACTTTCCGAGGAGGAGGCGAAAGAGTTAGAGGCAGAGTCAGCAATGAAAGCCAATACTTGTTCCTCCTGCTCCGGCTTCAAAAGTGGTTTTCCTACTCCCAGAAAAGAGAGCGTTCGAGGCCTTGTGTAGCCAGACAACGAACCTGGCTCAACAACTGGAGACTTAGGTGCTGTACTGCTTTTACCACGACCACCTGATGCTCCACCACCACTACCATCATTACCAGCTAACAATGACCGCCCACGGCCACGACCTCTTCCACTAGACTTCCTCATTGTTTGCAAAACGTAACCAAAGTAACGCTATTTGTTACTGTAAAACAACTTATCAGGTGAACTCAAACTTCTGTAGGATTTATATATACCGTATATACTCGAGTATAAGCCGACCCGAGTATAAGCCGACCCCCCTAATTTTGCCACAAAAAACTGGGAAAACTTATTGACTCGAGTATAAGCCTAGGGTGGAAAATGCGGCAGGTACCGGTGAATTTCAAAATTAGAAATAGATACTCCATACCATTCATTATGGCCCCATAGATGCTCCACATAAAGCTGTGCCACATATAATGCTCTGCACCGTTCATTATGGCCCCATAGATGCTCCACATAAAGCTGTGCCATATATACAATGCTCTGCACCGTTGCCCCATAGATAGCTGTGCCATATATATAATGCTCTGCACCGTTGCCCCATAGCTGTGCCATATAGTGCTCTGCACCATTGCCCCATAGCTGTGCCATATAGTGCTCTGCACCGTTGCCCCATAGCTGTGCCATATAGTGCTCTGCACCATTGCCCCATAGCTGTGCCATATAGTGCTCTGCACCGTTGCCCCATAGATAGCTGTGCCATATATATAATGCTCTGCACCGTTGCTCCATAGCTGTGCCATATAGTGCTCTGCACCATTGCCCCATAGCTGTGCCATATAGTGCTCTGCACCATTGCCCCATAGCTGTGCCATATATATAGTGCTCTGCACCGTTGCCCCATAGCTGTGCCATATAATGCTCTGCACCGTTGCCCCATAGCTGTGCCATATAGTGCTCTGCACCGTTGCCCCATAGCTCTGCCATATAGTGCTCTGCACCATTGCCCCATAGCTGTGCCATATAGTGCTCTGCACCGTTGCCCCATAGCTGTGCCATATAGTGCTCTGCACCGTTGCCCCATAGCTGTGCCATATAGTGCTCTGCACCGTTGCCCCATAGCTGTGCCATATAGTGCTCTGCACCGTTGCCCCATAGCTCTGCCATATAATGCTCTGCACCGTTGCCCCATAGCTGTGCCATATAGTGCTCTGCACCGTTGCCCCATAGCTCTGCCATATAGTGCTCTGCACCGTTGCCCCATAGCTGTGCCATATAGTGCTCTGCACCGTTGCCCCATAGCTGTGCCATATAGTGCTCTGCGCTGTTGCCCCATAGCTGTGCCATATAGTGCTCTGCACCGTTGCCCCATAGCTGTGCCATATAGTGCTCTGCACCGTTGCCCCATAGCTGTGCCATATAGTGCTCTGCACCGTTGCCCCATAGCTGTGCCATATAGTGCTCTGCACCGTCCATTATTGCCCCATAGCTGCTGCTGCTGCTGCAATAAAAAAAAACAAAAACACATACTCACCTCTCTTGCAGCTCCTCAGCGCCATCTTCCCGGCGTCTCTCCGCACTGACTGATCAGGCAGAGGGCGGCGCGCACACTATATGCGTCATCGCGCCCTCTGCCTGAACAGTCAGTGCGGAGAGAGAGACGCCGGGAAGATGGAGACAGCGCCCGGCGTGTGGAACGAGGACAGGTGAATATGCGATACTTACCTGCTCCCGGCGTCCCGCTCCTTCCCCCTGCCTGTCTTCGGTGCCGCAGCCTCTTTCTCTGTCAGCGGTCACCGGCACCGCTTCATTAGAGAAATGAATAGGCGGCTCCGCCCCTATGGGAGGTGGAGCAGCCTATTCATTTCTCTAATGAGCGGTCCCACGTGACCGCTCAGGGGAAGAGGCTGCGGCACCGAAGACAGTGGGACGTGCAGGGGGAGTGCCAGGAGCCCCGGAAGCAGGTGAGTATATAACAGTGCTCACCTGCCGACCCCACCACCGATCATGACTCGAGTATAAGCCGAGGGGGCACTTTCAGCCCAAAAATTTGGGCTGAAAATCTCGGCTTATACTCGAGTATATACGGTACCTTTATAGGTGCCTGACACTGAAAGGAAAATCAGGCCCAATGTTACACACTAGGTTTTCTGTGCCCCAATAATTTGAGACAGATGGCACACACAGGACCAGCACTCAGGCAGAAATGCCAATCTTAATCTCCCACTATTTTTTTTTTTTTTTCTGGGAGAATTTACCCTAAAAAAAAAAAATGGCCAAGTATTACACAGTGTTTTCGGTGCCACACAATGAGAGACAGATGCCACACACAGCAATGGCACGGAGGCAGACTTGCCAATATTTATCTCCCACTAATTTTTTTTTTGGAAAAGGGAGAATTTAGCAAAAAAAAAAAAAAATGGCCAAGTATTACACAGTGTTTTCGGTGGCACACAATGAGAGACAGATACCACACACAGCAATGGCACGGAGGCAGACTTGCCAATATTTATCTCCCACTAATTTTTTTTTGGGAAAAGGGAGAATGTACCCAAAAAAAAAAAAAAATGGCCAAGTAATACACAGTGTTTTCGGTGCCACACAATGACAGACAGATGCCACACACAGCAATGGCACGGAGGCAGACTTGCCAATATTTATCTCCGACTAATTTTTTTTGGGGAAAAGGGAGAATTTAGCAAAAAAAAAAAAAATGGCCAAGTATTACACAGTGTTTTCGGTGGCACACAATGAGAGACAGATACCACACACAGCAATGGCACGGAGGCAGACTTGCCAATATTTATCTCCCACTAATTTTTTTTTTTTGGAAAAGGGAGAATGTACCCCAAAAAAAAAAAAAAAAGGCCAAGTATTACACAGTGTTTTCGGTGCCACACAATGAGAGACAGATACCACACACAGCAATGGCATGGAGGCAGACTTGCCAATATTTATCTCCCTGCAGTTATCTCAGAAAAGTATGGCAGGCAGCTATAAAAACGACTGCTGCACACAAAAGTGTGGACAAACACACAAGATAGCTGTGCAGAAAGGAAGGAAAAACAGGATTTGTGCTTTGAAAAAAGCAGTTGGTTTGCACAGCGGCGTACACACAGGCACAGCAACGCAGCTATCAGGGTCAGGGAGCCTTCTAGTGCAGCCCAATGAGCTACAGCGCTGAGGAAAAAAAAATGTAGCTTCCACTGTCCCTGCAATCAAAAGGTGGTGTTGGACAGTGGAAATCGCTACAGCACAAGCGGTTTGTAGCTTTATGTACCCTGCCTAACACTATCCCTGCTTCCGAAGAAGCTGCAGCAACCTCTCCCTACGCTCAGATCAGCAGCAGTAAGATGGCGGTCGGCGGGAATGCCCCTTTATAGCCCCTGTGACGCCGCAGAAAGCAAGCCAATCACTGCAATGCCCTTCTCTAAGATGGTGGGGACTGAGATCTATGTCATCACGCTGCCCACACTCTGCGTCCACCTTCATTGGCTGAGAAATGGTGCTTTTAGCGTCATTGAAACGCGACTTTGGCGCGAAAGTCGCGTACCGCATGGCAGACCCCACACAGGGATCGGCTCGGTTTCATGAGACGCCGACTTTGCCAAAAGTCGGCGACTTATGAAAATGAACGATCCGTTTCGCTCAACTCTATTGATGATTGTGGCTTACAGGAAATGAAAACCTAAAAATCATTATCTCAGTAAATTAGCGTAGGGAGAGAATAGTTTCAGCATAGGGAGAGTGATAGGGTGTTATAGTGAGCGTTATTTATTCAAAAAAGCTCTTCTAAGAGCTGAAGATTGTGAAGAGATTACTTGTTTGTTAGGTGGGGATTTAAGTAGGGCGAGTTTTAATAGGAGGGAGGGTGAAAGGCAGGCACCTGAGTGTTCTCATTATTGCAAGTACAAGCTGCAGATCTATTTGTTTTAAAAAATAGAGTATAGCGTATACGGGTACAGATAATGTTATGTGACAATTTAGCAGGGGCAATAACTTTCATTACACTGCATTTGGAGTGTGTCGCAAGGCAATCTAAAAAACAATTTATTTTTCTATTGCTTTAAAAATGGTGTATTTTTTCTAGCAGTTGTGCAACTGCTGCAATCCATGCAGAGATAATCAAACGTCACAATTTAGCAGTGGCAATCATTTTCTATTGGTTTAAAAAATAGTGTATCTTTATCTAGCCGCTGGCCGAGTGATGCAATCCTGGTAGAGATAATCTTACGTGACTTAACAGTAGCAATTTTCATTACTCCACTGTTGGAGTGTGTCAGCAAGGCAATCAATAGGGAGTTTCACCATTGCACAATGTGCCAAGTTTTCACAAAGTACAAAACATTAGCCATGTGGGGTATACATACATGACCATTAAGTATTTGTTGCCGAAGCAGGAGGAAGAGGAGGAGATGCTTTCCTGAGCAAAATGGGTTTGGATAGTAAGGGATGGATGTTAAGACAAGTTCCCCAAAAACCCATTTGGGCTGCTTTTACATTACATTGCTTTCATCCATAGGGCTTACAAAGTCTGAGGAAATCCATCCCTGGTCCAGTTTTAGAAGAGTCAGCCTTTCTGCATTTTCCATTGACAGGTGTGTGCGCCTATCCGTTATTATTGCACCAGCTGAAATAAAATCCCGCTCAGACAACACACTTGCTGCAGGGCATGGCAGCACCTCCAAAGCATACAAGGAGAGGTTAGGCCAAACGTGGAGCTTGGACAACCAATAGTTAAAGGTCACTGAAGAATAAGAAAGGACACTGGTATGGTCACTTAAGTAGTCCTTCACTGTCTTGGTCAACTTCTCCCTCCTTGTCATAGTTACACCCACAGATAGTCCTTGCTGATGTCACGGTCTCATAAACATTGCCCAGTTGATGGACATTTTCCCCCCTGAGATGCACCTGGTGTGCATGGCCCTTCCCTGTAATTCTTGTGGGTGAAAAGAGCCAGTACCTCTGCCAGCAGCGTTGTCTGAGGGTAAACTTTTTAGCAAGTCTATCTGGAATGCATGCACTGAAAATGGCACATCTGCCTCCAACATGAGAGAAGGAAATTTCTCCTTGTACTGTGGGTCAAGAAATGTGCACAGCCAGTATTTCATGTTGGACAAAATGTCTTTAATGCGATGGTCTTGAGAAAGGCATCTGGACATGAACTCTGCCATGTGTGGCAGACTATAAAGAGTCAAATGTTCATTGTCCTCACCAGGAAGAACACTAACCATCCTCTCCTCCTCATGACACATAACCTCCTCATCTTCAGGCCATCCATGCTAGATAGGCGTGAAGCTGGGATTGTGAAGCCCTTCTGTAGCGCAGACCAAAATCTCCTGCTTCTCCTATTGTTCCTCATCATCACCCAATGTCGCTAGAGAATATTGCGTGAGGCTGGACTGTGTGGTATCAGCCACTGCAAAATCTTGATCCATAGCCACATGCTCAGCATTCAAATCTTCCTCTGAGAGTTTGCAGCGAACGTTTTAATAGACAGAGCAGCAGGATGGTTATGCTGACAATAGCGTCAGTAGGGCTCACCATCTTTGTGCAGTACTCAAAGTTTTAAAGAACCTCACATATGTCATCAATCCACATCCACTCAGCAGCTGTTATGTGTGGGGGCTGAGTGTTACTCTGACGGGCATTGAAAAGCTGGAATTCAGACACCGTTCTCTGCTGCTCACTAAGCCTTGCCAACATATGAACCGCCTACCGCCTCAAAACATTTATCTGACTATCCCTGTGTTGCCCATTCAAAATTTTCTTCAGAACCAGGATCCTTGTATCATGTTCTCACTTGCTTTATGCATTAAATAGCCCTCTGTGTCTGTATTTTTACACATACTGGTTGTTAAACAGTTCATGCAGCTTTACATGAACACCCGATTTATTAAATTATGGCCGGTCAGAGCAATGAAAGCCAATTTTTACCAGGCAGCTTTCGTGTCTCCCCTAATTCCTCATAGATTGAAAGCTTGGGAACAGGTCTTTGACTCTTCTTCGTATCTATTGTTTATGTGATTATTGTTATTTTGTAATGTCTTTTATTGTCTGTACAAGTCCCCTCTAAAATTTAAGGTGCTGTGGAACATGTTGGCGCTATAGAAATAAAATTATTATTTATTATTATTATGAAAGGTTTAATTACAGAGTGTGGGCAGGTCACAAATCAGTCCGTGAGGAGGCAAATTAAAGAGCTGCTGCAGCAAAGCTAGTCTGGTGAAAGCCTAAGATGACTTTTGGAAATGTGCACTGACAAGCCGTACAATGGCAAGTAGGTCCAGCACGTCAAGGTATATTTTTCAAAAATGCTGTACAACCAAGTTCAGCACTTGGGCCATGCATGTTTACCAGCTTGCCAAGCCACCACCAAGTTACAGCCATTATCGCACACAACCAGACTTGGTTGGAGGTTCAGCGGGGAGAGCCACTGATCAGTCTGTTCTTTTATCCCCTTCAACAGCTCGGCTGCATTGTGAGCTTTATCACCTAAACAGATGAGCTTAAGCAGCACATGCTGCCACTTCGCCAAGGCAGTGCTGCAGCCCTCCCAGCTGGGTAGTGATGAGGAGGATAGAGGTGAGGAGAAGGAGGAGGAGGAGAGACATGAACTGTAAAATGAGGAGACCGAAACCCTGATGGAAGTTGGGATTGCTATTCTTGCTGTGGGTAAGATGTGTGATGTCCCAGCCTCTGACTCTGATACAGACTCCACCAGGTTCAGCCAGTGTGCCATAAGAGAAATGTAGCATCACTGTCCACAAGAACTTGCCCACGAGTCTGTGGTAAAGTAGACCTTTCCTGTAACTGTGTTGGCCAGAGCACAGCTGATATTGTGTAACATGTGCTTATGTAATGCGTTGACAGCACACCGGGAAAAATAGTGTCGAATGGGAATCAAGTGCGATGTTGCTGCCACCACCAAGAGGTCACGGAAAAACTCAATTCACACAAGTCGAAACGGCAAAATTTCCAGGGCTACCAATCTAGCAATGTTGGTGTTTGGCCTGTGGGTGGGTGGACATTTTGGATTTCTGTTAAATGTCTGGGGCAGGGACAAGTGAATGCTACGCTGGGACAACGAACAGGACGTGGTTACTGACTGTTTTGTCTGTGCAACTGCAGGTTGTGGGCAGGAGGTATCAGTACCTGCTTGATAGACAGCAAATTGGGAAGACCATAGCACATTAAAAGGGGCAGTTGTTTCACCATCAGACAAAGATTTTGTACAAAGGCGTTCTGCCTACCTACTTGGGTGATTCACTGCCATGTGCTTTTACGTGCTGGTGGTGCTCAGGTTGGCAGTGTTTTTGCCTCTTTTTAGCTTGGTTTGGCAGATGCTGCAAATTACAGTTGTTTTGTCTGAAGGACTTTTAGAACAAAAAATTCCATACAGGGGAACAATGCACCCTTGGCTTGCTATCTAGCCGAGTGGGGGGGGGGGCTGTGTGGAACCGTTAACCGAGTTCTCCGTTTGGTCAAACCACTATCTGTTCTTGCCTGTTTTCTTGCTACAGATCCATCCCTCTCTGCACTTCTGTGCTTGCTAGGTTTTCCAACATGCCAGGTTGGATCAGTGGCCTCATCATCGACCACGCCATCTTCCAATTCCTCAATCTGATCCTCCTTCTGAGTTGTGAATGCTGACCTAATGGCAACTGTGTGTCATGATTATCCTCCATTTCTTCAGACATAAATTGACCTTCCCCAACATGGCTTTCTCCTGACTGTGGGTGCCCAAATGTTTGGGTGTCACTGCACCTCCTCATGACCCTCTTTAACCCCTTAATCCCATATGATGTACTATCCCATCGAGGTGACCTGGGATTTAATTCCCAGTGACGGGATAGTATGTCATATGCGATCGGCTGCGCTCACGGGGGGAGCTCGGCCGACCGCGGCCGGGTGTCAGCTGACAATCACAGCTGACATCCGGCACTATGTGCCAGGAGCAGTCACGGACCGCCCCCGGCACATTAACCCCGGCACACTGCGATCAAACATGATCGCAGTGTTCCGGCGGTATAGGGAAGCATCGCGCAGGGAGGGGGCTCCCTGCGGGCTTCCCTGAGACCCCCGGAGCAACGCGATGTGATCACGTTGCACCGAGCATCTCTTACCTCCTATGCCTGCAGGCCCCGGATCCAAAATGACCGCGGGGCTGCATCCGGGTCCTGCAGGGATTACTTCCGGGTCCAGCGCAGGCGCTGGTAAGCCTGCAGCGCTGTCAGTCAGATCGCTGATCTGACAGAGTGCTGTGCAAACTGTCAGATCAGCGATCTGTGATGTCCCCCTGGGACAAAGTAAAAAAGTAAAAAAAAAATTCCACATGTGTAAAAAAAAAAAAAAAATTCCTAAATAAAGAAAAAAAAATATTCCCATAAATACATTTCTTTATCTAAATAAAAAAAAAAAACAATAAAAGTACACATATTTAGTATCGCCGAGTCCGTAACGACCCAACCTATAAAACTGTCCCACTAGTTAACCCCTTCAGTGAACACCGTAGGAAAAAAAAAAAAAAACGAGCCAAAAAACAACGCTTTATTATCATACCGCTCAACAAAAAGTGGAATAACACGCGATCAAAAATACAGATATAAATAACCATGGTATCACTGAAAATGTCATCTTGTCCCGCAAAAAACAACCTGCCATACAGCATCATAAGCAAAAAAATAAAAAAGTTATAGTCCTCAGAATAAAGTGGGCCAAAATAATTATTTTTTCTATAAAATAGCTTTTATCGTATAAAAGCGCCAAAACATAAAAAAATGATATAAATGAGATATCGCTGTAATCGTACTGACCCGAAGAATATAACTGCTTTATCAATTTTACCAAACTTGGAATGGTATAAACGCCTCCCCCAAAAGAAATTCATGAATAGCTGGTTTTTGGTCATTCTGACTCACAAAAATCAGAATAAAAAGTGATCAAAAAATGCCATGTGCCCGAAAATGTTAACAATAAAAACGTCAACTCGTCCCGCAAAAAACAAGACCTCACATGACTCTGTGGACCAAAATATTGAAAAATTATAGGTCTCAAAATGTGGAGACGCAGAAACTTTTTTGCTATAAAAAGCGTCTTTTAGTGTGTGACAGCTGCAAATCATGAAAATTCGATATAAAAAAACGCTATAAAAGTAAATCAAACCCCCCTTCATCACCCCCTTAGTTAGGGAAAAATGATAAAATAAAAAAATGTATTTATTTCCATTTTCCCATTAGGATTAGGGCTAGGGTTAGGGTTAGGGCTAGGGTTAGGGTTAGGGTTAGGGTTAGGGCTAGGGTTAGGGTTAGGGTTAGGGCTAGGGTTAGAGTTAGGGCTAGGGTTAGGGCTAGGGTTAGGGTTAGGGCTAGGGTTAGGATTAGGGTTAGGGTTAGGGTTAGGGCTAGGGTTAGGGTTAGGGCTAGGGTTAGGGCTAGGGCTAGGGTTAGGGTTGGGGCTAGGGTTGGAGCTAAAGTTAGGGTTAGGGTTGGGGCTAAAGTTAGGGTTAGGGTTGGGGCTAAAGTTAGGGTTAGGGTTTGGATTACATTTATGGTTGGGATTAGGGTTAGGGGTGTGTCAGGGTTAGGGGTGTGGTTATGGTTGCTGTAGGGATTAGGGTTAGGGGTGTGTTTGGATTAGGGTTTCAGGTAGAATTGGGGAGTTTCCACTGTTCAGGCACATCAGGGGCTCTCCAAACGCAACATGGCGTCCCATCTCAATTCCAGTCAATTTTGCATTGAAAAGTAAAAAGGCGCTCCTTTCCTTCCGAGCTCTGCCATGCGCCCAAACAGTGGTTTACCCCCACATATGGGGTATCAGCGTACTCAGGACAAACTGTACAACAACTTTTGGTGTCTATTTTCTCCTGTTAACCTTGGTAAAATAAAACAAATTGGAGCTGAATTAAATTTTGTGTGAAAAAAAGTGAAATGTTCATTTTTATTTAAACATTCCAAAAATTCCTGTGAAACACCTGAAGGGTTAATAAACTTCTTGAATATGGTTTTGAGCACCTTGAGGGGTGCAGTTTTTAGAATGGTGTAACACTTGGGTATTTTCTATCATATAGACTAGGTTTGAGCGAAACGGATCGTTCATTTTCATATGTCGCCGACTTTTGGCAAAGTCGGCGTCTCATGAAACCCGACCCGATCCCTGTGTGGGGTCGGCCATGCGGTACACGACTTTCGCGCCAAAGTCGCGTTTCAATGACGCTAAAAGCGCCATTTCTCAACCAATAAAGGTGGACGCAGAGTGTGGGCAGCGTGATCACATAGATCTCAGTCCCCACCATCTTAGAGAAGGGCATTGCAGTGATTTGCTTGCTTTCTGCGGCGTCACAGGGGCTATAAAGGGGCTTTCCCGCCGACCGCCATCTTACTGCTGCTGATCTGAGCGTAGGGAGAAGTGCCGCTTCGTCAGAAGCAGGGATAGTGTTTTGCAGGGTACATTCACCCCCAAACCGCTTGTGCTGTAGCGATTTCAACTGTCCAACACCACCTTTTGTTTGCAGGGACAGTGGAAGCTACATTTTTTTTCCTCAGTGCTGTAGCTCATTGGGCTGCCCTAGAAGGCTCCCTGATAGCTGCGTTGCTGTGTGTGTACGCCGCTGTGCAAACCAACTGCTTTTTTCAAAGCACAAATCCTGTTGTTCCTTCCTTTCTGCACAGCTATCTTGTTTGTTTGTCCACACTTTTATGTGCAGCAGTCCTTTTTATAGCTGACTGCCATACTTTTCTGAGATTACTGCAGGGAGATAAAGATTGGCAAGTCTGCCTCTGTGCCAGTGCTGTGTGTGGCATCTGTCTCTCATTGTGTGCCACCAAAAACCAGTGTGTAATTCTGGGCCATTTTTTTTTTTTTTGTAAATTCTCCCTGTAAAAAAATAAATAATTAGTGGGACATAAAGATTGGCAAGTCTGCCTCTGTGCCAGTGCTGTGTGTGGCATCTGTCTCTCATTGTGTGCCACCGAAAACCAGTGTGTAATACTGGGCCATTTTTTTTTTTTTTGTAAATTCTCCCTGTAAAAAAATAAATAAATAGTGGGACATAAAGATTGGCAAGTCTGCCTCTGTGCCAGTGCTGTGTGTGGCATCTGTCTCTCATTGTGTGCCACCGAAAACCAGTGTGTAATACTGGGCCATTTTTTTTTTTTTTTGTAAATTCTCCCTGTAAAAAAAAAAAAAATAGTGGGAGATAAAGATTGGCAATTCTGCCTCTGTGCCAGTGCTGTGTGTGGCATCTGTCTCTCATTGTGTGCCACCGAAAACCAGTTTGTAATACTGGGCCATTTTTTTTTTTGTAAATTCTCCCTGTAAAAAAAAAAAAAATTGTGGGAGATAAAGATTGGCAAGTCTGCCTCTGTGCCAGTGCTGTGTGTGGCATCTGTCTCTCATTGTGTGCCACAGAAAACCAGTGTGTAATACTGGGCCATTTTTTTTGGGGGGGTAAATTCTCCCTGAAAAAAAAAATAGTGGAAGATTAAGATTGGCATTTCTGCTTGCGTGCCGGTCGTGTTTGTGCCATCTGTCTCAAATTATTGGGGCACAGAAAACCTAGTGTGTAACATTGGGCCTGGTTTTCCTTTCAGTGTCAGCTGTTATGATCCTAGTGGCTGAGGATCACCAAACGGACTAGCTAAGTTAATGAACATAGACACGAGCTCTAGGGAGGTGGTAACTGGACTGACCGCAAACCTGATCCTAACCAACACACTAAAGGTAGCCGGTGAACGTGCCTAAAAATCCTGGACGTCTCGACGCAGCCTGAGAAACTATCTACTCCTGGAAGGAAAATAAGACCTCACTTGCCTCAAGAGAAATCACCCCAAAGATATAGGAAGCCCCCAACAAATAATAACGGTGAGGTAAAGGGAAAACACAAACGTAGAAATGAAAACAGATTCAGCAAATGAGGCCCGCTAATACTAGATAGCAGAAGACAGATAGGAACTGTGCGGTCAGTAAAAAACCCTATGCAAAATATCCACGCTGAGAATACAAGAACCCCCACACCAACTAACGGTGTGAGGGGAGAAACTCAGCCCCCTAGAGCTACCAGCAAGCAAGGAAATCACATATTAGCAAGCTGGACAAGAAACAAAAATAAACCAAGAAACATATGACCACTGATGGTCAAAAAATGAACCAAGCAAAACTTAGCTTCTCTTGAAGAGACTGATAATGAAGGACTGCAGGGGAGTTCCAAAATAGCACTGAAGACATTGACAGCAGGCAACAACTGAGAGTCCAGGTGAACTAAATAGGAACCAGCTAACAGATAACGAGACAGCTGATCCAGCCTCAGACCTGCAGAATGACACAAAGAACCACCAGAGGGAGCCCAAAGACAGCACTCACACAGTACCAGTTGTGACCACAAGAGGGAGCCCAAAAACAGAGTTCACAACAGTCAGCCACCTATAAAGGTGTATATAAATCCTACAGAGGTTAGAGTTCACCTTATAAGTTGTTTTATAGTAACAAATACCGTTACTTTGGTTACGTTTTGCAAACAATGAGGAAGTCTGGTGGACGAGGTCGTGGCCGTGGGCGGTCATTGTCAGCTGGTAATGATGGTAGTGGTGGTGGAGCATCAGGTGGTCTTGGTAAAAGCAGTACAGCACCTAAGTCTCGAGTTGTTGAGCCAGGTTCGTTGTCTGGCTACACAAGGCCTCGAACGCTCCCTTTTCTGGGAGTAGGAAAACCGCTTTTAAAGCCGGAGCAGCAAGAACAATTTTTGGCTTTCCTTGCTGACTCAGCCTCTAGCTCTTTTGCCTCCTCTTCTGAAAGTGCAAAATGTAAAAGCAGCGCATCATTAG
The DNA here is from genome assembly GCF_051348905.1 of Ranitomeya variabilis. Lineage (NCBI taxonomy): Eukaryota > Metazoa > Chordata > Amphibia > Anura > Dendrobatidae > Ranitomeya > Ranitomeya variabilis. Next base: position 363,324,411 of record NC_135232.1, read on the forward strand.
TGGATGTTCACGGTCAGGGACAAGTCGCTTCCTTGTCTTCTTCACCCAGAACAAGAGAGAAGGATGCGTCAGGAGACACAACGGGTTACTCCATGGAGCTCTTTACACATACCGTTCCTGGGTTAGACAGTGAAACAGTTAACAGGCCATGCCCATTAGAAGTTGAATCGGACATGGAGTGCACTGATGCACAGCCACAGCCAGATTACTATGCTGTTCCTTTGACTCAGACCAGAACATTGCCCTCGCAGTGTACTGAGCCAGAATCAAACCCAGCTGAGACTATGGTGCCCCGTCACGAACGCTCTACCACCGGCTTACACGGTGACACAGACGAAGTTGCACATGAGATAGAAGAGGAGGTCATAGATGACCCAGTTGTTGACCCCGATTGGCAGCCATTGGGGGAACAGGGTGCAGGCGGCAGTAGTTCTGAAGTGGAGGAGGAGGAGGAGCCGCAGCAGGCATCAACATCACAACAGGTTCCATCTGCCGGGCCCGTATCTGGCCAAAAGCGGGTGGCAAAACCAAAACCAGTTGGAGGACAGCGTGGCCTTCCAGTTAAAGAAGCTCAGTCTGCAATGCCTGAAAAGGTATCCGATAGTAGAAAGAGTGCAGTCTGGCATTTTTTTAAACAACATCCAAATGATCAGCGCAAAGTCATCTGTCAAAAATGTTCAACTACCTTAAGCAGAGGTCAGAATCTTAAAAGTCTAAATACAAGTTGCATGCATAGACATTTATCCACCATGCATTTGCAAGCCTGGACTAACTACCAAACGTCCCTAAAGGTTGCAGCACCCTCGGCCAATGAAGCTAGTCAGCAACGCTACATCCCTTCCCTCCCTGTAAGCCGACCATTTCCCACACCACCTGCAGTATCTGTGCAGCTTTCGTCGCCAGGCCAAAGCAGTCAGGGAATCACCAGGTTAGTAGTAGGAAACACTGCATGTAGGGCACCGGCAAGAATACCATCTCCAACCCTCTCTCACTCACCCATGTCCACCGGCACCACCGCTAGTTCCACGATCTCCAGCTCTCCAGTCCAGCTCACCCTACATGAGACTCTTGTTAGGAAAAGGAAGTACTCATCCTCGCATCCGCGTACACAGGGTTTGAACGCCCACATTGCTAGACTAATCTCATTAGAGATGATGCCCTACCGGTTAGTTGAAAGCGAAGCTTTCAAAGCGCTGATGGACTACGCTGTACCACGCTACGAGCTACCCAGTCGGCACTTCTTTTCTAGAAAAGCCATCCCAGCCCTCCAACAGCATGGTAAAGACCGCATCGTCCATGCACTCAGACAGTCTGTGACTACAAAGGTGCACCTGACAACTGATGCATGGACCAGTAGGCATGGCCAGGGACGTTACGTGTCCATCACGGCACACTGGGTGAATGTGGTGGATGCAGGCTCCACAGGGGACAGCAATATTGGGACAGTTCTGCCTAGCCCACGGTCAAGGAAAGAGTTGGCTGTAGGCGTTCGCCCCCCCTCCTCCTCTTCCTCCTCCTCCTGCAGAAGCGAGAGCTCATCCACAGACCGCAGTCGCACATCCACTCCATCCGCAGCTGCCACTGTTGCACACCAGGTGTGCCATTATGGGACAGCTAGTGGCAAGCGTCAGCAGGCTGTATTGGCAATGAAGTGTTTGGGCGACAACAGACACACCGCGGAAGTTCTGTCCGAGTTCTTGCAGAAAGAAACTCAGTCATGGCTGGGCACTGTACATCTTGAGGCAGGCAAGGTAGTGAGTGATAACGGAAGGAATTTCATGGCTGCCATAGCCCTTTCCCAACTGAAACACATTCCTTGCCTGGCTCACACCTTAAACCTGGTGGTGCAGTGCTTCCTGAAAAGTTATCTGGGGTTACCCGACCTGCTCCTCAAAGTGCGCAGACTTTGCTCGCATATATGCCGTTCGCCTGTACACTCCAGCCGTATGCAGAACTATCAGCGTTCTTTGAACCTTCCTCAGCATCGCCTAATCATCGACGTTGCAACAAGGTGGAACTCCACACTGCACATGCTTCAGAGAGTGTGCGAACAGAGGCGTGCTGTTATGTATTTGTGGGAGGATACACGGGCAGGCAGTTGGATGGCAGACATGGAGTTGTCAGGTGTGCAGTGGTCGAAGCTACAAGACCTGTGTCAAGTCCTTCAGTGTTTTGAGGAATGCACACGGCTGGTTAGTGCAGACAACGCAATAATAAGCATGAGGATCCCCCATCCCCCTAATGCGTCTGTGGATGCAAAGTTTTACGCACATAAAGGAGCAGGCGTCTGCAGCCGAGGAAGAGGAAAGCCTTGATGACAGTCAGTCATTGTCTGGTCAGGGCCGTGTAGAGGACGCGGTAGCGGGCGAAGAGGAGGAGGAGGACGAGGAAGATGATGAGGATGAGTACTTTTTTAATGAGGAAGCATCTCCTGGGCCAACAGAAATTAGTGGCGTTGCAAGGCCGGGTTCTGTTTTTGTAAGGGAGACAAGTGACGTAGATTTGCCTGTAACTGCCCCTCAAACCAGCACAACCGCAGATTTGCCAACTGGAACTTTGGCCCACATGGCGGATTATGCCTTACGTATCCTCAAAAAGGACCCACGCATTATTAAAATGATGAGCGATGACGATTACTGGTTGGCCTGCATCCTTGACCCTCGCTATAAAGGCAAATTGCAAAATATTATGCCACATGAGAACCTTGAACAAATATTAGCAACCAAACAAGCTATTCTTGTAGACCGTTTGATTCAGGCATTCCCAGCACACAGCGCCGGTGATGGTTCTCACACGAGCTGCAGGGGGCTACAGGGCAGAGGTGTTAGAGGTGCACAGATCAGAAGTGGCGTTGGACAGAGGGGTTTTCTGACCAGGTTGTGGAGTGATTTCGCAATGACCGCAGACAGGACAGGTACTGCAGCATCTATTCAAAGTGACAGGAGACAACATTTGTCCAGTATGGTTACTAACTATTTTTCAGCCCTTATTGATGTTCTCCCTCAACCGTCATTCCCATTTGATTACTGGGCATCCAAATTAGACACCTGGCCTGAATTGGCAGAATATGCGTTGCAGGAGCTTGCTTGCCCAGCAGCTAGTGTGCTATCAGAAAGAGTATTCAACGGGGCCGTTGTCTCACTCTCGACACTTGGCGCAAGCACCCGTTAGTTACAGTGCTGTTTGTCAGAAGAGGTGTGTGTGCTCGCTTTTGGTCGACGGCACTGCCACTGGGTCCCTCATAGTACAATGTAGTGTCTCTGGCGGTGGTGGTGCGCACCCAACGTCAGACACACCGTTGTAACATGAGGGGCCCTGGGGCGGTACCGCCGGCCACAAGAGAGTTCCCCTCCCCCAGTTCAAACTGTGCTCTACCACGTGCCAAATTATCTCGCACAGCTCCACCAATGTTTAGTCTATGCGCTGACATCATTCAATGCCTGGCACTGACAATCAATACCAATTTGTTGACATCTATGATGATAGTTAAAGTAGTCTGGGTCAGTGTCCTATATTGACACCAGTAAATACTAATTTACTGCCAACTTACTTTGTCATAAACTCTGCAGATGAGCCCACCCCTGTACCTAAGCATGCCACCCTTTTTTTTATTTATAGTTGTTTTGCGAGACATTAACATCTATTTATTTTTTGGGAGTACTAACTGTGTCAGACACTTCTTGCAATACTCCTCCACTGACCACAATGCTGCCTGCCTGTGTATCCATGTAACCGATTTTAAACTGCCATGCCTGCCTATTGTTTGTTATTTTAGGCCTTTGATAGCCTGTCTGCGGCCCCTACTTGCAATACTCCTCCACTGACCACAATGCTGCCTGGAGTGCCTGCCTGTGTATCCATGTAACCTATTTAAAACTGCCATGCCTGCCTATTGTTTGTTATTTTAGGCCTTTGATAGCCTGTCTGCGGCCCCTACTTGCAATACTACTCCACTGACCACAATGCTGCCTGGAGTGCCTGCCTGTGTATCCATGTAACCGATTTTAAACTGCCATGCCTGCCTATTGTTTGTTATTTTAGGCCTTTGATAGCCTGTCTGCGGCCCCTACTTGCAATACTCCTCCACTGTCCACAATGCTGCCTGGAGTGCCTGCCTGTGTATCCATGTAACCGATTTTAAACTGCCATGCCTGCCTATTGTTTGTTATTTTAGGCCTTTGATAGCCTGTCTGCGGCCCCTACTTGCAATACTCCTCCACTGACCACAATGCTGCCTGGAGTGCCTGCCTGTGTATCCATGTAAACGATTTAAAACTGCCATGCCTGCCTATTGTTTGTTATTTTAGGCCTTTGACAGCCTGTCTGCGGCCCCTACTTGCAATACTCCTCCACTGACCACAATGCTGCCTGCCTGTGTATCCATGTAACCGATTTAAAACTGCCATGCCTGCCTATTGTTTGTTATTTTAGGCCTTTGATAGCCTGTCTGCGGCCCCTACTTGCAATACTCCTCCACTGACCACACCAATGCTGCCCGTGTACCCCTGGAACCTATTTAAAAGTTCATAGAGCCTAGTTATATATTTTATTTACTATTAATAAGGCCATGATGGACTACGCTGTACCACGCTACAAGCTAACCAGTCGACACTTCTTTTGCGAGAAAAGCCATCCCAACCCTCCACCAGCATGTAAAAGACCACATTGTCCATGCACTCTGGCAATCTGTGAGTACAAAGGTGCACCTGACAACAGACGCATGGACCTGTAGGCATGGCCACGGAAGATTACGTGTCCATTAAGGCGCAATGGGTTAATGTGGTGGATGCATGGTCCACAGGGGACAGCCTACTAAGTCTGTCTGCAGTCCCTGATTCAAATTGTCCTCCACTGTCTAAATCGGAGCTTCCACCTTCTGGCTTTCGGCCTATAGTATCAGATATTAAACTGCATTTGGCCTTCAACTTTGGTTACGGCCTACTAACGGTGTCTGCCCCTCCCTGGTGTTTGTCCTCAACTGAATAAAGCTGAGCTTCAACCTTCTGGCTCTCATTATGTGCTGTGTTTTTAAAAATTGGTGGTTAGGGCCTACTAACGGTGTCTGCCCCTCCCTGGTGTTTGCCCTCAACTGAATAAAGCTGAGCTTCCACCTTCTGGCTTTCGGCCTATAGTATCAGATATTAAACTGCATTTGGCCTTCAACTTTGGTTACGGCCTACTAACGGTGTCTGCCCCTCCCTGGTGTTTGTCCTCAACTGAATAAAGCTGAGCTTCCACCTTCTGGCTTTCGGCCTATAGTATCAGATATTAAACTGCATTTGGCCTTCAACTTTGGTTACGGCCTACTAACGGTGTCTGCCCCTCCCTGGTGTTTGTCCTCAACTGAATAAAGCTGAGCTTCCACCTTCTGGCTTTCGGCCTATAGTATCAGATATTAAACTGCATTTGGCCTTCAACTTTGGTTAGGGCCTACTAATGGTGTCTGCCCCTCCCTGGTGTTTGCCCTCAACTGAATAAAGCTGAGCTTCAGTCTTAGGCTTTTGGCCTAAAGTATCAGATATTAAACTGCATTTGGCCTATTAGTGTGTTTGGGCCCTTAAAACAGTGTCTGCTGCTCCTGGGTTTGCTACTCCACTGAACAAAGCAATGCCGCCTGTTTAGTCCTGTTACCAATTTTGAACTGCATTTAGCCTACTTTATTCTTTGGCCCTATATCTGTTTCCTCCTCATCCTGCCCATTGCCCAGCCACTGCTAGATGAGTCTGCTGGTACATTGACCTAGACCACTACATTCCCCTTGCACTCTACACAGCCAGAATCTGACCCTGCTGAAAGTAAGGTTCCCCTTCCCGCATGTTATACCACCTTACACAGGGACAAAGAGGAAGGTGCAGATGAAAGTGCAGGTTCCTTCATCAGGTGGGGGGGCATACTCGTTGGCGACGTCACTGGCACAGGGCCCCTCAGAGTACGCAAAAGTGTCGCTGCTGGTGGGAGGCGCCCCCGCCGTGCAAACACACCGCTGTACTTTGAGGGGCCCTGTGCCAGTGCCAATGCGAACAAGTGTGCCCCCCTGCTTGCTCAGGATCACAGCACTTGCAACGTTGAAATACTTACCTCTCCCTGCTCCACCGCCGTGACGTAGTCCACGATTCCTGGGCCCACTAAAACCTTGAACCAGCCCTACCCCCCACAACTTTTGCCAAATGACCCCCAAGTTCCATTGAACAACTATTATTATAAAGTTAATTAAGATTGACAAGCTTCAGAAACAAGAATGGATGTTTTTGGCATTAAAATGGGCACTGTAGGTGTTTTCCTGGCCTCCACTCACTGCCGACTATGCTTCCCCATTGACTTGCATTGGGTTTCGTGTTTTGGTCGAACCCCGACTTTTAGCGATAATCGGCCGACTGCACTCGACTCGACTCTGGACAAAGTCGGGTTTCACAAAACCCGACTCGATCTTTAAAAAATGAAAGTCGCTCAACCCTACTGCCGAGTTTATTGCAATATTTTAAAATTGTCTAAATTCTTCATTTATGAGCGATAGCTTGTTTCTCTAACTTCATCCACTAAATTTGGTAATTTGCCTTTGAATTCTGGAAAAAAAAACTATGAGGATCTAAATAACAAAGCAGGAAAATACAAAATGATGGTAAGGCCGGTGCCACACTTACGTGTGCAATGCGAGAAACCTTTTCTGTGTCAATATGCAGTGCATTTTTTAAGGGCTGCAAGCATGGATATAGCATATCCATTGTTTTTAATGGTGGTGCGCACATGTCAGGATTTTCACACGGACCGTGTGACACATACCGGTACCTGGGAACAAGTGATATAGTTCCCAGTGGCCGGCTGCTGAATGCAGCTCTAATCATTGTCTCCTGGTCATGCTGAGATGCCTCCGAAATGGCACATCCTTAAGATGCGCTAAATCTGGTGCCTAGTCTTGCTCATCCCACTTGCTCTGTAGTCATGGCAAGTGGGGTAATAGGGTTGGGGTCGATGTCACCTTTGTATTGTCAGGTGACAATCAAGCCCAGGGGTTAGTAATGTACAAGAGTCTATAAGACGCCCCATTACTATCCCCATAGTAAGTATTGAAATAAACATACACAAATAATCACACAGCAAGAATAATCTCCTTTATTTGAAATAAAACAAAACACCTTGTTTTACACATTTACTTAAAAATAAAAAAACATAATTATTCTCACCTTTACACCTAATCCATTGAAACCTATGTCCCCTTTAAAAAATCAAATATAATAAACCCCAAAGATCAAGTGATAATTATGAGTGATGCCTTTAGCCACCATCGCATGGGATCAGAGCGAACTGTACTGCTTTTCCCAGGTGCTGATATGTGTCACATGGACACATGGACTGCACACGGATGCCACATGGATGTGAAACACACACGGACAGCAAACGGACACATGGATGTCACATACGTACATACAGACAGCACATGCACACGGACCATGGATCTCATCAGTACTGGTTTTTTCCTGTACAGCAAAAGTCATTGAACTTTAGGTTATAATTGGGTGTTGAGTTACACTTTACTTCATAGGGATGTCTTACTGGCATATTCTCTTTTTAATCGATGCTAGATCTTTACTCATTAGAGGCCTAATCAAACAACCTATGTCCACAGATGTCTGATTACTACTAAATCTTCTTTACCATGACCGGTGAAGATGAAACCAAGCCAGGACACAATAGGCACCAAGTTGATGTGAGGTTTATAACACTGTTATAGCATAATATGACTATATATCCTGCCATTTTTTAAGTGAATCTGTCACCAGGTTTTTGCTACATAAATTGAAAGCATAAACATATTATATTCATTATCATCATTATTATTATTAATAATTCCGTTATATGTTTTTTGTTGTTATTATCTTTCCTCTCATCCTCTTTTCTCTTTTATCCTTTATATTTATTATCATCAGTAATAATATTATTGGTATTGATGTTTTTTGTGTTCATTTTTTTTTCCTTTTATCTTTTACTGTATATTATTGTTATATTTACACTCTTTTATCATAGTTTGTCTGTTCTTCTGTTTATGGATTTATTCTTTTATTAGGCAGCCTTTCTCATCTTTTTATTTTGTTCTTCATTATTCTTTCAACCATTTATCCTTCACCTTCTTTTCACCTTTCATCATCCAACAAGTGCCTCTGGCACACCTTCATCACTACCTTCAATTTCAAGCATACACTATACTTTGTTTGGCCCATCTTAAAATCCAGCTATTGCGATCCATGAATTCAGACTAACCATGTGCGCATGCATGGCTTGTGTTCCGGGAGTTGTCCGCTGCTGATGACTCTATGTGCCTGACACGCCAGATCACCTGACTCTGACATGGAGGGTCACATGACGCTGTACCGCAGTGACTTCTGGATTCCTTCTGGCCACGCATGCTCCACCCTCCGCCTGGTCTTTACTCATCGTCCGCCATCTACTATTTAAACCTCTCCAGTTCAAAAGGGCATCACCCCTGATGAAGGACAGAGAAGGACATCGGGGTGTGTGCCGCACCTTGAACCGGTGACCACCACTAGACCACCACCAAGTAACAGCCTCAGGTCATATATATTGTTACGGAACCCCTCAGCACCCAGATTATGTTGTGCAGTTATATGTTTGTATGGAGGACAGTTTTCCCTCCTAACGGACCATAATCCCCTAGTCTGGCTTAATCGGGTCTCCGGAGACAACGCCAGATTACTGCGGTGGAGTTTAGCCCTACAACCTCTGGACTTCACCATCCACTACATCCGGCAAACAAAACGGTAACGCCAATGGACTAAGTCAACAAACGGAACTGGTACCAACCCCATAAACTTCGGTCATCCCCAAACCGATCCGTTAAGGATCAGACTGTGTATGCCGATCGCGTCGCTGAAAAGGGGGAGCCGTGTTACAGAACCCCTCAGCACCCAGATTATGATGTGCAGTTATATGTATGCATAATAGTTTCCATGTGAGAGGCATGTCCCTAATGCATCAGCCCACAGGCTGCACCCCTGGGCAGAGGGGACAAGATATCCCCCTTCTGACCTCTCCCACCTTTGTAATTCCCACAGTAAATATCGGCAGGCTCCGGCCCCCTGCGGCTATTGTAATGTATGTCTGGCCTGCCGCTTTTCAATAGGCCTGCCCTCTGTACCTGTGTGATATATTCTGTGTCCTGTGAGTAAAGTGTTGTCATACTGGAAATACGTGGAGAAGCAGTGATATTTTATATGCGCCCATGTAATCAAGGAATTCCAGCCAGCGTCCTTCATTCAGACTCCAGCTAAAGCAGAGTGGACCTCCTGAAACATGGTGTGGTACTAAAGAGGTACTACAGCACGGAAGACCCCGTTACACTGGTGGCAGACAGCGGGATGTGATACCCTGTCTACAGGAGGAAAGGAATGAATGGAAAATAACTACCAGAAGTTAAAGAGGACTACATTAAAAGATCTGGTGGAAGCCCGAGGGTTAATCGCCAGCAACAAAACAAAAGCAGATTTGATAGCAGCCATCATGGAATACAACAGTGCAGCGCCCTCCAATGTGAGCGTGGAGGAGACTGAATTCCAGAGGGAGGTAAAGAACAGACTGGCGTTCTATGGCCCAAACCCTGCAGTAGAGATCATACGAGAGGTGATGGCTGATGTGCGTACTGATCTGAAGGAAAAGATGGCCGAGCGGACCAGGATAGAGCTAGCCAAATGGAGATGGCAGAGCGGACCAAAGTGGAGCTGGCCAAGATGGAGATGGCAGAGCGGAGAGAGGAGAGTCAGCGAGCAGGGGGAGCTCTGGCCTCTGACCAGGTACCTTCAACAGTAAGCCACAAAAAGATCCAGTATAATGCCTTCCGACAGTTGGCGGAGGCAGAGGAAGATATTGATGGCTTTCTGCAGGACTTTGAGCGGCAGTGTGCCCTTCATCAAGTGAAGCCGGAGGAACGAGTTCAGATTCTGGCCAGCAAGCTGACCGGCCGGGCAGCGGACGCCTATTGCACGGTACCTGATGAGGACTGTATGGACTATGAGCGGATCAAAGAAGTGATCTTGGCCAGGTATACGCTGACACCAGAGGCATACCGCCAAAAGTTCCGCGGACTTATAAAACACGTAACCGATACCCACGCTGAATGAGCCTGTAAATTACGGCAGTCACTGCTACAGTGGGTACAAGGGAGCCAAGCAAACACTAAGGAGGATGTCCTCCAGCTCTTCTTGTTAGAACGATTCCTTAATGGACTAACCCCCGAGACACAGGGATGGCTTCGGGACAGGCGGCCAATGACTCTTGAGAAGGCCGCTCGTCTGGCCGATGAACATCATGATGCCAGGAGGCCTCAGTTGTTCAGATCAAAGATGGTCGCTAGGGGTCCGCCCATGGACCTGGAGGCCCCCAAACCACCGAAGATTGTAGGGGGACCAGCTAAAAACCCGGCCTACTACAGTCCCCCTGGGGCGCGATGCCACACCTGCCATGAGCTGGGCCACCTGCAAAGACAATGTCCCAACCGGACTCAGCATACCCAGTGGCCAAAGGCGGGAACATCTACCTTCAGCCGGGCCGCTGTACACTGCTACCAAGGCGAAGCTGACCCGGCATTGGGGGCTATGACTAACCAGGGGGTTGAAGTGATGGAGGAAGTGTTGCATGAAGTAGACCCCATGCAGGCAGCCTGGGCAGATAATCAACAACAGCATTGACAGGTTGTGTGGGTTAATGGGAAACGTATGCAGGGACTAAGAGATTCTGAGGCAACGTTGACCCTTGTGAGGCCTCATCTCGTCCGGGACCAAGAGAAGACAGCTGGACAGTGGCAGTCCGTGTAGCAGGGGGAGCCATACATCGACTGCCCAATGCCAGGATTCACTTGAACTGGGGAGTCGGGGATGGCCTTGTTGAGGTCGGCTTGTTGGAGGATTTGCCTGCAGACGTCTTGCTGGGAAATGACTTGGGGCCCATGTTGTCTGCCTTCTCGGTTGCCCCTCTGGCTGAGACATATCCTGTGACCACCCAGAGACAAGCTCAAGCTGCGGAGGTGGAATCACACTCAGAGGAGGCCCAGGTAAGACATCCCAGCCCTACACGTATTCCCATAGCCAGACACATTTCTTGGGCCACCCCAGCTGAATTTAAGAGGGAGTTACTTGAGGATCCTTCATTGGAGCGATATCGTGGGAAGGCACAGGAGGGGAGAGGGGTACTGGAAGGGGAACAGTTTGTATGGAAGCAGGGATAAGCCCCACTATAAAATGACAGCTGGTAGTTCCCAAGAAGTATAGGCAGGAGTTACTGCGAATCTCTCATGACATACCCTTGGCCGGGCACTTCGGCATCAGTCGCACCAAGCAACGTCTGACACAAAACTTCTTTTGGCCGGGGGTAACCTATGATGTTCGTCAGTACTGCCAGACCTGTGACAGTTGCCAGCGCATTGGCAAGAGGGGAGATCGATGCAAGGCCAAATTACTCCCCCTCCCCATTGTGGAGGAACCATTTAGCCGAGTAGTGGTCGATCTGATAGGGCCGCTAGCCAAACCCAGTCCGTCAGGGAAAAGGTATATATTGACAGTGGTAGATTATGCCACATGGTATCCAGAGGCGGTCGCGTTACCTAACATACTGGCAGAGATGGTGGCGGCTGCCCTGCTCCAGGTTTTCTCACGGGTTGGATTTCCTCGGGAGATTATCTCGGACCAGGGTACCCAGTTTACAGCAGAGGTGACCAACCAACTGTGGAAGCTGTGCGGCGTAAAGTCCATTAGAAGCGCCCCGTACCACCCACAAACCAATGCGTTGTGTGAACGCTTTAACGAGATGTTAAAACAACTCATTGGGACTTTTAGCAGGACCTACAGGGACTGGGAGAAATTCTTGCCACACCTCCTGTTTGCCTATCGGGAGGTGCCCCAAGAATCCACGGGGTTCTCCCCGTTTGAACTGGTATACGGGAGGCGGGTAAGGGGACCCCTAGACTTAGTGCTAGAACACTGGGGAGGGCATCATAGAAGGGGTACCTATTGTACCTTATGTGCTGGAATTCCGGGACCGCCTACAGGAGCTGACCCAGGCTGTATGTGGGAGCATGCAGGTGGCCCAGCAGCGCCAGTGCGTATGGTATGATCAGAGGGCCAGAGAACGCACCTTGGAAATAGGACAGAAGGTCCGGGTGTTAGAGCCCACTAGGCAGAACAAGTTCCAAGCTGCATGGCAGGGGCCCTACCAAGTAGTGGGGAAAATAGCATACACCACCTATAATGTTGCCGATTGTGACAACCCCAGGGTTATCCACATGTTCCACGTGAATATGCTGAAGCCCTACCAGGAGCGCCCTGAAGAGATAGTGGCCATCTGTGCACCTGAAGCAGAGGATTTAGCCAGACTTCCCTTGCCGGATGTCTTAGGGGAAAGGACTCAGTCTAAAACATGGGACCAGGTACACTGGGGTGAAGACTTAGGTCCCCGGGAGAGACAGCAGGCGGAGGCATTGTTGAGGCAGCGACAGAGGATGTTTTCGGGGAGACCAGGGTACACTCACCTGGCACAACACAAGGTTGAGACCCAGGATCAGACCCCCCTGTGACAACCCCCCTTCCGCATCCCTGAGTCTGTACGAGAAGGGATGCGACAAGAGATACAAGAGATGTTGCGTTTAGGGGTCATTGAAGAGTCAGATGGTCCCTGGGCATCCCCGTAGTGTTAGTGCCCAAGAAGGATGGGACTACACAGTTTTGTGTAGACTATCGTAAGCTCAATGAGAAAACGGTGACGGATGCGTATCCCATGCCTCGTGTGGATGAGTAGTTAGACCGGCTGGCAGGGGCAAAGTATTTGACCACCATCGATCTATGCAAAGGCTACTGGCAGATTCCCCTTAGTCCTGACGCTATTCCCAAGTCGGCATTTGTCATCCCGTTCGGCTTATTCCAGTTTCGAGTTATGCCATTTGGGATGAAGACTGCCCCGGCGACCTTCCAGAGGCTGGCTGACCGGTTTCTGGATGGTCTCCAGGACTATGCTTGTGCCTACCTGGATGACATCGCCATCTACAGCGCGACATGGAAAGAGCATCTAAATCACCTAGAGACAGTATTGGACAGGATCCACAAGGCCGGATTCACCCTGAACCCAAACAAGTGTCACGTGGGCAAAGCAGAGGTTCAGTATTTAGGTGTTGTGAATTTACCTTTTGGCTCCCTCTAGTGGCTACTAGTGATTTTACTCTGGGTATGTCTATCATCCCTTGTATGCTCACCTGGGTCGTTAGGTCAGGGGTGTTGCTATATAAGCTCCCTGGACCTTCAGTTCAATGCCTGGCAACGTTGATATCAGAGCTAATCTGTAGTGCTCTTGTCTACTGATCCTGGTTCCTGCGTGATTAAGCTAAGTCCGCTTTCTTGCTTTTTGCTATTTGTTTTTGTTTGCATTTTTGTCCAGCTTGTTCATTATCTGTATCCTTTCCTTGCTGGAAGCTCTAGGGAGGCTGGAGTTCTCCCCCCGGGCCGTTAGACGGTTCGGGGGTTCTTGAATCTCCAGTGTGGAATTTTGTTAGGGTTTTTGTTGACCATATAAGTTATCTTACTACATTCTGCTATTAGTAAGCGGGCCTCTCTTTGCTAAACCTAGTTCATCTCTGTGTTTGTCATTTCCTCTTACCTCACCGTTATTATTTGTGGGGGGCTTGTATCCTACTTTTGGGGTCTATTCTCTGGAGGCAAGAGAGGTCTTTGTTTTCCTCTTCTAGGGGTAGTTAGTCCTCCGGCTGGCGCGAGACATCTAGCGACCAACGTAGGCATGTTCCCCGGCTACTTCTAGTGTTGGCGTTAGGAGTAGATATATGGTCAACCCAGTTACCACTGCCCTATGAGCTGGATTTTTGTACTTCGCAGACTTGCTGATATCTCTGAGACCCTCGCCATTGGGGTCATAACAGTTTGCCAGGCCTGTATTAAATGTTAAATGCATTGCAGAAGCGAGATTATAAGAAAGAAAGTTCTGAGTTTTTTTTTCTCTCTCTCGTTTTTTTTTCTTTTCCCCTTTAACTCTGAGTGGCTTGTGTTTGCTGCAGACATGAATGTCCAGACCTTGATTACAAGTGTGGACCAGCTTGCTGCTCGTGTGCAGGGCATACAAGATTATGTTATCAGAAATCCTATGTCAGAACCTAAGATACCGATTCCTGAACCATTTTCCGGAGACCGATTTAAATTTAGAAATTTCAGGAATAATTGTAAATTGTTTTTGTCCCTGAGACCCTGTTCATCTGGAGACTCCGCTCAGCAAGTAAAAATTGTTATTTCTTTTTTACGGGGCGACCCTCAGGATTGGGCCTTCTCGCTGGCGCCAGGAGATCCGGCATTGGCTGACATTGATGCGTTTTTTCTGGCGCTCGGTTTGCTTTATGAGGAACCCAATCTTGAGATTCAGGCAGAAAAAGCCTTGCTGGCGATGTCTCAGGGCCAGGACGAGGCCGAAGTGTATTGCCAAAAATTTCGGAAATGGTCCGTGCTGACCCAGTGGAACGAGTGTGCATTGGCTGCAAATTTTAGAAATGGCCTTTCTGAAGCCATTAAGTATGTGATGGTGGGTTTTCCCATTCCCACAGGTCTGAATGATTCTATGGCCCTGGCTATTCAAATCGACCGGCGGTTGCGGGAGCGCAAAACCGCAAATCCTCTCATGGTGTTGTCTGAACAGGCACCTGATTTAATGCAATGTGATAGAATCCTGACTAGAAATGAGCGGAAAATTCATAGACGCCAGAATGGCTTGTGTTACTACTGTGGTGATTCTACACATGTTATCTCAGCATGCTCTAAATGTCTTACTAAGGTTGTTAGTCCGGTCGCCATTGGTAATTTGCAACCTAAATTTATTCTATCTGTAACTTTGATTTGCTCACTGTCATCGTATCCTGTCATGGCGTTTGTGGACTCAGGTGCTGCCCTGAGCCTTATGGATCTGTCATTTGCCAAGCGCTGCGGATTTGTGCTTGAGCCATTGGAAAATCCTATCCCTCTTAGGGGTATTGACTCTACGCCATTGGCAAAAAATAAACCGCAGTTTTGGACACAGGTTACCATGTGCATGACTCCCGAACATCGGGAGGTAATACGTTTTCTTGTTCTACATAAAATGCATGATTTGGTTGTTTTGGGTTTGCCATGGTTACAGACCCATAATCCAGTCTTGGACTGGAAGGCTATGTCAGTGTCAAGCTGGGGCTGCCATGGAATTCACGGAGATTCCCTGCCCTTGTCTATTGCATCTTCTACGCCTTCGGAAGTTCCGGCGTATTTGTCTGATTATCAGGATGTCTTCAGCGAGTCTAAGTCCAGTGCACTGCCTCCTCATAGGGAATGTGACTGTGCAATAGATTTGATTCCTGGCAGTAAGTTTCCTGAGGGGAGACTGTTTAATCTGTCGGTACCTGAACATACCGCGATGCGTTCATATATCAAGGAGTCTCTTGAGAAGGGGCATATCCGTCCTTCTTCTTCCCCTCTTGGTGCGGGATTCTTTTTTGTGGCCAAAAAGGACGGATCTTTGAGGCCTTGTATTGACTATCGGCTTTTAAATAAGATCACTGTCAAATTTCAGTATCCTTTGCCGCTGTTGTCAGATTTGTTTGCCCGGATTAAAGGTGCCAAGTGATTCACCAAGATAGACCTTCGTGGTGCGTACAACCTTGTGCGCATTAGGCAGGGCGATGAATGGAAAACCGCATTCAATACGCCCGAAGGTCATTTTGAGTACTTGGTGATGCCATTTGGGCTCTCTAATGCACCTTCAGTTTTTCAGTCCTTCATGCATGACATTTTCCGGAAGTATCTGGATAAATTTTTGATTGTTTATCTGGATGATATTCTGGTTTTTTCTGATGATTGGGACTCGCATGTGGAGCAGGTCAGGATGGTTTTTGAGATTCTGCGTGAAAATTCTTTGTTTGTAAAAGGCTCAAAGTGTCTCTTTGGTGTACAGAAGGTTCCCTTTTTGGGGTTCATTTTTTCCCCTTCTGCTGTGGAGATGGATCCAGTCAAGGTCCGAGCTATTCATGATTGGACTCAACCCTCGTCAGTTAAGAGTCTTCAGAAGTTCTTGGGTTTTGCTAACTTCTACCGTCGTTTTATCGCAAATTTCTCTAGCGTTGTTAAACCGCTGACGGATATGACCAAGAAAGGCTCTGATGTAGCTAACTGGGCTCCTGCTGCCGTGGAGGCTTTCCAGGAGTTGAAACGCCGGTTTACTTCGGCGCCTGTTTTGTGCCAGCCTGACGTCTCACTTCCCTTTCAGGTTGAGGTGAATGCTTCGGAGATTGGGGCAGGGGCCGTTTTGTCGCAGAGAGGCCCTGGTTGCTCTACTATGAGACCTTGTGCCTTTTTCTCTAGGAAGTTTTCGCCGGCAGAGCGAAATTATGATGTGGGCAATCGGGAGTTGTTGGCCATGAAGTGGGCATTTGAGGAGCGGCTTCATTGGCTCGAGGGTGCTAAGCATCGTGTGGTGGTCTTGACTGATCACAAAAATTTGATGTATCTCGAGTCTGCTAAACGCCTGAATCCTAGACAGGCCCGCTGGTCATTGTTTTTCTCCCGTTTTGACTTTGTGGTCTCGTATTTACCAGGTTCTAAGAATGTGAAGGCCGATGCTCTGTCTAGGAGCTTTGTGCCTGATGCTCCTGGAGTCGCTGAACCTGAGGGTATTCTTAAGGAAGGAGTTATCTTGTCAGCTATTTCTCCAGATCTGCGACGTGTGTTGCAGAGATTTCAGGCTGGTAGGCCTGACTCTTGTCCACCTGACAGATTGTTTGTGCCTGCTAAATGGACCAGCAGAGTCATTTCCGAGGTTCATTCCTCAGTGTTGGCAGGGCACCCGGGAATTTTTGGCACCAGAGATCTGGTGGCCAGGTCCTTTTGGTGGCCTTCCTTGTCAAGGGATGTGCGGTCATTTGTTCAGTCCTGTGGTACTTGTGCTCGAGCTAAGCCTTGCTGTTCTCGTGCCAGCGGGTTGCTCTTGCCCTTGCCTGTCCCGAAGAGACCTTGGACACACATCTCTATGGATTTCATTTCGGATCTTCCGGTGTCTAAGGGCATGTCTGTCATCTGGGTGATATGTGATCGTTTCTCCAAGATGGTCCATCTGGTTCCTTTGCCTAAGCTGCCTTCCTCTTCTGATCTGGTTCCTGTGTTCTTCCAGAACGTGGTTCGTTTGCACGGCATTCCTGAGAATATTGTGTCGGACAGAGGATCCCAGTTTGTTTCCAGGTTCTGGCGATCCTTTTGTGGTAGGATGGGCATTGATTTGTCGTTTTCCTCAGCTTTTCATCCACAGACTAACGGACAAACGGAACGAACTAATCAGACTCTGGAGGCGTATTTGAGGTGTTTTGTCTCTTCTGATCAGGATGATTGGGTGACCTTCTTGCCGTTGGCTGAATTTGCCCTTAATAATCGGGCTAGTTCTGCCACCTTGGTTTCGCCATTTTTCTGCAACTCCGGTTTCCATCCTCGTTTTTCCTCGGGACATGTGGAGCCTTCTGACTGTCCTGGAGTGGATTCTGTGGTGGATAGGTTGCAGCGAATCTGGAATCATGTGGTGGACAACTTGAAGTTGTCACAGGAGAAGGCTCAGCGTTTTGCCAACCGCCGCCGCGGTGTGGGTCCCCGACTTCGTGTTTGGGATTTGGTATGGCTGTCTTCTCGATTTGTTCCTATGAAGGTCTCCTCTCCCAAATTTAAGCCTCGATTCATTGGTCCTTACAGGATATTGGAGATCCTTAATCCTGTGTCCTTTCGCCTGGATCTTCCGGTGTCGTTTGCCATTCACAACGTATTTCATAGGTCCTTGTTGCGGCGGTACGTTGTGCCTGTGGTTCCTTCTGCTGAGCCTCCTGCTCCGGTGTTGGTTGAGGGCGAGTTGGAGTACGTGGTGGAGAAGATCTTAGATTCTCGTCTCTCCAGGCGGAGGCTTCAGTACCTGGTCAAGTGGAAGGGCTATGGTCAGGAGGATAATTCCTGGGTGGTCGCCTCTGATGTGCATGCGGCCGATTTAGTTCGTGCCTTTCACGCCGCTCATCCTGATCGCCCTGGTGGTCTTGGTGAGGGTTCGGTGACCCCTCACTAAGGGGGGGTACTGTTGTGAATTTACCTTTTGGCTCCCTCTAGTGGCTACTAGTGATTTTACTCTGGGTATGTCTATCATCCCTTGTATGCTCACCTGGGTCGTTAGGTCAGGGGTGTTGCTATATAAGCTCCCTGGACCTTCAGTTCAATGCCTGGCAACGTTGATATCAGAGCTAATCTGTAGTGCTCTTGTCTACTGATCCTGGTTCCTGCGTGATTAAGCTAAGTCCGCTTTCTTGCTTTTTGCTATTTGTTTTTGTTTGCATTTTTGTCCAGCTTGTTCATTATCTGTATCCTTTCCTTGCTGGAAGCTCTAGGGAGGCTGGAGTTCTCCCCCCGGGCTGTTAGACGGTTCGGGGGTTCTTGAATCTCCAGTGTGGAATTTTGTTAGGGTTTTTGTTGACCATATAAGTTATCTTACTACATTCTGCTATTAGTAAGCGGGCCTCTCTTTGCTAAACCTAGTTCATCTCTGTGTTTGTCATTTCCTCTTACCTCACCGTTATTATTTGTGGGGGGCTTGTATCCTACTTTTGGGGTCTATTCTCTGGAGGCAAGAGAGGTCTTTGTTTTCCTCTTCTAGGGGTAGTTAGTCCTCCGGCTGGCGCGAGACATCTGGCGACCAACGTAGGCATGTTCCCCGGCTACTTCTAGTGTTGGCGTTAGGAGTAGATATATGGTCAACCCAGTTACCACTGCCCTATGAGCTGGATTTTTGTACTTCGCAGACTTGCTGATATCTCTGAGACCCTCGCCATTGGGGTCATAACATTAGGGTATTGGGTGGGAAGTGGGAAACAGCGACCAGAACCAGCCAAGATTGAGGCCATAGCAAAATGGTCCACTAAAACCCAGGTCATGGTGTTTCTAGGGACAGCGGGGTATTACAGGAAATTCATTCCCAATTACAGCAGCGTAGCCAAGCCCCTCACTGATCTGACCCATAAGAACCAACCCCGCCAGGTAACATGGACCCCAGAGTGTGAGGAAGCCTTCCGCCAGCTAAAGGATGCCCTCACCAATACCCCTGTATTGGCCACACCCGATCCAACTAAGCGTTTCCTGGTTCACACAGACGCTTCTATGTTTGGATTGGGGGCAGTACTGAGCCAAGTCGGGCCGGACGGCCAAGAACACCCGGTAGCTTACCTGAGTCGGAAACTACTGCCCCGTGAAGTAAGCTGTGCGGCCATCGAGAAGGAGTGCCTGGCGGTAGTATGGGCACTCAAAAAGTTGCAACCATATTTGTATGGATGACAGTTTTCCCTCCTAACGGACCATAATCCCCTAGTCTGGCTTAATCGGGTCTCCGGAGACAACGCCAGATTACTGCGGTGGAGTTTAGCCCTACAACCTCTGGACTTCACCATCCACTACATCCGGCAAACAAAACGGTAACGCCAATGGACTAAGTCAACAAACGGAACTGGTACCAACCCCATAAACTTCGGTCATCCCCAAACCGATCCGTTAAGGATCAGACTGTGTATGCCGATCGCGTCGCTGAAAAGGGGGAGCCGTGTTACAGAACCCCTCAGCACCCAGATTATGATGTGCAGGTATATGTATGTGTATAATAGTTTCCATGTGAGAGGCATGTCCCTAATGCATCAGCCCACAGGCTGCACCCCTGGGCAGAGGGGACAAGATATCCCCCTTCTGACCTCTCCCACCTTTGTAATTCCCACAGTAAATATCGGCAGGCTCCCCCCTGCGGCTATTGTAATGCATGTCTGGCCTGCCACTTTTCAATAGGCCTGCCCTCTGTACCTGTGTGGTATATATTCTGTGTCCTGTGAGTAAAGTGTTGTCATACTGGAAATACGTGGAGAAGCAGTGATATTTTATATGCGCCCATGTAATCAAGGAATTCCAGCCAGCGTGCTTCATTCAGACTCCAGCTAAAGCAGAGTGGACCTCCTGAAACACAGGGTGGTACTAAAGAGGTACTACAGCACAGAAGACCCCGTTACATATATTATCTTTACCTATTATGCTATGTGCATGAAGCGGTTATCATATTTCCTCCTCATGATTATTCTTCCTTGAATTTGGACATTGCTTAATATTGTCATTAATTGTCATTTAACTCTATTACACTGTGGCTGATCCTGTTCTATGGGGTGCATTATAGAGCATCATTGTGTTTTGGGTTTCATGTATACCACTTTGGGAAAATCAGGATTTTTTCCCTTTAACCAATGTTTTTCTTATGTTCTTTAACTTATATACCCCATGTGCGTATTTCCATGATTATTCCCCTATGGTATTAAGGTAATTAATCCGGTATTACAGGCTTTACTCAGACACCACTCCTTTTTATATTTGCCATATCGGACTCTATCCACCATGGGAATCTTTTGCACCTTTATTTTCGGTACCCCAAATTAGCATGTTTTGCACAATATCTCTTTTATAACATCTATTTTGTGGTCCCCTATTCGTTCGTATGAAGTGTATGTTGTACATAGTTGTCTCCTTTAATTGTTCTTTGGATTTTATCATTTAAGTGGGCGGGCACTCTTGCACACAGTGCCTACTTTTGCCATTTACTGTTTAATAAAGGCATTTTTTATCACTTATATTATTGTCCCTATATCTATTTTTTGGTCCAATCCATGTTCAAAGGTGTTTCCCAGTTTTCATAATTTGAAAGCAGCATAATGAAGGGGTATAGACCCCATTTACTGCATTATGTCACTCACTGGGCTGCTTAGTGTACGTTTTATAAAATCACAGTTTCATTAACAGGAAATTATGACTAGAAGACTAGTAAGTCTGGTGCCAGGTAGTTCGACCACACTCCTACCAATGATTGCCAGCTTTATGCCTATGCACAGTGTATACAGAAAGCGAGCAATTCAGCGTTCGGAGCGTTCGGAGAACTGGTAGATCTGCAGCAGATAAAACAGTTTTAAATCAAAACTGCTACACCCAGTAAAGTAAGAGATATTGCACTGGAATCCGGGCCTCTGATGCTATATTATGCTGCTTTCGGATGGGTCGCAAAAACCTGGTGACAGATTGCCTTGAACTGCTTTTCTCAGTCTCAAAGGATATTAAAGAGGTTGCCAATACTTTAACTTTGATTACATATTTTTTAGGACTCTTATTCTCTCCTTGCTTATACTCTGTATTCATTTTGAGAGCTTGGTACCGCTACTGTTGGCTGAGACCCAGCGTTGGCTCATGACTAACGTGATGTCATAGACCTAATGGAAAACAGAAGAATTAACTGGGTAGAAAGGCAAAATGAGCAATTGTCAGTACACAGCGCTATACAATATGATTACTGCAATATACTAAAAGGATAAAAACTTTCATGGGAGTGCTTCTTTAAAATTATGCTGACATTTCCTGCTGTCTTCCCAAACTGAATTTTAGCTCTTCATCTGGTTAGCTGAGAGAATCAGATAATAATAGATATTGGCAAAATAAAAACATGAATATTTTGATGGAATTATTTTTTATTCATATGGGTTTTTTGTTTTGTCCAGTTTGGAATGTTTTTGTGCAGCTCCATATATATTCACACCAGATTCATATATCATAGAATGTTAGAGTTAAACGGGACCTCAAGAGTTATCGTGTCCAACCACCTGCTCGATGCAGGATTCACTAAACTATCTCAGACAGATGTCTGTCCAGCCTTTGTTTGAAGACTTCCATTGAAAGAGAACTCACCACCTCTGGGGGCAGCCTGTTCCACTCATTGATCATCCTCACTGTGAAAAAGTTTTTTCTAATATCTAATCTGAATCTTCTCCCTTTCAGATTCATTCCATTTCTTCTCGTGTTTCCATGTGCAAATGAGAATAAAGATGATCCCTCTACACTGTGATATCTCTTCAGATATTTGGAGACAGCTATTAAGTCTCCTCTTAACCTTGTTTTTTGCAAGCTAAACATTCTCAGATCCTTTACCTGTTCTTGGTAAGCATACTTTGCAGTCCGCTCACCATCCTGGTAGCTTTTCTCTGAACTAGCTCCAGTTTTTCACTGTCTTTTTTAAAATGTGGTGCCCAGAACTGGACACAGTATTCCAGATGAGGCCTGACCACGGAGAAGTAGAGTGGGATAATTACTTCATGTGATCAAGACTCTATGTTTCTCTTAATACATCCTAGAATTGTGTTTGCCTTTTTGCTGCTGCATCGCACTGTTGATTCATGTGCAGTCTGTGATCTGTTAATATACCCAAGTCTTTTTCACACGTGCTGTTGCTTAGTTCTATTCCTCCCATTAGATGGATGCAATTTTAGTTTTTCTTGCTCAGATGTATAATCTTGCATTTCTCCCTGTAAAATACCATTCTATTAGTTGCTGCCCATTGTTCAAGCTTATATAGATCCTTTTGAATCCTTTCTCTGTCTTCTATAGTGTTAGCTATCCCTCCTAGCTTTGCATCATCTACAAATTTGATTAATTTAATTTGAGTTCCCTTATCTAGATTATTTATAAAAATGTTGAACAATGCTGGGGCCAGGACAGAGCCTTGTGGTACCCAACTTGAAACACTTTTCCAATTGGATGTGCAACCATTTATTACCACTCTTTGAGTACGATCACTGAGCCAGTTATGAATCCACCTAAACATAGCCTTGTCAATCCCATACTTGGTCATTTTTTTTTTAATAAGGATAGTATGAGATACTTTATCAAATGCTTTGCTGAAGTTAAGATGTACTATATCTACCGCATTTCCCTGATTCACATAATATAAGAAAATTAGATTAGCCTGGCATGACTTG
The DNA here is from genome assembly GCF_051348905.1 of Ranitomeya variabilis. Taxonomy (NCBI): domain Eukaryota; kingdom Metazoa; phylum Chordata; class Amphibia; order Anura; family Dendrobatidae; genus Ranitomeya; species Ranitomeya variabilis. Next base: position 363,347,275 of record NC_135232.1, read on the forward strand.
TTTGCTACAAACCCATACTGGCTCTAGTTAATTATGGTATTCTTATCCAAGTACTAATATACATGCTGTTTAATAACTTGTTCAAAGATCTTTCCTGGTATAGAAGTAAGGCTCACTGGTCTGTAATTTCCTGGCTCCATCTTTTTTCCTTTTTTGAAGATAGTGACAACATTTGCCCTTCTTCTGGGACGTCTCCTGTTTTCCAGGATTTTCAAAGATTCTGGCTAGTGGTTCTGCAATTTCCTCTGCAAACTCTTTCAGTATCCCAGGATATCCAAGATGTATTGTTTCTCCTTGCGGAGATTGACATGCTAAGCAGGCCAAGATGAGGAGACTTAAAGCCGCAATGCTCCTCTGGGAAATATGCAAATTATGCAAATTGTCTCTTCAGAGAGGAAGAGAACTAGAACTCTAGTGCCACCTATTGGAAGGTAGCAATCCTACAAGTCAATGTCGACCCTTTAATGAGCCTTGTCACATGACTTAGGATAATAGCCAAACCAGAATCTCAAGGCTCGTTAAAGGGTCAACATTGACTTGTAGGATTGCTACCTTCCAATAGGTGGCACTAGAGTTCTAGCTCTCTTCCTCTCTGAAGAGACAATTTGCTTAATTAGCAGTATCCTAGGATATAATTCTTCTGGACCAGGAGATTTAAATTCATTTAAATTAGCTAAGTGTTCCCTCACCATCCAAATATATTACATCCAAAGCAATGCTTTAATCCACACCCATCACCCATGTATCACGTTATTGTTCATTGGTTAGTAATGAAAACCTAGAAACTTAATGAGTAATTAGTTGCTTTGGATTATACAAATCATCACGTCATGCTAATAAACAATCACCATATCTCATGAAAATTCAGGAAAACTGATGTTTAGCATTAAAAGGCAGAGATTTATTTTCAGAATCCCAATGTATGTATCCTGTACATCTCAGTGTTTCACTTTAGATTTACTGTAGGTGTAGACGAAAATGGAACTACAGAACTGTTTTATAGGTAAGTGCTAGAGAATGTAGAACATTCACGTCCACGCCACAGTTTTTCTTTTTCGTCACAAGCCGTACATATTGCCTATCCCATCTTAACTAAGCAAGTAGGCACACACTTTTGTTTTTTTACTGCAAACGAGTGTGAAAAAGTATACATAGTAAATCAAGAGTAGAAGTCCAAACAATGTACCAAAGCAATAGCACAAATCACATCTGTACAAGTATCATTGTTTCACTTTTATAATTAGCTTTAAAACCTTGATAGAGAGATGTGTTACAATCATTAGTAGACCCCAAGAGATGAGATTAATTTATTTACTAGCGCCTCCGTTACAGAGGCTAATACTCATATACTTTTTTCTTAACTCTCAAATATATTTTACAATTACCAATTTTAAGTCAACATACGGCATTTATTTACATTTACCTATACAAATGGTAGATTCCATTACTGTGCTACTACATTCGTCAATAAACTAACACCCCAGAGGGGAATGCCTGGCGTTACGATAGGGCCTCACCTGTTCTCCCAAAAAGACAATTCTCTACACTATGTTCAATGTGACTGTGATACAGGTTTTGATCCCTGTACTGTATGTGTATTGGGGAACAACTTTCAATATCTTTGCATTGGACACATCATGCCGGTAACATATATAAGCATGCGCTGCCTCCAAGTTTAATAACATCACATACATTTGTAGAAAGGCTGCCACAGTTTTTTGTTTGTTTTTTTACAATGTAATATAGAGAAATATAAACTTCAATCCGGAGCCCACGGATGAAAACTATTAATAAAAAAAGAAAAAATAAGATTAGCCACCAACCGTTGAATGTGCACCATCAACATCTTTTGGTTGTGACATTGCCTACTGACTCTGTTACCAGAACAGAATGCAAGCAGCAGCCCTCATCTGAGGCTATTATTCCTCAGCTATGACATACATGTGTTAAGCTTCCCATATCACATCTGTCCATCTCCATACAAAACAACCCAAGCTTTTTCTGAGCTCTTGGCCTCCACTCATCGTGTGTATTCTTTGAGTTGTATACAACGGCTTTGTAAACTGGTCAATGACAGAGATTGTCTGTTGGATATTGTATCAGATAAATTCGGCATCACATTGTGATGATTTCAGTCTGTTAAAACGGGTGATTCAGCCTCTAACAATGGTTTATGGCACTTAGAAAAGAAAATGATGAAGACAGCTACGGTAGCTTGCTAGAAGCAAGTGACATGGTTTTTCCTAGTATGGGGTATATGGTGATAAAGGACTAGCCACATACAAAGCAAGGTGGATTTATTCTCTTCAGAATAGTATGCATTGATTGTGTTTCTTCAGGTTCTGTTTAGGTAGATGGATAAACGTCTTCCCATTGGCATGTCTTCTTACTACGACAAACTAATTTCTGCAAAGCTTCATCCTGATGTCCACAAGTTGTCTGTCATTAGTGCACATAGCCAGAAATGTAGAGGTGAGCAACAGTCAATAGAAAGTCTATAGGTATGTACAGCAGAAGTCACTAAGTTTGTGTCATACAATATTTCCCTTTTTTTCATCCACATCAAAGGCAGGAATACAAGAAGGCATTGTTAGATGTGGTGGACAGACATGCGAGCCTGCTGATTAACAGATACAGTTTTAAGGCCTTTGTCTATGTATGCTGAGTTACATAAAGGCATAAGCACGGAGTAGGAAAGACAGTGAGAGACAACCAAACATAGACGGAAGAGGAAAAGAAGCAAAAGAAGAGATAGGCTCAGGATAAAAAGATACAACTTATTAATGGCAAATATCAATACTGTGCATTGTACAGATGGAGAAGTTTGTGTTGCTTGCCCTTTGATAGCTTCTCAGCATCTTTGTTATATTAATACTGTTAGAGGTTATAACACATTTCATGGAGTTCAGCGGCTGTTCACCACATTCATTCATCAAGACCATACAGGTAACATCGTCAACGTCTAGCCAAGAATGTCAAGGTAAACGGGGGATGCCTTGGACAAGTTCTGAAGAAGGTTGTGGATTTCTTTGATGTTCAGCCTCATGTGAGGCTCCCTCTGCCAGCAGCCTAACATTAGATCATAGACTTCCTTCGGACAAGTGCGAGGTCGTTGCAAGACTCGACCTTGAGTTATACACTCGATCACCTACAAGAGAAAAGGACAAAGAATTCAGATGACTGTTAGAATGATCTTGTAGTCTCTTGTGAAATAGTAAGGATTTTTTTAATTAACTAATACATGCAACTAATAATTTCATCTGTTGGATATAATTAGGTTATGATCCTATGGTCCAAATAATTGCAGCAACTTGAAAAAGTGTTCATGATCAATAGATTTTTTCACATTTTTTTACATTACACCCACAACATAAATGTATTTGTTGGGATTTTCCTTTGAAACACCAACACAAAGTAGCAAGTATTTGTAAAGTGTAAAAGAAATGATACATGTTTTTCTAATTATTTAAAAAATATAAATCTGAAAATTATGACGACCATTTGTATTCAGTTCCCTTTAGTCTGATACCCATACATAAAATCCTGAGTAACCAATTGCCTCCAGAAGTCCCATAATTAGCAAGTTGAGTTCACCTGTGTGTTATTCATTCTCAGTATAACTACAGCTGATCTGTGAAGGCCTCAAAAGTTTGTATAAGAACATTAGGGATCAAGCAGCACCATGAAAATCAAGGAACACACCAGACAAGTCAGGGATAAAGTTGTGGAGAAGAGTAAAGCAGGGTTAGGTTATGATGCACTAACAGTACAATGTGGAGTATCTGTTTTTTGAAGTAGATATGGTATGAAAGAAGCATGAACTTTACATACAAGATATAATTTTGTTGCATGTTTTCTTTATGATGAAGTTTTCATTTTGGGGGATACTGTCTAATTTTTAACAAACATTCACAAAGCTATAAAGTAAATGCAATATTCTTTGTACAAGTCTATGCCACATCAAAGCATTGTATTTTACAAGGGTATGTTCAAACGGGTTAAATTGTAGCAGTTTTCAAAAAACCCTAAAAAAAAATCTACATTTGTTTAGAACTGCAGATTTTCACCCTCGCTGCTAAATTATGCAGTAAATTCTTCATTAAAGTTCATGCAAGTAAAACGAATTTAAAAAAAAAAAAAAAAGTTCATGCAAGTATGTTGCAGATTTGCTCCCCCGTGTACACAAAGCCTTTAGAATGGCACTTTTGCTAAATTCAGTTTATACAACTATTTTACTAATGGGAAAATTCCAAAATTATACTATTTATAGATTTTGATTTTGCACAGTGCCAGGAAGTAGATGCATAACATTTAGCACTTCCTACTTTTCAAGCTTTTCTCTACTACTGAACCCTAAGATGACATGACTATAACAATGCATGTTCATTTGAATACTTTTTTAACATCAAATCTTCATCTATAAGCAAGAGCTGTTACAAGATAACTTTTTCTAAGAAATTACATATATGCACGTGCCCAAAATAACATTATTTTAAGTAACATGTTTCCCCGAAAATAAGCATATTTTCAGGGGATGTTTTATTTTTTCCATGTACTACAATCCACATTTATCTTTGAACAAAAAAAATCAACATGTATTCAAATATACACATTGCACACACAGTACACATGTATATACATACACTGCACATACATATACATAAAAGCCTGTCTGTTTTTCAGTTCTTCTAGACTCCAGCATTTAAAGGACCTTTGGCGACATCATGGTCACGTGACTGTGAGGTCACTAAAGTCTTAAGTAGTCTTAACCTCAGAATAGAAACGCTAGGAACTCCTAAAAGATTTGGGTACCTTGGGCAATTGTCCACACCCTAACATTGGTCTGACTGTAACTAGGGCTTATTTTTAGAGTAAGGCTCCAAAATCATGTAAAATCATGCAAGTGCTTTATTTCGGGGTACTTCCATTTTCGGGGAATATAGTAGATTTTTAGAGTAGATTATAGTAGATTTTTAGCAAGTAGTCAGTAGCCAGGTCTAAGGCAAACCCTATGTATATAGGAAAATTAACATCATAGAAGGGGTTATTCCCAAATCCCCTTTATGACTCAGAGCAGAAACACATGTAAAAAGAGCAGATCTGTCAGTGTATTACAAGGTCACCCTTTTATTTCAATGGGCATTGTGTCTTATTGTATTTCACCTCTCACTGTCTAACCTCAGGAGTTTTTGAAGCAGCTTATTGGCTTGTCCTAGGCTGGTTACCATGATAAGCAACCTTTCTAATAGGCATTAAAAAACCTCATGAGTCTAAATAAGCTAAAACACAGCTAAAATCACTACCAAAAAAAATGTTTTTCCCTTATATTAGCCACTTTTTTCATTTTCTGCAAACATACAATATATACAAACCTCATTATTTGATAGCTGATACCATGGTTGCTTGCCATAAGTGAAAATTTCCCATAGCACCACTCCTAGACTCCAAACGTCACTTTCTGTTGTGAATTTTCTGTACATGATACTCTCAGGAGGCATCCAACGGATAGGTAGCATAGTATGTCCTCCAACCTAGAGACAAAAAAAGAATTTGTTACAGTAAGATTTCTAATATATTGTCAGAAATGTGCAAAAACGTACTTAAAGAGGACCTTTCAAGCTCATATGACCCCCACTGACAACGCCTCTCTCCTGGCACTTCTTGTTAGTAAAGCATTGGAAGGGGAAGGGGACAGCAGCATCGCAGGGTTGCAGCAGTTGGAAGAGTTAGGATTGTCTCGGTAGCAACTGAGGAGCGAGGACAGGTAAATAAAATGTTGCCACAGTCCTGACTTTCTCTAAGGACATTTAATTTCAGTCTGAACTGGGGCCCAAACTTTTTTCTCCCTATGGGCGCTGCCTTTTCATGACTGGACAGCATCATGGTGGGTTGAAAGCACACGCCCAGAGCTGGTAGAAATGAAACCCCCAGTTGAATAATGGGAAGATTCACACATTGGGTGCCAGTATTTTCAGTGCCCTGTCTCCCCGCATGTGAAAGGAAAAAAACATTTTCATCTACATTCCTGCTACTGTATGCAAGCTATACAATTTTAAAGTCAAAGCTTGTGAAAGGTCTTCTTTATAAAGGAAAACTGACTAGATAATTGGCACAGGAAAGATATATATCTTCATACCGTGTTAGCCAGTAGACAGAAAAATATTCAGAATTGAGTATCCTCAGTGATTGATACCTTTTAATGGCTAACTGAAAAGACGGTAACACATTGCAAGCTTTCGAGACTACTTTGGTCTCTTTATCAGGCATAGACTAATACAAAATCTGAAGAGTCACGTGTTTATGCACAACACAGCACAGAAATAATGCAATAGAAAAGCCAAGTAACGTGAAGCAGAACTATCATTATGGGAGAGGGATAAACAGTTGTGGCCATAAATATTGGAACAGTTCATAGATAAGGAGTGTGAAAGGAGTGTGTCTCCCCTACATACTAGGGCAAAATCTTAGAACAAGGATGTATTCTCATCACCACACAATAAGAGAAAAAAGAATGGATCTACATGTGGCCAAACATTTTTGTATCCCTGATCACAGCACCATGGACATGAAATTACTTGTGTTAAAAGGTAACTTGAAATCTCAGAGAGACGGAAGAGTCTGGGAGTATAAACTCATGACAAACTTTGACACATTCAGTGCAGGAATGAATGTGTCACATGGATTTATGTTTTTTACATCAATTAAGGAATTTGTTCCTCAGACCTTGTGGGGGCATCACAACACAGAACCAGACCACAATCACAGGACAATAAAACTTTCACACTTCTTATCTATGAACTGTTCCAATATTTATGGCCACAACTACTTATCCCTCTCCCATAATGATAGTTCTGCTTCACGTTACTTGTCTTATCTATTGCATTATTTCTGTGCTGTGTCGTGCATAAATATGTGACTCTTCAGATTTTGTATTAGTCTATGCCTGATGAAGAGACTCGAGTAATCTCGAAAGCTTGCAATTTGTTACCATCTTTTCAGTTAGCCATTAAAAGGTATCAACCACTGAGGACTCTCAATTCGAAATATTTTTCTAGATAATTGGCTTAATCAGAAACTATTCTTTTTTCCATTTTTCTTAAAAATGTCCGCAGTTTTGAGAAGAACATCCTAGAACTTGACTGTATCTTAGGGTTGTAGAATATTTTTTTATATGACTGGGAAAAGTTGGGAACGAGTCCGCCAACATGATTGTAGGCAAAAATTCCAGATGTTAACTAATACTTTTACTCTGCAATGAAGACAATTCTTACTACTAGAGTACGTACTGTTAAAAGGGTTGTGTAGTAAATAGAAAAAATCTTTCTACCACAGGCAGAATACAACTGCTAAGTGATCTATTAGAACACTTTTATAGAAGAGCGGTGTATATATCTATCAATAATTAAAATGCTTTAATAGTCAAACAAAGTGCAAATTAGATTACAAATATCAACTATGGATGAGTTATACATAGTAAAACCTATTAAAAGGTCATACGGTGTTATTTTCTTCTCATTTTTGTCCCTGTGAATTTTAAAGCAGAATTGCATTCAATAAAATGTTCTTTTCACAATCACTTTATAAATATCCACAAGTTTATATTCACATAAAGAGTATCACTTAACAATGCATTAGCTCAGGATCTGACTTTTGTCATGGACAATATGGGGGCTGAGAAGAAACCAAACACAGACTGGACATCTGATACTCTTATGAGCCATAGACCTTCCCGAGTCTGACGTATTCTGTATAAATTGACAATTAATATAATACTGGCTCCATTATGCAATAACTGACTGACATAAACAAGATTTTATTTATTTTCTAAGCTCGAGACCAGAGCAGACTATACAGCAACTTACTTTGTTTTATGCACAATTATCCGCTTTGTGCCCAATGAGAGATACTTCACAAAGAATAATTCATGTTTTTACATTATTTACTTTCTAGAATTTCAATCTTTTTACATGTACTCATTTTACATAATATTGGCATTATGCTAAATTTATACTGTGGTGATCTCAGCTGGATTTTAACCAAACGGCAACATCTGAGTTATTTTTTCCATCCTATGTTTGCATAGTTTTCCTTCCACACTCCATTCAAATTAGCTTTGTCCTAGAGGGTAAAAATTGATATCACTAGTTCCCCTACTGGAGGTAGATACCATACCAATGTCAAGCAATTTAATAAACTTTCCAACATGGCCAGGGACATTAGCCAACTCAGACACCTATCTGAAAAGCTGTGATTGTGAGCCAGTACCTATACTCTCTAAAGTTACATTAAGGGTGTCTTATTCAGCCAGCCAAACATTGCTGCTTACAGAGGAGTGTCTGTCAGCAGGTTTATGCTACATAATCTCACGCCAACTTAAGGTAGGGCTGGGACACTGATTTCAGTGATGTGTAACTTATTAGACTATGTGCTGTTGTTTCAATACAATGAGTGTTTTATCAGCAGGATAATATCACTGTCAGACTAGCTCCTGCATGCCAAGTGGTCCAACCACACCCCCCAGCACTGATTAGCAGCTTACTGTAAATAGACAATGTCCACAGAACACTGTGACTCAGTGATGTGGGCAGGGTTAGCTTTCTCCGCTCTGCTTCATGCTGCATCTAAAAACTCTGATTGTATAGTAGAATATTTTATCTAAGCATTTTATTATAGTCCACTTTATTCTCTGCTCTTCATAAAAAATCTTGTTTGTACTGTCAACCAATAACCCAGATTATTAAATAATCTATCAAGTCTCAAACATTTCTGAGTATATTGCCTCTATAGATACTGCTGTATGAATTAATTCATCCTGCTCACATGCCCTCATGCAGTACTTTAGGCTTTTTGTAAGTTAAGCATTGTTTATGCAAATAGATCCCTTTAAGAACTGCTGATAAATGCTTAGTGAGATGGTTAATGTGGTAAACCACACATTAATATTAATTTTATCTCTTGTGATTCACCACATAATGGGAGTTGACGTAAAAAATTGATATTTATAAAAAATATATATATTAACGTATCCCATTTAAATTAAAAGAACAATCACACTGAAAGTCAGTTAATGCGCCTAAAAGCCTAAGACACTCAATACACAACTCGTTCCCTGTCCATCATGGCTTTATTTATTGATACAGCTTCCTGTTATGTCTCCATCATCTGTTCAATACAGCTTAACTCATTTCAATATATCACCGTGAAGAACAACTACAAAAAAACCCACAAAAATAATAACTCCATGTAGTGACAAGAACCACATATTTAATAGCCCAGATATAAATTAAAGCCCCTTAAAGAATAGCCAACAGGTCAACAACTACAGCTTTATTATGATCTCAATTTTGTGGTTTTGCAGAGCCATTATGATATGCTCATAAGAGTTTCTTAAAGCACCAAACAGCTCAGAGCAGCATAGGGGTAATTGCCTGGCCACAATAACCAGGAATATGTATTATGACCACTAGCATTGTGCATAATATTGTTATGACTGAGCCTACACACTCACACGGTAACGTACAAACCAGGATAGATGCAACACCTGCACTCCACAGGTCCCTATTCAGACTAGGAAAGTCCCTGATCTGACCCTGATTTGTCCCTGCCTGAACGTGGAGATTGACACCTTAAGATTACGAAATAGTGCCACCATTCAACATTGGCTAACCCCGAATGTCCTTAACTGCACCCTCACTGTAGACAAAAGCAACAACAAAGCAATAATATCTAAAGAAATAAATATACATTAATTAGAAGATGAGGCACAGGAAAATGAACATGTTTACACAGTCACACATTAAAGATGGAGGAAAATAAACAGAACCAATAAACAAATGGAAGACGTGGAAACCTCCCAGACCAAAAATGAAGGAAAGGGAAAGGGTGCTAGAGACACCTGAATAAAGGCAAACTAAAGAAAAGAAACAACAACAAAAAATCAGCATCTGGATTGAGACCAAACAGGCTTTGGCTCAGCAGAAAGGGAAAAGCAGCAATAGATCACTGGATTGCATCCCGAAACTTGAGGCATGACAAGTCTACTCATTGAATGAATTGGAACTAAAGTCCTAGTATTTTCAAGCACATATTGATGAGCTATTCAGAATAGGTTATCAATATCAGAGCCAAAGGGGTCCAACACCCCCATCTATTAGATGGTACTATCTATAGTGGGGGCCAGATGTAAAACATGTAGAATTAATTTGAGTGCAACTGGATGAAACTCGAATTTTACAAAAATCTGCCTCCACTAAAATGCTGATTTGTTTTGTAATTTGCTTTGTGCGAATTCATCAAAATGCCGGCCTCCATTTTTCATGTCCATAAAGGGCCATTAAAAAGTTAAAAATATAAGAAAATACATATGTTCACCTTACCATTAACCTCTCCAGATACTCCCTTCCTCACTGTCACCTGTCCGGTCCTCATCACATTTTCTGATACACGCCGCAAGCGCTGAAATCTCTGGGCCTTTCACACTAAGCTGGAACTTCCGACTCTAATAAGGTCCAGCACGGTTCTGCGCATGCACACACAAGGTCAGAATATGTGCTGAGGACTGGATGGATGACAGTGAAGAGCGGGGGGGCTGGAGAGGTGAGCAAAAAGGAGAATATAAAGAATTTACTTCATTTTTTGGATATTACACTTATTATGTTCTAGACCCTCAAGGCATAATATGCGACATAAATTGAATAAATACTTTAAGAATTTCCCAGGAAATCCACGCTAACAAGTGAATTCAAATATTACCTGATCCGCTCATATCTATTAAATGATTTATCCTGACCGAAAAACCCCTTTGAGGAATATCAATTTTTTTAATTAATTAATTAAGAGCAGGTACTTTTTGCTAAAATTAATTTTTGTATTGAGTTTCAGTACAATTTTTGCAATATTTGGCTCTTTTTGTCAATTTGCATCACCACTCATTGCTGGGGAAAAAATTAGATTAATTAGAAATTAATAAGTGATTTCTTTATGATGGGGAGATTGAAACTCTTTTATCTGTCTTTCATTGAATTCTCTCAGCTATTTCATGAGAGGAGCTCAGTAAAAGTCAAAAAAGAGATGCAAACTCCCCATCGGAACTAGCCCTCTGACAAACATGTAGTTAATCCCAACTTTTAGCCAACACACCATAAGCTGTGAGACCTAAAACCTAAAAGATCAAACGATGCACAATTTGTAATGAATCTCATTTACAAAACTAAAATGTACTGTATAAGAAAAAAAATGTAAAGGAAATTGACCCAAACGGTCTATATCCTTTTAAACGCGTCTTGTTGCACGACATGTGTATTGACTCTTCTGAAATTAAGGACTTCACACTTTATGTGGTTGATAACATTTAAAACAGTTCTAAATAATTAATAAGTTGTGTCTATTACCGTACTTAATTGACAAAATTGCAAATAAAGTATAAAGTACAACCCAAAGCTACAATTCCTTGGCCGTAATTAGTACTGTGTCTTATAGCTTCCCAATTACAATCTGTTTTTAACAGTTCTGTTTTCCAATTTGGCAGCAGAAATGTCCTAGGTCCCTTTCAGGTATGAGCAGAGCTGGACTGGCCATCTGGCAATTCTGGCAAGTGCCAGAAGGGCCTGTCTGGTCGTGGGCTGCCTTGTCTGCTACATTGTTAACAGAATCGCTGTTCTCAAGACACCCATACTGTTAAGAGTTGTGACGGAGCACAAAGCCGCTGACTCCGTCACTTACCCCAGCGGGCCACGGGTATCATTAGACATATTGGTCTTGTAGAAAATCTTCCTTTCCTCCATCCTGGGTAATAATAGTGATATGTCCCCATCTGGCTCATGGGGACAGGGACAACATGGGCCTTTGTGATTTCAAATACCAGGACTGAATTTCAGCCCCAGTCCGTACCTGGCTACGAGGGTCCAGATACAACTGCTGACTCTCGACCAAATACAATAACACTTGTAGCTTCTTCTTTTTCATAAATTTATAGTGTTGTCCTTATCACATTAAGACCAGTCACATGAAGAGACCAAAACATTTCTTACTTTGTAATAAACTTTGTGTTTCTCATAAAAACCCTCATGGGTGATAAGAGCTGCTCACTACAACACTGGACTCGTTCTCCTAGTAGTGCGGCTAATGAAATGATGTCAGCCCCCTCACAGAGGAATAGTGTTATGCGGCATAGGTATCCCAAGTGAACATGACTAACTCCCATTTACTATAAAAATGAGCAATGGCCACCTGGGAATTTATTGCATTAATTCATTATGTAAAAAAAAATAATGAGATCATGACATGTGGCCTTCTCTCAACCGTCTCGAACTCTGGTTATGGATTAATGTAAAATTAGAAGGGGGACCTGCTGTCCATCTTCAGCTTCCAAATCGCTAGTGACTTTTACGTCCGGCAAACAAGACCACATATCTTAGCTACCTTAAGCTGCAATCACACTGAAATCTTTTTTACATAATTATACCTAAACCTATATAAGCACATAGGTCCCGATTCCTTAAAACTTGCGTTTTGTACTCCAGTCTTAATGAAGAGCGTCGAGGAATAAACTGCGTGGAATTAATTAAGGGGCGCACACCACTTAGTGAATCTTATCAGTGGTGTGCGCCTCGCCAAAGAGGCTACTCCAGTTAGGGACTGGAGTAACATTTTTGATGTAAGAAAAGCCACCCATATTGATGAATTTGATGTAGCTCTTCCCAACCTCCATCCATTTTGCCAGCGTTGGCCAAAACTGGGGTTTAAACACCAAGTCACAAAAATGTCTGCAACTCGGTGTCGCCAAAAAAAATTTGACTTTTTAAAGTGTTTTCCACCATTTTACTGCTTTGATGAATAGTGGCCATAATATATTGCACTGTTCGTTATATGGATATATCTCATCGCCTAGCAAAGGCATAAGACCAAAGCATAGAATAATGGTGTACAGATTATGGTGCGTGTCCATGAAATCTCACCATACCTATACTTATCTACTGCTTCATAATTTTCCTAATTTTATAGTCTTATCATAGCTTTATGTAATCGCACCATTCTCACACTGACGTTTCCTTGGGTAAATTATAAGAGGAAAATAACAGTGGCAAACTCCTAAAATGGTGAAATCATGCTACAATAGTAAATGCATGGTGCGTTTGGTCTTATATACAAAAAAGGTTTCACAAATACTTTTAAAGGCAGGTTAACTTCGATCATAATCGTATCCTACTATCATAAAAGCAAATCTGAGCAATGTAACACCACTGAGTAAAGCATATTCTAGTGCTGTAATGCAATTCACCATCATTATAGCCTTGATGTTACTATAATATATATATTTCCTAATGGGATTATAATTGTCATGCAAAAAGTTGCCAATGTATGCAATACTATATTAGCAATAGGGAGTCAAGTACATTTGCCATATTTGACGACATGTGCGGAGATGTGGGGTTGTAATCTCTGCAGAAGAACAAGTTATTTTCGCGTTGTAAACAGACAGCGCAATATCCACACGAGGGCGCTGTAGTGAAGCCATTTCTTGTTTTTAGGTATCAGGCAATGCAATACGCTGAGAGGTAATATACCGACAGCGAGGCTTATTTCATCCTTATCTTCAGATATTGACTAATTGCCTTTTTTCTTTCACAAATCACATAAGAATACTGTAAAACAGAAAATATTCTATTCTAGCTATTGTGATAAGAATGATATGCCTACTAAAGACTCTGTACAAATGTACCAGTGTATTAATGGGGTTGTCCTCTTTCAGACAATGTTCTGCACTGGCTGCAGTTCGTTAAAACAACAACAAATCGCATTTCACCGACCTTTCCAGGGACCACCGGTGAGTCTTCCGCACCTGCTCCTGGTGTCTGGCATTGACGTCATGTCGATAGCGGGGCAGGCAATCAGTGAGCTCAGCGCCTCTGAAAGGGGCATTCTGTCTACACTCAGCTCGCTGATTGGCTGCAGTACCGTCGACAGGTGGGCAACTAAGTTTTGTGTACGGAAAAGCAATGCTGGTACATTTGTACATTTAAAGGGGTATTCCCATCTCCAAGATCCTATCCCAATATGTAGTAGGGTTAATAATCATCATTTTCCACAACTTTTACTTTGGGGTTCCCACACCCAGAACCCCCACATTTTGGCACCTCTGATGGTGGACACATGTACATATGTGTACAGGGTGGAGCACCACAGCTCCAAGCACAGTTTAGTAGTCACGGCTGACCATTGCAGAAAAGATTTGGAACAGAAGAGAATAGCAGCTTATCTGCAGTATCCAGCATCCAGAGGTGATAATGGCTGACCTTAGCTATCCTAAGAATAGGTCATCGATCTAAAAATAATGGACTCCCCTTTTACAACAATTTAGTGGTCAGCCCAAATAAAGAGATTCTATCACTTGATTTTTGCTACATCATCTTAGAGCAGTAAATATAGAGGCAGAGACCCTGTTTCCAGCAATGTGTCACTTACAGGGATGCTTGTGCAGTTTTGTAAAAACAGTGTTTTCCTGACAGCAGATCATCACTGAGTGGACTAGCAGCAATTTAGCCCTTGATATTCATGGTCTTTGTCTATCCCTGCCTTCTACTACTGATTGGCAGATTGCTGCCTTTGCACAGTGCATTTCACACCATGTTTAGGTGCTACTGAACCTATGGCCCATGCAAATGCAAATGTACTTGTATGCCTACAGAGGTGCATAAGTCCCACCTGTAACATTGATATGTGAAAATACCAAAGGTGGTAGTTATGGCAGTTTGGATAATTCATACCTTGGCAGGTGGGCTTGGGGTACTACTCCTATATGGGTGGTTATGGGGGACTCACTTATATACATGTGGGTCAGTCTGAACTTCATATTATCTACTCATTTCCCTGTGAATGTAACTCTAAGTCTACGATACTTCAGGGTGAAAGTTAAAGCATATTTTATCTTTTGCTAATGCCAAACCACTGTCTTCACCCACAATTCATTACATGTCAAAAGTGAAATCTGCTTTTGACTGCTAATCTCAAAGAGACTGACAAGAAATTACCAGGCTCCCAAGGCTGGTTCAATAATCCTGCCATATATAGCAAAGAGCATTGTGGCCAGAGATTTTCTGTCAGGAAAGATGATCAACCACATTGTCTATTTTTGAAGACACATAACTATGTATACAGAAAATAAAACAAAAGCACTGTAATATAACCACTAAGTTAGCAAATATTTTTCTAATTGCGCTTGTTTCGCTAACATATTTATTTTACACCCATTTAACATTTTTAGACTTCTAAGCAATTTCGCTGATCTGCATATATACCATTTTGATTCAGAATTGTGTTTCTCATGAAACAACAATTATGGAACTTCTTTTCTTAGAACAGTAAAATTAAAAATAAAAACACACCATATCCCTCACCTGTCCAACAATAATCCATTTATCCCACAATGTAATCCGTCTCTGCTTCAACAGGATGCCTTGCTGAACGGTGGCATGATGCGACTGTTCAGCAGGCATCCGGGAGACACTGAGCTGAGTGTCAGAGTGCAGTTTCAGTGAACTGTGGTGACGTCATTGAGGTTACCGTGGGTCACTAAAGCTGCAGTTCCCACAGACTGCTCATTGTGAGGGGCCCAATGAACTGCAGTGACCTCAATGAGATCACCGCTAGCACCGTGAGAAAATTCTCACGGTGCTGGTGGTGATGTCATGAAGGTTACCACAGTTCAGCAGCCGACCCACACTGAACTGAGTGTGGGAACAGCTGCCAGTGACCGTCGGTAACCTCTATGACATTATTGTTTGACAATGAAGCTCTGCCCCAAGCTCAGCTCAGTGTTTCCTGCATTCATGGTTGAGCAGTAGCATCATGCCACTTCTCAGCCATGTAATCCAGATGTAGCAGAGGTGGACTTCTTTGTGAGACAAATTGATTTTCGTTGGACAGGTGAGGAATAAGGTTTTTATTCATTTTCATTTGAACAGTAGTAAATGGGAAAATTAGGGTGGGTTTTGTTTATTTCAATTAAAGGAATGTATTCAGGCTGTGTATTTTTTACAATATGACTATGGGGTTTGCAATGGGGGTGTTTTATAGAAACCTCACCAGAACCACCACACCAGAGCAAGTGGGAAGAGTGATGCTAAGCATCAGATTTGGTGCATCTTATGGATGCAGCATTTCTGGGGCGGCTGAAGGCAGATTTTGGTAGCCTGGGAAGGAGGGGCAATTCCCTGGCACTTCCCAGGCTATTAATATCAACCCACAGCTGCCTGTTTAGTCTTTTCTGGTTAGAATTTATAGGGGGATCCTACATCACTTTTTTTCTGGGATCCCCCATAAACTAACCAGTAAAGGCTAAGCAAATAGCTGTGAGCTGTTAATAATAACCTGGGAAACTTTTGGGATATTAACCCCTTTCCCAGATTAGTAACATCATCCCCGGGCGTGGACTTTCCCTCTGCTGGTTATCAAAATTATGAGGGAGCCCCTGCCAAATGTATTATATAATTCTTTATTTTACACACGATGTACACAGTGGGCACTGAATACCACTCCCATCATTGTTGCCTGGTCATGCTGACTTTTAACTCTTGTATATTGCTAAAACATGTTTAAAACGTGATGCTGATGTATACTAGACATGTGGTAAATGTTATTTATTAATTCTCTTTAGTGGTAAAACTATCTGTTTAAGGGCATAAAAATCAAAAGTTCAAAAATTGAAAACTTTTCCAAATTTTCATTAAAAATATAATTTTTTCATAACTAATGAAACGCAAATCATATCTACCTAAGTTCATCACTAACATAATATTAGGTACAATGTGTCATGGAAAAACATTCTCATAAACACTGGGATATGTTGACCCATCAGCTGATCGTCGGTAATAGAGTTATTCTATGCAGTCCAGCTTGGAGTGAGGAGCTCTCTTATGTCAGTGTTTCTGCTGCTTTGAAGCTTAGCAGCAGAGTCTGAAGCTGAGTATTTATTTATTTATGTTTGTCAGTGTTGTGTTTGTCTCTTCCCCTGTGTATTTACCATCTGAAGTGGTGAGGCTAGCATCCTTGCTGACAGTGCACTATACTGGGGTGACAATCAGGGAATAGGCATGTGATGGTGGCGGGGGGGGGGAAGGACCCACATAGGGCATTAGGTGAGCTTAGGAACAGGCACAGGTTGGTGTCAGGAGGTGTTTCCATCCCTCGCTCCCTATTGCTAGGGTTTGTGAGCTGTGTTGTCTGCTGGGCTTACTTGTGTCAGAGCGTGACATTACCAACTGTTTTTCTGGAGACCTATGGCTCAAGCAGAGGCTCACGGATGAGGTTACAGAGTGGCAGTCACAGGTGGTGCTGAAGCTTGTGTCTGGGTTCTTGTTCTTGGCTCATACCCAGGCTCAACCAGAACATAAGAATTCTCTTGCCAATAGGTTTTCTGGAGGGAGAGATCAATTTATGGTTTTTAAGGAAGCCTGTAAATTGTATTTCAGGCTCCACCCTCATTCCTCAGGATTAGAGGAACAACGTTTGGAGGGAGATGACCAGGGTGTGTACATTTCCTCCACTTTTTCTTCTCAGTTTACCATTTTGGCTGAAAAAGTGGTTAGGGGAAAAACTGAGACTATTCCGGTTCTTGTTGATAGTGGAGTAGGAGTCAGTTTGGTGGATTCTTGCTTTATCAGTAGGACGCTGGGAGACCCATTTCTATTTGTGCGATTGATTCTGTTCCTCTCAGCCAGAAGAATTTGATCAAAGTCGTATGTAATGTGAACTTACACATAGGGTCTCTTCATGAAGAGTTCCTGTTGTGCTACGTCTTAGGCCTTTCCTGGCTGAAAATTACAATCCGGTCATTGATTGGCAGCCCAAAGAACCAGTCAGTTGGGGCAAGTTTTGTAAAAACTTTTACCTGGTAACTATTATCTGTGCTGTCCTAAAATCTATAACCTTCTTCTCCAATGGATGTAGCTAAGGTGCTACCAGGGAAAAAGGCAAGACTCTATCCACACTCCAGGTAAACTTTGAGTTTCATTGTCTTCCTGAGAATAGTTGTCATGGGAGGGTGGTGGTTCCCTCTCAATATCCTGAGGGTATGAGTTTGGTGACACAGGGAGATGCCTATGTTGTCTGTCCCTCAAGGAGAGTACCATCTTGTGGCAAACGTATGTGTGGTAATAAATGTTCAGGTCCGGATCTGTGTGTGAATGAGTACATGTGGATGTCCACTAAAAACATCAGGCCGAAGAATGCATCTGAGATTTGGAGGTGATCGGGCTGTATGGAGGCCGATCTCAGCCCTGGGACCTTCCACTTGAAGTTATCCCAAGTGATGCGTGTACATAACGTGTTCAACAGGTTGTCACTCTGGAGATTTTTTGTGCATCCAGAGCTTATGTTATTGCCATTATCATCAGGCTGCTGTATTTGCCATGACCTAGAGGATCAGGTGACTACGGTGGTGTATACTAGTGGGTAATTACATACATAATAATACATAATAATAATGCATAATTTCTGGTGAAGTCCAGTCTTAAGGGTCCAAAGGCCTCTCATTGAAAGAGGGGTACTGTCTCGATTCATTATGAGATTCGTGGCAGCTCTGGTTCTACTGTAATTTAAATGTTGTTTTCCCCTTTTGTTCCAGCAAAAGTTAATGTTAGTATCTTGCTGCCGGCTTCTTTTAGGATGGTCAGATGTTGTTGGTTGGTAACCACTCCCACCTTCCTTTAAATAGTCAAATGACACATCAGCTGATTGTCGGAATTAGAGTTATTCTATGCAGACCAGCTTGGAGTGAGGAGCTCTCTTATGTTTTATAGTGTTTCTGCTGCTGTTTGAGTTTGGATTATTGGTGCCGTATCCTCTGCTGCTTGGAGCTTAGCAGCAGAGCCAATAGCTGAGTATTTATTCCCTTATCTTTGTCTGTCCTGGGTTTGTCTCTTCCCCTGTGTTTTTACCATCTGCAGTGGTGAGGCTAGTGTCCTTGCAGGCTAGTGCACTAGCCAGGGTATACTGATGTCACAATCAGGGACTAGGCATGCGATGGCGGTGGGGAGAAGGACCCACATAGGGCATTAGGGGAGCTTAGGGACAGGCACAGGTTGGTGTCAGGAGGTGTCCCATCCCTGGCTCCCTACGGTTAGGGCCTTCCTCTCCCTTTTCCATCCTGTCGTATTTGTGTGCTGTGTTGTCTGCCGGACTTATCTGTGTTTGAACGTGACAGATAGCATGCCAAAATGTATAAGTGTGGAGATTTCTGCGCATGAAGCTCATACTCAATATTGAATAAATCAAAACATTTTGAAAATGTTGTTTCCATTTTTTTTCATCATTTGCATATCAAAATCAATATGTGTAGTGATCCTGTGATTTATACAATTTCACAAACTTTCCTTACTGGTGTTGTGATTTTTATGTTGAGGAGTAAATTTGACAAGGAAGAGATTAGGGAGTTGATCTGATCCACAGTGCTTACTATAGTGGCAGCGCAGAGTTGACATACTAATGGGTTGATGCAGAGGTAGTATTTATTCATACAGGGCCTCTCAAACCATCACATATAACCCCCTATTATTTATTTATGCAGAGGAAGTTCATAAAAGCATCACATGTCCCTAGATTGTAATAGTCCAAAAGATGATATTAATACCAGTGGGGCTGCTCTGCGTTGTCTAAATACACAATTAGCTGACAAGGAAAATCCTCTTAGATTGCTGCATTAAATGAACTTTGTCAGATTTGTTACCATATATATTGCAGAGGTAGCAACAGCACTGGGGCCATGATGCCTGAGGAGAACAAAAGGTTTCCAAGTTACATCCCAGAGATAAGACTTAGGCTCCATTCACACATCTGTTTTTTTATATCTGCTGTCAGTTTTTTCTCAGACAGCACAGGCACTAATAGAGTTTCATTGATCCTTACACATCTGTATTATAAGATGGATCTGTGTGTCCGATCCGTGAGACTCAGAGGATGTCCTATTCTCGACCATTAAAGTCTAATGGTGAAAATGAAGTTTCATTGATCCATACACGCATTAATTTTAAGAACAGATCCGTGAGTCCAATCTGTATTACTCTGAGCATGTCCTACCTATTCTCAATCATTTCGTTGATCAGACTCAGCCATTAAAGTCTATGTGGTTCCGCATAAAATGGGAAGACATACTTTTAATTGTACTTCAATTTTCCATCCAAGGTTTTTTCTTGGACAGCACATGGACCACTAGAGTTTCATTGACCCATACACACATTCTTTTTAGAAACAGATCCATATATCCAGTCCATCAGATTCAGAGCATGTCCTATTCTCATTCATTTCACAGATCAGACTCAGAGTTTAGGGGTATCCGTAATAAATGTATGAAACAAGGGAGACATACTTTGTACTTGCTGTCCCATCTACGTTTTATCTGTTTTAAATTGATACATTGTTAAGAGTCAATGGATATAGAAAATTCAGACAGCCTACCTGCTTCAATTAAAAAAAAAAAGAATGAGGCAAAAAACAGATGCAGCATGGCAGCAAATCGGTGGCAAATCGGATCCCACATGGATGAAAAATGGTCCATTTCTTATGGATGAAAAATTCATAAGCATGTGTAAATGTAGATAGTTTATAACTAAGAGTCCAGACAATTTAAGTCCTTCAGTTTTTAAAAGCGGATGAGAAGAAAAACGGATGCAAAATGGAGACAATATGGATGACACAGATATAAAAAAAACCTATGTTTTTCTCTCACTTGTCCCCTGTTTTGCATTCATGTGGCATGTGTTATTATCTCATCCATTTTTTTCCAATGAAGGAGTGACTTTGTCGCTAGTCCGATAAAAAAGACCCCTGGAAGGTCACGTGAGCAGCAGAATAGTGAGAAGCAGATGCAAAATGGAAGCCTTCCAATTTGCATCTGTGTTCGCCAGGTCACCATAGACTTGTATGGCCGAGTCTGGTCTGGAAGTACAGAATAGGACCTGCTCTGAGTCTCATGGATCACACACAAGGATCCATGTATTCCTCCGAAATGCGCACATGCAGACATGTCGCACACATGTGTGAATGTGACCTAAAGGTGCTAATTGTCTAAGTCTACCCCTTTATTTGTAATACTGTAAATGTACTGTACCAATCTGCCATGATGGCGCATGAGACATTTTTCTGCAGTCGCATTTACATCAGAGGCCAGTTAGACTGCCTGCATTCATTATTGTGTAGGTTTATTACGTGACTGCAATAACTCTCTTCATCCTCATCACACCGCCACTCCCAATAGGCCCTGACGCCTGCATACAGCTCTTAGAAACAACCTTTACCTGTTGAAATATGTAAAAATAATACACATGTGGCATGAAAGCAAACTGTAGTAATGGCGCTGCATACTAATTGCAAAACTAATGACTTCTTCCCATCTCTACCTTCCTTGTTCTGAATTGCCTATTTCAAGCAGAGCAGGTCGGCTGCCATGGAAACTGAGCGCGGGTAAGCACAGGACCCATACAATCAACAAGCGCTCGCTCCACAGCTCCGAAGCTCGCAGCTTAGCTCTTTCTCTGAGACTGCCGACAGACAAGGGGTTAATCTAAAATGCAAGCGAGAAACAGGAAGAAGCATTATCTGGACATTATTATGTTAACTAACAGGCTGAGGATACAGTTAATGCTACGAGCAGGTGACTGCCGACAGCAGATTAACCTCCTACTTTAATAATATATTAGTATTAATGGTAAGTAACCCTCACTAAGGTAGCTCTGCAACTTAAGCACCACTTCACCTATTCAATTATTAAATGAGCAATTTAATGTACATTATTACAGTTGGGTGCCAGATCTATTTTTCTTGGTTAAAGGGGGTGGTCATGCCTATATATTTAATATCATAATCTAATCACTATTCTTATAGTTTAGTTAAAAATTCTCTATCGTTCCCTCACTACACTGTCAAACTGCTTTATTTTTTTTTTACTTATTCCCCGTTTGATAATTCTTCATTTGAGAATCCCCAGTGCATGTTGGGATACTCAAACGGGCCATCAACAGGGAGCAGAGGCTACGGTCACTGCCACAGCTTCTGTCTCCACCCTGAAATGAAACGTCATCAGTGAGGTCCATTTCAGGAGCTGGGCTAGTCACTGCTTTTACTGAGCATGAGTTGGTTAACATTATGACATATGCTCCTTATGATCTTGTCTCTGTTCACTGTTCTTATCAGCGCACAGTGACAATGCGCTCCCTCGCCGACTCTGATGAGAAGTCATGAGTATGCAAGAGAGTGCACTGTCAGTGCACATTGCAAGAATGTGATAGATCCATCCAGGGGAAATGAACATATTTTTCTAATAAAATATATTACAATATATTACTTATTTTCATGTGTACTATCTTAAATCATGTTTCGAGGATCTTTAACCTAGTTGAACTTCATGACACAAAAGTACGTCACAGTCATGTTACCATGTAACATGTTTAGACTAGGGTATAGAAGAACCCTAGTCCAATGTATTCTGGGGCTTTATTACTGTATATCTGTAGCGCCCCCACTGCCGCAGGGCCGAGGGGTACCCGATACCGGGCCTCTGAGTCTCTGCTCTGGGGTTGTCACGGTGGCTAGACCTGGTCCGTGACCCTGCTGAGGGGCGCACAGTGAAAGGTGGTGGTATGGTGCTGATGTTACGGTGCGGTGTAGTGCCGGTCGCGGTCAATAACGAGGACACCAGGTTGCAGTCTCTTTACCTCTTTACTGAAGGCTTCTGAGTCCTCAATCCGGAATACGGTTAACAGGGCTGCGCAAGTCCGGCCGGTCCGATGGCACCTCCAGAGTTCCCTTTGCAGGTGGAAATCTGTGCCTACCTTCCTGCGCTTATGATGTGGTCCTCCCCTGCTGTGCTTACGGGATAGTACCCCACAACTGTTGTGTCTGTTTCTCGTGTTCCCGCACAACTCGATCTGATGTTCTCCCTCTACGTCCCCCTGATCTTACGGTTAGGACGCACCCGTATGACGGGGAGGCTCAGAGCTCTTCCGGGACTCCAGCGTCGCCCCACTCCTGTTGTTACCCCCCTGTGTCTTCCTGGGTCTGGGTGAGACAGCCCGCCTGTAACTGACTGTCCTGCCGTAGGTTTGAAGTTTGGCTTGGAGCTCTATACTTCCTCGGCGTTCCGGCCACCGGTTATGCGCCTCAATAGGATGTTGCCTCGTCTTACAGCACGACTCCTACTGGTATTCTCCTTGTTGCGTTGATCTCGTTTCTCACTCAGCACAATAAACCTCGCTTCTTGTCCTTTCTTAGGGTAATGCCGCTATATCGTGCAGGCGCGGTCCCGTAACGTTCTGGTTCTCTGGTTGCTAGGCCTCTGTCAGGATCCCACCCCTGACAGGGACCCCTCTGAATCTTCCCCTACAACACCCTCTGCCACAAGGTGTTGCCTGGTTCCAACCCAGCCAGCTTTCTGTCTGACTTCCTATCTAACCCCCAGTTTTACCAGACTGTGAGGAGTGGCCTAATGAATAGTACCCTTAGCTCCCCCTGGAGGCCAGACTGTGAAATGTATTGGTGTCTGTGATACCTGGTCAGATGAACTCCTTCAGTGCCATCAGACGTACCATAGCCCCCCTTAGCGGCGGAGCCACAGTACTGCAACGACCAGGACTCTGGGGCGCTGCATATCTATTTAAAGAAGAGTGTCTTTTCACTTTCCAGCAGCCTGCAGTTCCCTTTCTTCAGACTCTTTGTAAGACTCTGTTCACATCTACTTTATAGCTCTACTTGAAGCCTGATTAGCAAATTCTGATGGGGCAAGAGACATATAGCTGCATTTCTCCCATCGAATGTTTACATGTGATTTATGTTTTTTATGTTCTTGTGATCATGCATACAACTTATATATGGATCAATGTATTGGACACACCTCTTTGTATTCAGCCTTTTAACTCAGTCTTATTATATCAAGATGTTTAAGATGTATACAATCTAGCCCCTTGCCATGTGGTCTACCTCTACAGACATTTATTGAAGAATGGGTCAGACTCATAACAAATCAGTTTTGTGAAATTTCTTCCCTCCTAATATTCCACAATCATCTATCAGGGCTTTTATTGAAAAGTGAAAGTGCTTAGGAAACACAGTAGCTCAGCCACAAAGTGGTAATCCACGTAAAATTACAGAGCGGGGTCACCAAGTGCTGAGGGGCATAATGCAAAAAAGTCACCAACACCCTGCTGACTCAACAACTAAAGATGGCATAAACATCAGTACAAAACTTGATGCCAGGAGTTCCATAGCATGTGGTTCCGTGGTCAAACAGCTGCATGTAAGCCTTATATAACCAAGCACAATGCCAAGTTTCTGATGGAGTGGTGTAAGGCACGCAAAATTATGAAGCATTGAAGATGTGTTCTGTAGAATGACAAATCATGATTCTCTATCTGGTAATCTGATGCATGAATATGGGTTTGGTGAATGACAGAACAAAGTTACCTACCTGACTGCATTGTGCCAGCTGTTAAGTTTAGTGTAGGAGGGATGATGCCATGGGGTTGTTTTTCATGACTTTGCCTAGGACTCTTAGTTCTAGTGAAGGGAAACCTTAATCCTTCAGTATAACAAGACATTTTGGACAATGGTCTGCGTCTAACTTTGTGGGAAAAGTTTAAGGAAGACTCTTTTCTGTTGCTGGATGACAGTGCCCCAGTATGTGAAATATGTGATATGGACCATAGCTATGGTTCATAAAGGTTCATGAAGGCAAGGTTGGGTGAGTTTGACTCCTCCTTACCTCAACTCTATATACAATGGGATGAACTAGAATTTATATTAAGAGTCAGGCCCTATCATCCAACATCGGTGTCTGACCTCACAAATGATCTTATGGATGAATGGGAAACCATTCCCACACCATTCCAAAATCTTACAGAAAGTCTTCCCAGAAAAGTGGAAGCTGTTTTAACAACAATAGGTGGTGGTGGTAGGGAGACTCCATGTTGATGCCTATAGATTTAGAATGGCATGTCATACCAGCTCCTATCGGTATAATATGCAGGAGTCCCAATACTTTTGTCCACATGATATAGCATAGTACATGAGTGTAATAAACAACGAATCCAGCAGTGTGGCTATAACTAATGACCAAGTAGCAGGTAGCCCTAAAGCCTTTGTGCTCCATAAGAAGTTACCAGTAAGTAGGATGTCTTCTACAGATTGTGCATCCCCTGAAGCTTCAAGCTACACCTCAGATTATACCTATATAGCACATCATAAAAACATGCATTGAAAGAAATATCTACAAATATAGAATAATTGAAATAAACTTTGAAAAGAAATAAAACGCATACGATACGGTTGTAGCTTACTTGCATTAACCCTTTACTTTTGCACCGCAGAAGACGGTTTCCTAGCAACTTCTGAATAGTATCACTTGTGGTATTCACAGATGAAGTGCTTGAGATCTGAATTAATTGGCTACTAGGCAACCGCTCAGTAGTACAACAGACATGATCCTCAAATATGTGCTCAATTCATGGGTTAATACATCAGAGGCAAGGAATTTAAACTGAATTTCTCGGTCTGTACATTTTCTAGATGGAACACAAAGGCCTGATCCTTCCTACCTGAGATCCTGGTGATTTCATTTTTTTTATAATACAAAAAAAAAAATTAATGAAAAACCACGTGAAATAAATCTTAAAGCATTCTGCAGAAAGGATCACGTGCACTGACATCCTACAACATTGCTATATAGATTTCGCCTTGGAGACATTGTAAATTTGGTGAAGCCGATGATGCCTAAATTATCATAGGTGGTCAGAACAACATCATGGCATGGAGGGGTAGGACATGCGTAGATAATATTGTAAGATCTCTGCAGCAGATGGGAAACTGAAATCCTGATTTCTGCCCTCCAATAAATGTCGCTGGCATGTCTCTTTCTCATTTGTGCTATGGATTTGTAACCTAGGAAACCTGAATGTGAACTCTGAGTAGAAATGCTGAGGAGCCATTAATCCCCACATGTAAGGGCTCATTCAGACCATACATGCGTGTGCGGTCCGCGCTAAAATCGGATAGCACATACACAAGTGTCATTCAATAGAGCTCTTCAGATGACAGATTTTTCACTAGATCTATTATCTTGTGCGAAAAAATCAAAGCATGCACTGGTCTCATATATTTCAGATGAGAGTCATCTATTCTATTGTTGCTCAAAAACATCGGATCCCATAAGTAGTGTTGAGCGATACTGTCCGATACTTGAAAGTATCGGTATCGGAAAGTATCGGCCGATACCGGCAAAGTATCGGATCCAATCCGATACCGATACCCGATACCAATACAAGTCAATGGGACTCAAGTATCGGACGGTATTCCTGATGGTTCCCAGGGTCTGAAGGAGAGGAAACTCTCCTTCAGGCCCTGGGATCCATATAAATGTGTAAAAGAAAGAATTAAAATAAAAAATATCGCTATACTCACCCTCCGACGCAGCCTGGACCTCAGCGAGGGAACCGGCAGCGTTGTTTGTTTAAAATTCGCGCTTTTACTTGGTTACGTGAAGTCCCGGCTTGTGATTGGTCAGGGCGGCCATGTTGCCGGGACGCGGACCAATCACAGCAAGCCGTGACGAAATTACGTCACGGCTTGCTGTGATTGGTCCGCGTCCCGGCAACATGGCCGCCATTAACCAATCACAAGCCGTGACGTCACGGGAGGCTGGACACGCGCGCTTTTTAAAATGGGCGCGTGTCCAGCCTCCCGGCTTGTGATTGGTTGACCGCGGCGCAACCAATCACAAGCCGGGACGTCACGGGAGGCTGGACACGCGCCCATTTTAAAATGCGCGCGTGTCCAGCCTCCCGTGACGTCACGGCTTGTGATTGGTTGCGTCTCCCATGTGACTGCGACGCAACCAATCACAAAGCCGGGACGTAATTTTAAAATCCTTAAGGACCTGAAATTACGTCACGGCTTGCTGTGATTGGTTGCGTCTCCCATGTGACTGCGACGCAACCAATCACAACGCCGGAACGTAATTTTAAAATCCTGAAGGACCTGAAATTACGTCACGGCTTGCTGTGATTGGTTGCGTGCCGGTCACATGGGCGGCACGCAACCAATCACAAGCCGGGACTCACGTAAAGGAAAGAAAAGCGCGAATTTTAAACAAAGAACGCTGCCGCTTCCCTCGGTAAGGTGCAGGCTGCGTCGGAGAGGTGAGTATAGCAATATTTTTTATTTTAATTCTCTCTTTTACACATTTTTACATTAATGTTGTTTCGATACCGATACCCGATATCACAAAAATATCGGATCTCGGTATCGGAATTCCGATACAGCAAGTATCGGCCGATACCCGATACTTGCAGTATCGGAATGCTCAACACTACCCATAAGGATCACCTTTTTTGCATCCAATTTTTATGCACGCATTGCAATTATTATCATTGGAAACTGTACTTGTCCCTGTAAATCTTTTAAATGTTGATAGATAAAAAAGGATTCCACATGGATATAAAAACAGACATACCAATAACACACGGATAGAATGTCAATGGCAATTGAAATTAAAATCATCCCTATTTTCTAGATGAAAATTGGATGATTTTTAATATGCTCATCTGAGCACAGCTTATTGTCGCTCTATGTCATGGCCTGCAGCTACTCTATGTGACTGCAGACTTGTGAATCCTTACAGTGCACACACTGCATGCTGTTAGGATTCTGCAGTGCTGAGAACAGGCTGGTTACTGGCTGCAAAGATGCAATTTGCATACATGCGGTCACGTGCTGACAAAGCATGCGCGGTCTCATTCAATACAAGTAAATTGAATGAGGCTGGACACATCTAATTGGAATGTGGCCTGAATTATG
Source organism: Ranitomeya variabilis (assembly GCF_051348905.1). Lineage (NCBI taxonomy): Eukaryota > Metazoa > Chordata > Amphibia > Anura > Dendrobatidae > Ranitomeya > Ranitomeya variabilis. The sequence goes on from NC_135232.1 coordinate 363,375,112, forward strand.
CAAATCTCATACTTGTGATCACATGACAGCCCACTCCTGGTGCCGACACAGGAGACTCCTGACAGACCGCACTGTGAGCGCTGTGATGAATCACAAGTCTGCAGTCACATGGAGTGACGGCAGACTTGAAACCCAAGCCTCGACACCCCCTTAATTGGCACTTATAAGTACAAAACATAATTATTAATAGCTACAAAGAGTCATCTGTATATAAAACTGCTTCTTATTTCTCAAGAATAAACACATGATGTAGAGATACATATATTCTTAAGGAATAAGAAGCAGATTGGTCTCCTGAATATATCTACAGTTATGGCCAAAAGTGTTGGCACCCTTAGAATTGTTTCAGAAATTGATGTATTTCTCCCAGAAAGTTATTGCAATTACATGTGTCTGTTTGTGCCACACTAAGCATGGAGAACAAAAAGAGAAGAGATCTTTCTGAGGACTTAAGAACCAAAATTTATGAAAAATATCAAGATTGCAAGTCTGTCTCCAGAGATCAAGTTGTCCTGCAGGCTCACGGTGCATCAGTGTCAGAGCAAACTATTTGTACGAAATGAAGCGCTATGGCGGGAGATCCAGGAGGAGCCCACTGCTGACACAGAGACACAAAAAAGCTAGACTGCAGTATGCCAAACTGTACATGACCAAAATCCTTCTGGTAAAGCACATCATTCTACTGTTTAATGAGGCCTACAAGGAACAGAACACAGCACCTACAGTCAAATATGGTAGAGGTTCAAAGATGTTTTGGGGTTGTTTTGCTGCCTCTGGCACTGGATGCTTTGTGTGCAAGGTGTTATGAAATCTGAAGATTTTTTTCCATGGTGCAGTTGGGCCCATTTGGTTTTGTAAACTGTGGTGTCTGTTCACATGGGATGCATTTGGATAGTGCTGGGCAGCCTGCCTGATCTAATAGAAGGGCGTCACTAATAGGTTGTTAACCTGGATGCTCTGCATTTCTATTGTGTGAACAGCGCCACATACAAGTCTTTTATGTGCAGTAATTTACCAAGCAGCCACCCCTTCCATTGGGATTGGTAGGTTGTGAGTGGTTGCCTCATTAGTATTTCTGCGCCTGTGTTGCCGCCATCTTAACTACATGGGTCTACTGCAGCCTGCATTTTTTGGAGGCCTGAGCAGGTAAGCATCTCTTCCTTTTTGCTAGTATTTTTTGAAATCTGAAGATTACCAAAAAATTTGGGGTCTCAATGTTGTGCCCAGTGCCAGAAAGTTGGGCTTGCATCCTTGGTCATGGGGCTTCCAGCAGGACAATGACCCCAAACATACTTAAAGAAGCACCCAGAAATGGATGAAAACAAAGCGGAAGAGAGCTCTGATATGGACAGCAAAGAATTAGGATCCAAATTCCGTTGAACACCTGTGGAGAGATCTTAAAATTGTTGTTGGGAGAAGTCGCCCTTCAAACAGGAGAGATCTGGAGCAGTTTGCAAAAGATGAGTGGTCCAAAATTCCAGTTGAGAGGCGTAAGAAGCTTGTTGATGATTATAGGAAGTGATTGATTGCAGTTATTTATTCCAAAGGGTGGGCAATCAAATATTGAGTTGAGAGTGCCAACAATTTTGTCTGGCCCATTTTGGGGGGTTTGTGTGAAATTATGTCCAATTTGTCTTTTTTATCTCTGATTTTTTGTGTTATTCCAATACATACAAAGGAAATAAACATGTGTATAACAAAACATTTGTAATTTCAATAATTTTCTGGGAGAAATACGCAAATTGCCTCTTCAGAGAAAATGAGGACTTGAACTCTATAGCACCACCTTTTGGAAGTAGTGATCCTACAAGTCACAATCAACCCTTTAAAAGAGTCTTGCAATATGACTTAGGATAAAAGCCAAATCAGTATCACAATTCGCAGACACGGTGTTTTGGGCTGTTGGCCCTCGCCTTTGGCTAGGTGAGAGGCTCTGTACTGAGATCTAAGGGGCAATGTTTCTCCTTGGGGGGCTATAGAGTTCAAGTCCTCTTTTTCTCTGAAGAGGAAATTTGCGTATTAAATTTCCTAGAGGAGCATTCAACGGTGAGTAAACCTCCTTACCTTGACAAGTCAGAGCTGGTATGTTACTCTCCACAAAGAGAAACCTTACCCCTGCGAGAAATACTTCATTTTCTGGAACAATTTCAAGAGTGCCAACACTTTCGGCCATGACTGTATTTCTGAAGCTGCAACTTGTCACGGTTCCACCCCTCAGTGTGTCTGGGACACAGATACTGACAGCTCAGCCATCCAGTCTGGTACAGGGGCTTGCTGAAGCTGTTGATGCTTTGACTGACAGCTCAGTCATCCAGTTCAGTGCAGGGGCATGCTGCGATGTCAGTGTGTTGATTGACAGCTCGGCTGTCCAATCTGAGACTGGAAGGTGCAGTCTCCAAGTGTTCATTATACCAGATGACTGCAAGCTATTTAACTGAGCTGTTTCTCCCAGACCTCTGCCAGGCGTACATTCATCTAAGTGTTGTTTGTTCTCCCTGTGCCTTGCATTCTGTGTGTTGATCTTTTCTAGCCTGACCTTGGACCCTGTTCTGACCATCTGACTGTTTAACTCCTACTGCTCTGATCCACTATCGTTCTGACATTCTGACCTTGGAACGTTACCTGACTATGCTTTTGTCTCTTCCTTCTTATGACGTACCCTCCTGGCTTCTGACCTTGACTCCTTGTCTATCCTGACTTATGGATTGGCCGTGAGAAGTGACTAGTGTCACACCACTGTCATGAAATTCTCAGCAAATGTCTTTAACCCCTTCACCCCGAAGCCTGTTTTCAACTTCCTGACCAGGCCATTTTTTTCAATTCTGACCACTGTCACTTTATGAGGTCATAACTCTGAAACGCTTCAATGGATCCTGGTAATTCTGAGACTGTTTTCTCGTGACATATTGTAATTTATGATAGTGGTGAAATTTCTTCGATTTGACTTGCGTTTATTTGTGAAAAAAGTGGAAATTTGGCAAAAATGTTGAAAATTTTGCAATTTTTAAACTTTTAGTTTTTATGCCCTTAAATTAGAAAGTAATATCATTCAAAATAGTTAATAAATAACATTACCCACATGTCTGCTTTAGATTAGCACAATTTTCACAAAAATGATATTTTTGCCCCAAACTTTTTATTTTCCCAAGGGTAACAGGACAAATTGGACCCCAAAAGTTGTTGTTAAATTTGTCCTGAGTACGCTGATACCCCATATATGGGGGTAAACCACTGTTTGAGCGCATGGCAGAGCTTGGAAGGGATGGAGCGCCGTTGGACTTTTCAATGCAAAATTGGCTGGAATTGAGATCAGAACCCATGTCGCATTTTGGAGAGACCCTGATGTGCCTAAACAGTGGAAACCCCCAACAAGTGACCCCATTTTAGAAAGAAGACCTCCAAAGGAACTTATCTAGATGTGTGGTGAGCACTTTTAACCCCCAATTGTTTCACTAAAGTTTAGAATGTAGAGTTGTGAAAATTAAAAAAAATATTTTTTTCTTTCCACAAAATGATCTTTTAACCCGCAATTTTTTTCCCCTAGGGTAACAGGAGAAATTGGACTCTAAAAGTTGTTGTGCAATTTGTCCTGAGTACGCTGATACCCCATATGTGGGGGGCAACCACTGTTTGGGCTCACGGCAGAGCTCAGAAGGGAAGGAGCGCCGTTTGGAATGCAGGCTTAGATGGATTGGTCTGCAGGCGTCACGTTGCATTTGCAGAGCCCCTGATGTACCTAAACAGTAGAAACCCCCCACAAGTGACCCCATATTGGAATCTAGACCCCCCAAGGAATTTATCTAGATGTGTTGTGAGAACTTTGAACCCCAAAGTGTTTAGCTAAAGTTTATAATGCAGAGCCGTGAAAATAAAAAATATATTTTTTTCCGCGAAAATGATATTTTAGCCCCCAAATTTTTATTTTCCCAAGTGTAATAGGACACATTGGACCCCAAAAGTTGTTGTCCAATTTGTCCTGAGTATGCTGATACCCCATATGTGGGGGGAAACCACTGTTTGGGCGCACGGCAGAACTCGGAAGGGAAGGAGCGCAGTTTAGATGAATTGGTCTTCAGGTGTCATGTTGCATTTGCAGAGTCCCTGATGTGCATAAAAAAAGAAGACACCTCTCACAAGTGACCCCACATTGGAATCTAGACCCCCCAAGGAACTTATCTAGATGTGCTGTGAGAACTTTGAACGCCCAAGTGTTTCACTACAGTTTATAACGCAGAGCCGTGAAAATAAAAACTTTCTTTTTTTTTTCCACAAAAATAATTTTTTAGCCCCTGTTTTCTATTTTCCCAAGGGTAACAGGAGAAATTGGACCCCAAAATTTGTTGTCCAATTTGTCCTGAGTATGCTGATACCCCATATGTGGGGGTAAACCACTGTTTGGGCGCAAGGGAGAGCTCGGAAAGGAAGGAGCACTGTTTTAGTTTTTCAACGCAGAATTGGCTGGTATTGAGATCGGACGCCATGTTTGGAGAGTCCTGATGTGCCTAAACAGTGGAAACCCCCAATTCTAACTGAAACCCTAACCCAAACACACCCCTAACCCTAATCCCAACCATAACCCTAACTACACCCCTAACCCTAATCCCAACCCTAATCCAAACCATAAATGTAATCCAAACCCTAACTTTAGCCCCAACCCTAACCCCAACCCTAACCCTAACTTTAGCCCCAACCCTAACCCTAACCCTAATTTTAGCCCCAACCCTAACCCCAACCCTAACCCTAACTTTAGCCCCAACCCTAACCCCAACCCTAATTTTAGCCCCAACCCTAACCCTAACGGGAGAATGGAAATAAATACATTTTTTAAAACTTTATTATTTTTCCCTAACTAAGGGGGTGATGAAGGGGGGTTTGATTTACTTTTATAGCTTTTTTTTGGTGGATTTTTATGATTGGCAGCCGTCACACACAAAAAGATGCTTTTTATTGCAAAAAATAGTTTTTGCATCACCACATTTTGAGAGCTATAATTTATTTATATTTTGGCCCACAGAGTCATGTGAGATCTTGTTTTTTGCAGGACGAGTTGTCGTTTTTATTTTTACCATTTTCGAGCACATGACATTTTTTGATCGCTTTTTATTCCGATTTTTGGGAGGCAGAATGAACAAAAATCAGCAATTCCTGAATTTCTTTTAGGGGGCATTTATACCGTTCCACGTGTGGTAAAATTGATAAAGCAGCTTTATTTTTCAGGTCAGTACGATTACAGCAATACCTCATTTATATCATTTTTTTATGTTTTGGCGCTTTTACACAATAAAAACTATTTTATATAAAAAATAATTGTTTTTGCATTGCCTTATTCTGAGAGCTATAACTTTTTTCATTTTCTGCTGATGATGCTGTATGGTGGCTTTTTTTTGCGGGACAAGATGACATTTTCAGTGGTACCATGTTTATTTATATCTGTCTTTTTGATCGCGTGTCATTCCACTTTTTGTTCGCCGGTATGATAATAAAGCGTTGTTTTTTGCCTCGTTTTTTTTTTTTTTTTTTGCGGTGTTCACTGAAAGGGTTAACTAGTGGGATCGTTACGGACGCGATGATACCAAATATGTGTACTTTTATTGTTTTTTTTTATTTACATAAATAAATGGATTTATTAGGAAATATTTTTTTTTTTCTTTATTTGGGGATTTTTTTTTTTTTTTTTACTTTCTAACATTGTCCCAGGGTGGGACATCACTATATTAGATCAGATCTGACAGGCAGTGCAGGAGGCTTTCCGGCGCCTGATCTGAGCAGGGACCGGCAAGCCACCTCACTTCAGGACCGGAAGGAGCCCCGCGGCCATTTTGGATCTGGGGACTCCTTCCAGAACACCGGAACAACGCGATCGCATCGCGTTGTTCCGGTGGGAGAGCGCAGGGAGCCCCCGTCCCTGCGCGATTACCCTCTATGTTTCTGTCACTACTGACATCAGCATCAGAGGGGTTAAATGTCCACGATCGGCGCTAGCGCCGATCATGGGCATTGCTGCGGGGTGTCAGCTGTCATATACAGCTGACACCCGCACTCGATCGCCGCGGCGCTCAGCGTGAGGCCGCGCAATCGTGCCGCCGTACTAGTACTACGATTTGCAGGAACTCAGTTCCCGCAGAGCAGTACTAGTATGGCACATGTTGGGAAGGGGTTAACAACCCATCCAATCCACACAGGCAAAAAAATCAAATAATTTCATCCACTGTAATATATATCCATGTATAGAGCTTTCTCCTTCACTGTATATATAGACATGTAGGGATCAGGGGAGGACACATACAGAAGAGGCCCCTCTGCAAGAACCATACATGGACCCTTTGCAGTCCAAAAACTCATCATGATGCACAATTCCACCTGCTTTGGTAGTGGAAGTGGGCCCTTTATCTCTTGGGTCCCTGTGCAGCGTTGCTGGTTGCATCAATGGTCTGTCCATACCCAGTAGGGATTGTCTGCTTTTTATCTATTATATAATTGTCTAAGGGTCACTTCCGTCTGTCTGACCTTCTGTCTGTCTTTCTTTCTCTCATGGATATTCATTGGTCGCGGCTTCTGTCTGTCATGGAATCCAAGTCGCTGATTGGTCGTGGCAAAACGCCCACGACCATTGCCACGACCAATCAGCGACGCACACAGTCCAGAAGAAAATGGCCGCTCCTTACTCAGTGCCCGGCACCCGCATACACCCCTCCGGTCACCGCTCACACAGGGTTAATGCCGGCGGTAACAGACCGCGTTATGCCGCGGGTAACGCACTCCGTTACCGCCACTATTAACCCTGTGTGACCAAGTTTTTACTATTGACGCAGCCTATGCAGCGTCAATAGTAAAAACATCTAATGTTAAAAATAATAAAAAAAAATAAAAAAACATTATATACTCACCTTCCGCCACCTTTCCCGCTCTTCGCGATGCTCCGGCCGGTCCATGCAAGCGGCATGTTCCGGTAGCAAGGATGGTCTGGGAGAAGGACCTGCCATGACATCACGGTCATGTGACCGCGACGTCATCACAAGTCCTGCGCGCCTGCGCGAGAAGGACCTGCCGCGATGTCACAGTCACGTGACTGCGACACCGTCATGTGACCGCGATGTCATCACAGGTCCTGCGCGCCTGCACGAGAAGGACCTGCCATGACATCACGGTCAAGTGACTGCGACGTCATCACACCCTGAGACCGGAAGCTGCCGCCTGCACGGCATACAGGCGACAGAACTACAAGGGTACCCCCTTTTTCACCTGTGACATACGTGGCTGGGCAATATACTACGTCACTGGGCAATATACTATGTCACTGGGCAATATACTACGTGACTGGCCAATATACTACGTGGCTGGGCAATATACTACGTGGCTCTGTGCTATATACTACGTCGCTGTGCAATATACTACGTGGCTCTGTGCTGTATACTACGTAACTGGGCAATATACTACGTCGCTGGGCAATATACTACGTGGCTCTGTGGCTCTGTGCTGTATACTACGTCACTTGGCAATATACTACATCACTGGGCAATATAGTACGTCACTGGGCAATATACTACGTGGCTGGGCAATATACTACGTGGCTGGGCAATATACTACGTGGCTGGGCAATATACTACGTTGCTGGGCAATATACTACGTCGCTGGGCAATATACTACGTCGCTGGGCAATATACTACGTGGCTGGGCAATATACTACGTGGCTGGGCAATATACTACGTGGCTGGGCAATATACTACATCACTGGGCAATATACTACGTGGCTGGGCAATATACTACGTGGCTGGGCAATATAGTACGTTGCTGGGCAATATACTACGTCACTGGGCAATATACTACGTAACTGGGCAATATACTACGTTGCTGGGCAATATACTACGTCGCTGGGCAATATACTACGTGGCTGGGCAATATACTACGTGGCTGGGCAATATAGTACGTTGCTGGGCAATATACTACGTCACTGGGCAATATACTACGTAACTGGGCAATATACTACGTTGCTGGGCAATATACTACGTCGCTGGGCAATATACTACGTGGCTGGGCAATATACTACGTGGCTGGGCAATATACTACGTTGCTGGGCAATATACTACGTCACTGGGCAATATACTACGTGGCTGGGCAATATACTATGTGGCTGGGCAATATACTACGTGGCTGGGCAATATACTAAGTCACTGGGCAATATACTACGTGGCTGGGCAATATACTACGTGGACATACATATTCTAGAATACCCGATGCGTTAGAATCGGGCCACCATCTAGTAATTTATAAATAATAAGGAATACTGTATTGCTAGAAGTAAACATTGGAAGGGTATTTCCTATTTGGAGGTAGATGAGGTAATATTCAGGTGTAGCACAAACTTTCATTGTGCCAAATAAACTTTTCACCCCAATGGAGTGTTTCACTATTTGTGTAGTGCTACAATAAAATGTTAATGGACTGGCAACCAACTGCTAAACACTGTTCAAGCAAGAATGTCATGGCTGCAAAATCGGCAGTGTAGTAACTACTTATTTTGCCCACTGTATGTGTATATTTTTTATACACAGACACAGATATATATCTTATTCTTTATGCATCCTGGGGACCTTGAAAAGGGATGTCTAATTTTGAACATTAAGCAAGCCAGTCTACTATTCCCTTCTTGCTGTTCCTATTCATTTTTTCCCGAAATAGATTATTCTCAGGAAAATAACCATAGTGTTGACTTCATAATTCTGATTGAACAATTTGCAGTAGAGGTCTTCTTTAAGTTGTATAATGGAGCATTAGTCTTGTGGTGACTCTGGGGGATGCCATATTTCCCTATAAAAGCAATGCTTTTAGGGGGTGAATACTGCCATAATGAAGCATATAGTCAAACATAGCACAATAGTTTTATATTTGATAAGACACAGGTACTTAAGCATAAGCCCATAGGCCTCTATTGGCTATGTAATACCTTGTTATATACCACAGATCCACTATACTATAAAGTGCGTGAAGCAAAACCAGTCGATGGGATGTTTTAAAGTGGTTATCCAGAATACAAAAAACATGGCTGCTTTTGTAAAGAATAGCTCCACTTTTGCCCACTGGTGGGCTGTGTTATTGCAGCGCTATGGAACAGAATGCGGATATCAGACACAACTAAGGACAAGCGCAGTGCTGTTTCTTGAAGCAAGCAGCAATCTTTTTCATATCTCAGAAAACCACTTTAATTACTTTAAGCTATAGCCATATAGTATCTGGAAATTAGATTTAAGTTTTTGTAATTTTTTTATTTTAGCATGATGCCAATTGTTTTGTGTTAAAGTTTAGTGAGACTGTTAAATATGATGCAATAAGGTTATTCAAAAGTTGCCCGTTCTCAGACAAAGTATGTTATGATCTCATCCATGTCCTTTTTCATGCATGTATCTCATTACAATCATCCCTATGAAGTAATTAATGTGGACATGAAAAATGTTACTTAATCTTATTATTATTGAAATGACTGCGACAATCATCTTACCCTGTAGTAATCAGTGCTATAGACATCTCTAGACATTCCAAAGTCTCCAATCTTCACTAAGAGGTTTTCTCCCACCAGACAGTTCCTTGTGGCCAGGTCTCGGTGGACAAAGTGCTGAGAGGCCAGGTACACCATACCTGCTGCAATCTGCTGAGCTATATGAAGCATCTGGGACTGAGTGAGCTCTGCAGGACGGTTTCCTTCTGCCATAAGAACGGCATCAGGTCCATGAGCCCTAAAAGGCAAGAAAAGAGGATTTTATGAGATAGTGCCTAGATCTGGAATTATTTCTGTACAGCCTTATAAATGCATTTATTTTTTGAGCACCATTGATTCCATGGTGCAGTACATGAGAATGGGTTACATGTGAAATACAAATATAAAACATGGTGAGCAAACTAACAATGACAGGCTAGTACAGAAAGGAGAGGGCCCTGCCCTTGTGGGCTTATAGTCTATAGCAGACCTGGGCAAAGTGTAGCCCACAGGTCACATCCAGCCCTCTGACTGTCTCAGTCTGGCCCGCGGACCGAGACAGCCGTGGGGATGGAAACCAAAAGCCCACGGTCCGCACCATGCCCGCCCACTCACTGTCTCCGTTGTCTCCAAAGGTGCTGACTGCATTGCTGGAGGAGGGGCCTCCGGCCATTTCCTCCACCAATCAGCGTGTGAAACAGCTGACGCAACGATGTCATTTCATCATGTCAGCTGTGTACTGTGGATAGTCAGCGCACCGGAGGCAGAGAGAGAAGCAGAGCGCCGGGGAATGGTACCGAGGTGAGTATGTGGTGTTCTTTATTTTTTCATGTGCATGGGACGTTTGGGTGGGCATGGTGCTGCATATAGGGATGACATGCTGCACATGGGGTGGCTATGGGGTGACATGCTGCACATGTGGAGGCTATGGGGACATTATGCTGCACATGTTGAGGCTATGGAGGCATCATGCTGCACATGGGGAGGCTTTGAGGGCATCATGCTGCATGTGGGGGACTATGGGAGCCTCATGCAGTGTATATAGGGAGGCTGTGTGGGGCTCATGCAGTGTATAAGGGAAGGCTGTGCGGGGCTCATGCAGTGTATATGGTGAAGCTCTGGGGCTCATGCTGTGCATAGGGAGACTGTATGGGGCTCATGCTGCATATGGGGGAGTCTGGTGTGGTGCTAATTCCACATATGGTGAGGCTGAGTATGGTTCTTACAGTATATAAGGGGCTGTGGGGGGCTCATACGATATAAGAAGTGGAGGAAGAGCTTCTTTGAAGAATGAAGTGGTTCCTCTGTAACGAGCGAGAGCCAGAGATTGAGGAAGGCTTGTCACAGTGTCACATAGATGGAGCTATGATGGATGGGTGAAAAAGTGATAACACCTATGTAGTGAAGGTGAAGGATTATTTATTGTCATTGAGGAAGCAAGAGGAATCCTTAAGAGGCTAAGTGAGACAGTGTCCAGATTAGTGATGTGTCGTTCCTGAAAGAATCGAGTCAAAGACCCGACTCCCTGCTGTGAACGATGGGAGTCGGCACCCCAGTGAGTGTAAAATCCTTGTGTTTGGCAGATGTAACTCCACCCACCCAAACAAAACTCCACCCACTCATCAATTTAATTGGTTACTAGCAAGTGGACAGAGTTTCTGACATAGGTGGGTGGGGTTTCGGACGCCTTACGTCAGCATAAATATGTGTTCACATATTATGAACACATATTTACTAGGGATCCATTTAGGATCCAAAAAGAGCCAGCTCTTTTTGTTGACCAGAGCCATGAGAGCCAGATCACCAAAAAGAGCCAGACTCCCCATCACTAGTCCAGACGACAGATATTGAGACCACACCCAAGAGGGCATGGACTGAGGTGCGAGTGAGAGCGTGCATAAAGAATGGCAAATAGAGTGTAGAACAAGGAAGTATTTACCATGAAGGGAATTTTAGAAGACAGTTTTGCTTGTGGCTGCATTGCTATTATTTACACCAAATATGTTGCATGATGTTTGAAAAATGTTGATGCATCTTTAGATATATAATAGTCTACAGTTGTTTCTGTAAGTTTCACTACAATTGGGACTTTTTTGCTGATTTTTAAATGTTATATATAAATTGTCCCACATACGTGCACATGGAGAACACACATTTATGTCCTCAGTGTGACATGGATGGCCGGACAGTAAGCGCTGTTCCCCAGTGGCAGGTGCTGAAGCCGGCTGTCATCATTCTCCCCTGCTCTGACTGCAAGCAGAGGAGAATGATGAGCATTATATTAAAGTCTGAATGACAGCAGGTCATTAAATCAGGACAGGACAGTAAACCATACTTATTGCAACACCTAATTCCCCGACGTCCTCAATCTCCTGTAATAAAAGTAAAATAATAAACCAACAATATACCATACCTCTCTGTTGTTGTGTCCCACACTGTAATCCAAGTCTAGGGGCTAAATAGTTTTCAACCAGGGCAGTGCCAAGATGCAACCGTCAAGGCTGAAAGCCACTGAAAACGCAGCAACATTCACCAGTGGTAAATCACAGCCGGGCTGAACTGAGGTGATCTCTGGACAGTGGGAAAAAGCCAGTGATGATGTCACCACTGGTGAATGATGCTGCGCTCTCAGCATCTTATTCACCAGTGGTTTTCACCCGGGACGGTCGCATCTTGGCACCGTCCTGGTTGAAAACTATTAGGTGTTGCAGTATGAATGGTTTAATTTAGAACATTAAAGGAGTCTGTGTAATTTTTTCAAATAAAAGACTTTATTCTGGCCGTGTCTTTATTTAACATTACAACTATAGGATTAGTAATGGATAGGTGTCTTATAGACGCCTCTCCATTACTAAGCTGTGGGCTTGATGTTACCTGAAAGGTGACATCAACCCCACAAATATTACCCCACCTTCCACTGCTACAGGGCAAGTGGGATGAGCTGGGCAAAGCGCCAGAAAAGGTGCATCTAATAGGTGCATATTTTCTGGGCAGCTGCGGGCTGCTGTTATTATATCAATGGCCCCTTACCAGCCTGAGAATAGCAGCCCCCAGCTATGAGCTTTAGCAAGGCTGGTTGTCAAAAATGGGGGAGACCCCGCGCCATTTTTTAAAATTATTTATTTAAATAATTAAAAAAACAACGTGGGGTCCCTTCTATTCTTGATAACCAACCTTGCAGAAGATGACAGCTGGAGGTTGCAGCCCCCAGATGTGAGTTTTGTCTGGTTGGTTCAATAAAATAGGGGGGAACCCACGTTGGGATTTTCATTCATTTATTTCCAAACGATTGCAGCCGGCGGCTGTGGAATACCCCAATCATCCACGCTTACTGTCACTATTATTAGCGGCAGCAGGTGTCAGATGATGGGGTTAACAGTCCCAAAAGCCACCACCTGCTGTCGTTCAGACTTTAATATAACACTCATCATTCTCCTCTGCTTGCTGGAAGAGCAGGGGAGAATGATGACACCAGGCTTCAGCACCAGCCGCCGGGGAACAGCGCTTACTGTAGCATTTCTTCCCCAGCGGCTGTCTGTGTGGTACTGATGCGGCACACGGCTGCCACACGTAGTACACACATGGACACCGATATCTCCGGTACCGTTTTTTCCGGTACCAGAAATAAATGGACGAGTGAAAGGGGCCTTAGAGATGAGAGGAATGCTATCTGCAACCCCAGTCTAAGGTCAAGAACGGCGCCCTCTGGCTGTGAATACAAGCTCTTATAATTATTTGGGCTAGCAAGACATCACATATGCTGCACAGAGGATGGAATACTAGGCCAGCAAATCAAACGCCGCACGGGGAAACCGGAAGCTAAGGTAATTCATGCAGCTCCTGTTCATCGTGAGAGAGCAATGATCTTGACGTTGGACCGAGGTTGCCCAAAGCGAGTCTTTTATCTCTACTCTTGCTACATTACTTCCATAGCTTTCAAGAGTTTGGAAGCAAATAGTTTGATTCAGCACAAAGGCAAGAGAGAAGGGGTCAAAAATATAAGGGAAGATTTCAGATGAAAGTTACATTTGTGCAGTGTGGTACATTTTCTAAAAATGATTAAAATCCAGCAACAACCTACATCGACATACAATTTACCATATTGTTCGGGGCAACTGCCTTGAATAAAATATTCATCTATAAATGGAGAATCATGTTTAATTTATTTGAAACGTTCTGTCTGCATTTTCTTATCACAGCATCCTTCCTTTGGTCATAAAATCAAGATCTCCCACAGCTTGCAGATGTAAAAGCCACAACAATTTTAACAGTGCTTCCTATACTCCCCCGAATCATTCTCCCTACAGTGAACTTTGCGCTCAGACATTACTTGACCTTCAACATGTGGTCTGGTGTCTGAAACATGAATCCATGCTGCAGGAAATGCTGATGTTATTTCATTGAGGTCTCGAAAACAGTTCCTTTAGACAACCTCTAGGGGCGCTAGATGTCAAGAATTTTTCTGACTGCAAGTTCCCTTCAGCAGCATTTATCTGCATCGAGCATTTAGAAGGCAGATGTGGATGCAGACATGGATAATACGGCAGTACAGTGTTTGCGTCTGGCCTAATTACTGCACTTTTTACCTTAATCACAGTCATTGAGAAATTTGTTTATGTTCAAATGTTCATTTATTCATTTATTCTTGGTTTTTACTATACCACTGGATCTCTTTAATGTTGTCTCATTTCAGAGGAATGTTTAAAAAGCAAACCATAATCTCAGCTGAAAAATAATGGGGGCAAAGAAGGTTCAGTTTAAAAGTCCAAACTAAATGGTTTAGGTTAAATGCCGCTATTCAGTAGAAAGCATACATAAAGTAGTTAAATGAAACAGCTAGCCTTCCTTACTATGGTGTAAGTGTATAAATAAAATGCAGCCATATCACAAGTGTGTACGTCTGCCCATTTTACAAGAACGCCATTAGTGACCCTGCATGCTGTACTTTTTCTTAGATAGATATGAGATGGTAGATAGATAGATAGATAGATAGATAGATAGATAGATAAGATAGATAATAAATATATATGGGATAGATAGAAAGATAATAGATAATAGAGAGATAGAAAAAAATCAAGCAGCACAGAGATAGATAGGTTATAGATAAAATGTTACTGTCTATCTACAATAATCTGAATTCATTTGATAAAGATGGTTAAATAGTGAAATCCATGTGTTGTGTGCAATATGTGATAGATACAATTCATATTTTGCATTAAACATGGAAATTTCTTAAAGTAAGTAACACTAAATATCCAACTTTCTATGGTTATTTATAAAGCTGTGTGTGCTAACGGTTATTTCTGCGATGTATCACACAGTATAACATACTATTTGGGCCCCTAGCTGCTGAGCCCACTGATCTGCTATGACCACATGGTGTATATCAGACAGTATTCAGTTACGGTATTTTGGTTTCAAATAGAAAGGATATAGTAGTCATGATGAGGTTACTGGTATGCAGCTTGCATACCAATACTGTGTCATCCAATTTTGCATGTTCAACTTATATAAAGTTATATAAAGCTGAACCAGGCCTAACCATATGCAGCACATATCTGTGTAAGGGTAAGTTCACATTAGTCGTTTTATCAAGGTTTTTTTTCTGCTGCAAAACCTGATCTCTGGGCAGGAAAGAAGTTGCAAAAAAAAGCATGTTTTCCTTGGGTTTCCTTGTTTTTTCTTGCATGTTTTGCTGCAGTTTTGATTTGTCTCTTGTGCATGCTGATAAAGTTTTGTGTTAAAAAAAAAGTCTTATTCTATAGAATCAGGTTTTGGCACAAAAAAAAACGCTACAAAACCTAATACCTGTGCTTTTGGTGCATTTTTTCAGCTTTTTTTACCACCCATTCAAGTCAATGGGTGAAAAACACTGAAAGAAGTGACATGCTCCATTGTGCAAAAAAACATGCAAAAGAACAAAATCCTGATGACAAAAAAAAACAAGCTGTGTTCATGAGACTTTTCTGTTACTGTAAAACACAGCTGAAAATTTGAAAAAAAAAAGCACAAAAAAAAAGCTGCAAAAACTCCTAGTGTGAATTTAGCTTTACGCAAATAGATTTATAGAGCTGCTAGAACACATACTGAGATCGCACTGGTCAGGAGTCTTTTCTTTTAAAACAAATATATATTGTCGTATAGATGGTGCATATGTGATGGAGCAGACTTTCCTACTTTGCTCTGGGCATTATTGGTTGCACATATGTTATATCTGCCCTTTGGCAATACCACTGTTGTCATTAGTACCAGCACGCAGTGACGTAACTATGGTGGGAGCAGGGGTTGCAGTGGTACCCAACCTGTGAAACTCTGGAGGGCTCAAAAGGTCCCTTGGACCCATACGAGAGGACCATTACTATTCTAGACAAGATTTGTGATAGTTAAGGGACTTGTTTTTGAGATTTTCCATTGGGGCCCACAAGCTTCAAGTCATTCCACTGCATCCCTTGCAGTATACTGGTTTAGTCATCATTCTGCTGACCTCTCCTGGGGCCAAATAATAGATGGAACAAGACGCAAACCAATGTTTCCATATATTTTATAAACTAGCTAAAAAGAAACCTCTGGATGTATATCATTACCTTAGGAATTTGTTCAGGTCTCCATGCTTCATGTACTCAAACACCATAATGAGCGGGTCGCCCTCCACGCACACTCCATAAAACTTTACAATGTGTTCATGTTGTAGGTTTGTCAGTAACTCTGCCTCTCGATGAAAGTCCTTTCGGGCATTGTCACTTGCATCCTTCAACGTCTATAAGAGAAATACACTGATTATTAGCACAAAGGTTGGTTTTCGGACTGGTCCATAAATGGAAATACTATATATGAAGCTGTACAATATGTATGGTCATCTAAAGATTATGTAAACGTTGCAGAAAAAGCAGAATCTAAACCTTTATCATAAGAAAAAAACATGATAGAAGCGACCTGGGATCTGTATTTGCAAGCGGAATACAAAGCTGTTAGTGTTGCCAGGCAACCAGAAGACGGCAAGAGAAGGAGTCAGAGAGGCCAATGTGAAGAGGGGGCACGGGAGATGAAGTCTGTGCCGATCATTTCACATAGGTAAAAAAACATAACTCCCACTCACTGCATTTATTTCATATTCTGCACTGAATGGGTTACAAGATGTCGCATGCTGATAATACGTGCCATCCAGTCACAGTGTGAACATCACCAAACAATAATGTTTTCAGATATAATTCATGATTCATTAATGTATATAGTTGACTGCATAGATATAGAATTACCAAAAGGCCTAAAACTTAAAGTACTCATTACCATGATCATCCAAAAAAAGGGGCTGTTCACTAGTGGACAACCCCTGCTCAATCATTTCACTGCCCCACTGGAAGCAAAACCTATTTATACTCACCTCCTGCTTCAGTGCCGTTCCAGCTGCTGTTCCCGGTGGGTGACATGACCTTGTTGTGTTACATGACCGCAGCAGCCAATCAGCTGAAGCCTTATTTATTTTGTCAGAGCGGATGTCCGTTTTGTTGGAATATTGATGAGCGGTAGCTGCTGATTGGCTGCATCAGCAAATGATGCAATAATGTCACCCACCGGAACAAGCAGCCGACGTTGGCTGCCACAGGAGGTAAGTATAGATTGTTTTTATTTTCTGTTGGCACTAAATTAATTTCAGGGATTGTGGCATGGGTCGAGACCCAGGCGGGCATTCGCCATGTTCTGGGGATCTCAGAAATATACATGATGTACGGCTAGAACGTATAGTATCTCTATAACTTCTTACAGAATTATGTTTCTAGAATGTTCTTTAGAAGCTGCAGCATGGCTCTATATTTCAAGCCAGCCTTTTTCCTGCTCTGAGCTGACTCAAGGTGTGAGACCTGTCACTCACAGCCTTTGGAGGTTTGGCCCCCGCCTAGGTGTTCTGTTACAGCTGCACACTGACGGAGGTTTTATAATCCCATGCCACAAAGTACACAAATGATTGACATGAAATTATATCTCCATTTTCTTCACAGTGTGTCTTACTTTGGGCCCTACTTTACGTATGCAGGGCCCCATTCTCTGTAAAGTTAGCCCACTTGACCCTGCAATTATTATTGAATTTAATATGGATGTTAACAGGCAATGGATTACCTTTACTGCAACAAGTATCTTATCCTGTTCAGGGTATAAATTATAACATTCTGCAAGAAACACTTTGCCAAATGCTCCCTCTCCCAGTTCTCTCTTCAATACAATGTTATGTCTCTTGATGTGCTGAACAACTGTAATGAAACAAAAGGTACAGTTATTAAGACATACTTATCCTGCCATTATAAAGTAATGGGAAATTTTAGACGTTATATGTTTATATGGTGACAGTATTATATTTTATATACTAAGCTTTCATAGATAAATCATATCCTTTCAATTAAGTGATGAATATTAGTGGTATCTGATATTTCCTGTAAACATGAAATGGTTATTTCTTTGGTGTAATAGTTATAAATGTCCAGATCAAAGTAAACATCCAATGGAAAATACCATCTTCACAAAATCTTGTCAATTACTTTGATACCGTTTATTGACTTGCATAAACTTACTTAGTCAAAGTTAATGTCCGCATCTTCCAAAAGTACATTTTTTGCATATAAACAAACATATTTTATGGTGACAGACAAAAGAAAAGTGTATAGGAGATTATATATTGTACTGTTACATGGAGACTACTAGATACATTTGAACTGCAATTTTCCCTAATTAGTAAGTATATGAACATGCTGCCCACATTAACCTCTTGAAGGATCAAGTTTATTGTTATAAAATGTTATGTTATGCAATGTGAACTGCGATGTATAGTGTGATTTATGATGTAAGGTATTGGTGATATCGATAATGTATGTATTTTGACTGTAGGGACATTTGGAGTTAATGTTTGGGACTAGCCCACAGTGGGAGGTGCTCAGTTGTAGGGAAAGTGACAATTTCCTGTCAGAGAGTCAGATAGGGCCTCGGGTGCATAGTGAAATGACTTGATGTCCATTATGAGCAGTGTCGCATTCTGGAGTGTCCTAAGAGTGAGAGGAGAGAAAAGGAAATAGATAGCGAGATCCGGGGCAGAAGTGACTAAGAGACAGAGTGATTGTCCGAAGACAGGACCTGGGAGAGGGCACCTAGCAGAAACGCCCAGAGGTTACAACTCACAAGGTAATAGGCCTAGATAGAACTGAGTGTGAGAGACAAACAGATTGTCTCTGGCAGGAGTTTTAGGCTATGTGCGCACGTTGAGTATTTGCAAACATTTCTGCAAGGTTTCTGCATCTCTTGGCAGGAAAAGCGCTGCAGAAAAACCACGCGTTTTTGCCACATTTTTGCTGAGATTTTGCAGCGTTTTTGTATGTGGTTTTTGTATGTGTTTTTGCATGCGTTTTTGTACAACAATGAATGCTTTTTTGAGCTAAATAAAGATATTTTAACCCCTTCACCCCCGGAGCTTTTTCCGTTTTTCCGTTTTCGTTTTTCGCTCCCCTCCTTCCCAGAGCCATAACTTTTTTATTTTTCCGTCAATTTGGCCATGTGAGGGCTTATTTTTTGCGGGACGAGTTGTACTTTTGAACGACATCATTGGTTTTAGCATGTCGTGTACTAGAAAACGGGAAAAAAATTCCAAGTGCAGTGAAATTGCAAAAAAAGTGCAATCCCACACTTGTTTTTTGCTTGCCTATTTTGCTAGGTTCACTAAATGCTAAAACTGACCTGCCATTATGATTCTCCAGGTCACTACGAGTTCATAGACACCTAACATGACTAGGTTATTTTTCACCTAAGTGGTGAAAAAAAATTCCAAACTTTGCAAAAAACAAAACAAAACAAAATTGCGCCATTTTCCGATACTCGTAGCGTCTCCATTTTTCGTGATCTGGGGTCGGGTGAGGGCTTATTTTTTGCGTGCCGAGCTGGCGTTTTTAATGATAGCATTTTGGTGTAGATACGTTCTTTTGATCGCCCGTTATTGCATTTTAATGCAATGTCGTGGCGACCAAAAAAACGTAAATCTGGCGTTTCGAATTTTTTTCTCATTACGCCATTTAGCGATCAGGTTAATGCTTTTTTTTAATTGATAGATCGGGCGATTCTGAACGCGGCGATACCAAATATGTGTAGGTTTTTTTTTTTTTTTATTGATTTATTTTGATTGGGGCGAAAGGGGGGTGATTTAAACTTTTATGTTTTTTTTATTTTTTTCACATTTTTAAAAACTTTTTTTTTTTACTTTTGCCATGCTTCTATAGCCTCCATGGGAGGCTAGAAGCAGGCACAGCCCGATCGGCTCTGCTACATAACAGCGATCATCAGATCGCTGTTATGTAGCTAAAATGCAGGTGTGCTGTGAGCGCCGACCACAGGGGGGCGCTCACAGCCACCGGCAATCAGTAACCATAGAGGTCTCAAGGACCTCTATGGTTACAATGGAGGAGCATCGCCGACCCCCGATCATGTGACAGGGGTCGGCGATGCGCTCATATCCGGCCGCACGGCCGGATGCGGTAGTTAAATGCCGCTGTCTGCGTTTGACAGCGGCATTTAACTAGTTAATAGCGGCGGGTGATCGCGATTTCACCCGCCGCTATTGCGCGCACATGTCAGCTGTAAAAAACAGCTGACATGTCGCGACTTTGATGTGCGCTCACCGCCGGAGCGCACATCAAAGCGGGGGTCCCGACATGTGACGTACTATACCGTCACATGTCGGGAAGGGGTTAAAAAAAAGGTTTTGTGATGTAATTTCTTGGTTCAACACCACCTTTTTCATGCTGATGCAGTAGTAGGGCTTGGTGTCAGCAGCTGTCATTGACAACAAGCTCTAGGCTTAGTAATGAAAAGGTATCAGCCCGGCATTCTCATTACTAAGCAGATAAGTAAACACAAACACATTGTCACCAGCCTATGTAGGAGCATTAACAGAACGAATGTACACAGGCTGTAACCAGACAGCAACTGTTAATTTTAAAGAAAAAAAAATAAAAAATAAATTGCATGGGCTCCCGTGTAACTTTAACAACCAGCAGAGGGAAAGCCGATGGCTGAGGGCTGTTGTTAATATTCTAGGAAGGAGCCAATAATCATAAAGGTTCCCAGGCTATTAATATCAGCTTGCAGCGGTTTGCTTAAACTTTACTGGCTAGTTTACAGGGTGACCCCAGAAAAAAATTGACATGGGGTCCCAATATAAAATCTAACCAGCAAAGGCGAGGCAGACACTATGGGCTGATATTAATAGCCTAGGAAGGGGCCATGGATATTGGCCCCTCCCAGACTAAAAACATCAGCTCTCAGCCGCCCCAAATCTGATGCTTAGCCTCGCTCTTCCCACTTTCCCTGTAGCGGTGGCACGTGGGGTTCATATTTGTGGGGTTGATGTCACCTTTGTATTGTCAGGTGACATCAATCCCACAGGTTAGTAATGGAGAAACGTCTATAAGCCACCTATCCTTTAGTAACCCCATAGTGATATTGTATAAAAACACAGACACACAGAATAAAGACCTTTATTTGAAATAATGGCACAGACTCCTTTAATAATCTTAACTAAACCATAATCACTGAACGCCTAATCCACCAATGCCAACGTCTCCTGCAACAAAAATAAAATAAACCACAATATTCCTCACCTGTCCACCAAGAAGATAATCCATGATGTCCCACGACGATCCTGATCACTTTGAGAGCAGTCACATCATATCCGGTGATCTCCCTTACCGCACCACTGCTGTGTGGGAAAATTCTCATGCAGTGGTGCTGTAAGTGAGAGCACTGGAGCTGACCAGCTGATGAACTCCGGTGAACTCTCATGGCAGCTCAGTGATACACTGGGGGAGCGATTACCTCCTGTCAGTGTATTACTGGTGAATGGGTAGAGTGGTCACATCTCCCAATGTGACTGTTCTACACGTGAGATTGTTGTGGGACACTCAGGATTACCTGGATTATGGCAGACAGGTGAGCATATGTTGGAGGTCACTGACTAGCAAGATACGGAGACTGACGGACTGTATGGACAGCTTGGATCAAGTAGTTAGGTTCTTGTGCACACGCAGTAACAGGAAACAGTTCAGGAGCTGGCCACACCAGGACTAGGGATTTGGGTATAAGTACCGCAGATGGAGTATCGGCATTAGGACATTGCCGAAGTGGTCAAAGGAACAAGGACAAACTATACTAAACTAACTGGAACACAGGATACGGGAATAACTTTAACATACTAAGGGTAAGTTCACACAGGGCGTTTTTGCTGCTTTTTTTTCTGCAGCAAAACCTGATTTCTTGGCAGGAAAGAAGTTGCTGCAAAAATGCAGGTTTAGCTGCGCTTGTGGTGTGTTTTTTGGTGTGGATTTGGTGCATTTTTGTGTCTCTTTGTCCATGCTAATGTCCATTGACTTTTCTGCAGAAAAAATGCTGCAAATAATGATACCTGCGTTTTTGCTGCCTTTTTTCTGCGTTTTTGCATATTTTTATATATTTATATTATATATTATGCAGTTGCACACACTAACACCACTAAGACGAACTATAGGGGTTGCTCAAGCAGCTCCTTATTGGGGAGGGTGCTTTTTATACAGGATGCCTCCCAGCAATTTGCTGGGAGACATTTGTAGGTGAACACTTTAACTAAATGCCTCCCAGATGTTAGTTGAGGGCATTTACCAGACGCATGGACTGCCCCTTTAAGAGCAGAGGAGCACACACACTATGCACACCGCCGGGAGACAGTGAGGTGTGCAGAGAGGAAGGAAGAGGACTACTAGGAAGCTGCTGTGGTCGGGGAGGTGAGTACGTCAGCATCCCGGCATGGAGGGAGGGGAACCATGCAGGGGTGCTAGCCACAGGCACAACCATCTTGGATGAATTTGCATGTATAATGCATTACTATGCATAAATTAGCATGTTCTTTTTCCTACCAGCTGTACTGAAAAATGGTGCTCCATTTGCCCCTGTAGTTCACACCAATGTGAATTGTAAGTTTTAATAAAGGTTTTGAGTATAGGCTATGCTTTTTGAGTGAAATTGTAATGTGATATATTATACTGCATGCACAATGTAATATTTAAAACTGTGCATATCATAGATTTCAAGGGTGTTTATCATCACTTTTTCATTTATCTTTCAGCAGGTTTCTACTACCCCTTTTGAGTATAATATGATGCAGGGACAGAGACCCTGACTCCAGTGATGTATCACTTACTGGGCTTCTTGCTGCAATTTAGATAAAATCACTGTTTTATCTACTGCAGACCTAGCAGTTCTCTGAATGCTGAGCTCTGTTTAACCCCGCCCACACCGCTGATTGACAGCTTTGTGTACAATGTGCAGAGGCAGAAAGCTGCCAGTGGTGGGGGCGGGGTTATACAAAGCTCGTGAAAATAGAGGACTATATGGCAGCAGGTCTACTAGTCTTCTAATGATAATCTCCTGCTGATAAAACAGTGACTACAGCAAGCTGCCAGTAAGTGATGCATCGCTGGAATCAGGGGCTCTGTCTGATGGTGATAAAAGTACAGTACTTTAATCAAAATTATACTGTATTACAATATAAATATATGTCTTAGTATCCTGTTTACCTATTTATAAGATATTTTGTTTAGCAATGAATGAGTCTAAGTTGTAAACTTAGTAATAAATGAGTCAAAAATCTTCAGTGGGCTTGGACCAATAACTGTCATTGCTGGTTAGAAATGAGTATGAGACAATTAGCTTCCAGCATGTAGGAAAAGCTTCTATTTTATATAATGGGGATGTACATTGATAAATAGCTATTTTGACTATGATGAACAGGTTAATGCCATGTACAGCATAAGCTATATAAGAAAAGCAACCCTTGCGTAGGGCAGAATATACAGTATGTACCCTACTGTGTGTATCTTATTACAAAGACATTTGGTGGATGATGTTTTTAAGTAGGAAAGGACAACAATCTATTTACGTGGATAAAACCAAATCTATGCAATAAAAAGAATAATTTCAATTACAATTTATGTAATTTTGGTAGACGTGTAAATATGACCTGCCCTATGTTGAAAACCGAGCCAAGCTTTTTCTGTACTGCTCTAAATGTAGCTACACTGCAGTATAAATAGAAAAGCTAATTTGAGCTCGGAGGAAAGTTGCTCAGTTGACAGGCGAGACAGATTTAGAAATATTTTAATGAATTCTTCTTAATGTATTTAAGGATCATTGTCAATGATTATTTAAAGGCTTGATAACAAGTATGACAAGCCAATCTAACAAATGTCCTCATCACTCAGCGGGCTTCTCAGAATAGCGCCAACATCAGAAGCTGAAATCTTAATTCTCTCCATCAAACTTAGAAAACAAGTATTTCTGTCTCATGCGCTGATTATTTGGATTACGAAACTTGTGACTGGGGTTCCGGAAAGTTAGAAAAAAAAAGCATTGAAATAAATGGAATGGCTGGACCAAAAATTAGGGCTCTTACGCAATTTGGATGGGCTTAGATTTTGGGGTGAATCCTATATTAATACATAAGGATGAATAATAGCCTTCCCTATATGTCCTTATAGAATACCCTGCTTTTAGTGAGCCTTTTTAGCCAGTGAGGAACACCAATAGACTCATGTGCTAATTGGTAGGTCCTTATAATT
Source organism: Ranitomeya variabilis (assembly GCF_051348905.1). NCBI lineage: Eukaryota > Metazoa > Chordata > Amphibia > Anura > Dendrobatidae > Ranitomeya > Ranitomeya variabilis. Next base: position 363,399,205 of record NC_135232.1, read on the forward strand.
ATATTTAGGCCCCCATACACATTATATAGTGTCAGCCGAATGATTGTCAGACTACAGCTATCCTGAGCGCATGTTTGCTTTTTATGAACGAGTAGCTGCAAGACTTCTCTGGCAGTGGCTTACTTCTACCAAAAGGATCAGCCATTGAAAATCCAACAGATGATGTTGGCAGAGAGTCTGGAGGCCCCTCCAATATCAGTCAATTTGGCCAACTTTAGTCTACGCATGGGGCCTTTAGGATCCAGCTCTTTATGGACCCTGAATGCCTATAGTACCATATTGCAGACTTCAAGCATTCTGTAGTAGTAGTGCTTCTGATCTAGAATGCTATAGTAATTGGGCATTCATTGAAATACGCCAACCCCCCTATCGGATTAATATTACATGCCCGGACAACCCTTTTAATTCTGTGTATTGGGCTTTCTGACTACTGACCTTTAGAGACTCATTATACATTGCTGTAGTGGTTTCCATGTGAAGTTAATGGTTGTCACTTTAGGTTACTTGGGCATTTGGACTTTTATCTTTACTGAAACCGTTCTCAATCTTTTAAGTATGTGTGGTCCTCTTTACATTAACATAAAACACTGACTGCATAGTCTGCCCACATATTGTTAGGGCTAGCGGAACGCACCGAGTAAAAATAGATGTTTATTATAAATGGTGCGTTCGCAGCCCGGGGTCCACCGTGCAGGAGAACCTGCTGCTAGTGAACGGTGGCACTGTTTGGCGGTATAGACTAGCTCTGTTACCTCACAGAGCAGCTGTAAGAGGAAAGCACTGCGCCCTGTTAGCCTCACAGGAGCGCAAGCTTGCTGCCGAACTGATAGCAGTCAGTGGTTATGCACACACACAATCTCCTCACCGGAGAAACCAGTATTCTAAGGGCTTATTTCAGCCGGGTCCCTGAATACAAACACACAATCTCCTCACCGGAGAAGCCGGTATTCTAGGGGCTTATTTCAGCCGGGTCCCTGAACACATTCATGCATAACCATACTGGCGCAATTTGAATTGTAACTAGCGCACGGCCGTGCGGCCATGCGAGCCTTTTATAGCTGAAGCACGAACAAGACCTTCCTAGAAGGACCAATGAGAAGCTGCCATGAAGCCTGAGCACCTTCAGGACCTTCCAGGAGAACCAATGGCCTTTGCTGCAGTATCTAAGCATGTGACCCTCGATCTCCAATGAGAGATCTTACCCTGGGCATGCTCAGAAGGAGAAAAGCGGGACTTAGTCCCAAAAGCGTCTGCTCGCCGCTGCCCAGCACTGGCTTCAATGGCAGAAGCTGGAAAAGCAGCAGTACCCTTAGCACAGAGTCAGACTGAGCGAGACGCTGGGACAGATGTCTCCGCTGAGCAGGCTCCACCGCGGCGGGAGAAGAATGGGAGACCACATTGGAGATGGACCGAGATTCCCCCTGTGCAGAGGCAGGAACTCGACCCCTAACACATATAGCATTTGTCCTCCTGCTTCCTCAAGCATGAATGTAGTCTTGTGATTAAGAAACATGTTTTGTATTACTGCCTCAAAAATAAAAAAGGAAAGAAGCAAGTCCAATGAACAATGCAGCTTCTTTAACCACAAAGCCATTATCCTACAAATCGCATCCTGTCACAGAAATATGTTCTTTATAATCTCGGTAATTTACACTGCATGTATTTCTTCATAGACATTACAGTAACATTTTAAAATAATAAGTTAATGATAGTCGAAGGAAACTGTTTACCGCAGGAGGCAGAGCAGAGCTAAATACCATAATATGAGTTCTATATTGTTTGACTATGCATGACAGTGTACTCTAGTTATACCGGGAACATCTGCGCTTGGAACATTGGTCTTGACAACTGGTCTACTTTGAAATACTATCTGCAATGGTGAAGGTCTTGGGGATAAATAGCAGGTGTTCAGAATTCCACCTTCAAAAAATATTTTACAGAAGATATAAAAATTAATGAAATATTGGCAGTGATTTGCACATTTTGTTGGTTTCTGTATAGATACATATCTATATATCTACAGTATATACATAGACAGTTGGGTAAAAAAGTGTTTTCCCCCTTCCTGATTTCCTATTCTTTTGCATGTTTGTAACACTTAAATGTTTCAGATCGCCAAACAAATTTAACCCCTTCACCCCCAAGGGTGGTTTGCACGTTAATGACCGGGCCAATTTTTACAATTCTGACCACTGTCCCTTTATGAGGCTATAACTCTGGAACGCTTTGACGGATCTTGGCGATTCTGACATTGTTTTCTCGTGACATATTGTACTTCATGTTAAAGGTAAAATTTATTCGATATAACTTGCGTTTATTTGTGAAAAAAATGGAAATTTGGCGAAAATTTTGAAAATTTTGCAATTTTCCAACTTTGAATTTTTGTGCCCTTAAATCACAGACATATGTCACGCAAAATACTTAATAAGTAACATTTCCCACATGTCTACTTTACATCAGTACAATTTTGGAACCAAAATTTTTTTTTGTGACGGAGTTATAAGGGTTAAAAGTTGACCAGCAATTTCTCATTTTTACAACACCATTTTTTTTTAGGGACCACATCTCATTTGAAGTCATTTTGAGGGGTCTATATGATAGAAAATACTCAAGTGTGACACCATTCTAAAAACTGCACCCCTCAAGGTGCTCAAAACCACATTCAAGAAGTTTATTAACCCTTCAGGTGTTTCACAGGAATTTTTGGAATGTTTAAATAAAAATGAACATTTAACTTTTTTTCACACAAAATTTATTTCAGCTCCAATTTGTTTTATTTTACCAAGGGTAACAGGAGAAAATGGACCCCCAAAGTTGTTGTACAATTTGTCCTGAGTACGATGATACCCCATATGTGGGTGTAAACCATTGTTTAGGCGCATGGCAGAGCTTGGAAGGGAAGGAGCGCCATTTGACTTTTCAATGCAAAATTGACTGGAATTGAGATGGGACGCCATGTTGCGTTTGGAGAGCCCCTGATGTGCCTAAACATTGAAACTCCCTACAAGTGACACCATTTTGGAAAGTAGACCCCCTAAGGAACTTATCTAGATGTGTGGTGAGCACTTTGACCCACCAAGTGCTTCACAGAAGTTTATAATGCAGAGCCGTAAAAATAAAAAATCATATTTTTTCACAAAAATGATCTTTTCGCCCCCAATTTTTTATTTTCCCAAGGGTAAGAGAAGAAATTGGACCCCAAAAAATGTTGTGCAATTTGTCCTGAGTACGCTGATACCCCATATGTGGGTGTAAACCATTGTTTGGGCGCATGGCAGAGCTTGGAAGGGAAGGAGCGCCATTTGACTTTTCAATGCAAAATTGACTGGAATTGAGATGGGACGCCATGTTGCGTTTGGAGAGCCCCTGATGTGCCTAAACATTGAAACTCCCTACAAGTGACACCATTTTGGAAAGTAGACCCCCTAAGGAACTTATCTAGATGTGTGGTGAGCACTTTGACCCACCAAGTGCTTCACAGAAGTTTATAATGCAGAGCCGTAAAAATAAAAAATCATATTTTTTCACAAAAATGATCTTTTCGCCCCCAATTTTTTATTTTCCCAAGGGTAAGAGAAGAAATTGGACCCCAAAAAATGTTGTGCAATTTGTCCTGAGTACGCTGATACCCCATATGTGGGTGTAAACCATTGTTTGGGCGCATGGCAGAGCTTGGAAGGGAAGGAGCGCCATTTGACTTTTCAATGCAAAATTGACTGGAATTGAGATGGGACGCCATGTTGCGTTTGGAGAGCCCCTGATGTGCCTAAACATTGAAACTCCCTACAAGTGACACCATTTTGGAAAGTAGACCCCCTAAGGAACTTATCTAGATGTGTGGTGAGCACTTTGACCCACCAAGTGCTTCACAGAAGTTTATAATGCAGAGCCGTAAAAATAAAAAATCATATTTTTTCACAAAAATGATCTTTTCGCCCCCAATTTTTTATTTTCCCAAGGGTAAGAGAAGAAATTGGACCCCAAAAAATGTTGTGCAATTTGTCCTGAGTACGCTGATACCCCATATGTGGGTGTAAACCATTGTTTGGGCGCATGGCAGAGCTTGGAAGGGAAGGAGCGCCATTTGACTTTTCAATGCAAAATTGACTGGAATTGAGATGGGACGCCATGTTGCGTTTGGAGAGCCCCTGATGTGCCTAAACATTGAAACTCCCTACAAGTGACACCATTTTGGAAAGTAGACCCCCTAAGGAACTTATCTAGATGTGTTTTGAGAGCTTTGAACCCCCAAGTGTTTCACTACAGATTATAACGCAGAGCCGTGAAAATAATTATTTTTTTTTTTCTCAAAAATGATTTTTTAGCCCCCAGCTTTGTATTTTTACAAGGGTAACAGAATAAATTAAACCCCAAAATTTGTTTTCCAATTTGTCCTGAGTACGCTGATACCCCATATGTGGGGGGGAACCACTGTTTGGGCGCATGACAGAGCTCGGAAGGGAAGGAGCGCCATTTGGAATGCAGACTTAAATGGATTGGTCAGCAGCCGTCACGTTGCATTTGCAGAGCCCCTGATGTACCCAAACAGTACAAACCCCCCACAAGTGACCCCATATTGGAAACTAGACCTCCCAAGGAACTTATCTAGATGTGTTTTGAGAACTTTGAACCCCCAAGTGTTTCACTAAAGTTTATAGCGCAAAGCCGTGAAAATAAAAATTCTTTTTTTTTTTTCACAAAAATGATTTTTTAGCCCCCAGTTTTGTATTTTCACAAGGGTAACAGGATAAATTAGACCCCAAAAGTTGTTGTCCAATTTGTCCTGAGTACGCTGATACCCCATATGTCGGGGGGAACCACTGTTTGGGCGCATGACAGAGCTCGGAAGGGAAGGAGCGCCATTTGGAATGCAGCCTTAAATGGATTGGTCTGCAGGCGTCACGTTGCATTTGCAGAGCCCCTGATGTACCCAAACAGTACAAACCCCCCACAAGTGACCCCATATTGGAAACTAGACCTCCCAAGGAACTTATCTAGATGTGTTGTGAGAACTTTGAACCCCCAAGTGTTTCACTACAGTTTATAATGCAGAGCCGTGAAAATAAAACATCTTTTTTTTCCCACAAAAATGATTTTTAGCCCCCCAAATTTTTATTTTCCTAAGGATAACAAGAGAACTTGGACCCCAGAAGTTGTTGTTCAATTTGTCCCGAGTACGCTGATAACACATATGTTGGGGTAAACCCCTTTTTGGGCGCACGGGAGAGCTCGGAAGGGAAGGAGCACTGTTTTACTTTTTCAACGCAGAATTGGCTGGAATTGAGATTGGACGCCATGTCGCGCTTGGAGAGCCCCTGATGTGCCTGGACAGTGGAAACCCCCCAATTCTACCTGAAACCCTAACCCAAACACACCCCTAACCCTAATCCCAACGGTAACCCTAACCACACCCCTAGCCCTGACACACCCATAATTCTAATCCCAACCCTAATCCAAACGTAAATGTAATCCAAACCCTAACCCTAACTTTAGCCCCAACCCTAACTTTAGCCCCAACCCTAACTTTACCTCCAACCCTAGCCCTAACCCTAACCCTACCCCTAACCCTAACCCTAAACGTGACTGAAATACGTGGCACTGAAATACGTGGCACTTAAATACGTGGCACTGAAATACGTGGCACTGAAATACGTGGCACTGAAATACATGATACGTGGCACTTAAATACGTGGCACTGAAACACGTGGCACTGAAATACGTGGCACTGAAATACGTGGCACTGAAATACGTGGCACTTAAATAAGTGGCACTGAAATATGTGATATGTGGCACTTAAATACGTGGCACTGAAATACGTGGCACTGAAATACGTGGCACTGAAATACGTGGCACTGAAATACGTGGCACTGAAATACGTGATACGTGGCACTTAAATACGTGGCACTGAAACACGTGGCACTGAAATACGTGGCACTGAAATACGTGGCACTGAAATACGTGGCACTTAAATAAGTGGCACTGAAATACGTGGCACTGAAATACGTGGCACTGAAATACGTGGCACTGAAATACGTGATACGTGGCACTTAAATACGTGGCACTGAAACACGTGGCACTGAAATACGTGGCACTGAAATACGTGGCACTGAAATACGTGGCACTGAAATATGTGATACGTGGCACTTAAATACGTTGCACTGAAACACGTGGCACTGAAATACGTGATACGTGGCACTGAAATACGTGGCACTGAAATACGTGGCACTGAAATACGTGCAACTGAAATACGTGGTACTAAAATATGTGGCACTGAAATACGTGATACGTGGCACTGAAATACGTGGCACTGAAACACGTGGCACTGAAATACGTGATACGTGGCACTGAAATACATGGCACTGAAATACGTGGCACTGAAATACGTGGCACTGAAATACGTGGCACTGAAATACGTGGCACTATGACTGTCAGAAAATGTTCATTAAACGGTTAGGGGTGAGGTTAGGGGTAGAGTTAGGGTTAGGGTTTGGATCCCTTTATCACCTTGATGGTGGTGGGTGGCTTTTCAGTGTGTTTTCTGTTTTTTTCGATAAAAATGCATGCGTTTTTAACGCAAACAAACGCATGTGCTTAAAAACGCAAGAAAATACTGCAGGTTGTATTTCTGAAAATGAACGCATGCAGAAAAAAACCGCATGCGTTTGAAAACGCGACCAAACGCGTACAAAAAAACCGCATGCGTTTTCAATGTTAAATATAGGGAAAAAACGCATGCGTTTTTTTGTGCAAAAAACGCTGCAGACAAAAACGCAAGTGTGAAACCAGCGACGCTTTTTATAGCAAAAAAGTTTTTGCATCTCCACATTTTGAGACCTATAATTTTTCCACATTTGCTCCACAGAGTCATGTGAGGTCTTGTTTTTTGCGGGACGAGTTGACGTTTTTATTGGTAACATTTTCGGACATGTGACCGTTTTTGATCGCTTTTTATTCCGATTTTTGTGAGGCAGAATGACCAAAAACCTGCTATTCATGAATTTCTTTTGGGAGAGGCGTTTATACCGTTCCGGGTTTGGTAAAATTGATAAAGCAGTTTTATTCGTCGGGTCAGTATGATTACAGCGATATCTCATTTATATCATTTTTTTTATGTTTTGGCGCTTTTATACGATAAAAACTATTTTATAGAAAAAATAATTATTTTGGTATCGCTTTATTCTCAGGACTATAACTTTTTTATTTTTTTGCTGATGATGCTGTATGGCGGCTTGTTTTTTGCGGGACAAGATGACGTTTTCAGCGGTACCATGGATATTTATATCAGTCTTTTTGATCGCGTGTTATTCCACTTTTTGTTCGGCGGTATGGTAATAAAGCGTTGTTTTTTGCCTCGTTTTTTTTTTTTTTTTCTTACGGTGTTTACTGAAGGGGTTAACTAGTGTGGCAGTTTTATAGGTTGGGTCGTTACGGACGTGGCGATACTAAATATGTGTACTTTTATTGTTTTTTTTTTTAATTTAGATAAAGAAATGTATTTATGGGAATAATATTTTTTTTTTTTTTTCATTATTTTGGAATATTTTTTTTTATTTTTTTTTACACATTTGGAAATTTTTTTTTTTACTTTTTTACTTTGCCCCAGGGGGGGACAATACAGATCGGTGATCTGCCAGTTTGCATAGCACTCTGACAGATCACCGATCTGCGAGAAGTACAGGCTGCTTCACAGTGCCTGCTCTGAGCAGGCGTCTGTGAAGCCACCTCCCTCCCTGCAGGACCCGGATCCGCGGCCATCTTGGATCCGGGTCTGGAGCAGGCAGGGAGGGAGGTAAGACCCTCGCAGCAACGCGATCACATCGCGTTGCTGCGGGGGGGCTCAGGGAAGCCCGCAGGGAGCCCTCTCCCTGCGCGATGCTTCCCTGCATCGCCGGCACATCGCGATCATGTTTGATCGCGGTGTGCCAGGGGTTAATGTGCCGGGGGCGGTCCGTGACCGCTCCTGGCACATAGTGCCGGATGTCAGCTGCGATATGCAGCCGACACCCGGCCGCGATCGGCCGCGCTCCCCCCGTGAGCGCGGCCGATCGGCTATGACGTACTATCCCGTCGGCGGTCATACGGGCCCACCCCACCTCGACGGGATAGTACGTCAAATGTCGGGAAGGGGTTAAATATTGGATAAAGATAACACAAGCAAACAGAAAATGCAGTTTTTTAAATGAGGGTCTTTATTATTAAGATAAAAAGTTATCCAAACCTGGGAGAAGGTCATGTGGTCAGATAAGACCTAAATAGAACTTTTTGGTATCACCTCCACTTGCCGTGTGTGGAGGAAGAAGAAGGATGAGTACAACCCCAAGATCACCATCCCAACCGTGACGCATTGTGGGGGAAACATTATTCTTTGGGGGTGTTTTTCTGTGACAAGGACAGGATGACTCCAACGGATTGAAGGAAGGATGGATGGGGTCATGTGTCGCAAGATTTTGACCAACAACCTCCTTCCCTCAGTAAGAGCACTGAAGATGGTTCGCAGCTGGGTCTTCCAGCATGACAATGATCCCAAACACACAGCCAGGGTAACTAAGAAGTGGCTCTGTAACATTTTTTGTGCTGAAAGCGCCCCTTTCGGCTTATACTTGAGTCATTGTCCCAGAAGACAGCGGGGGAGGGGGAGCAGCGGAGCAGTGGGTCACAAGAGGCAGGAGCCGGTGGCTGCGGCTAAGTCCTGTGCCCGCTCCCAAAGACAAACGGATATTCACTGAACTGGCAGTGAATATTCATTTCTGTTATAGCGCACAGTGTCAGCCGTAGCCGCCAGCTTCCAGCACCTGTTGGGTGATCACGGGTTTGCGCTACTTGAATATGTTATGAATATCCACCTCTCTCCACTCCCATAGGCGTGTAGTGAAGTGAATATTCATTCCCTTAATGAGTGGGGACACATGATCACATGGCTGCTCAAGCTGCTGACAACAGAACAAGATGCTGCAAGGGTTCACAAGGAAGGTAAGTAGGATGGTTTATTTACGTATTTTTTATGCTTTTCTCATGGAGTCATGCATACAATGATAGGGATGAGGAACCATGCATTCCAGGATAGGGATGAGATGGCCATGCATACAAGGATGGGGATGCGGAACCATGCATATCAGGATGGGGATGAGATGGCCATGCATACAAGGATAGGAATGAGATGGTCATTCATACAAGTATAGGGATGAGATGGCCATGCATACAAGGATGGGGATGAGGAGCCATGCATACAAGGATGGGGATGAGATGGCCATGCATACAAATATGGGGATGAGGGGGTCTTGCATAAAAGGAAAGAGATGATGAACCATGCATACCAGCATGGGGATGAGGGGATCATGCATACCAGGATAGGGATGAAGAGGCCATGCATACCAGGATAGGGTTAAGGAGCCATTCATACCAGGATAGGGATGAGGGGGCCATGCATACCCGGCTTATAGTCAAGTCAATACGTTTTTCCAGTTTTTCGTGGCAAAATTAGGTGCCTCAGCTTATACTCGGATCAGCTTATACACGAGTATACACGGGGAATATAAATATATATATAATAATATATCTTTATGTTGATATAAATGTATAGCTATATAATGTATATAGTGCTGAACTGTGTAAGTGATGAATAGCACATTTTCTGGCTGATCCTTGATTAAAATATTTAAAAAACTTTTATTCCACATAGTAAAAATTGGCACTCATAATAAATCGAAATATGATGTAGTTTCTGGGGTTTTTTTTTCAGTTTTTTCCAAGTTTATTGTGAGTGCCATTGTCTACAATATGGAATACAAGTTTTTGAAATATTTTTTAATTAGAATCGACTGGATAATTTTCTATTTATTATGCAGTCTTTGGCCCAGGAGTTGGCTTCAACCAAGGTGAGGTGGATTATACCTGTTAACTATTTAAATGAACCCTTGAAAATTTGGCTACTTGAGCATGTTGAGTTCCCTTGATCTGCCTTTCTGGGAGATAGGGTAATATCCTGGATTTCCTTGGCATAGTAAATAGGGTAACATCTAGATGTGTTGGGAACACTGGAGATTCTAGTTACAATGGTGCACATATTCTCAGCAATCACCGAGTTCACAAGAAGAGGAGCAATGCACATAGTCAGAAAGTCCATTTTTAATCCATACGTCAGGTTCATCAAAAAACGTTAATGGACGTTAATGAAGTAACCTTGTGAAAAAAAAGTATGTCCTCCAAGGCATCTGGAATTTGCAAAATGCATTGATAAACCATTTATACATTAATAGGATGGTATGCTCCCTTTTTTGTCTTCAGTTTTCTCAAATAGGAAGCTGTCTAAATACTAAAGGAAAGAAAATAAGGCAACATTAACTGCCGCTACTGCTGGATGACCTAGGAAACAAGTAGCCTATTCTGTGAGGGGCTTACAGTAAGTGTGAAGGATGCTTTAGCCATGTATGAGACTCCAGTCTCTTTTGAGGCGGCCATATCTTTGGCAATCTGGGTTGATCGTCGTTTTCGCCAGAGACATAGGTAGACGCACCAAGGTGTGTGAGGTCCGGGGCCAAGAGAAATCGGGACTGAGTCATCTGAGGAACCCATGCAGGTGGGTGCGGCAACTCTGGAGAACTGTCTGTTGTTTGGCAAAAGGGGGAGTGGAAGGATGCAAGATTAGAAGGCATTTATTGGAAAAGATATTGCTTAAAGAAAGGGTTTAGAAACCCTTAAAATGAGTTGCATTTTTTTACTATACTATTTTTTTTACTATATAGATTTGACATAATCTTATGACTACCGTTCACTATTTCCTAAGTCATTCAGCAGTAGCATTCTCGCACCTATCAGTTTTATAGGAAATAGAATTTAGATTTTGTGTAGTCAAACCTGAAACGTCATGCTATATGTAGATATGGTCTTGAAAGTACTTTTTATCTGAAGCCCTACATCATAAATGAACTTATTAGGAAGAAACAGTCTTGACCTAGCAATGATATAGATGTGTTTATCTTGATAGCAAACTCTTTTAGCTTTAATAAGTGATGTAATTTAGAATTCACTTATAGCAGTACTTGTAATCTACCCATCCCCCTTTCCCACTGATATGTCTGGTCATTCTGTAGTTAATGGGGCAGAAGTCCTATTGAGATATAGGTCATTACCTAAAAGTGGGTGGCTTCCGAAATTTTGTTCCATTTAATCAAATGACTATATGACTCCTTTCACTCATTTGGAGTCATAAGAGTCGTTGTGTCTCCAGCTTATTGTTCTATAAGACAGAGCTCTTTATAGTCCTGGCCATAATTGTATGTCTTCTAAAGTTCACGAAGGTGGACGGTTTTAAGTTTGTTAAAGAAAAAAACAAAACAAAACCCATCAACACTATTCAAAAAGCTAGGCAACAATATAGTCACTGCAATCAATGCCATGTGATTATAGCTTGCAATTCTCCTAATTGTAGCCATGGTGGTTTCACTGTAGAGCCATCCTATTGAAATCTACAGCAGCACACATGATTACCATATGTTGTTGTCAATATAAAATCCTAAGGATAGGAAAAGGAAGCGAACGATGAATAAGTTGTCTCAGTGAAGGCCAATTTTAAAGGATCTTTAATCATGTTCTTGCACTATAAGTAGGAGGATGACTTCACAAGACCCTTTTGAATTGATTGCTTCCCTAAATGTAACATGCGAGATAACTATTAGAGGGTTGATGGCTTCATTACCAACAACGAGTGAGTGGCAATTCTAATATGACTGTTTCATTCCATGTGCCTTAGAGAGTTTAGTTTGCTAGTCATAGTGAAAAAGCTAATCTTTGATTTTCCATTTTGATACTTTGTGCTCTAGAGTTAAAAGTGGACCACATCTTGAAGTGTTTCTGTGTTCTGCTGCTATTCTTGACCTTCGAAAAATCTAAAAGTAACCTGAATGAAAAGTTTTCAGAATGCTGTAATGATGAACTATAAATTTATGTAATCTAAATTGATCTCACTGAGGATTTAAAAAAAAAAAAATGAATGCTATTTTACAAAAATAGAATTTTCCATCCTTTTCGAACAGTCTGGAGTCATTTTTATGTACTATTTCAAAGACGTACTTTTAGATTTTACTTTAATGCTCATTCACATGCAAAGATTACATCATTATGCAATTTAAAGAGGACCTTTACAAATTTTTCCTATTGATTTAGACACAGGATGTAATAGTGGTTGCAGAGTGTAACAAAACATTTAGTTATTTTTGTAAAGTCACCTCAACATTGCTGAGATATCAGCAATCAAAGTATTTAACCCCAATGAGTTAATTTTCATTAAGTCCAAGTGGATGTCATCACAAAATTTTCACTGAGGGCGTGTACTTCTTTTCCCTGTATGATGGAGACCAATCATAAGCTGGCAGCAACACTCAAAGGAAAGAAGAGCACACCCCCCACAATAGCTTAAAACCGGTTTCTTACTGTGTGAGGTGTATGACTAGCGGCCCTGATCTCCTGATATAACCTCCTGCATGAGTCAATGTGAGAGGAGGGGCAGTGCAGCTGAGTTTAACTGTGTCACATTACAAACCCTTCAGCTCTCCTCCTTTCATAGTACTGTTAGCTCTGTTTTACTTCCTCTCCTCCCATATTATCTGTATGGAGCTGACACATCAAAATGTAAGCATCACATTTCTACTTTTTGTGCTAAACTTGTCATGGCTCTGCATTGAGATCAGAGGAGAGTGTCATTATGTCTCACAAAGGAGCAGTTTACAAGAGACAGGTTACTTTTGAGTGAAATTTAATGGTAACCCTGTTCTCACCATATAGAGAGTACAATTTGACATAAGTGTTATACTGACACATCTCTGGACAGGCAGTGTGGGGGAGGGGCAGGACAGCAGAGTTGACATTGCTAGTAGAGGAAGAGTTCAAGAGTTCTGATAGAAGAATTTGTAATGTGACATTTCACACACTGTTCCCTAAATGTTGCTGCCTTAATACGATTGATCAGCATCATATGGGGAGAATAAGTACATGCCCCCCATGAAAACAATCTGCTAATGCCCTTTTGGATTTAAAGACAATTAAATTATTAAGGATTAAATACTTTTTTTATTAACAGAGTTCCATATCTAATGTCTTGGAAATTGTATTTGTACCTCTTTCCTGACTGATAACTTTCAACAATGCGATCCCTTTGCTGTGTTGTAATCTGTTACGGGTCATAGCTCTTGCAGTAAAATGCAATTATGAAAATGTCAGTAAAATCCTTCCTAGAATGACTGAATTATATATGGGGTTAATCACTTCAAATGACAGCAGCTGTGTACTCACTATTTAATATGAGTTTAAATGTGATTGGCTAATTCTGAACACAACCATATCCCCAATTATAAGAAAGTGCTCACACTTATGCAACTACATTATCTTAGTTTTGCTACTTTCATTTCTTCCCTCAAAATGATTTCAGTTTGTTTCTCAATGGATTTGTACAGATTATGGGGTGACATTAATGGTGAAAAAAGTTCCAACCATTTTTCTTCTTGGTACGATTTTTTACATGACAAAATCTTGGCATCTTAACAGGGGTGTATAGACTTTTCTGTACAGGAAAAATAAATGTATTTGTACAGTATTAGCCAGTAGAGGTCAGTATGTGGGGGAGACAGGGAAAAACTTAGAACAAGGATGAATTTTCATCTCCACGCAATAAGAGAAAAAAGAATAGATATGCTTGTGGCAAACATTTTTGTTTCCCTTATCACAGCACCATGGACATGAAATTACTTGTATTAAAAGGTAACTTCAAATCTCAGAGAGAGAGAAACATTTGGGAGTACAAACTTATGACAACCTTTGGCACACTCAGAACAGGAATGAATGTTTCGCATGGACCCATGTCTTTCTACATCTACTAAGAAATGTGCTCCCCTGACCATTTTGGGCATCACAACCAGGGACTAGACCTCAAACACAGGACAATAAACTTTCATGCTCCTTATCTATAAACTGTTCCAATATTTGCGACCACAACTGTTACTCCCCTTCTCATACTGATAGTTCTGCTTCACATCACTTGTATTATCTATTGCATTATTCCTGTGTCCTGTTGTGCATAAATATGTGACTGTTCAGATTTTGTGTTATACCTTGCCTGATGAAGAGACATGAGTAGTCTCGAAAGCTTGTTATCTCTTACCATTTTTCAGTTAGCCATTAAAAGGTATCAACCATTTAGGACTATCAATTTGTAATATTTTTCTAGACTTTTGCATTGGCCTCTCTCGTGTTGTAGCCATGATTCATGTCAGTCCACTTGGTGCAACAGCTCTCCAAGGTGTGACCAATCCTTTTTATATGCAGACTAAAGAGCAGATCTAATTTGATGCAGGTGTTATTTTGGGGTATGAAAATTTACAGGGTGATTCCAATTTTTTTTCCTCAGAATTGAGTGATTCCATAATTTTTACCCTATGCGTAGTTAAAAAGTAACCATTACTGACTACCACATTTTCTGTTCTTGATTTCTTTTAGTGTTTCTTAAAGCCAGAAAGTTGCCATTTGAAATGACTTTAGTTTTGTGCCATGTCTGTGATCTGCTTTTTTTCTACAAAATTAAACAACTGAATGAACATCCTCCAAGGCCGGTGATTTCATAATTTTTGCCAGGGGTTGTATATATTTAGACAAGAATATATAAAGTTAATTGTATATATAAATATATATGAATATATTACGCCATAGATACTACACATAATATTTGTGTTCTTAATTTAGCTAGGCAAACATTTTTAGTCTACTGTATATTACTTTCTAATCTAATTGTCATTATTAATTATATGTGTATAGTAACCTGGGTGGTATGTAATAAATTTGTCTTACCGAGCTTTACCTCCTCTAATGGTAAAAAACTGTTGAAAGCCAAATGTTTTATTGGTTGCAATATTAGGCACATGATTTATGTAATTGAGCCAAAGTTAAATAGCTGTGCTGAGTAATTGTACTAAATTGGAAAGAGCGTGTTTGTCCTAGATAATACACCATTTATCATAATGCCCCAGGGAAATAAATATCTAAAATAGAGGTTGTGCAGGTTTGGGAATTGTTTAGTTGAAAAATGTACTTTTACTCAAAGTGAGCAACAAACTAATGTGCTCAGTCATAAGTTGTCATCTAAATGAGGTAAGTTCATTCCAGTCAAGAAAGGGACCTACTAGGAATATTCTTATCATCACAGGTATTTATGGAAAATCCACAGGATAAAAGTCTGATAAATGCGTGTCTGACGTCTGCAGGTTCCTACTCCTAGACCTGCACTTAGTTCTAGGACAAGGGTTCCTTGATCTTCCATTCTAACTGAATGGCATGCATCATGTCACAGAGGTGAAGGCACCAGTCAGAACCCAGGCAATTCCAGGGAGCAAGGACAAGAGCACAAGTCAGGTAGCAAAAACTAATTGACTGACAGTGGAAGTTAGAGACCCAGGTGTTTAAATAGCAGACCGCCCCTCCCAAGGCTCTCAGAAAGGAGTAATCAAAAAGCAGACAATTAACCTTATAGCACCCTGATATAGTGGCACCAAAAGTCCTAGGAATAAAATTGGACAGATGCTGTCACACATCACCCGCAACAAAGGTGCAGCACCACCTAGCAGCTGAAGGAAGTACAAAAGGGACAGGGACCAGCACAGATGTTACACCGTCATTGTGTGTTGAAAAGGAACTTCACACAGTGAGCAGGGAGTGCATATTGAACATGTGGCGGAATTGACAATCGACGCATGCTCAATATAGCAGGGACTAGCCCAACCCCTGAAATTAATGTCATTCATAACATTACCTTTGAATATTCTGGCATACACTGGGGATTGTAAAATAAACCATCAAAACGGAAGAAAAAAAGCAGGAACATATAGTAGCGAGGGAATAGTAGGGAATTAGTAATTGAAATACTTTAGAAAATGATTAGATTATTATAATAGACATTTATGAATAAATTTTATTCTTTTTCGAACCACCCTTTTAACTCATTCTGCAGCCAGCAATTTGGAGGGAAAAAAAACTGTAAAAATTATTTTTTTCCCAAAATGCAGCAATTTACTTAAAGGGAACCTGTCACCAGATTTTGCAACTATAAGGTACGGCCACTGCCTTTCAGGGCTTATCTACAGCATTCTGTAATGCTGTAGATAAGGCCCCGGTCCGACCTGCAAGTGAAGAAAAATAAGTTATATTATACTCACCCGGGGGGCTGTCTGGTCCGATGGGTGTCGCAGGTCCGGGTCTGGCGTCTCCCATCTTGCAACGCCGCTCTACTGCTTCTTCATCGCTCCCTGGTATCGTGCTCCCATGCAGGCGTACTTCTCTGCCATGTTGAGGGCAGAGTAAAGTACTGCAGTGCGCAGGCGCCGGGAAAGGTCAGAGAGGCCCAGCACCTGTGCACTGCAGTACTTTGCTCTGCCCTCAACAGGGCAGAGAAGTATACCTGCGCAGGACTGCCAATGCCGGGGAGTGATGAAGACGCAGGAGGGCGACATCGCAAGAAGATGGGAGGTACCGGACCCGGACCTGCGACACCCATCGGACCAGACCGCCCCCGGGTGAGTATAATATAACTTATTTTTCTTCACTTGCAGGTCAGACTGGGGGCTTATCTACAGCATTATACAGCAGAATACTGTAGATAAGCCCTGAAAGGCAGTGGCCACACCTTATAGCGCCAAAATCTGCTGACAGGTTCCCTTTAAAGAAAATGTGTCACCCGCTGGGACTCTTTTACCTTTTAAGTTATTTCTATAGGCATATAGGTAATAGAATGATTAAAATAGTCTTACCTGTATGCCTCATAGCTGCTATCTAGTTGTTGAGAAATAGAGTTTTAATCTTTTAAGTTAATGTTTTCTTCCAGGCTCCGGGGCATGCGGTGCCTGGAAGAAAGCTCTGCCTCCTGTCTTCATTGTCATACCACCCCACTCCCATCAGTGTCACAGTGCCATGTGACATGCAGTTGTGGTGCTGGAATCCCATGCCTGTGCCCTTCACTTGCACGGATGTGGGTACCTTTCCAGTCCTTCTATGGGCAGTGTCTTCATTGGTCTTTTGTGTAGCCGTGGGGGAGTCACTGTGACTTCCGCTCATGTGAACTCTGGCCTGCACAACGATAAGGTGGTCTCCCCAATTCCTTCCTCCTAACGATGACCATGCAGGGAGCAAGGAAACGTGGAGACCACCTTATCGCTGCGCATGCCGGAGGTCACTGGAGCTGAAGTTGCAGTGACTTACCTGCGCAGAAGACCAAAAAGACACTAGAATGGCGAAAATAGTACCAATAACTGTGCAAGGGCAGAGCGCAGGGAAGGGATTCCGGCACAACAAATGCACATCACATGGCACTGTGGCGCTGATGGGAGTGGGGTGGTATGATAATGAAGAGAGAAGGCAGAGTTATGTTCCAGGCAACGCACACCCCAGAGCCTGGAAGAAATCGTTAACATGAAGAATTGAAACTCTATTTCTCAACAACTGTACCGCAGCTATGAGGCATACAGGTAAGACTATTTTGACCATTCTATCCCCTGTCCATAGTAATAACATAAAAGCACCCTAGGGGGTGAAATATTCCCATTGCAAAAAATTGCACCCAACTGTGACTAAATCATTTAAGCTATGCATCATACACCATACATTATAAACCATACACAAGATCAATCTGAAAGAGCTCCCTATGTTATGTGGGAAAGTGGTGCTCCCAGTCACAAAAGCTGATTGACTGAAAAAAACATGGGTTATACTCATATGTCCCATTAATAGACAGCTTAACTGTGTCCATAGGTATTAGAGTGATCACAAATCTACAACACATGACAGGATCTGTAAAAAATCTAGAATGTCTATGGGCAGCTCTAGGCTAGAGAGTCTGTAGTTTACTAAGCATAAAACACAGTACTCACCCCATTAAAGTGCTTGTCCACTACTGTTATCCAGGAAGTATCGTTTCTCCTTGCGGAGATCGACATGCTAAGCATGCCGAGATGAGGAGACTTAAAGCCACAATGCTCCTCTGGACATCGTCTTCTTAATAGCTCAGCTGATGTTTTATTTTATGATGGACAGCTAATGTATTAAGAAGGGGTTGTCAGGTAGTGGACTACCCCTTTAAACTATATGTAGCTTGTGTGTGTGTATATTGGCATGGGTGTGGGAAAGGATGTATTGCATAACTGCTCTTAAACATTTCAACCAGAGTTTTCTAACAATAACTTTTATGCTGAAAGCCATGTATTTATCTAAGAACAATAGAAACTGCAATCTAAGTGCAATCAGATTTAGTGCAATGTGTGCTCCATTATGTCACTGAAACACTTTGTTTTGTGACTGTATCTTTAATATGGAACCTCTCCCCGGCAGTAAATCTGTCTGCTGTGGGTGCTTTATGCAGAAATAAATCTTTTGGCTGTGTATTGGGACGCTCTAAAAGGTTTTCTGAAAAATAATAAGAATACGCTTAGTAATGATGTTATCAAGTGATGCCAAAGCTCATTAACCTTGTCAGTGTATATTTAGGAAATACATTTATCTTCCAACTGTCTTAGAGGTTGTTAAAATGCAAACAATTCCCTACAGTAATTCAAAAATCAGGGTAGTTCTGTTTATTTGTGGTGCTAAGGTTACGTTCCCACGATCAGTTTTTTTTTTTTTTTTTTAATGTGGCTGATTGTTTGCAACATTTTTGCACCTATTTGGTATTATTGGCTGCTTGCATTTTTTTCACTGCATGTTTTATTGTGTTTTCTACATGCATTTTTATCGTGTTTTTGATGCTGCGTTTTTTGTCTCTTGTTGGTTTGTTATGTTTTAAATAAAGCTGCTTTGTTTTTGATACCTCGTGGTATTTGGTTTTGACTAAACTTTATTGATACAGTCACATATGGATTGCATGTAGTTTTGATGCATTTGTGCTGCACAAATGAGCCAAACCTGTGGATTTTATTCATGTTAATCAATTCTATGAGAAAAATCAATATAAAACTCTGCATACCCAGAAGACAAATTGAGATATTCCAGAATTAAAGCACGTAAAGTGCACATTAGATTTCTATAAACCCCATCCACTTTGCTGGAACTGTAAGATGCTGCTTTTTTGGCGCAATGAAAAAAACTTCAAAAACTCATTGTGGGAACTTAACTGAAAAGTTTTTGCATTTGATTATTTTCAACCTTGTTATTAGTTACAAAATAATTGGATAGCATGACTTCTGTCAGTGAGTAGACACTCTGTGGATTACAATGTTACTTAAAGGAAATTTGTCACCAAATTTGACCTTTCTAAATTATTAATATGGGTATATAGGCTATACAATGCTGAAAAAGTCCTCCCCATATGCTTCATATCTAGTGTTGAGCATTCCGATACCGAGTTCTGATGTTTTTGTGATATCGGAAATCGGAATCGGAAGTTCCTATAAGTTCCCAGTCATCTTCGGCGTGTGCGGTGCGTATGGTTCCCAGGGTCTGGAGGAGAGGAGACTCTCCTTCAGGCCCTGGGATCCATATTCATGTAAAAAATAAAGAATAAAAATCAAAAATATGGATATACTCACCCTCGGGCGGCCCCTGGACCTCAGCGGTGCAACCGGCAGCCTCCGTTCCTAAGAATGCAGTGAGTGTAGGACCTGCGATGACGTCGCGGTCTTGTGACTGGTCGCGTGTTTTTTTTAAGTGATAAGACATCTTTATTCTTTTGGTCAGTAGGATTATAAAGATACCAGATTCACCGCCTCACCTACACCGGAACTCCTGCAACCCCCAACCTACTGTCTCCTTCCCCATAATCCTGCAGAATGTAAGCCCGCAAGGGCAGGGTCCTCACCCCTCTGTATCAGTCTGTCATTGTTAGTTTGTTTACTGTAAGTGATATCTGTAACTTGTATATAACCCCTTCTCATGTACAGCACCATGGAATCAATGGTGCTATATAAATAAATAATAATAATAATATGTTTTATGTTTTACTACAGTACTTTTACACAAAAGAAAAACTATACTCTACAAAACATAATTTGTGTTTGCATCACAATTTTCTGCAGTAGTTTTTTTACTTGATCATGGAGCCATGTAAGGGCATCTTTTTATTTTTATTTTCCACGCGTTCACTGTATGTGATAAGTAAGATGACAGTGTTACAGTGCGGGTTGTCTCAGGTGCAACGATAACAATTATGTGTATTTTTTCAGTTTATTTTCATTTTTACATAATATCTATGTTTTAAAGCAAAACAGTGTTCTGTGATTTTTTTAAACTTTTTTAAAAATGGTATTTTAATTTATTTTTAAGTTTTGTTAGTACCTTTATGAGACTAAATATTTTTATTGGCTCGTAAGTAGAAAAGCAGAATTCTCTAAAAAAATAGTAGCATTACTGTCGGACTCAGCCGCCAAGGGTCCAAAAGTAATCAACTCCAGGGTTACTTTTCAGCTACATTCAAATGTGACATTATCCTCACTCACAAATTTATATAAGAATGAGCTGGTTAGATTGATAAACGAATAATATGCTGCCTATGTCTGTACATAGTAATTCACGTATGTTTGCCAAGTACTGCCAAGAGGGTAGTGGGATACTCAGGCAGAGGAACCCTGAGTAGCATTTAAGATATGCAGTATCTCAAAACAAATCAGCAAAAAACTTTGGACAAATTTAGATAACGAAATGGATTTTAATATTAAGATGAGGCATTGCATGATTAATTCTAAAATGACAAAGACATACAATGCTTGTGACATACCACTCTTAGTGCAGGAATGAATGTGCCGCATGGATTTATGTCTTTTTACATCAAATAAGGAACTAAGGAACTTGCCCCTCTGACCATGTGGGGTCATCACAACAGAACCAGACCCCAATCAGAGGACAATAAAACATTCCTTATCTAAGAACTGGTCCAATATTTATGGACATAACTGTTTATCACTCATGGTAATTCTGCTTCATGTCACCTGTCTTATCCATGTTTTGTTTTTTTTCTGTGCTATGTTGTGCATAAATATGTGATTCTCCAGAATTTCTTTTAGTCTATGCCTGATGAAGAGACCTGTGTAGTCTCGAAAGCTTGCAATTTGTTACCATCTTTTCAGTTAGCCATTAAAAGGTATCAACCACTGAGGACTCTCAATTCTAGATATTTTCTGTGACATACCACACATCATATCGATCTTTATGCCTAGACATGTTATCTTTGTCAGACAGTTCATTGAAAAAGAAATCAAAGCATTGAACTTACATGTATCAGGCTTTAGATGACTGTTTGTAATTCCAAAATATTGTGGGTTTTCAATGACAGGAATCTTTGTCATACCAATGATAACTGCATCAGGGCCACCTTCTGAGGAAGATGGTGTGTTGCTGCCATTGGAGATATGATGAAGAGGGCTGGCTGAGTCATCGTCATTGCTAATCACAGAGGAAGGACCTGGAATTAAAAGTGAGTTTTGTTATTTTTTGTCACATAGTTAAGATGTTTGCAGAACAATACTCTCAGATACCATTTTCTGGGCTGCTTTTATATTGCATTAAAGGGAAGCTGCCATTAGAAATGTGTCTAAATTAGGTTTTTATCTTCAATGTATTCTTAAAACAAAATTTAATTTTTTTTTAACTATTAAAATCTGTGCTAAAAACAAAAAATGGAAGTCTTGAAATTCTCACACTGGCCACTGGGGATTTTTTGGACTCTAACTTCTGGTTGTTTCAGGAAACAACACATGTACAGTACATAGCCACAATGAATAGACACCAACCCTATCTTTTGTATTGAAGAATATAATGAACCTCTGCAAATCAGCAAGGTCAAGTGTTACATTGGCTACTGTGTTGTGGATTCTGTTTTAGGGCTCCCTCTGGTGGTTACAACTGGTACTGGGTGACTTTGGTGGGTTGCGGTCTCTGGTTTCCACCTGTCCATCAGAGGCTGGGTGTTTCCTATTTAACTTGGCTTTCCTGTCATTCCCTTGCCGGCTATCAATGTATCAGTGTGTCTCTGTTACCTGCTCCTAGGCCTTCAAGACAAGCTAAGTCTGGATTTCCCTGTTTCATGATTGCTTTCATGTTTTTTAGTCCAGCTTGCAGATATGTAATTCTCTGCTGCTGGTTGCTCTAGTGGGCTGAAATTACCACTCATGTACCATGAGTTGGCACATGAGTTCAAGTAATTTCAGGATGGTATTTTGAAGGGTTTTTAAGCTGACCGCGCAGTTCACCTTTTGTATCCTCTGCTATCTAGCTTAAGCGGGCCTCATTTTGCTGAATCTGTTTTCATAACTACATTTGTGCCTTCCTCTCATTTCACCGTCATTATATGTGGGGGGCTGCTATTTCTGTGGGAATATTTCTCTGGAGGCAAGATAGGTCTGTTATTCTTCTGATAGGGGAAGCTAGATCTCCGGCTGGCGCGAGACGTCTAGGGGCCCCCCAGGAACGTTCCCCGGCTACTGTTAGTTGAGTGTTGAGGTTCAGGATCGCGGTCAGCTCAGGTTCCATCACCCTAGAGCTCGTCCTGTTTTTGCCCATGTTGTGTTGCTAAATTCCCTGCCATTGGGACCATGACACTACTGTAAATGGTAGATCATGTCATATCAGCTGTGTATAGAGGTGTTATCGCTCATTGTAATTCTGCCTCTGATGATATGAATTTACAGAAAGTATGAGTGTAAAAAAATCCAGTGGCCAGTGTACAAATTATAAAGTTACTATGTTGGAATTTTTAATAAAGTTTGTGATTAGTGATGAGTAGTGATGAGCGATTGTACTCGTTGCTCGGGTGGTCTCCGAGTATTTATGACTGCTCGGAGATTTAGTTTTCCATGCAGCAGCTGGATGATTTGCGACTGTTAGACAGTTTGATGACATGAATGACATGAGGGAATTCCCTAGCAACCAGGCAACCCCCACATGTACTCAGGCTGGGTCGTAGCTGTAAATCATTTAGCTGAGGTGATGAAAACTAAATCTCTGAATACTAACAAATACTTGGAGGTCACCCGAGCGTGCTCTGGAAAACCCGAGCAACGAGTACATGCGCTCATCACTCATCACTAGCGAATATACTCGTTGCTTGGATGGTCTCCGAGTATTTATGACTGCTCGGAGATTTAGTTTTCCTTGCCGGAGCTGGATGATTTATGGCTGCTACCCAGCCTGAGTACATGTGGGGGTTGCCTGCTTGCTAGGGAATCCACACATGTAATCAAACTGTCTAGTAGCTGTAAATCATCCAGCTCCGGCAAGGAAAACTAAATCTCCGAGCAGTCATAAATACTCGGAGACCACCCGAGCAATGAGTATACTCGCTCATCACTATTTGTGATAGGAAAAACAAACATTGACTTTTAAAAAAAACTTTTAAATGTAATCTCAATTTACTTATGCCCCAATTTTTTAAATAGTAATAAAACTGAGAAGGTGCTACAGGCAAGTAAGATAAAAGAGGGGGACGAGAACCAGGGTGGAGCTGATGGGATTTTATTATATTTCACCTTCAAATGAGAGTCCCAAAGCATTTGAATCCTCTTTACCTATCAGAAGGATGGCGGTAACAGAATGATGTAGATGATTGATGGAGACGTTACTGTAAAATATGGATACATTAAATTCTGCATGGTTGCGGTAGCAACACACAAATTCCATCTTGACCTGTCATGTTTGAACTCTACGCAAGCAATGGCTACATCAGCTTTCAGAAACCTTATGATAAATGGCCCAATCATGACAAATGCTTGCTTGTGTGACAAATTAGCTATTTTACATGAACTTGCCTAAATTCTATTCCCATAATGCTGCATTGCAGTGTAGGCCACAACGCTGACACGTACTGGAAAGCAGAATACTCAGGAATCACAAACGAGACAACAATCTTCGGAAGTGTAACTTTAAAAAGGCACATTTCTGCTGACAAGGGAGTCACCGTGTGCCCCCTCATAAATCATGTAGACACTGTAAAGTGCCTAAACTCTGCTTATCCAGATTAAACGGGGTCACCTAATTACTTGTCACAATGATCTAAGAAGCCAGATTTTGACAGACATTATTGACTCTGGCTTGTTAAGCTCCATATTACTGTTACTGGCAGCGTGCGTGCCATCCCTTCATTTTATATACTCTTGTACCTTCGGAAATGACATTTATCATTGCATAATTTACTGTTTCCATGGGTTTAGGGCAGTAAGTAAAGCTTTCACGATTTTTCTGAAAAAAACCAAATTAATTTTACATTTATGTTAAAGAAAAGCGGTGACCTTAAATTAACTGTTTTAATTCTTCAAAACATTTATTATGCTCCCATATGTATGTCTGCTAAAATATATTTCAAGATAAAACACTAGATCTAATTCAGGCTGGGTAGAAAAATAGAGACCAGGAGCCATTATCTACAATTAATTCTTAGGGTACCGTCACACAGTGGCACTTTTGTCGCTACGACGGTACGATCCGTGACGTTCCAGCGATATCCATACGATATCGCAGTGTCTGACACGCAGCAGCGATCAGGGACCCTGCTGAGAATCGTACGTCGTAGCAGCTCGTTTGGAACTTTCTTTCGTCGCTGGATCTCCCGCTGTCATCGCTGGATCGTTGTGTGTGACAGCGATCCAGCGATGCGTTCGCTTGTAACCAGGGTAAACATCGGGTTACTAAGCGCAGGGCCGTGCTTAGTAACCCGATGTTTACCGTGGTTACCAGCGTAAAAGTAAAAAAAAAAAAACAGTACATACTCACATTCCGGTGTCTGTCCCCCGGCGTTCTGCTTCTCTGCACTGTGAGCGCCGGCCGGCCGGAAAGCGAGCACAGCGGTGACGTCTGACATCACCGCTGTGCTTTCCGGCTGGCACAGACACAGTGCAGAGAAGCAGAACGCCGGGGGACAGACACCGGAATGTAAGTATGTACTGTTTGTTTTTTTTTACTTTTACGCTGGTAACCACGGTAAACATCGGGTTACTAAGCGCGGCCCTGCGCTTAGTAACCCGATGTTTACCCTGGTTACCCGGGGACTTCGGCATCGTTGGTCGCTGGAGAGCGGTCTGTGTGACAGCTCCCCAGCGACCACACAACCACTTACCAACAATCACGGCCAGGTCGTATCGCTGGTCGTGATCGTTGGTAAATCGTTATGTGAGACGGTACCCTTACCTGTAACTTATCTGCTGCAGTATTTACTCCATGGCTGCTTATTAATTCAGTTCCATTAGAAGAGGATTGTAATATTTGACTACGTCTTACAGGAAACCTGTCACCATGAAATTTCAGTCCAATCTGCGGGCAGCATGTTATAGAGCAGGGGGAGTGGAGTACACTCATATAGATTTTTGTAAGAAAAGATTCTGTATAACTTGTGTATTAATCACATCAACCTCTGCTCTGTCTGGGTCTTTCAGTGCAGTGAGTGGTCCTATCAGTGACTGAAAGACATCTGTGTATGCACACTTATAGGAAGACAGCTGTCAGTCACTGAAAGGACCGCCCACTGGACTGAAAGTCCCAGTCAGAGCAAAGCTTTATGTGATTGAAACACAAGATATAATGAATCTTTACTCACAAAACTATATATCAATCTGCTCATCTCTCCCTGCTCTACAACATGGTGCATGCAGATTGGACTGAAAGTTTTTTATATTCATTACATGTGTGTGTATATATAGTCATGGTCAAAAATGTTGGCACCCTTGAAACACATTTCAAAACTGAGAGAAAAGGCAAATTGGGCATAATTTCACGCAAAACCCCCAAAATGGGCCAGACAAAATTGTTGGCACCATAACAAAATTGTGGACAAACAACTTTATTTCAAGCATGTGATACTCTTTCAAACTCACCTGTGGCAAGTAACAGGTGTCGACAATATAAAAATCACACCTGAAACCGGATAGAAAGGGGAGAAGTTGCATTGGGAGATATTGCATTGTGTGTCTGTGTGTGCCACACTAAGCATGGAGAACACAAAGAGGAGAAGAAAACTGAGGACTTGAGAACCAAAATTGATGAAAAATTTTAACAATTTCAAGGTTACAAGTCCATCTCTAGAATTCTTAATGTTCCTTTGTGCATGGTGTACAACATATCCAAGAAGTTTACAACCCATGCACTGTATCTAATCTCCCTGGACGTGGACAGCAAAGAAAAATTGATGAAAGGATGCAAGGCACGAAAGTCCAGATGGTGGATACACAGCCTAAATCAATTTCCAAAGAAATTCAAGCTGTCCTACAGGCTCAGGGTGCATCAGTGTCAGTGCTAACTATCCATCAACATTTAAATGAAAATAAATGCTATAGCAGGATAGTAGACCCAGGAGGACCCCACTGCTGACACAGAGATATAAAAAAATAAGATTGCAGTTTGCCAAAATGAAAGTGAGTAAGCCAAAATCCTTCTGGAAAAGCATCTTGTGGTAAGATAGAGCTTTTTGGTAAACCACATTATTCTACTGTTTACCCAAAATGGAATGAGGCCTGCAAAGAAAAGAACACAGTGCCTATAGTCAAATATGGTGGAGACTAAAAGATGTTTTGGGGTTATTTTGCTGCCTCTATCACCAGGTGCCTTGACGATGTGCAAGGCATCATGAAATCTGAAGATTACCAAAGGATTTTGGGTCGCAATGTAGTGCCCAGTATCAGAAAGCTGAGTTTGCGTCCTAGGGTATAGATCTTCCAACCTGACAACGACCTCAAACATACTTTACAAAGCATCTAGAAATGGATGGAAACAAAGCGCTGCAGAGTTCTGAAGTGGACAGTAATGAGTCCTGATCTAAATTCCATTGAACACCTGCGGAGAGATCTCAAAATTGCTGTTGGATGAAGTAACCCTTCAAATATGACAAACCTGGAGAGTGGTCCAAAATTTTAGTGGAGAGGTGTAAGAAGCTTGTTGATAGTTATAGGAAAAGATTGGTTGTAGTTAGTTATTCCAAAGGGTGTGCAACCAAATATTAAGTTGAGGGTGGCAACAATTTTATTGCATCCATTTTGGGGGTTTTCTGCAAAGTTATATCCAATTTGCCTTTTTTCTCTGTTTTGTTTTTTTGTGTTGTTTTAATACACACAAAGAAAATAAACATCTTAAAAATAAAACGTGTAATTGCAATAATTTTCTCAGAGAAATACTTAATTTTCTGGGACAATTTCAAGGGTGCCAACACTTTTGGCCATAACAGTATTTCTGTAATGTAGTGTATGGAGTATGTTAATGTATGTTATTATACTCACCTACTCCTGCGCTCTCCACTGTTCAGCGCTGGTCATCTCCTCTTGTTAGTGACGACTCACCGCAATTGAGATTAGTCGGCTCACTCTATGTGTCTCTTTTACAATGTAATCCTATAAATCTATAGATTTACATTGTAAAAGTCAATTCCAGGTCACGCAGAGTTCAACTTGACACGGACAGTCTGCAGAGAGGTGACGTCACTGAAAAGAGAACAATGGCGCTGGATCCCGGAGAAGACCATGGTATGTGAAAATATTAATCCCTTAACTCCCCCTCTTTTATGCCGACTCTGGCATTGAGTCCACTCCTTTTCCAGCACATGACAGCTGATGTGATCAGCTGTTATGGGCCCCTAACAGCTCTGGGTGAAATAGCGATCCACCCGTGGCTGATAACTAGTTAAATGCCGCTGTGAATCTCTGACAGTGGCATTTGACTCGCACAAACTGGATGCGCATCTTAGGTCAGCCCATCGGCACCAATGTCAAATTAAAAAAAGGTTTTTAAAAATATTTTAAAAACTAAAAAAATATAAAACTTTAAATGAACCCCCTTTTGCCCCATTCAAAATAAAACACAAAAATACACATATTTGATTTCCCTGCGTGCAGAAATGCCCGATCGATCAAGATATAAAAATAATTAATCCGATTGGTAAACGGCGTGCCGAGAAAAAAAAGCAAAACGCCAAAATTGCCTTTTTTGGTTTCTGCAACATTGCAATAAAATGCAATAATGGGCGATCAGAAGATTGCATCTACACCAAAATGGTATCAATAAAATTGTCACCTCGGCATGCAATAAATAAGCCCTAATCCAGCTCTAGATCCAAAAATTGGAGACATACATCGACCCGTAGAAGCATGTAATACGTGAAACGGCTGTAGTCCTCTCCTTGTACCGGCATTTTCTGCAAACGTACTGCCCTCCGTAACCATGTCCATACCACATTGAAAGAAATAAAGGACAAAGGTTTTTTAACTATACGGAAAGTTGAAGTGGTGCGGCTTTTTTTTTTTCTTTGGATCCAAAAATTGGAGACGCTACGGGTCTTGGAAAATGGCAACTTTTTTTTTTACAAGCTATGGATTTTTTTTTCACCACTTAAATAAAAAAGAACCAACACATGTTTGGTGTCTATGAACTCGTAATGACCTGGAGAATCATAACGGCAGGTCAGTTTTAGAATTTAGTGAACATGGTAAAAGAAAATTGTGGAATTGCACTGTACTTAGAACTTTTTCCCGTTTTCTAGTACACAGTATAGTAAAATCAATGGTGTCTTTCAATAGAAAAGCTCATCCTGACAAAAACAAGCCCTCACATGGCCATATTGACAGAAAATAACATATTTATGGCTCTGGGAAGAAGGGGAGCAAAAAATGGAAAGGAAAAAAACGAAATACTCCTAGTCTTTCAGGCGTTAATACACTCACATGCCCATATACACATATTTAATGAATAACAAACTTAATGGGAGTGCTTCTTTAACTGCAGAGCTTACCAGGAGTCTAGGGTAGTCTGAAGTACATTTGCTTCATCAAAGTGCTGATTTTGACATTTTATCTACTAATGTCAAATTAACATGTCATTTACACTATGTCAAACCTACTAGGGTTGAGCAAAATGGATCGGTCATTTTCAGAAATTGGCGACTTTTAGGCAAAGTCGGGTTTCATGAAACACGAACCGATCCTAGTGTGGGATCGGCCATGCGGTACACGATCAGAGCGCCAAAGTCGCGTTTCATATGACGCTGTTACCGCCGTTTTTCAGCCAATGAATGAGGACGCAGAGTGTGGGCAGCGTGATGACATAGGTCTCGGTCCCCACCATCTTAGAGAAGGACATGGCAGTGATTGGCTTGCTGTCTGCAGCGTCACAGGGGCTATAAAGGGGCGTGCACGCCGACCGCCATCTTACTTCTGCCGATCTGAGCATAGGGAGAGTTTGCTGCAGTTAGTCAGAAGCAGGGACAGAGTTACGGAGGAAATATAAACCCCCAAACCGCTTGTGCTGGAGCGATTTTCACTGTCCCACATCACCTTTTTGTGAAGAGACAGTGGAGGTCGTATTTTAGTGCAGCAGCTGCATAGCTGTGTGCACGGTGCTGTGCAAACCAACTGCTTTTTTCAAAGCAAAAATCCTGTTGCTCCTTTCTGCACAGTTACCTGTCTTGTTTATTTGTCTACCAATTTTTTTGTTCAGCAGTCCTTTTTATTGCTGCCGTACTTGCCCTGAGATCATTGTAGGAAGCTTGTTATTGCAGTATTTTTTATTTTTTTTTTATAATAATTACAGCCACTTTCTGCCACGTTCATAGTGTTGTGTTATACCACTGGGCCAGAGTTGTGGTTCAGTGTCTCCCCCCAAAAGTGAGATAGTAATTCTCACACAGTTTATATTCTGCTGTACTGCTAGTGTGTCATATATCAGGCAGCCACTTTCTGCCACGTTCATAGTGTCGTGTTATCCCGCAGGGCCAGAGTTAGGGTTCAGTGTCTCCCCCCCAAAAATGGAGATTCAAATTCTCACACAGTGTATATTCAGCTGTTCTGCTAGTGCGTCGTATATCAGGCAGACACTTTCTTCCACGTTCATAGTGTTGTGTTATCCCACAGGGCCAGAGTTAGGGTTCAGTGTCTCCCCCCAAAAATGGAGATTCAAATTCTCACACAGTGTATATTCAGCTGTACTGCTAGTGCGTCGTATATCAGGCAGACATTTTCTTCCACGTTCATAGTGTTGTGTTATACCACAGGGCCAGAGTTGGGGTTCTGTGTCTCCCCCCAAAAG